>NC_088859.1:24483996-25128996 GCF_963853765.1 Magallana gigas
CTTTTGAATTGGAGATGTGTTCACACAAGAACAAAACCTTTCATTAAGGTTATTTTTTCATCTTACAATCAAGTTCTTCATTATGTACATTTCCATTGTATCCTCTCCTATGTACCCCAGTACATGGATGTTATTGCACTTGCAGTAGTTGCATGTTGTAAAGCCCGAAAACTCAAATGTAGATGTCCTCTAATATAACTTTTCCTCTTCTTTCACACAACCAATCGATAGCTCACGTATCTTCCTGCAGTTTCAGAGTTTCTGATAATCTTTACCACCTGAAATATTTGAAAAAGTTAACAAAGGAATAATCTTCTAAAAGTCCTTAAATATAATATAATGTGTGGTAGATACTATCATTTCAAACCTATGCTTTATTAATAGGTACATGTATTAATATACTAATTTTGGCACAGTCCCTTGCTTCAATGCATAAATAACATAGTTTTCATATCTGCAGAGGATGCTCACTCCTCCTAGGCACCTGATCCTACCTCTATCTTTTTAGAGGCCCATGTTGCTCTGCTTTGAATTTGTATTTCGTTTTATCAATTTTGGAGATGGTTGACAGTTTGTTTTTGTCATTTTTCATTTACGATATTTATGTAAACCAAAAGAAATAATACCTTTTAAATATGTAAATAAACAAAGTACATACACTACTTCAACTCATTGTACAAAGCAAATATAGCATCATACAATATAGACATCTTCTTTTTATAGTTTGAAATTTGAAAGTTTTATTCGAAAACAATTTTTCTGATGAATTTAACCTAATGGTTCCTTTGGGTTAATATTAAGAACTTCAAGACAAATGTTACTGTGTACAACAGCGTATGAAAGAAATTAATTTGCATTCTTACTTCTTTAAAAACAAAATAAAGATTCATACACAGAGTTTTTCATATATCTCAGCATGTATAACATTACAGAATTAGAGATCTCTTTAAGGCATTTCAATTAGGGTACATGTTTCGTTATCTGCTTTTATAAAAAAAATTAAAATTAAAGATTCTCTAACTCTGAAAAAATACATCATATGTTACAGTAATAAAAAATGCAATACATAAAATAACAGAAAATGCAATACAGTAAAACTCAGTTATAGCGAAGTCCTAGGGACCACTGGATTGACTTTGATATATCTGTAATTCGTTAAATCCGTATAGCGAATTCGTAATAATAAGTGTAGCTAATTTGTTATATCCATGATTTCTTCAAGATTACTACCATTTGTGGTTACTGAGGCATAAAATAAAATACCTTCTCTAGAAAGCTTAAAAATTGGACGGTAAATAAAGGGATTTTTGTGAAAACAAATTCTTTCCAACAATTATGTCTATTGGTATTTCTAAGTTTTAAAACGTACTATGAAACAATTTGTTATAAAAGATGTAGACTTCATTAATTTATAACCGTACGGTGTTTGTAATACATGTAACCGTAAATTTGTTAAAACCGAGTCCAACTTTGAACATATTTTATTGTATACATATATATAAGATACATATACAAATGGTTATAACAGTAAAGGTTAGCAAGAATTTGTTAAGAATTTTGCCAAAGACTCCACAAAATTTCGCTATATCCAAGATTTTGCAATGTCTGTGTTCGCATTAAACGAGTTTTACTGTGTATCTAATAACAATTTTCAAGAACATGCAGAAGAAGTTGGATTTTTAATGAATAGTTCAGATACCTGTCCTCTCTTTAAACCAAAGTATCGGGCAACGGGATCTCCTTGCTGTATACGGGGCAGCTGTGATTCCTTCAGTTTGCTAGTTTTGTAGTTAGGGAATCTAATCTGTTGCTATTTCAGGTTCATAGCAGTACCTAGACCTATAATCAACTTCATGACATTCTACTATTAATCTAGTTTTCAAGAATCATAAACCAGTTTGTCTTGTAGTTTGGAGTATACTGCAAGATTGAATAAAAATCCTTTTTAAACAGCAAATTTTACAACATAAACTTGATGTTGTATGTCCAGTATCTTATACAAGGGTGGGTAACTATATATATAAAATAACATTTAAAATGTATTGACATTAAGACCATTTAAACAAGGTGCCCATGGTCCACATCACTCACATGAGTAACATACCAATATGAGATGCTTTAAAACAAAAAATTATTTCAATTCATCTATATACCTTTAAACCAAGTTACCAAAATATGTGTAGATATTGTCATGATTTAATGAAAAGGATACTATCGAGACAACAGTTCTGTTTTCTCCTCTGGAGTCATCACCACGTGCTCAGGAACAAGCTAATGAAAGTGAGATTTTAAAAATCACTAATGATGACTTCCTTAATTTCACACAGACTTAAACATGATTCAGAAACATAATAATACAAATGTACAATCTATATGGTTAAAACAAGTGGCCCATTGCTAACAGGAGCAACTATACTAGAATCTGACTTTTTAAAAATACATCATAACACTAATTGAATTTACCAAATAAGTCATAATTTTCTGGTGAAGAAATATGTTTTAAGAATTTCATTGTATAGAATATCCCAGTGTCTCATGGCTTCTTCTCATTTATCTCCTTTGGCCTAAATACAGAAGCATGCCTCTATGGAAGCTAGTCCTTGGGACACAAAATGTTAGTTCTCTCAATACAGTTTGAGTGTTTGAACATGAGATATTGGAAAAAAGATGCTAGTTTTATAGAGAATTTTTCATTTATTTCACCAGAACGGTTATGTTTATATATTTTGTATTTACTGATAAAAGATTAAATCAATTGCAGAATTTCATTCTAGCTGATTATCATATTACCCTACTGATACACCACAAACAATTAACATAATCATTTTTTGGTCAAGTAAACAATTTCAACTGTCATAAAGTCTGTAGAAAACAAACTAGGAATATTATACAATTAAAGCCTTTTGATGACGTGGACACATTTTTATAGACCTCATGAAAGTATGTCGACTGAGGAGGAGGTCTGAGGTTGAATATTCTCATCATATTTGATTACAGGTAGAATTCTTTCTGAAATGTATTTAATTGAATACTTGAATTTGATGTTAACTTTCTTCACACATTTTTGTTTGAGGAAAGCAAACTGTGTTTTGATGTTACCATGTGTTCAGTGATGTTGATGAGCAGTTCAGCCTCCAGGAATTGTTCCAGTATGTACTTAGGTGCCATGTCAGTGAGGGACTGTTTGGCTGAGGGGGTCATTCGGTTCTGGACCACAATGATTGCCCGTGTGATGTTCTCCTCCTGCATCCTCTGACAGTATGTCTTTATGGTTTTTATTCCAACATTTGGCTCCTCAGGAAAAAACACAAACATCTGATCTGGTGATAAAGAAAAAACTCAGTCTAAAATTCATTATTAATTTCTACAATATGACATCAATGCAGGAAAATTAAAATGATAGTTACACAAAGAACCCCCCCCCCCCCCCCCAACAATAATATTACCTATTTTAATATCAAAACTTTAAATATTTTTTAAATATCTAGCTAGTAACTCAGCGGAAAAATAGTCTCAGACTGAGTTGCTTACCTGTTGGGTCGTCATTATGGGCAACCAACACAATAAGATCACTTCTAGAAGGCTTTCTTTCACTGAAAAATGAAATTAATTAAGACAACCAATCTCTACATGTATGTCAAATGAACATGTGCAGTGTCATCATGATGACTGTAAAGCAGAGCGACACTCTCATTCATTATCATGCAGTGGGAGATAACTCCAACTAAATGCTTGTACCCGGAGAGATTATGAGAGCTACTACCTAAGATTATTCATGTTCTCATTTGCTCAATGCAATATTATTTTGGGATAAAAGTTTTAAACTATATAGCCATTATAGGTATATGAGTTCCCCTGCAGTTGATGAAAGAAAAAATCTACTGTGCAAGTACTGGGCATTCTTGTTAAGAGTGTTCTATTACACAGAACGTGGAAACATAATTACAGATACTCACTGCTTATTATGAAGAAAGGACTAGATCATTAGAAAATATTTTCCCTCTGTCTTTTCAAAAGATTTTTTGGCTATGAATTAGTTATACATACGTGTCATTTTAAAAAGGTATAACTAAATTTCAAAAAGTATGTATGACAGTCTTCTAATTTATGATTGCAAATAAGAATATTGGAGGGAATTTTTATTCTGCAGGAAGTTGCATCCAACTCATTTGTATGTATCATAAAAAAAATATGCTCAGATAAATATAACTGCACACATAATAACATGATTTTTTTCTCATGCGATGTGTTTTTGATAACTTTTAACCTACAATAATATGCTTTACCATACTGAAAGCTCCAGTTAGGAGATAACATTATGTTAAAAATCTCCATGTACATGTATTAGATTAGTAGGTAGCTGGGTATATTTCAAATATAATTACATGTAAGATCAGTTTAATTTTTGGATAAATGTGTGATAAGTTTAATTAGTGACATATGCACCCTGCCATGACAAATTTTACCTTGGCTTGTCCCCAAACTGGCCCTTGAATTCTTCTAAAGTTTGATCCAACTCATCCTGTGTGACCAAGTATCCTCGGTCATGACAGAGCTTTAAAAGATTCATTTTAAAAAGTTTCAGATAAAATGTACAAAAATTACTGTAAAATGTACAAATAAGTGCAGCAACACTTAATAGTAACATGTACAAAATAGAAATTAAGCGATAAATTGAGTTGAATTTGCTGTACTAACTGTGAAAAAAAAATCGCCATATTGTTCATCACTTTGTTGACAAAGTAATGATCTTGGTGCCAGTGCTATTTTGCTGTCATTGTACACATTAAGCATCCAGGCCATAAACAACTTGTCAAAAAAGATCAAGCAATACGCTGAACATTATAATAAGAGATTTCAACTGATATTTGTACAATATCCTTTAATCCAGAAGGTATGGGAGAGAGTTTGAGAGTAAGTGATTTAAGGTGGTATGGGACACTTCCATGTTGTGATGTATTGTTTATTGAAATAAACATTAAAACCAAGAGTAGTTACATAAGTCGTTTCTTTCCCAATTATGTCAGTTACACTGGCGTCGGAAGCAAATTGAAAGTGGGGGGGCTAGACTAATCATCAAAAATATTGAGAAAAAAGTAATTCTACAAATCGTGGAAATCCTAATCCGTGGGGGGGGGGGGGGGGAGTAGACCTATACTTTCAAAAAAATAACTTATCCAAAATTTTTTTTTTCCCAAAATCAAAAAATCATGAAATTCCTAATCCGTTGGGGGGGGGGGGGGGGGGGGCCTGAATCCAACTTCTCAATCTTTCAAGGTAAATTTAGGAACAATAATCTTTCCTGCGAGAAAAAGTGGGGGGGCTGGATCCTCTGTAATACTATGTTTTTAATGGTTATGTATAACTTTGCAAAAAAAGTGGGGGGGCTAAGCCCCCCCTAGCCCCCCCGGTTCCGACGCCTATGAGTTATCAGCGTAGCGCAGTGGTTCAGAGGGTTTGCTACGAAGCTGTACAAATGCTGTAAGTCATGAGTTTAAGTCCCGATAGGGGTTTTTACCTCTCCCAATTTTTTAACAGCTATTTTTGGTTAAATATTGTATAATTTGAAAATTCTAAACCGGTCAAAGAATTCAATTATAATATACTTTAATCCACATTAATATCGACAAATGTCCCATACCACCCTAATGTATCCACGCACGTGCAGGAACATTACAAACCTATAACTTAAAATAAATACACTTAATCACCTGCATAATAGTTTTTCGTATACGCCATAATTTGTATGTTTCTTGTTCGTCATCCATCGTTTAACACAATTACGTTAAAATCAATCAACTCTTTCATAAAATATTAAATGTTTACAAAGCAGAGTTTCAGCCAGCAATTTCGCCGGAAGTAGAAATATTTTGAAGAAGTGTTAGTTTCGTAAATATGAATTCGGTGGTATATCGATTTACCCGAAAGTACTCAAAAGAACCCCAAAAGGACCCAAATACTTTAATCTTAACTCATGTTATTAATATTTTGATAACTGAAAAATGAAAATATATCACATATTAAGGCTGATGAAGATTTCTTAAGTTACCGTATATAAAATTTAAAATTCAAAATATGTGAAGATACTTTATTTCAAATTATCTTAGCCCATAAGTTATACCGTATATGTATTTAACCCATCAAAATAAAAAAAAAAACAAATACATACACTATTTGTAATTTATAATGTTAAATAATGTCCTTTTTGGCGTCTTTTGGGTTCTTTTAGGTATCCTTTTTGGTCTTTTGGGGTAAATCGATGCATTCAGAATTCGGTAAAATTGAGCACCATTTGAGACCCGTGGACAAAATTACTCACCTGGGCTTATCACATAATAACCCGTCAATATGCACAAAATACGTGAATTCCATGAAAAAAAAAAGATAATAATGTTGTAAATTATATTTCCGTAAAAACAATAAAAACACAAAGTGCAGGCATCAGTGGGGTTTGTTGGGTGTCCCTTGGGCATTTTTGTCAATAGAGCTCTTTCTATACATATATTCGATCAATTCAAATAGTCTTTGTTTGAGTTGAAACTGTAATAACTGATGATCCTCAATTATTTATCCCTTCTTATTCTTATCCCGCCCAGTTTCCACACGGAAGTGGAGTATCCCACATCTACGTTGCGCCATAGTGGATCTCATGTTTTTTGGAATGTCCATCAGCACATATTTTTTAGTGGTGAAGTGTTGTTTTATTAACCGGTATGTTCTAAGTTTCGCTGAGTTTTCGAGATCTGATAGCCATGTGTTTACCAAACTAGAATGTTGAATGACAATAAATTGTTGGATGTCGCAGATCGTTGTGTTTGGTATATATTAACCATATTCGTCGATTCGAAGATAGATTTCAGCTGATGGCTCCAACTTCTCTCGTTATTTAAATTTTTATCCCAAATGAAAACTTGTTTTATTTCTATTGTTATCCAATTTTATCAGCCTAATGTTTGGCATTATTATCTCTATGCTGTATTGAATTAATTCCTTATAATTTAATTTTTCTGCTTCTAATAGTAGAAAGAAACTGTCATTTCAGCTCTTTATAAGACTCAATATGCTATAGTAAACAAACATAACCTGCTCCCCCCAAAATTCAGTCAGCATACAGATGTTCCCGATCCTGTAAAATGCTCTTTTGCGACTTGTAAATGACCATCTTGACGCTATGGAAAAAAAAAGAAGTAACAGCTTTCATTGCAATCGATCTTGGCGCTGCGCTCCACACCGTAGACCATGATATAATTTTTATCAAACATTTGTTCAATCATTTATATGAGTTTTTAATTAACGTACTTCAAAAACAATATGGAACTCGTCGGACAGCGTTAAAATGGCTGTAATCATACTTGCGACCTCAAGCCTGCCAAGTTTCATCTTCTGTTCGTCTGCTGCAATGCAGCGTTCCCCAGTCCTCTTAGGACCATGACTATATTTAACGTACGCTGGTACCTTATTCAACGTTATTCCTCCGTCCATATGCAGATCACCACACCGCAAACAAACGATTCAACCTATCATCGACATATGGTGAAACCAACGCTATTCGCGAGCTTGAGGACTGTGCAGTAATTATCGACGAATTAACGAAAGTTATTTCTCATTTGGATTATTGCAATGTCATTTTATCTGGAATAGCGCAAGGAGAAATAAATAAAATGCAAAGAATTCAAAATCTGTGTGCAAAAATCGGAGAAAATATGACAGTTCTACTGTATAATAGCCCTTACCGATCCGAAGTTCATTGGGTACCGATCAAATGCAGAATATCATTTAAAATTCTAACATTCATGTACAACTGTTCAGAGGGTCATGCAAGCACCGGAGTATTTAAAAGAACTTTTGTCGAAACTGTTCACAGATACGTTCTTCCCGAAATTCTAACTTTGGGTATTTGGGTATTGAATTTGGCAACTGTCCAATCCTTTTGATAATTTACCATTGTTTATACAGAGTTATTTATCTCTCTGGTTAATACCATAACGTTAGTCAATAAAATATGTTCAATATTCTATATAACCTAAGTTAAATGCAACGTTCGGTAAGAGTTATCTCTCTTTTATCCAACTACATAAGGTACCGCGATCAAAACATTTTATGGAACCAAAATTTATCTTCCCTCTTCCTCATTTTTATCACAGATATTATTATTGTATATTCTTTGCTGTAACGTTATAAGAAAAGAAAAGAAAAAAAATACCCTATTTTTATTTTTTTAAGCACGCATGACTAATTTTACCCAAGGCCCAACACTGAATATTTACGATGCTATGCACAATTTCCTGTGGATAAGAGAAGTGGGTTCAAAGGTATCTCGTTGGGCTAAGCCGGGTGTGTTATCATCTCTGGTGCAAGTTATGGTAAGTCGCATTTAGGGTTTCTAATTTTTGACATATGGCACAAGTTTTACATATTAAACATAAGTTACCGTCACATCATTCTTTTATTTTTTTTTTATAAAAAATTAGAATGGATTTGTGATCCGCCTCCGTTTTTTGATATAAATATAACTTGCGTTGGCATCATAACAAAGTTTTGCTTGGAAAGCGCAATAGGCATGGGGCATGTTCCGTCTGTGCAGGTAACAATTTTTGTTCAAGTGCGCAAATATAACCGTGTTATGTTTTGTTGTTAAAACAGTCAATTTTATTCGTCTGATAAATATGCAGAGCTACACCTTGATATGAAATGCCCTTTATGCAATGATTGCATAACACTTGTCGTGCAGCATGTAGGTTTTCGGGACAATTGCAAGAATGTTTTTTTTTTCTTTTTTGAAGACGTAATATTTGAGGGGTTTTTTTTCTTATGTTTTTTTTCATTAGGGCCGTTTTTGATTCAGATGTCTGAATAACAGAACAGAAAAGATATTGCATACCAAAGTCATGAAAATGAGCTAATCATTAAGTATCACAGTCGATAAACTAGGTTTAACGGTTGTAAACTATAGTTTACAGACAGAAAACTTTAGTTAACGTCGTTAATTAGCACTGATTGCAAAACATATTTTATCTGATAAATATAGATTCATGATTTTTAAACTATGATTAATAATTCTAAACTATAGTTAACAAATGTAAATTAAAGTTTGTAGATGTGAATCTATATTTAACAGCAAAATCTATCCTCAATGTTAATTGCAAACAGATAAACTTAGATTATCATTTATAAACTACTGGCGTGTGACCAGTTCTCGCCGAGTACCATTTCTCGCCAGTACATTGTGACGTCATTTTTCGTATATTATTTTATGTGTTGATAAAATGACGTCACAATGTACTGGCGAGAAATGGCACTCGGCGAGAACTGGTCGCACGCCAGTATAGTTTACAACTCTTAAATATGTTTTTGAAAATGATGAAAACTATAGTTCATGGAGTACTAGTAATTGACAAATCATTAACTGTAGTTTACAGTTTGTAATCTATAGATAACTATAGTTAAGCGTTAGTAAACTATTATAATAGTTAATAGTTGATCAATCTTGTTTTTTATCTGTAAAACTTTGTTTAATGCTGTTAATGTATATTTCACATCTGTAAGTCATAGTTAACATGATCATCTATGTTTTAGAAGTGTAGATTAACACTGAAAACAACAATTTGCCATAGCAAAACATAGTTTATTTGATAAAGTTTCACTTTTGTGAATCTATGATTAACAACTTCTAACTAAAGTTAACAAATGTGAATTATAGTTTTACAGATGTGAATCTATATCTATATCAGCAAAATCTATTGTAAACGTTATTTGCATGTGCAGACAGATAAACTTAAATTATCATTTGTAAACTATAGTTTACAATTGTTAAATATAGTTTTACAGATGAAATTATACTTAGGGAATCGTTAACTAAAGTTTGCTGTTCGTAAACTATAGTTATCAGTTAATAAACCTAATTCATCAAATGTGAAACCATGTTTATAGCTCATTTTTGTGAATTTGGTGTGCCATAAATAGAACATTTACAGTTGTATTTCTAATTTAGACCCCAAGACTGTGAGGAATATGAAATATTACAATTACAAGGGAAAGATATGCCAATGAATTAGTATAACAATTATTGAAGTATAACAATTATAGTAATAAACGACATTATTTATTCCAACAATATTGTACCATTTCAGTTAAAAGGAATGCAATATATAAAAAGTGTGTGCCCAATATAACATGTTATCATTTATAAATTTGCCCCAAAATTAAGAATTTCCTTGTCTTCAATATCAAAAGTCATCAGTATAGCTTAATTTTTGTTTAAATGAAAACCGTGAGTTCTTGCTAGTTACAAAAAGAGTTTTATTACATTCATAAGCATCCTTAATAGCAGGAAATTCTGTGGACAGATTCTCAAATCTAAACCATCTCTAACAATCTGACAATATCATCACCCAAGGGGAACTTTGCTAATTCAGACAAAATACTGCAAAAATTATATTTACAGAAATTAAGGTGTATTGTTTCACAAGGAAAATATTTAAATAGTCTTTAATTTCTAACTTTTTGCATTTTAGGAATCTTTTAGTAAATATATTGCTTGCACCGACTCATCTGTGTTATGCAAAAGAATTTAGGTTTAATAGTGGAGTCAACTACATGTATACTAGTTTTAATTCCAGGATTCAAATTAATATTAAAATCATTTCTTAATTTGTAATATATTCATTTAGCGCTTTTTAGCTCACCGAGACGAAGTCAGGGGGAGCTTATGCTATACCCTCGGCGTCGGCGTCGGCGTCGGCGTCCGGACCTGGTTAAAGTTTTTGTTGCATGTCCTGTATCTAAGCTATTACTTGTCCTATCTTCACCAAACTTGCATGGATGATGCATCTGGACCTACTTATGGACTTGAAAGACTAGGATGCTGAATCTGAGTCCTAAATTTCAGATGCTGGAGGAGGTTAAGGTTGTTGGACCAGGTTAAAGTTTTTGTTGCAGGTGCCCTTTGATAGCAATATCTAAGTTACTCAGGTCCGTACTTCACCAAACTTGCATGGATGGTGTGTCTTATGATACTGATGCACCAGACAGGCTTGAATGCTGAATCTGAGCTATAGGTTTCGGATGCTGGAGGAGGTTAAGGTTTTTGGAGCAGGTTAAAGTTTTTGTTGCAGGTGCCCTTTGATAGCAATATCTAAGTTACTGCAGGTCAGTACTTCACCAAACTTGCATGGATGGTGTGTCTTATGATACTGATGCACCAGACAGGCCTAATGCTGAATCTGAGCTATAGGTTTCGGATGCTGGAGGAGGTTAAGGTTTTTGGAGCAGGTTAAAGTTTTTGTTGCAGGTGCCCTTTGATAGCAATATCTAAGTTACTGCTGGTCCGTACTTCACCAAACTTGCATGGATGGTGTGTCTTATGATACTGATGCACCAGGCAGGCTTGGGTGCTGAATCTGAGCTATAGGTTACAGATGCTGAAAGAGGTTAAGGTTTTTAGAGCTGGTTAAAGTTTTTGTTGCAGGTGCCCTCTGATGATGATATCTTAGTTACTGCAGGTCCGTACTTCACCAAACTTGCATGGATGGTGTGTCTTATGATACTGATGCACCAGACAGGCTTGAATGCTGAATCTGAGCTATAGGTTTCGGATGCTGGAGGAGGTTAAGGTTTTTGGAGCAGGTTAAAGTTTTTGTTGCAGGTGCCCTTTGATAGCAATATCTAAGTTACTGCTGGTCCGTACTTCACCAAACTTGCATGGATGGTGCGTCTTATGATACTGATGCACCTGACAGGCTTGAATGCTGAATCTGAGCCATAGGTTTCAGATGCTGGATATGGTTAAGTTTTTTGGAACAGGTCACATGTTTAATAGATGATAGTACTATTTCAAACTTGCATAGTTGACTAAACTGTAATATGAATGAATCACAGAGGAAGCTTCAGATGCAGAGCTTGATCTCATTTATCAAGGATGCTAAAAAATATATCTTAGTTATTACAGGTCCTAACTTCACCAAACTTGAATGGATGGTGTGTCTTATGATACAGATGCACCTGACAGGCATGGATGCTGAATCTGAGCCATAGGTTGTGGATGCTGGAGCAGGTTAAGTTTTAATTGCTTGTGCCCTCTGATGATGATATCTTAGTTATTACTGGTCTGAACTTCACCAAACTTGCATGGAGATGCGTCTTATGTATACTGATGCACCTGACAGGCTTGAATGCTGAATCTGAGCCATAGGTTTCGGATGCTGGATGAGGTTTAGATTTTTTTGAACAGGTCACATGATTTATAGATAATAGCTTGCATAGTTGATTTAACTATATTATAAATGAAACGCAGAGGTTGCTTCAGATGCAGAGCCTGATCTCCATTATCAAGGATGCTAAAGAAATCTCCTACCTCACTTAAACCTGCTTGATAGAAAGATGAGGTTGTTGTTAAATGATATAACACGATTCCTATGATAAAGTATTGTATGATATGAAACACTTTTGTTTAATACGATACAATATAATATCATATGTTATATTGTAAAAAGTTATATGATATGATATTGTATCAATTTTTTGGATATTTTATGATTTGATAGTGTATCATGATATTGTTTTGTATAGTATTGTATATTATGATACAATATTATATTGTATCATATGATATTGTATAATATGATATTGGTTTCTGTAATTTACAATTATATCACGCTGAACTATATTATATGATATTGTTATATTATATATTATCGTATCATACGATATTGTTTAATATGATATTGGTTTATATGATATATTATTGTATCATATGATACAATATGTATGTATAATATTGTATTATATAATATTTTACTTTATCACATAATATTGTATCATTTGATATGATACAATGTTATATCAAATTATATTGTATCATATGATACAATATCATATTATGTATCAAATATTATACAATATCATACAATACAATATATCATACTATATTATACAATATAATATCATATGTTTCAATGTTATGATGTATTATGTAATATGATATTGTATCATTTAATACAATATTGTATTATATATAATAATGTTGTATTATGTGATCAAATACAATAAGGTTTAACACAATACAATGTCATTTCATATTTACAATATCGTCTTTGTTTATTACAGTATTTTATTGTATTATATGATATATATTGTAAGTATGATAGGATGCAATATTTAATTTTATATTATTATATTGATTAATATATGAACATATGATTATCATACAATTTTTTAACAGATGATATATGATTTTGTGTCAAAACAGAATCCATGAATACCCAAGATCAAAAAGTATGATTTTCATATAATATGATAAAGGTGGTCTCATAGGGGTGATGCCTCGTCTCGGTGAGCTTTGTAATCTGTGATTACCTATGTTTTTTATAGTGCTCTGATCTTGCTACATGCATGAAAACTTCTAGATACAATTAGGTAAACAAGATATTTGTAGCTAGATTCATAGTAATATATATCATGTTATTTTGAAATATTAGTTTAAAATAAACATGTCTTTCTAAAAATCCAGCCTGATGATTATTCTGAACTGATATTGTACCAGCATTATTTAACTTAATTTGATTTCCGAATACCATGAATTGATCACTTGACATTTATCATGCCCCATCTGGTGTATGAGTTACTGGTGGTCTATATAATTATAAATTTTATTTAAATCGAACTGTGTGTTTTTAGTTTGAAGTCTGATAATATCACAAACCTTATCACTAGCGTGATTATGACATTAAGTAACTGTGTAGATTCAAAGAAATAGATGCGGTGATGATGGGAATGCCGTCTTAACCTAAGATATGTAACACTTACCATATGTCTATCATCTTTGATATGTAATTAACTTTGATTCAATCATTCTTGACTTTAGGATAAAACAATTAATGTGGACTCTAACCAGTGAATTATTTATGATATTTTTTTTCACATATAATTGCAATCAGTGAATAAAACATCATAACCTGAGAATCAGAGAGGTTCATTATTATTTAATGCATAACATTTATTAAATGTGTCATGTATATTAACATGTACCTACAATAATTACTGAACATCGAATAGAGGCCATCTCTCTGGTAAGGTGGATCACCCATGTCTTGAATTGCTAAACTTAGCGGTAAGCTTAGACAATTTCCTCGATATTCTGTCCTCTCATCTTTTTGCAACCATTGAGGTATTATACCTCTTACATAATTGTTTCTGAGTTACACCTACCATAGGCATTCTCTCAACTTCTGATGAATCATTCTATATAGCAAGGCTTTACTCTTTTCTCTTTATATATTTTTTATGACATTACAATTATTTAGATGTGAAAAATCCTGTTAGTTATCACCCAGTGTTTACTTAATACATGTAACAGACACAGATATACATTGTATATATGGAATTATTTTCTTGTCAAGATTTCTGAGCTCAAAGCTGCATTTTTCCTGTCGTATTTTTTTTCTTCAAACTGATAACCCATTCAGTACACTGTAATGTTGTCTAGGAATCCAGGGGGAGAATGCTCATTCAGACAGTCTGATGTGGTTTTGCAAATTTATGTGCAAAGTGGTTCTGTAAATTGCAACTTTTTAACATGCAAGAAACTGTGTCTCCCAGGTCGTCATACTGCATTTTTTTTTGACTGGAAGCTTCAGACCTGCAGCTACCTCAGCTGGTGATATTTTGGTGAATAACAATGTCACATGATATGTGAACAAGTCTTGTCCATGCTTAATTTCTTCTTATAATACATATCGTCTATTGTACGAAGGCCAACCTTCTATTCATTTTTAGCTCACCTGAACCGAAGGTTCAAGTGAGCTTTTCTGATCACCCGTTGTCCATCTTTCTGTAAACTTTTCAAATTTTTTACTTTTTCTCTAAAACCACTGGGGCAAATTTAACCAAACTAGGTACAAAGCATTCTTATGGGAAGATGATTCTAGATTATTAAAATAAAGGGCTAAACCCTTTTTAAAAGGGAGATAATTGCAAAAACAGTGAGTATAGGGTGTGTGTCTTCAAAAATCTCATTCTCAAGAACCAGTGCTGCACCAGAAATGCCAATATTTACACAAATGCTTGTATATATAGTGAAGATTTTAAATTATGAAAAAAAAACCCTGGACCAAAATTTGAGCCCCAGGCGGGGTTCAAAGTTTAACATAGGAATATGTAGGGAAAATGTTTAAAAACCTTCTTCTCCTAAACCACTTCACCAGAAATGCCAATATTTACACAAGAGCTTTTTATATAGTGAAGATTATAAATTGTAAAAATGGTGACCCCTGGACCAAAATAGGGGCCCAAGGCGGGGTTCAAAGTTTAACATAGAATATATATATATAAAACATATTTAAAAATCCTCTCGAAAACTACAATGTAACAGTTTATGAGATTACTATGCAAGGATCCTCAAAAAGTGGAGATTCTAAATTGTAAAAGCCGTGACTTCCAGGCCAACACTGGGGCCCCAGAAGGGATTCAAAGTGAAACATAGAACTATATGGGGAAAGTGTTTAAAAATCTGTTTCTCGAGAACTACAATGCTTCAATTTGTCGATCAGATTACTACATAAGCATCGATCCTTAAATAGTGAAGATTCTAAATTATAAAAGCGATGACCCTCGATATAATACTGGGGTGCCAGAAGGGGTTCAAAGTTTAACATAGACTGAAATATAAAGGGAAAATGATTAAAAATCTTCCTCTGGAAAACTACTATTCTTCAGTTTGTGAGATTACTACTCAAGCATCCTTAAATAATGTAGATTCTAAATTTATAAAGCTGTGATCATCGGACTAATACTGGGGCACAAAGAGGGGTTAAAACTTTAACAGAGAAATATATAGGAAAATGTTTAGAATTCTTCTCGAGAGTTCAAGATAACAAAGTTTGACTGTACTTTTATAGTAATCAATATTCATTATTAAATAGAAACTAGTTGATTAAGTAGTCTGGAAACCAGTTTACATTAGCAAACAACAAAAAGTAATGGAAAGTTCGCGTTATAATTTTACTTTTTTCTGATTTATAATATTAATGTTTGTATTGAAATATAAAACAGTTAAATAAAGTATATATTGAGGGAGTCAGCAAGATTCCAGTTCCCCTCAACCAAGCCTATTTCCGTTGGATTAAATTGTCTTGGTGAGAAAGGCCTGCTCTTGGGGAACTGGAATAATGCTGACTCCCTCAATGGTTACAAAATTATACTTATTGTATAATATTTAGGTTACAAAATAATAGTTCAATCAGTTGATAAATGTTAAATTGCCTAACTTTGGTGATGCATTTACAAATTAGAAGGTTTTATAAATCTAGGCTATTTTCTGTGAAAAAAGAGTGTCTGCATGCTTGTATTCATACACAGTACATGCACTACAAGCAAATTTTGATTGTGAGCTTATAGTGATAAGAGTGTTACCAATGCTTAATGATTATGATCCAACTTAAGCTGGTTTCAAAAATTAAAAATTATGATGATTGAGCACTATAGCAGATTTCTTAATATCTATATCTAATAAGATGATCTTTGCGATTAATGTTAGGAATTCACTGCCTCCAGAGCCCATAAAACAGATCAAAAACAGTTTTGTGCACGTTTTTGCCATCTTGAAACTGCAGTGATTGCACAATTATGTAGGTCCTCCCATGTTTTTTTTTCATTTTCATTGAGGATGCAATATATGACTCAATTAACCAAAATATAAAAATCTGATGTTCAAATAGAAAATTTTTTATCAGGTGGACATTTTTTTCATATTTTGGGGCAAATTATAGACTTAATTTTTAAATGATAATTTAAGTTTGAATAGTAGAAAAAGAAACAAAAAGTGCTAATCCTCATTGAATGTGCAGTTTAAAGTAATAGACAGTTAAGGAGTAGTTTATCGAAAAGATTTTACAAATTAAATCAAATTAATGCCATAATCATTGAGAGAGACAAATGGGCTAGACATGAAAATAACTTTTACCCTTGTCTTTGAATTTAATCTTGATTTTAATAACTGGATTCTTTGATTAGAAGTACAATATTGTACCAGTTTTGATCTGAGAATGTGGCTCAAAGAACAGTGAAGTCCACAGATATGATTTCGGTAGAGAATCAGCTTAATTGGCTTCAATATGGACTGAGACTAATGTCTTTGGTGAAGATATCAGTCCAAATCATTCCAATCCAAATCTCTACCAAGATTATCCTCAGCTGCTATTCCTCATGTCAGTTCAAATTACCGGTATATAGCGTGTAAATTGTTAATTAATATAGCCCTACCCGAGAAAGATGAATGCCTCGTGCAATAAAACTCAACTCGTTAAAGTTTGAAATGTGAGTTTTTAATAAAAAAAATAATAAAAAACAGCATAGATAGAGCAAAGCATTTTATAACAGGCCAACTCGCTCTGGTAGTTAAAACTTTACCTCTTGTTTCTTTTATTTTTTACTGCTTATTTATTTGATCTTAAAATGTTGCTCAAAGAACCATGTAGTCTGCAGATATGATCTCAATAGAGGAACAGCTTGGTTTCAGTAGGGACTAAGACTATGCCTTTGTCGAAGACGTCAGTCCAAATATCAATCTGATGCAAATGTCTACCAAGATTATCCTGCAGCTGCTACTCCTCATGTCAGTTCAAATTATATAGCATGTAAATAAATCTAGCCCAGCCTACTAAGATGAATGCCTTCTTCAATTAAACTCAACTTGTTAAAGTTTGAAAATGTGAGTTTTTATTAAATAAAAGCAAGGATAATTCAAAGCAAAGACTTTTGTAACAGGTACATGTTCCTGTACATTGAAATATTTACCTCTTTTTAATTTTTGCTTCAAATCAAGGGAATCAAATCATGCTCAGAATGTTAATTGAACTGTTAGAATCCCATTTAATGAATACTTAAAAAATAAGGAAAAAAAGCTGGAACATTCAGCTATAGTTTCTGTTTGAGTCAAGGTTTTTCCAGGACTCTCCACATCGTGGGTGTAGAATTGCCTTAAGTACTAGTATATTACTTGAAAGTATTAAAACAAATGCATATTAAACCCTTCACCAGAAAGATACTTTAATTAATATTGACCTGAATAAGAAAAATCTTCAATATTCATACATTTGTAGATTCACTACTGAAATGAAAGTAAAGTAACAAAGATCACAAGATTTCATTTAAGTATTCTTGATAAAACATATGAATTAATGATTTATAGTCTTAGGTCCGTATCTATTTTTATCATTGTACATATACATCATGTTTTGAACATGTAATGTACATGTATCCGGAAAAGTCAGTTGCTAGGATGTAAGGATGTATCATTGAAGTGATGATCATGTCGACACACAGGGCACATGACTGTGTCATTAGGACACTAAAACACTCAATTCCCCTCATGGGTGTTTAACTTGCACACACCATCAGGTGATCAGGCTAATGTGACAATGTGTTCTCAAACAGAAAGCAGTTGTATGTCCTTTATACAGGTATATAAACTTAAAGGCATCAATGTGTACTCTATTTTTGGTAATGCATTGTGCCTTTACAAAGTGTTAATCTTAAATGGTAATCATTTGTTTATTTCCTAGAAAAGAAGTTGTATTTAGCTAATTCAAGGCAACAGTTATTCACACAGACGATATGTTGGCAATTAAGACGTGGTGGAACACAATTTTTGCCTGTGAAGTTAAACTTCATTTCAGTTGTTACCAATCAAGGAGTTCACTAAGAAAGCTTTTGTTTTCTGATTTACAGGCTAAATCAAAGGAAGAATGGAAGTCAGCAGAGTCCATTTATGATTTTTCTGTGAAAGACATTGACGGAAATGAAGTGTCCCTAGAAAAGTACAGGTATTTAAAGTTTTGTTCTGTTTTTAATCTGAAAACAAATTGTACAATGCATGATGACAGTTCTGCATTGTAGTTTATGTGTATGTATAATTATTCATGTTTAAGATCTGTGACAAAGTCTGTTAAGTTTTAAGCTTTTCCATGAACATGCAGCATGTTGATTAAAATCAATTGAAAAATTGAATTAAAAAATAAAATGAACAGCTTCTTCCCAAGAAGAACTTTAGATATGTTCGATTTTGTTTTTCTCAGTGTTTTCCCTAATGATTACTGGGATACAAAGTATTGAATCAATGTACCTACTAGGGTAGTTTGTTGGAAAAACTAAACACGAGCAATGGTATTATATATAGTATATCTACAAAGGTAGCTTATTTTCAAGTATAAGATGGTTGTTATGTGATCGTGCATCTAAATGTATGCAATTTTCAAGGCATCATGTAATTGTTACTCTGTTGAAATCTACTCTGTTCACTTATTTCTATTTATAGATATCTTATGCACAGTTTTTACCTAAATAGATATTGTAGTTACATGTCATTGGTTATATAAATTGCTTTAAAGTCAAGCTTTTCCATTGATTAGCATATTTATTACTTCCCTGTTGTAATTCATAGATTTATTTTGCATTCTCGTGTTTCTGAAAAATTTGTGTTCAGATACTCAATGTGAAAATTGATTCTAAAATATAGATGTATATTAATTGCAAAAATGTAGCTCTCTCTTATTTTCAGCTCAGCTCAGCTGAAAGCTATATTAGTGAGCTTTTCTAATCACTTTTTGTACAGTGTTCATCTGTCTGTCTTTAAACGTTTAACATTTTTAACTTCTTCTCCAGAACCAATAAGCCAATTTCAACCAAATCTGGCACAAAACATCATTTGGTAAAGGGGATTCAAGTTTATTAAAGTAAAGGGCCACACCTTCTTGAAAGGGTGAGATAATTAAAAAGTATTAAAAATTTGTTGGTATTTTTCAAAAATCTTTTTCTCGAAAAAACCATTTAACCAGAAAAGGTGAAACTTGTGTCGAAGCATCCTCGGGTATGGTAGATTCAAGTTTGTTCAAATCATGATCCCGGGGGGTTGGGGGGGGGGGGGGGGGGGCACAATGGGGGGTCATTAGGAATATATAGAAAAAATCTTTAAAAAAATCTTCAAAAATCTTCTTCTTAGAAATAGATTGGCCAGATAAACTCAACTTTTGTGGAAGCATCCTCAGGTATGATAGATTATAATTTTTTCAAATCAAGATCCCTGGGGACATGGAGGGCCACAATGGGGGGGGGGGTCCAATTTATACATAGGAATATAGAGAATAAAATCTTTGTCTTAGAAACCCAAAAAAGTTTGGAACCTTTTTTATACAGAACTACATCATCCAGATATTATGTATTAATATGACTCCATAAAGCAGATTTTATAACGTCAATTGTTATACCCCTGTAAAACAGTTACTATATAACTCTATATGAAAAATGTCCAGCATTTTGACTGTTGGACTGGAACTGTTAGATTGGAACTGTTAAAATCGACTGTTAAAAAAGACTGTTGACCGGTGACGTCACATTCCGCGAAAACATATTATTGAATAGAAGGGGTATAGCAAAACAGTTGTTGACTGGGGTAGAGGGCAACAGTTGATCTGTCGGACCAGGTCGCAAACTGTTGCCCAAGGTGAGCGATGTAGCCCATGGGCCTCTGGTTGTTCGTCTGAAACATTCCCCCCTCCCTTTATTAAAAAAAACCTAAAAAGAAACCAAAAATCCAGAGAATTACATTATTGCAGCTACATTATATGATGGTTTAAAAGATAAAAAAGATTTCAACATTTTTTAAAGTTTACATTTTTCTGTAGTCAATATATGATGTACTATGGTTTCATCGATAATTATATATAATACAGATATGTGTTGAATTTTCATGAATTATGTTGTTGGGTTGATCCTCAATCGTTCATTGAAGTGCATATATATACCAATATAATGATATACCATATTGTATTGATAGGATCATTGACCATGAATTTATGTTTCCTTGAAACTTTGATTTTTTTCACCGAATATATGAAAACTGATGCCCACAGGCAACTAAACTTAATGACTCCACAGTATATTGTTGTCTAAATTGAGCAGTTTACTGCTAGTACCTTTTTGTTGTTGATATTTATAGTGTAAGAATACTGGTGCCAGGGATACTGCAGTAACCCAGATCAGCTAGCTACCTAATACCATGCATTGATGTTCAGTGTTTTTTTGTTTACAGGAATCAAGTAGTTCTCATTGTCAATGTGGCCTCTAAATGAGGCTTCACCGACAAGAACTACACTCAGCTACAGAAACTGCACGAAAAGTATGCTGAGGAGAAGGGGCTCAGGATCCTTGGATTTCCCTGTAATCAGTTTGGAAGTCAGGTGAGCAAGCTTGTCCATAGATTTAATACCATTGAGGCTGAGATTGTGACAGAAGGGTATTTGAGAACTAATTTTAAACATTGTTAAAGGTATTCCAGCAGAGTTTGGCCCCAGTTTTCTTTCTCCCTAGAGTTCAGATTGAAATCATCTTAAGTGATTATACTTCAACTTGATACAACACTCCCTACATCTTAAGGGACACATTGTTCCAATCAGATTAATATGTTAAAAAACTTCTCCAAGTCCTTTCATGAACTGCATTTTACTTGTTCTAAAGCCCTTTTTTTGTTGGTCTATCAGACTATCTTGAAGAGCATCAAAAAAGCATCAGGCATCAGTCATGAAGTAAGATTCCATATCATAACAGCCTGAAAAAATAACTAAAAATCTTCATTTTATAAAGCAAATCTAGTTATGTCATATTTTATTTGACACATCCTGTTTTTTAGAGTTTGAGAACTGGGTGTTGCTTATTCATATGCATTCAAATACTGCTCCTGTTTTGAGAACTGTAGACATTCTGACAAGCTAGCATTCAACTATAACTATCTTACTATGTCAGAAATTGATAGAGCCCAACACATCACACTAGATGCCACTCATAGTAAGAATCAAGTAGCCCCCTAAAATTTCTGTGAGTGACCTGACAAGAACTTTATATGGTCAGGGTATATAGTGTCAGTCATCAGTGACCACTTTCTGTCTCCTCTGTGTCCATTACACTTGCATTAAGCTCAGCTTCAGATTTTTCATCAAACTTTGACATATCTGGTAGAGGACAGTTTAACTATGTGTCCCAATTGTTAACCCTGGCCTCTTAAAGTTATATGACTTTGACTTTCCTGTTCCTTATTTTGTATTTAGATAAGTTGCAAAGACCATGTTCATTAAGCCTTTTAACCTTGACCTTCCCTTTGGCCTTGACTTACTTTATGTCTTCACTGTTTGGCTTAGTTTCCAAGACACTTTTTAAAAACTTTTTCATCGTAAAAAAGGAGACATATTTTATACATTGTATAGGATATGTTAAAGTTTTCTGACTTTGACATTGCTTATGATCTTGACTTTACTATTCAAATTCTTCATTTGAATTTACCTTACTCTCAAATAAATTCATTCAGTTGTTCAAGATATTTATTTCACCATGTGCTCATACAAATTTTCATGCAAAATAATTCCCTTTTCCCCAACATTTTCCATTCATGTGCACATTTTCAGTCCTGTACAAAGAAGCCTATTGTTTGTGTTTGGTGCAATACAAATACACCATTAGGTGGGGCATTCACGCCCTTCAACATACTTCTGGTTGTAGTTGTATAGTCTCTTATGCAAGGCCAGTGTACTCAAATTCTCTACACTTTGCTTTTAATCAAGTTTGGAAAATTGGGTATAAAGTTGTATTTCAGAAGGATCGAGATATTTATTTATGCTGACAATTAAGTTCATATACTGTTTAATGTCCACACTGGTACAATGTACCTGTGTCAAATTTTACTAACAGAATTGAAAAGGCTTGCACAGTTTCTTACACTTAACAAGTCATTTGAGTTCTATAAGTTGCTACTGGTAATTAGATTTTTGTTTTCAATTATTTTTTAAGGAGCCTGGGTCAGAAGAGGAAATAAAGAAATTTGTTACTGAAAGATATGGTGTTAAATTTGATATGTTTAGCAAAATTGATGTCAATGGGAACAACGCCCACCCACTGTACAAGTATCTGAAGGCCAAGCAAGGCGGCACACTAGGGGAGTGAGTATTTTACAATGGGTCATGTAATAAAGGATAAAATTCAAGCTTTTAAATGTCTTTATCATAAAATATGCATGTTATTTATTAAAGTTCTATATTTTTACCACTTGCAACAGTATATATTCCTGAGGCATTGATTTTTTTTTAGAATTTTTAATGATTTATGGTTATCAGCAGTTGAAAATTAACGATTTTATAGCATTTAAATTAATTTTTTTTTTTCAAAAGAAAGATAAAAAAGATAATTTACTGGTTTTGTTAGTTCTGCTTATGTTTCACATTTTTTGGTTGATCTAAATCTATTACTGCTAGGATGATAAGCAAGTTTAGAGAGAGAGAGAGAGAGAGAGAGAGAGAGAGAGAGAGAGAGAGAGAGAGAGAGAGAGAGAGAGAGAGAGAGAGAGAGAGAGAGAGAGAGAGAGAGAGAGAGAGAGAGAGAGAGAGAGAGAGAGAGAGAGAGATTTTCTAAAGGTTAAAGGGATCTACTGTTGGCAGGGGGTGTTCTAGTCTTATAAATAATAAATAAATTTGTAATGCCAGTACAAGTAATCCAAAAAAGGAGTAAGAAGAGTTAATCTTGTTTTTTTTTTCCTTTAGCTTCATCAAATGGAATTTTACAAAGTTTCTTGTAAACAAAGAAGGGAAGCCAGTGAAAAGATATGCACCCAATACTGAACCCTTTGTAAGTACACCAACTATATGCACATGCTATGAAAGTTGTACTGCTAGTGTCACTGGCACTTGATGTTAAAATGTTTTTTCTTGTTATACCCCCCGCAAACGAAGTTTGGGGGGGTATATAGGAATCACCTTGTCCGTCTGTCCGTCCGTCTGTCCGTCCGTCCGTCCGTCTGTCCATCCGTCTGTCTGTGCAATCGTGTCCGGTCCATATCTTTCTTATGGAGAAACATTGGAAGTTCTTACTTCACACAAAGATTGCTTATGACCTAAGGGTGTGTCATGACCTTGACCCAAGGTCATTCGGGCAAGGTCAAGGTCACTGGCAGAAAAAATACAAAATTCGAGTGCATATCTTTCTTATTGAGAAACATTGGAAGTTCTTAATTCACACAAAGATTGCTTATGACCTGAGGGTGTGTCATGACCTTGACCCAAGGTCATTCGGGCAAGGTCAAGGTCACTGGCAGAAAAAATACAAAAATTTGTGTCCGGTCCATATCTTTCGTATGGAGAAACATTGGAAGTTCTTACTTCACACAAAGATTGCTTATGACCTAAGGGTGTGTCATGACCTTGACCCAAGGTCATTGAGGCAAGGTTAAGGTCACTGGCAGAAAAAGTGCAAAATTTGTGTCTGGCCCATATCTTTCTTATGGAGAAACATTGGAAGTTCTTAATTCACACAAAGATTGCTTATGACCTAAGGGTGTGTCATGACCATGATCCAAGGTCATTCGGGCAAGGTCAAGGTCGTTGGGAAAATAGTGCAAAATTCGTGTCTGGTTATTATCTTTCTTATGGAGAAGCATTGAATGTTCTAACTTTACACAAATATTGCTTAGGACCAAAGGGTGTGTCATGACCTTGACCCTAGGTCATTTGGGCAAGGTTAAGGTCACTGGCAGAAAAAGAGCAAAATTCGTGTCTGGTCATTATCTTTCTTATGGAGAAGCATTGAATGTTCTTACTTCACACAAATATTGCTTATGACCAACAGTTTTAAAAAAAATAGAACAGTTGTTATTTAAAGAAAATTGACGGTGAAATAGATTCATCCAATATTTTCTATAATTGGAAAAATACACGCATTATAATTTTTATCTTAGCGGGGGGTATCAATTGTGAGCTTGCTCACAGTACCTCTAGTTTAAAATAATTTCCTGTACTATCATAATTATTATTATAGAACAGGAATTTATCTTCCTATGAAAGGAAATATTTTTCTAAAGTCAGGATCCTGTGACTGGTACAGGGTTAATTTATTTAATATTAAAAAGGGAAAGGTACATTGCATTGCATTAAAATCATGTACAATTTTATGAAAGTCAATTGTTTAAAGTATGTTTCAAGGTCAGTTCTGTCAACAAACTTTTCATAAAAAGTTACTTTTTATGAATACATGAATACAGTGAGAGGCTTTATAAATGAATTAATGTTTCATAATCTTTCAACTATTTCAAACTCAAAAAAATCATTACAATTCCTTTTACACCTTTCTCTTGTCTTACAGAGCATTGAGAAAGACTTCTCACAGTATTGGTGACGGTGCAACAAAGTTCCATCCTCTGAGAAAGTGAGCTCAAAATTCTAGAGACCTTGTGTAGCAGTCTGTAGGAGAACTTGTCCGAGGGCCAATCAATCCGTGATTCGAAGACTGTATGAAGGCAATCTCTTAAACCATTTGATTGGTGGAGGCAGCCTGATGCTTATTTCGTGCAGTTTCTTTGTCTTGTGTGTCATGGAAAGTTTTGACCTGATGTGGAGAAATTCTTCTACACATTGCACTACAGTTTTGACCTCCTTTCTGGTTATTGTATAGCAGAGTGAAAATGACATGTACATGTAATTACTTTTTTAATGTTATAGATGAGTGTAATCTGGATATTTTTAAGTTACATGCATATTGTATGATCTGTATCTTCTTTTTAAGTTTTGCTTCAAAATTGATTTGTTTTGTTTTGCTGATTTTGGTGCTTCAAGTATTTAGGTGCATCACTATGCATATAAAACATTTTCCATTTTAGCCCGGTTGTGCAAATTCTAAAACCTAAGATAACTTTTTTGTGTGGTTACCGATTACTCCTCCAATTATTTATTCAGACTACTATCAAGATTTATTACTACGTTTGTAATTACATTAAAGATGTATGTAATTATGATGGTTTAAAATAATTCCTTTTTTCTTGGATAGAAGTTATGTTGAGAACTTTTATGTTTAAAGAGTATCTTTATTGTGATCCAAGTTTCTGGTCTTCCTACGGCATTCATAAAATTCAGAATATCTTGCAGCAAACATGATGTACGTGTTGAATTGCAACTTGGCCACATGTGTCTATCTCACTCAACAATTGTCCAATGGTCTTTGCCTTCCATTTATGGTTTACTTATTAAGCTCTATGTTAATACACATTTTGCAAAGTGGCTTGCTGTCAAATGAGTTACAACATGTATTGATTTTTTTTTCTTCACCATAAAAATCCTGAATGTTTCCAACTGATAGGAGCATAATTTTAGTAGCATTAAACCTTGGTTCAGCATTGGCATCTGTAGCCTAAGTATCAGTATTGAATTAAACACAAGAATCTGTAGTACCCTTTTTAATGCTATCATTGTATATTTTTTATGTGTTGTAGACAGAACATATCAATAAAATTCAGAAATTTGAATCCTCGTGTGAATTTTTCAAGTCTTAAAATTGGAGTACAATGTAATATCACCTGTACAATATTGGGATTTGTTTTTATTATAACCTCAATGAACAAAATAGTCTATCATGCAAATAAAAAATAGGCAAGATTTTAATCTTGTACTAGTATG
The DNA here is from genome assembly GCF_963853765.1 of Magallana gigas. NCBI lineage: Eukaryota > Metazoa > Mollusca > Bivalvia > Ostreida > Ostreidae > Magallana > Magallana gigas. The sequence goes on from NC_088859.1 coordinate 24,510,474, forward strand.
AACATTTCCAAATATGGAAGAACAGGCAAATTTGTAAAAAAGTGTCTCAAACATATATGTACGAGGGTTGTCCAAAAAGTTCGTGGACACATGTAATTTTATTCAAAATAGCAGCGCCATTATCAGGAAAGTATTATAATATTGTAATATAGAGTATAATAATGTATATGTATAAAAATCAGATCAATGTACATTTTTGGAATGGGGTTATCAATGTATATACATTGTCTATACAGGCCGCACGGCCCAGTCTAACGTTGAGTTACAACGATGTTTCCATAACGTCGTAGTCCTGGGTTTACCTGAGAGTAATATGCCGCATTCACCGTCTGGTCAGAGGGTACAATCGCATATTCCATCAAAATATCACTTGTGTATAAGTAGACTCGAACTATTTTGATGTTTTTCCTGTTTCCTCAATCGTTTGTTTGGTTTCTATCGACACATTTTTATGATGGCGCGCTGTTCCGTGCGGTCAGATGACGTCGCTTTTTCAGGCGTTTTTAAAGATATATTCTTTCCGTAATATCTTTTAAAAGTCCTCTGCTGGTTTGAAAATATTTTCAAATGACGTATGAAAATGACGTACACCATACATACTACTTCACATTAGAAGATTATGAAGTTTTGAAATGTTTTATAAAAACTGTAAATATTCATATCTAAAAACTCAGTTACAAAGTTTGGACAATTTTTACGATGGGTCGTGCATACTTTCCGCAACCCTTTGATATATTAAATTTTTACTTTATTTCTATGGAAAACATTCAAAACCACTTTAGTTTGATTTGAAGTTTTATGACAAAGATTTAGATATACAATATGTATAAATAAACCCATTTAAAATGACAAAAACGCGAATGTCCTCGAACTTTTTGGACAACCCTCGTACATAAACATTTTCCTTGAAACATGCATAGAAGCCAGGCATAAAAATCTGTGTGTAATTGGTTTTATAAAACAAGATGTGGCATCTCAATCAGTATAATGCCTGTCCATTGTTTGAAAGTATTAATTGTAAAATGCTTATGAAAATTGGTTAGAAAATGAATTGATCATTGATAGCAAATACAATTTTATTATCCTCAGCAGTTCTATAATTATTAACAGTACTGAATAAGCCTATATACATACTGGCTATTCTATGGAAGCTCAAGTCTTTCCGATTTCAAAATTCATAAATGTGAAAGTAGTAGTTCTTGTGCTATATAGCACAATGGAGAAATATTTCAGACAAATAGAACCACTAATGCATCAGATAACGTTATTCTATAACAGTATTCAATATCAACCCCATCCCCCCCCCCCCCCCCCCATTCACATTTTACACAACTACAGTGCTCTGGTGTCCTTGTAAATTTTAATAGATTATTTTGGCAAGAAGTTCTGACAGAAATGGATTGGTAAAAAAAATAGTCAGTAAGCAGGATCGAAATGGAAGTGGATTTTTTTTTAAACAACTAGTTGTCACAAAAAAATATCTGTTTTAATTACAGGTAGCTGATTATTGCACTGCATTAATTACACATTAATATTAGAAAAGTACAAATAACTTTTCTGACACATGTAGTGTCAATAACTATATATATACCCGAATTTTGCCCTGAGACAACTGTTAGCCCTATAACTAAATATTAATCTAAAATCGGTTACTTTGCATCATTTGACAACCGAATAACCAAACAGGGAACTTCTAGCATGCACAGGTACTAGTATGTAGCACAACATAGAGAGCAATGAGGAATTCAGCATTACTCCAGCATTATTGATATCAAAATCAATGGAAGCCAAGGTTCCTCAAGCATCACTGTCTTTAGGATCTAGTGTCCGATCTCTTTTGATGATGGCGCTGGAATGAAGTTTCCCACCCTCTTTTAAATTTGCAGCTTCTCTCCAGTTTCTATAACCAATGAAGCCCCTGTCTTGGACTTCTTTCCTTCCTGTTTTTGTGATTATCTCCCCTGTGTCTTTCACCACTATTAATTTGGGAAGGGAATTGACATCATATGTTGTCCGAAAAGATCTACACATGGAAAGAAATACAAAGTCATCAGCTATATTTGAAATTGGTTTCATATTTTATCAGGAAATATACTAACATGAATTAATTAATATATTCAACTAATTTCGTGCAGCTTAATTATCAGAACTGGGAAGTCGGACTCCTGAAAATGGTTTAAAAAACATGCCTGATTAAAACATGTTTGCATTTTCTTATTATTCTCACTTTTGTTGAAAATTATCAATTCTAGCAGACCGGTGATAATTGCAATTCTCCTACAAAAGAAGGCCAGAAAAAATACTTTTTACTTACTCTCTGAGAGCCTTGTCATGAAATGGAACAGCTAACCATTCTCCATGGTAGTCCATGAAATACTCTTTCATCTTTTCCTCAGATTTGTCAAAACTGATAAACACAATTTGGAAAGGACACCGTTTCATTTGCAGTTCTTCATAGAGGTCCCTGATCAATGGGACAAACTCATGACAAGGGGCACACCAGCCAGCAGAGAAGAATAGCCCAACCACTGTGTTTTCTATAGATGGTAGTGCATCCACGAGGCCTCGAACTGGTTCCTCGACCACCACTTTACTGGCACGATCCTTTTCCAGAACATAATTGAAATCCTCAGGTTTATCTTCCTTTGGTTCTGGTTCAATGTAATACTCTTTTGTTATAAAGGACTTGTCTTTCAATAGTTCCTGAAATATATTTGTCCCTTCTTTTTCCTCCATGTTCCTGGTTAGCTGTGAGACTTACTTAAAAACTGGACAAACTCTCATCTCATTTGTCAACAGGGGAACAAACTGTTAAATTGAGAATAGTTGTCTTTTGAACGATGTCCTTACGATTTGAAGGAAACTGAAAGATTGCGACCTATGATTGTGTTTCGATTACCATCAAATGTATTTGTAGCAGTTAAGAATACAAAGCCTTTTGTCCCTTCCGGCTATTCAGATTTGCCTGAATTCACATGCCACCTAAACCAAAAAAAATGTAAAGAAGTAAATGTGTACCGTGTATATACAAGCTCAACGAATCGGAACAAGGCTATGGGCATCGAGAACGCACCGTGAAACTGGATAAAAGCGCAAACATTGTCATGGCTATTCTAAGCCCATTTCAAAATGTTATTCATCTAATGGAACGCTAGATTACATATTTTCTTCTAACCACTGCAAAAACATTCGTACCTTGTTTGATTATCAACGACACGGTTTATTTCAATGTTTACTTAGGGCGCGTCGTATTTTGTTAGGTCGGTCTAAAAGTCTTCGATTTGTGCACATTTCCATACAGGCAAAGCAAACATTTTTAAAAAAAATTATCAGGCTATTCATTGTAATAAATATTCTTATATATCCGAATTCTCAATGTGACGAATTTTCGGGTCTTTAAAAGTTATTTCTTAAGTTTATTTTTTTTTTAATAATTAACTTCATATAGCGATAGAGTATAGGGCGTTTTGCGCAAACGTTAGCGTTATGTTCCGCGACGTCAATGACGTAACAAAAGCATGTTTTGAAATTGATGCAATGGAAACGGCCAAGAAATACAATTCGGCATGGAAAAGAACTAATGGATGAATATTCTCTAAAGAAAGTAGGTGTTGATTTGGATGACACCATTCTTTATACAGAGCAATATGGACATATGCTTTCCAAAACCTACCCGGAGAACTTGACTGGAAATGCACTGCAGACCGCTTCACGGAAGAGTCAGGATTTGTTGTCCAGTATGTTCGGGTTAATTAACGATGAAAAGTAAGTGACGTTGTTTTTGAGTGGAATAAATTAATACGCTTTCAATATGTATTCACCGTAAGATCAATCCAATTACGCAGGTAATTCTATTATTGAGTATATCCAATAAGAAAGGATTGAAAAGACATGCATATGTCTCTGATGTAACGTTTTACATGAAAATTTACTAAAAATTATAATTGAATTTCCAATATTAGTATATATACCAAACATTTTTAGATTTCAAATCGAATCCTTGAGAAACTCGCCTTTCCCTTCACTCGGTGAAGACCAAAATAAGGTTCAACATTTGATCATTTTACTATTTTGTATTTTCTGGAATCTATTGAATTCAAAACAGTTGCGTGTTTTGTTTGTTTGATTCTCTTGTTTGTTTGATTCTTTTGTTTGTTTGATCGATTCTTTTGTTTGTTTGTTTATTCATTTAATTTTTAAATCCATTTGATCCCTTACGGGTCAAATTTAGTAGAAGCCATTTGTTAGATTGACGGGTAAACTGCACCTCCAATTGGTTGAAAAAATGCTGTCGGCACGCTCGTCAACCAAATTTTCCTGCAGAGTCGGAACTATTAAATTTGTACTATAAATGTATACGAAAAGTTAAGATGAAGCAGATGAGCATTCATATATTATTCTTCATTTTAATTTTATTCTTGAAAGGTCCATTTTTGGGAGTTGATTTTAATCAACTCTCCTATGCAGTTACTCTAGCAAACCGAAAGTGAAACAGTGTTTGGACCTAAGCACAAATCATCACCGCTGACAAGACTAAGTTCTTGAAAATAATAGAGAAAAATTCGATGTAATGTATGCTGAAGCATTGTTTTTCAAGGAAACTTATCTATAAACACTTTGAAAATGGTCAAATTTTATATACTACGAACAATTTAGATATTTTTGTAGTCTCATGTATTCCTACGCCAGTTAATATAGTCTCGTTCAACCAGACGCTCAGCTGTCTCCGTAAATCTGCGACAAGCAGAGAGGGGGCTCTCTTATTGTTTAATAATGATTAAATAATTAAATAATAATTAAGCCGAGCGTCTAGTTAAACGAGACTAGAGTTCGATATCATTAATAGTGCTTGGATCCATACAATTTTTAGAATTGTTTCGATAACTAATACATACTAGTAGTTGAAATCTATCTTTAATATTACACAACATGATTTATATGGGGTTTCTCGAAATTCTTGTCGGAAAAGTCTAAAAATTCATATTATGAAAAAGTGCTTAATTCAAATACAAACTAGAAACTAATTGCCATGCAAGATAAATTGATTTTAAAATAAATGATAATCGATAAAATCAAATCCCGTCAGTACTTCAGTACTTTGATTAAAAAGACAAAACAGATTAAATAACATTTTTTTTTTAATTTGGAACTATCAACGGGAAAAAGTACAGGAAATCTACCTCAATTTGCTATGCACCCAGATGTCGTTTTTCTATCCAAATTTTCTGTTGATGGGCATATTAATAGAAATATATTGAAACATTAATTTCCACAGTAGATCTCTGTTTAAATAGTTTTGTGTACATTGAAGATTTCCAGTGCATACGCCAACGACTTGAAGACTGTCGGGTATGGCCGCGCAGACTCTCCGAGAAAAACAACGTATAACAACTCATTTGACCCTCGATTGTAAGTTGAAAAACTTTCAGTATAGTACAGCAATAGAAAGAAAAGATACATGTACATATGCTTTTAAAGCAGGCAGATGAAATCATTTTTATACATTAATAATGTAACTATCCAATTAAAATTGATATTTGGTTTTGAAAATGAAATATGCAATTCTTCTGCAAAATGATATTGAACACATTTGTTGACACACCGTTTAAAATTTGTGATTTATGGGGGCCAAAATTGACTTTTATCATATTAGGCAATTTCATGCATCGTGGTGCACGTAAATGTCATCAATACAACAATCATCTATGTAACTATGATTCGTACTTCATTTTGTCAAATAAAGTGCTAAAAAATGAAATTCTAATTGTATATTACCCTCGCTGGTTAATTGATTAGACAAAAACATTTATAAGAATGACCACAAATAGCATAATGAATTTTAAAGTAACCATGGTATGAACCGTAGCCCCATGTACAGATCATTATATAATAGGTCATTCCGAGGCCTGGGGGAAGAGGTCTTCACCCCGCGGACAGAGGACGAGGACGACAAAAGTAAAGCCCGGATGACGGAGAACGTGTTCCTGGCCCTGGACAACCCGTCGGCGCTGGTGAACGACTATTTGTATGGGTACCGGGAGTATCTGAGGGGTCTGACGGGTCTACCCACAAAACACATCGGGTCGGGGGATGAACCAATAAGCGATGACGGCTCCGACGAGTGCAAGCGTCTCTTTCAGAGAATCCGATCCGAATCGGTTAAATCCATGTTTTTACCTGAAAACGAAATCCCGCAGCACACCGATTCCGGAATTCTTTCAGAAAGCCCTGATAACTGCAAATCACCTACAGCCTATACACATCAAAACCATAACCAATCCAATCAATTAGACTTACATGAACCAAGCATGTCAACAGCTACTGTTTTAAAACATAGTCAAGAAAGAATGGAATCAAATTCACAAAAGAATGTATCGAAATCAATGTGCGAAGAAACCTTCGACGAACCAATGCCAAGCACTATCTCGCCCACCATATCACGTGATCAGGCCCCGCGACCAAACATCAAATCTCCTCCTGGATTTCCTCCAGTACATGGTAATAAAGAAACCGACAAAATAATGAAAACTGGCAAACCTGCAGAAGATTCAAAACATATTGATCACGAGTCAAGTAAGCAGACGAAAGATGTTACGACATCCGGTAATACCCAACATCCTCCAGCGAAGCAGGAGACAACTGGGCAGCAAGTCCCCCGGTCCTCAGAATCCAAGAAACAGGAAATAGGAATAAAACAAAAGTCAGTAGATGTAACAAAAAAGACGTATTCAGGCAACCGACCACAGACACACAAATCTGTCCCTCAGCTTTCGAAACAGCGAGAACCGCTGAAAGAGAAAAGACTGAAGGACTTGTCAGAACTGAGACAACAGGCACGGGCGAGTGGGGAAGGAGCAACGGTTACAAAAGACCAGAGTGCACCATGCAATGCAAGGTACGTGTATTGATATTCAAAGAAAAAGTAATAATTGGTCGTATCCTAGTCCTTCCATCGCAAAAACGAAACCTCAAGTTTATTTTCATAGTTTTTTGAAATTCATTCCAGTTGGGCAGAAAAATTGTTTCACAAAGAGCCTGAAGGAAAAGACAAAGATTCAAAAGAAAAGTATGTATGGCATTTTAAATTAAGAATTCTTCCATCAGTGTAATTGGCTTGTAATATGTTGGACTGTATGTCGAAACGCAATCAAACTTATTGGAATAAACCTTTTTTTTAACAATCGGTAAAAAGGTTATTTATTATATCATGTACATAATTTTAATAGAAGGAATAGTCATGAAATCAAACCATGGATGGAGAAATCGTCTAAGTTAGTCACATCAAATTTAAGAGCTAGTTCAGAGCCGTTTATTCCACCATCACATGTCTCAAAGTCGAACAACGCCTTTCAAGTTCAAGCTACTACTCTAGTTCCGGTTGAGGTAGGTTAACTCTCGTGTAGATTTTGATAGGAAAACCGCAAACATTTAATGAAAATAGTATGCGATTTATAATTACATGTACCATCAATATTGGTAAAGTTTTCTTTTATTTTAAAGGAATTCAAGCCAAGGCCATATAGTCTGACCACTCATGCTCAAACAATCAACTTCCCCTCAAACCTTCAGCCTGCGCCGCATCCACAGCCTCCAAACATGTATGTTCCTACAAACATCCCTCCCCCACCCGTCCACAACTGGGCTCAGTTCAATTCACAGCAGAGCTTTCCCAGACTACAAGACACCTTCCAACCTGGCAACTGGTTCAACGACAACAATATGGCACAGCCCGTGAAATACGACGGCTATCAGTATCAACAGCAGTTCCCCGACCCAGCAACCGTCAGCCCGGTCGACCAGTTTGTCCCTGGTGTCATGCAAAACAGCCCATCTTACGGTCAGAGTTATCAGTACAACCAGGTTGCTGGGAACTACTCGTTTGGAAACGTCCTTCAGAGCAACAACGCAACAACAAACGTACCGCCGCAGTACACCTTTAGTCAGCACCGGTTCTTGCCGACTGTCAACTGCCAACAGAACAGTCAGCAACAACACTTCTATCGCCACCGGGAATTCCGTAACGGTGTTCCATTTAATTACAGCAACAACTCTTCCTCTAGCAACAACAACAACAATTACAACAACAACAATAATAACAATAACAACAACAATAACGTGTCAGAGGTTGATGGTAATTGTTGTGGAGAAGTGGGGGAGGGTATTCCATGTGTCCAGTTCCGACGAAGTCGCAGTTGTGAGGACTTGTGTATTGACGGTTCAAAAGGGAAGCCCAAGCCAAGAGCAATCCGCTCCAACCTAGTCAGGATCTATCCGACAGAGTCCTGATTTATCTTGTTTATTCTTATTTATTGGAACAATTTTTCTTGTTACATTTGATGTGTTGTGTTTTTGCTTAAGAAATGAAATGTATATAATTAACTTGTGAATGATAATTTCGTTAAATGTTGGTGATTTTATTGTTAATACTTATAGAAAGGTTTACCATATCACCAAAATAGAACCATTTTAACAGGAGCTTGGACTTTGGGTAGTTGAGTCAAACAGCAATGTGACATAGGCTTGTCTGTTTCATTATAGGCCACTCAGCCATGGCTCTTTGAAATCAACAAAATTTGTCCGGCTTTTGAGCGAAGACTACGCAATCGGTGTATATTTCCCTTGAAACCAGCGTTATTTTAACTTGTTTTGACGCAAGAAATAGATCGTTACATCCTACTGCAAGTCCAAGGTTCTAACTTGTTAGTTGACGCTATAAAGACGTCTATGCAATGACACACATACACACTGATAATAGAAGTGACGCAGGCCTGGGGCCATCAAACTTTTGACCCCAGTCTCACTTTTCCAATATATATTCCTCTTACAAATTGAAAGGACCCTGAAGCACATAATAGAAACAAGTTTAAATTTTCACTTACTGCATTACCAAAGGACACCGGGATACTGTAAATTCCTTATACATGTATTACGCGAGTACTTAATTCCGCGATCCGCGTCTTTTAGTTAAATTTCTATCTTTTAGGATATACAATAAAATCATTATAATAGTAAATTGATCCAAACGGTCGGATCACGTCGAGTCGTTAGGCGCAGATCTTCAGGTCAAACATTTGAAACGAGGGTCATACTAACGATCGGAATATATATACAGCGGGAAAAAGAGCTCACTTTTGATGCCAGTCTTAGTTTTCCAAATGAGTAGAAATGTGAGACTGAAATCACAGTGAGGTTGTCTTGATGTTATGGCCCCGGGGCATGGAGATAAAGTGAACTCGTTTATAAGTGTAATTTTGGCTGCTTTCGTCAAGAGTTAAAAAAAAATCTGAGATTATACATGTATATGAACATATAAGTTTGTATTATAAACAACGATTATTAGAGTTCATATTGCTGTGTTTTATTCCAGGCGCGGTTCCAGAAAATTTTCAAAGGGGTTTGGAGGTTGATGTTGAGGTTAAATTGTATGAAGTTAATGTAAACCCGGGGATTCTTTTTAGGCATGCGGTGGTAATGGGGCCGTCTAGAGACCATACATATGTTTAGGGCAAAGCCTTAAGAAATAAATTTCATTATTGGTGCTCCCGTTAATATACTAGTACATGTATGTTGAATAAATTTGTATTTTAATCTAAAAAAAATTAAACAAAACTATGGAAATAAAAATTGCAATTTAACAATATATAACTATGTTTTTCAAATTCCGTCTCAAGCAAAGATATCAAACTCAAGGGAAAAAAAGGAAGAGAGAAAAGGAGGAGAATTAAAGAGCAAAGGCGGATCCAGCAATTTGGAAAAGGGGGGGGGTTCCAATTGATGATAATCAATACGTGCAAAATTCATTAATTTTCAACAAACAAGTCCTTTTGAACGTTTTCCGTGCGTAAATTTAATTAACAGTTATCTCGTCAATATCTACATGTATTTCATACCTTTTTTAATATCAGAGTGCACTGTAAAGCGTTTTGGGTTAGGTAAGGAAGATTTGCACAATTTCTAGCCTTAGAAAAAAAAACCAAGTCCCCAGCAATGAGAACGTGCGTCTATGCTTAATAGAAAGAAACACTAAAAAATGATTCAGACATATTACGACAAGCTATTATAAATATGAATTTTTTGGTAATATTTTTTATGTCTTTGATGTTTAAATTCTGAACTATTTATCGATTTTGATTTCTATCGATTGCCTTCTTAAATAAAGGTCTAAATGATAGGATATGACAAAAAATGGGGATACTTTATCTGCTGAATAGATTGTTCATGTGTAATACAATGGTACAAGCAATAGTCGTCCCAGGGAACTTGATGTGACCTCTGTAATGGGTGCGAAATATCACCCGGCACTAGTACAGATGCGATCATATTCAAGGAAGTTGTGAAAAGTTGTGCATTTACGTAATGGTTTACATATAAACCCCTTACACGGTATTTTTGTAACGTAATTTCCGATTCTTGGAAAAAAAAAAAAAAAGGCTTCCAGCCTTCGTGTGTGATTCAGGTATGAAGGTAGCTAGCATTCCAGAAAAATAGCATAACCCGCATAAGAAATTCTTTAAATGAGCAATTTTAAAAGCATTTATTTGAGATAATTAAAGTATTTATAGTATAAATGGGAAAAATTAAATAGGAATTACAAGTTTTCCAAAAATTCATATGTCCCAGAGAAAGGGGGGGTTCCGGGGGTCGGAACCCCCCCCTCTGGATCCGCCAATGAAGAGTGAGCTGGTGACGTAAACTATAAGGGGTTTATACATGTATTATGTTTTATATATTCTATGATACAAGTAATAAAACAAAGGATCCTATATCAACCAGTCATGGGAAAAATTTCTTAAGAACCTGTAAATTCGTTCATTGGCAAAATATTATGCCTTATATTTCGCCACTGAGGTTTTTGTACTTATTAGTAAAATGTTTTAAAATGCCAAATGCTAATTTTCGTGGATTTTGTTTGTGAAGTTGATACACGAAATTAAATGTCCATTGAAGTGCAAGATCTAATACATATTTTATCGATATTATAAATGGCAATGAATCAAAGTAGCATTAAACTTTGATTTTCACTAAATCAATGAAAATGGGAAACACAGTTTAAAACTTCTATACCAACTTTACAGTATCGGGATTTTTTTTTCGCATTCTTCACTTATAATGTCATCATTAAAAAAAGCCGGGTTTCTATTTAGATATTTTCATTATATCATGCAAAAAAACAATGTTAGAAAACAAGATTTTTACTAAAAATCCTAATTAAGTTCGAAAAAAAATTTAATGGGAAATACTGGTACATGTATTCAATAGTTCGGATTACCATGTAACGTATCCGCTTTAGAGTTTATGAAAGAATTGACGCATGCGTGAAAAGTCGTAACCCGCTCTATTTCCTGTTCAAGTTGGTTCTCGCTTATTGACAAATATTAAAACCTTTAGTATCGGTAATTAATGCTAAAGTGTAAACAGAATAACCAAGTTTGGAATACTTATAACACAATCCTACCAAAAATGTAAAAAATTGTTTGACAGTGCATCAGATGATGTAAACAAACAGAGGAAAACACGGGTTGCTATAAACGCCATTGCTGCATGGTTCAAAATCTTTCACCGAAGTAAAGAACCAAACAAATTTTGTAGGTATGAAGTTATGATTACTGTATCCCTTCATAAGGCAAAAGATTTAAAATATATGAAAACACGACACGTTAATTCAGAAATTTGTTTGAACTTTTTGAAATATATCCATGATACTGATGCTAAGATCGGTGATAAAGTAGAAGACTAGTCAATTTTCTAACAAATGAGTTATCTTATAAAAGGACACAATGGCAGCTGCTGTTGAGAATGATATTGAGGAATTTATTCGAAACCAGAAAGCAAAACTGCAGCAGGAGAGGCAGTATCTGTCGGTAAGATTTTGCATGATGTTGTACATTTACTCAAGTTAAATTAAAAGTATGTAGAAATTTAAGCCCACAAATTTTATAATATTCTTACAAATTTTGTTAAGCTGAATCACATTTTTTAAACAACATGAATGAATGCTTTAAAGTGTGAATTGTTTTATCAATATGAATTGCATGCTTAACTTCACTGGTGTTGAGAAGACTCTTAACAAGCTGCTTAGCCAAACCAATCATTTCATACAAATATGTCCATGTTCTTCACTTAGTGTAATGCTATTGCTAGAGTAGAACTTCATAGAATGCATTACTACTGGGAACATTGATATGAGGTGCAAATTCTGAATTAATACTAACTCATAATAGTTTGAATATCACTTTTTCACCATGATCTGATACATGCAAGATGACGAGATATTTCATTTTAACAATAGCTCTCCGTGAATACATATTTCATAGAAAGAAAGTATGCCTCCTTATATTGAGTGGGAACCTCTACAACAGATAATCACATTCTTACTGTCAGATATGTTATAAAACATGAATTTTGCATTTAACATGGATCATTATCACATTATTCCCAATGAAGTGACCACAGTGTAATATTAATTTTAAAAACGATTTGCACTTTCATTATTCTCTTCACTACATAACCTTTTTTGGTTTAAGCTTGAATCTCTTGATATATTAGGCTATGTAGAATTTTGTTTTCATCTTGCCTCAATATAGAAGACTTCTTAAATATCCAGACTTCGTTCTTCTATGTTGTTTATATATTTTTTTCATTTAAATAAATATAATATAATTTAATATAAGCTCACCTTTGATAGACCCCAGAGTCTATTACAATCATTAGTAAATTTATTCAATCTCTGCAACTCCCCAACCTTTTGACCCTGTACACATTGAATCCCAGGAGGAGGAGAGAAGTGATGAAAGGGGGCGTAGACAGTGGGGAAAACCAACAGAAACACGTTATGCTAATGAGGTAGGAGGGGCAAATCTAGTTACTGAAAAATCTTTAGGAATTTAGTTATACTTCAATGGGAAATAAAATAGCAAAAATTCAAGTACATTTGTAACTTGACATTATGTTGTTAAGCTCATTAAGGGAGGAAAAAAAATAAGATAGGGCTTGAAAAACCAAAAGGTTTCATCAAATTATTTTCAGAGAGAATCCCCAGGTGGTCTACCACTAACAAATGAAAAAGCAAAATCTAAGCAACAGCAATTGAGGGAGGAGAGAAAGAGAGAATATAATGAACTCTTAAACAGGAAACAGGTATCAGATTCAGTGCTCACTGCTCTACTACACCATGCACTTAACATTTTTCATCACCTCTTGCTGAAAGTTTTATATCATTCCAAATAAAATGATCTCTCTCTCTCTCTCTCTCCTCTCTCTATCTCTCCTTCTTTCTCTCTGTTCAATTTATAACACTGAACATTGACATAAAGTGTTAACATTTAAGCATATATATCTTTATTGTTTTGATATTTATAATTAACGAGGCCAGGTCTAATTTTTTCTGCCCTAGATTTTTTAATGAAATTTTTTACATAAATTTCTACTGATATAATTATTGTTTTAAGGAAAAAAAATCAGACATTTACCACACCGTTTGTTCAAGGGGTCATCTCAAAGTTTGTTTATCTTTAACATGGGACCCTATGGGATTTTGCCTGAAATGTATCAATTTTGCACGTTTTTTACATTTTTTTAAAACTTCTGCCCTAGGGATTTCTTTTTCTGTTCTACATATTAAAGTTATTGCTTAAAGACATCAAATGGTCAAATAAAAAAACCCTTTTACCTCCTGGTTTGATCCAGGGGTCTTATCAAAGTAATTTTTTGCATGCCTAATTTCCCAGTTTGTCAGATAATGGCTATTTTTTGATTTGACAAAGACGGAAATGGTAATCTTTAAGGTATTATTAAAACATTCAGACACATTTCAGTAATAAATAAATATATAACATCGCATATTAAGGGTTATTAATATAAAATACATGGTTACTGTCTTGAAATATAGAAATTAAGCTACATTTAGGCGGATAAAGAAAACGTGACAGAGGGCTAGGCTTGCTGAACCCCCTTCACGTATTCGAACCGAGCCCAAATATAGCTTATACTTCGAGACATTTATGTTTATTCCACAATATAATATCAATTTTACGCATCAATCGAGCTAATTTCAACAAATTTTGCTGAATATCTGCAGTTGAAACTATTACGCCATGGCGTCAACAAAGCAAAAATATGACGTCACAATACCAATGAAACGCTGCGCGAAAGCGTGCGTACTCGTTCTGTACTCGGCCTCGTTAATTACAATTTGCACTTTGAAATAGATAATTAATCACAAGTTTCACTGTGTTATGCTATGTACACACATATATATGTAGAATAAAACCAACTCTAAAGCACCTGAAAATAACAAAGAGCAGATCATAGATATTCCCACAGAAAAGGACAACGATCCTACCCATCAAAACGGGACAGACAGTAACAATAACACACAGCAGGTGATTGCGCAATAGATCAGTGTTGAATTTTATGTTGTATTTTATTGTATGCATGAGGTTATAGGTAGATAAAAAGGGGGCTATACTCACAATGTCAAAAGACCAACAAACATTGCCAAGTTTATTACCCCCCCCCCCCCCCCCCCCCCCCAAAAAAAAAAAAACCAAACCAAAAAACAAAACCTAAAAAAACTGACACCATAAATATTAAGATAACTTTATTAAATATATTGCATCCGGCAAAACATTGTCTCTTTCAGGATCTGCTACCACAAAAGTTTTTTTTTTTATTTTACATGTCACTTGTTTAGTTTTAACCATCTCTTTTTCACAAGCCTTAGATTTTTTTATTTAAAGTAAAGTGCCAGTTTTTGTCAAATGTTAGAAGTGCTCATATTTGCACAGTATTTTAGTCTGTAGAATGAGATCTGCATGAAATCATTTCATCATTATCCCATCAAAATATTTATAACATTTATGTATTTGTTGTAATGGTGTTTGTGTATATCTCTGGTGTTAGAATTTGTCACTACTACTAAAATCTGTTATAAATGTGCATACATTGTAGAAAATTGTTATAATTGTATATAAGTGTACTGGTACCTGTATTAAAAACCTGTATTATTTGCTTTTACCATCTTAATGTGCTTGCTAGCAAAATGGTTTTGCAATAGTAAAACATTGCGTGTCAAGGATTTTATACCTAATATATCAGCACATTTTTTGCAATTTTTGCTTGGCTGAATTGTGGTGTTGGCATTGTATTCTCTGTATATTGACTAGATGTTTAGAATTTACTCAATCTAGGCAGACTGTTTAGTGTGCTTTGTGCAAATTTTGGATTTTTATAAACTACTTTTTGGGTAGACATTGATAATGTCATAATTATGTTGAAAAACAGATGCTTGTATGTACTACATGTATTAGTACCGTAGTAGCTTTTAAGCTAGAATTTTAGAAAATTTGTCTAAATTATGAGAGCCATTGAGAGCTTACTCTTGTTTTGTTACAATGAAATAAAAAGCATCAGACAGGAGGACTTCAACAACAGAGTCCCAGGAAACCGGACTTAGACTATAATGAGATTGAGCGCAAGTTCCAAGAACAGAAGAGGCGGGAGTTTAATGAATATGTAAATAGAGTAAGTCGATTTTTTTATTCATTTAAAAGAAGCAGGGATATTTTGTTTTATCAGGGTTTTTTTTTAAAAAGATTTGTAACAGTCACATTAAATTCAAGGATGCCACTGGGAGCATTATAGGGTTTTTATTTTTGGGGTTAGCAGTCAGAGAATTCTTAATTGCAAAAATAATATATACATATTAAACTTAAACTGGGTTAAAATTGAAGCAAGTTTGTTAGTGAGTGTACCATTATGTTAATCACTTGTGTATGCATGGGTTTATGTGTTTTTATTGATTTTAGCCTAAATTCAAGAAAGCTCCAACACCACCTCAGTCAGGGATGAAGTTTGGTGAATATGAAGATTTTAGGAAAAGGGTGGAGCAGCAGCGAAAAGAAGAGTATCGGTCAGAGCTAGAAAAGGTGAGAGGACAATCAATGAAGTTTGGACAGATATGTGTAGTAATGAAAATTTGTCAAAAAATTAGCATTTCCTTAGAAAACCTTTTTCATAATCCTACTTTTATACACACTGAAATGAATCTTTGGTTTCTTTGAAGAGCACATGCACTTAATACACATGTATTGCATGCAAACTCTTGATTCTGTTTTAGCAAACTCTGGAACAAGCCATGATCAGGGCTCAAGGAGATATACCACGGATTGGCACAAAGCCCAATATTTCTCAGGAAGAACTAAACAATATTGCTCAAGAAAAACAGAGACGAGATCTCCGAGACAAAATGGTGGAGGATAAAAGGATCAGGGAATTTGAGAGGATGCTGCATATGTCTCATCATGATGACAGACTGACGGATTACATGGAGCAGGTGAGGGCTGCCTGTGATAGAATAGACAGTGTGTTAATATATGATTATGAGTTTTTGTGTTACCTATGTAGTAATGATAGAAATCTTCTAGAAATGAACAATGAAATATTAAACAAAGCAACTGTCTGTAAGTATCAGTAGTTATATAGGTTTGTGGTGCAGAAGCTGGCTGGTTGTTAAAATAAAGAAAACCAAAATTTTTATTTGAACAAAACCATCATTATTCATTAAAACTATTACATATGGTCTTCCCCCACCAAAAAAAAACAAAACCAAAAAAACATGATATCTCATAGTGTATATCTATTGGGGTTTTTTTTTCGTGTGTCACAAAATTTGCGAAAATGGGAAAATTTATGTAGCATTTTTAATTTGCGTCAGTCATTTCTTTGCTTAATAAAAAGCTTCTTACAGAAAATAATTCTAGCTATAATTTCTGTGAATTCAAAAATTGGCAATTTAAAGAGATCGCGAAAAAAGGTGAAAATTAGATCTTCACAAAAATTATGGGATGTGCGGTAATTGTATATGTGATATTAATATCAACTTAAACAAGTAAATGTACATGAGGAAGAATTTTATCTTTACATGACACAAATTTTTCCAGAAAACTTGACTGTCAAAGATATAATGACATTATATATTATACAAAATACCGTACGGATGATTATTGCATGGACAACAACTAGACCAGATTAGCATTTATAAATTAGAAAAAAATTATTCTGTCTTTTTTCATTTATTGCTTTTACTCTAAGTAGAATTTTCTAGCTTATATGTGCATTATTTGAAAACCTTTTTTACACCACAGGAGAGGAATAGAATTATCGAAGACTATCCACTTAGGGAACAAGATATTCTAGCCATGTTTCAAAGGCAGATAGAGGAAAAAGAGAGAAGGAAGCAAAATGAGGCACGAGAAAGAGAATTAGAGAAAAAACAATTAGAATTTCAGAGGAAACTGGATCAAAATTACTCGCAAGATAGAAATGATTTTGGTTTCCAGGTATTTTCGGTGCAGTTGTACTGACATTCAAGTGTGTTACTAATATACTTGAAACTGATATATGTACCTTTTTCAGAGAGTCAGAAATATTTTTGAATGACTTGAAGATCAATATTTTTTTGACAAAAAAAGGAGAGATGTTTTTGTTTAGTATTTTTAAGGGCTGAGCTATTGTCATATAGGAAAACATATTGATAATAAAAGTAGTGTAGTAATTATGATCAAGAGATCACGAGGTATGATGTGATTATGATGGGAAAAATCTAAGGCTTGTTTTTGTTGTCTGCCACTTTTGGTCAACCTTCCTTGATTTGCACTTTGAAGTTTGTTAACTATTTTGCTTGGTATACAGTTACAATTATTTATGAATATGTTCCATACGTATTACATGCAGTATATACCATCATTGCAAACCACAGCCATCATGTTTTGATCCTCTCCCATTTGGCCATGCATGGTTGCATGAGAAGAGAATATCTTTTACTGGTAGTTTATTAAAGTAAGGTTGACTAATGCAAATAAATTCTTAATATAAATATATCTAGACTGTGGCTTGAGATGATGAGTATATGTATTAAAAATCTTAAAAATATCTATTCCTGTGACTTTTAACAACACTTGTGCTTCTAAATTTTCTTAACCTAAATTTACAAATGTATTTATTTTGATTGTATGCAATCTAATTATCGATTACAGTATCTAGTGTTTAAGTATCAAAAACATTACAGGTGATCCTAACTTTTCAGTTGAATTTGAATATTCAGGGTAGGAATGCTGCTCGATCTGAGCCCCCTCCCCCTGGGCGTAGAGGTGACCAGTATGATGCCCCCAGACAGCAGTCAGAGTATGTCCCCCCTCGCAGGGGGGCTCGCTCTCCACCCAGACAGGACTACTCTCCCAGACAGGAAGAAGGATTCACAGAGCGACTCCACAAGAGATATGAGGATGAGAGGCGACAGGATTACCAGAACCACGTACAACAGGTTAGTGAACAGAGTCTCAGAGAGGTGAGCCTTATTGGCTCTTTGTGTGCATATAAAGACAACTGTGGCCTACCTAAATTATACAAGACTTTGGTAGATTTACAGTCAAGTGGTACACAGACCAACTCGTATACAGGTCAACTCGTATACAAAATTTTCCGCATAAAAAAACGAAAGTCAACTCGTATACAAAAATTTCCGCATAAAAAACTAAAAGTCAACTCATATACAAAAAATTCCGCATATGAAATAGGTATGCTTAACCGAAAGTCAACTCGTATGCAAAAATAATTTCAAACAAAATAATAAGGAGTATCTTAATTAGCCTTTGAGAAGTCATGGAGAAGCAAGACACACCGCGCTTGATGTTTTAACAATTTTGTTTTGATGTGTAGAAATAACTACCAAATAATAATGATTGGATTGATCCAATTAATTATCGTTAATTTTTTTGTTGTAATTTCACATCGTTACCGAGTTTAATGATAATGCACAATTATACATGTATGAATTTTGCAATCTTTGTAATTGTTGAAAACATCCATTTTATTCTTATAATTATGTCCTTTTTACGCTGAATTACGGAAGCAATATATAAAGACATTTTATTACAAGAAACCAAGTGTTGGGAATTTTTGTATACGAGTTGACTTTCGATTTTGTAACGGGATTTTTTTGTATACGAGTTGACTTTCGGTTAGGTATACGGGAATTTTTTTGTATACGAGTTGACTTTCGTTTTTTTATGCGGAAATTTTGTATTACGACCTGTATACGAGTTGGTCTGTGTACGACTTGACCGGACACCCTTTGGTAGATTTCACAAACAAAAGGAACCTGAGTTTCCCATCAGAAGTAATATCAAAGTAGAAAAATTGAAGAAATCATTCTTTAAGCTCATTTTTTCAGAGTATTTAAAGAGTTATTTATTTTATAACTTGACTGTTGCAAGTCTTAATATTTTTAAAATTCAGTCGGAATCTGATCCCCCATTCAGTCATAGACTAGGTGGATATGAAACACATAGGAACAAGCTGAAAACTCAGAGAATCCTAGAGACCCAGCAGCATATGGAGGAGGTACCTCTACCCCCACCCCCACCCTACCCTCTCTCTCCTTTAATCATTAATACACAGTCTCTGGTCTTTGTGTGGTGTTCTAAACTCTACCATGTTTGCATTCTGACTTTGAAAAAAGTAGTGCATCACAAATGAAAACTCTCTTCTGATTATTGATAATGTGAAAGAGTGATGAAGCTTGGTTGTAACACTCTCAGTGGGTTGGAATACATTACAGTGTGAAGATCTATAATAACCTTTCTGTCTGTACATGTGATAAATATTCACTGAATGAGAATGCTATGATAGTTGCTGAATCTTTGAGTCATAATTGTCATTAGAAAACTGACATAAAAATATTTATCCAGCACAAATATCTGAACTACATTTTACTGCTTTTACCTTTTCTGTTCTTTATTTTTTTTATAATCTGTGTGATTGTTACTTTAACTAGCAACAAACGCTGTTTTAGACTTTGAATATTAGTTTTCTTTGTTAAGATCGAATGACAATGTTTCATTTCTTTCCATGCATGTCTAACTTTCTCTTTAATATGGACAATATTTTTGCAAGAGATAAAATGTATCTGAATGCTGATAAATATTCATGTTATGTTTAAATCAAGCATTTTTGATTTGATTGTTGTTTTGTTTTTTAAAATAATTTTTGTGGAATCATACACAATTCCTGGTTTTCTGAGTTTTGTCACCTATTTTTGTTGTCAATGCACCAGAGAAATGCTCAAGCCACAAATCGTAGCTGGAATGAACCAGAGGACACAGAGAGTGGCCTCCCTTTGGGTAATGACTTTAACCATAAACAGCAGATGGAGGTCCAGAGAAATCGAGAGTATAATGAATTTCTGAAGAAGGTATTCATTGCACAGCATGACGTAGCGTTTTTTTTTTACACAACTTTTGTTTACTATTTTTTGTTATTGGTTATTTTGTTGAATCAAGATTACTGTGCAAATGTAAACACATACAGAATAGCTTAGAGTTGTTGATAAGAATAGTATAAGAATTTTTTTTTATAGAATATTATTCCCCATTCCCTTTTCAATTTAATGAGCAGAAGAGTGAACTTTATGGAATAGTATAATTAAGCACAGAAACCCAACTGTATTAGTGTTCTGTTGTATTAGCTGTACATTGAAACTTGTTATGCAATATGTTTGATTTTTCAAAGAAAACATTTCTCTGTTAAGATGAAACACAGTTTTCTATAAAGACCTTTAACTTTGCCACACCAAAAATAATCATTGGAACTGTTTACTTTGGAAGTTAAGCCTTTACCCTTATATTGATTTTTTTAAAAAATACTGATCAATAATTGCAGCAGTTTCATCAGGGAAATAGACCTTAACAGTTGGTTTTTGTGTGTGTGTGTTTCTTGAAAAATCAAACTTAGCATGTCGTTAACGCTGAATTTTCAAATGATTGTGACAGACAATTGGATATACAAGTTCTGCTTTTAGCTTTTGTATGGCATGGTAAGTGATAGGTATTGTGTGTGTGTGTATAAACACAAATTTAGAGTACTGTAGAGATAAGTCACATTCTTTTATTATCAGAAATATGATAAAAACAGAGCCCCTGCAGGAAAGCAGAGGGGTGGTACTCTCTCCCTCGGACAATACGAGGACGAGAAGAAAAAGTTACAACAAGAGCGACAACGAGAGTACCGAGAGCTGATGGACAAGGTAGCTCCGCCCACTAACCCCGCTATTAGCCTATTAGCACATCTATCACTTGTGTATAATTGCATCTAGACTTTATAATTTTTTTGGTTTTCATCTACTCACAAGGAATTTTTCTGCACATCTATTTAAAATGTTTTCTAAGCATTGCTGTATGTGTAAAAACTGAGCAAAAAACATCCTTTGTTCTATTTTATGATAAACAAAACTCAAAACTCAAAAGAAAATTCCCAGATTTGAATTCTTTGCAATAGATTCCTCTTTAGTTACTTTTGTGTACCACATTTTAGCGTGTCTACTATCATTCCATGAAGAGAAAGGATAAAAACAAGCTGCCGTCGCTACGAAATGATGCAAAGATAAGGCAGC
Source organism: Magallana gigas (assembly GCF_963853765.1). Taxonomy (NCBI): domain Eukaryota; kingdom Metazoa; phylum Mollusca; class Bivalvia; order Ostreida; family Ostreidae; genus Magallana; species Magallana gigas. Next base: position 24,531,922 of record NC_088859.1, read on the forward strand.
ATCCGTTAGTAGTGTACCGGGAACAGGTTAATGAGCTGTTAAAATCTCTCGATGAAATCGAAGAGAATGAGGTACCGGAAAATGTTCTCAGAGAGTACATTAAAAAAATTAAACAAAAGAAAAACTTAATAGAGGAAAATTACCGTCTGCAGCAACAGGTATTACGTATGCAGCATGCATGGCCAAAATTATAACAACTAAAATATGTGCAGCATTCAGGTCTTTATGTTTTAGTAACTGAAGCCTAATGAATCCTGGAACTTGCATGAAAGGACTGAAAGATCTGACCTCGGAGCAATTACCGACCAAAACTTGATTAATTGCATTGTTTATTGTACTGTGTGATTTTAACTTGATTGAACAGTGTATCTTTTGATTGCTTTTTTCTTTCATACTCCTAAACTTTTTTGCACAATTGATTTAATGTCATAAAGATATTCCTGATGCCTGTATAAACTTTTCTTCATGTTTATATTTAAATCAAAAACTAAAGATAAAAGATTGACACATTTGAATTGAATGTACTCTTAAAACATAGTTGTTGATTGTATTCTATGCATGTATATTTTCACATTTACAATAAAGATTTGTGGTTTTTGTTTTCAAGTTTTCACAACCTGTTTTGAAGTTAAATGTATCTGTAGATTGCATTCCCTACACCAATGCATTTGACTTTGATTTCATATTGTATCTTGTAGATCCTATTGTAGAAATGTTCTGAACATATTGTGTTTATAACTTTCATTTTGCACTCTTTAGTTGACTATCTGATTGTCATCTGCATCTTTTGTCACAATGTGTTGCAGATTTGGTCGATACAGAGTAGTAAATTTAGTTTGATATGCATGTCATGCATGTAATTTCTCTTCATACTTGGCTTTTGCAGAAAGAACAAGAACGGAATAGAGGGCGACGTGGGGAGCCCACAAGATCCAAATCTCCGGACAACTTCTTTTCTGGTTTCGGAAAACATGATGAGGAGCGAAATAAACTCAACGTGGAGAGAAAGAAGGAATACAATCACATGCTGGCAGAGGTAGAGTAGGGTCCTGTATCTTACAACACATAACCTGTTATATATTTCCCTGTTGTATCATCCAAGATTTTTTATGTTGTTAATGTGGAGATAGATAATTATGTGAATAGTCTCTGTGAGATGACAGGAGCTTGTTGTACATTTACTAGCTGTCTACTGTATGTATGATTCCAGCAAGGTCGAGCTTTGATTGGGGTGGCTAGAACTGTGGCCTCTTCATTTGACAGTCTCTATGATGATGATGGGGTAAAGAAATTTGTTCAGAAGTGATGACTGCCAGTCCTTGCTATATCAATTGCTAGGGCTAACTTGCTGCTGTTAAAGTCTCTCTCTCTCTCTCTCTCTCTCTCTCTCTCTCTCTCTGAACACATGTACATTTCATTCAAATGTAGGTTTAGGTAAAGTCTTCTGCTATTCCTCTCTCTGTTCTTTTCAATGCTCTGCTTGGCATTGCACTTCAGCTTTGTAATTAAACTGAAGATGCAGATTTAGAAACATTTGCAAGGAAGTGATATGAAAATATGTACTGGTAATTGCTAGATCTCTATAACTGTATAGATTTGATGTAAATATAGACTGTTTTTTAAATGGAGGTGTAACGGAATAAGACATTATGTCCAGTAGGTTTACCATCAAAGATCCTAATATATTGTGTGTGTTCCTATACAAAATGAATTATAGTGGGAATAGGATTTCAGAACTGAAATACCAGTAAATGATTTATGATTGCCAATTGCTTCAAAATTTTTTGGTCAAACTACTCAAACATCAAAATCATATCAGATTATCTGGTTGTTTTTCCAAAGCAATTTCAATCTTTTAATTTTGAAAAGAATATTCATTCAAATCTGGCACCAATTTATTAACACACACAATCACGAACTTCATCATTTCTGAACAAATTATGAGTGTTACTAAGAACATCACTAAAATACTACATGTACATGTACTACCAAAACTTATGTAGGCCGCACCCACCATCTCTAGTGTGTGTGTTCTACAGGCATCCCCCCTCCCACTGCTAAACCCCAACCTTCCCCCTTTCCCCCTAACTTCCACCCTCCCGTTGAGTGAGAAGTCGGGCTGTATTTCACTGATTCTGATTTGACCTGTGTCCTGTTTCAGCACTCTGAAGCTCTGGCCAGTGTTGTTAGAAGTCTAACTTCACTGACCCAGAAAGATAGTCCGCTGGACGCTCTGGAAGAGGTAGAGTGGTCGATTGTTTGGCCTGGAGGTTATAAAGCTTGGCGAGTACAAACTCAATGCTCCAACTCATACTATGTGCTCAAACTCATACTCTGTACTCCAAATATATACCCAATCTCAAAATTCCATATTTATTTACGTATGAGCACGAGTATGAATTTTGAAGCATGAAATTTGAGTACGTACTTTGAAGTGTAATGATCTCCAGGTCCGATATAGACTGTGTATAGGGATTTCACCAGTGTGACACCTGTAGAGAATGAACTGTGTGTGACACAAACTAAGTTTATCCCAATGAGTTCATGAATTGATTCTTTTGTTTTGTAGTTATTTTGTAGAATCTGTAGAAAAAACTATTGGATGCATGACCCTATTCATATTTTAATAAGTATATCATGAAGTTTCAGTGTGTTAGTAGAAGTAATAAATTTGGGTGAATCTAGAAACTCATAACCTTTGGAGATACTTATAAAAAAATCTTTGTAAATATTTCTTTAAATCAGAAGCAAAGAGCTAAATGTTTCTATACTATATATACAAGAACAAGATCAAGTAATAAAAGTATGACAAATCATACAATCAAAGAACTTAAACTAAACAGAGGCAAAATAAAATTCATTTCCTTCAATGTTTATAAACTGGATTGAATAATTGCATCAAAAATAAATTAGCATTTAATTTTAAATGTAATTTGAGCATTGTGATTTGCAGGAGTTACCACGGCGAGGGCGACCCAGGGACCCACCCCAGGAGGTAGGGAAAAGTTCATTTCATATTCAAATTGAGAATGAAATTTATCGCTAAAGAGTTTTTGACACAATCTTACCAAATATTCGAATCTTGCTTGCAGCGAGAAGATACCCCACCCAGAGAACCTGAGATCTACGAGGCCAGTTTACATGGGCTCAGACAACATGATTCAGCTGAGGTCAGTATTGCAGTTCAAGATTATGAGATTATGAATATGGTTCAAAGTATATTGAATAGTAGCCGAGTGAAATTCGTAATTATTTATCAATTACAAAACACAGTTGTTTATCCTTTGATTTTGCCTTCAAGAATAACTCATTCAGAAATACAAAAGATAGTTATCAACAGAGCATTACTCTGCCAAGTATGTGTACAATATTTTATTGAATTTCATGTGAATTTTGCTTCACATGAATTTCACAGGAAGTTTTTACATGCAAATAAGAGAATACAAAGTATTGATGCAAAATTCACCCAAATTATGTATGAGTGCTCTTTTTCTTTTATATTCACATGAAAAATGTCATGAATTTCTTGTGAGGCGCTATTGCCCTTGTAATCATTTATAATCTTTAGGTTCAAGAATTTTTCCTGTAAATTACAGGTACGGAAGAAACAAACAAGAAATGATGAATACAATGATTTTCTGAAGCAGAATAGAGAGAAGGAGAAACACAAATATGACAAGCAGAAATACGGAGAGTCGGTGAGTCAGGTTTGCTACAAGTTCTGTACTCCACAGGGGTTACTGGTCATACTGCATGGACTCGGGGGCAGGGAAAGCTTGATCAGGGTGGGGTACAGGACTAGTAGTCCACAGTGATGCTCCTAACATACTCAAGTTGTGTACTAATGACTAACATGCAAGTTTACGTATAGTGATGGGCAAGTTTTTCTTGATGTAATAAACCTATAAGCAGAGTTTTAATTTGGGGGGGGGGGGTCCCCCTGTTTTTATACAACCTGAAAGAGCTGAGTCTGTTTTAAGGTGTTTTCATAATGGTTTTGTAAGAGTTTATTGTTAGAGTTCAGTGTGAATTTCTGTTTAAGTAGGGTAAAAAGATTTATATATACATGTTGCTTATATACTCAAATCTATATCAAATTTAGGTAGTAGATTGAAGAATGTTGCTAAGCAGGTGTTTTACAGATAATGAAAGTTAGACATGCTTGTTGTCTCATTTTTAGCACTTTCTTGAAGTTAGAAGAGCCTCTTAGTTTTGTTCTGGTCTACTGCATAGTTTGTGAACGTAGGCAAGTGCTCCTAATGGAAGAGGAGGGGGGGGGCGGTGACATTTCTCAAAGAAGCAGAATAAAGCTTATATTTGTGAGCAGCATGGACTCATCTGGATTTATTCAGATATCTATTAGCAACCAATATGATTGCAAATAAAGCCCTTATTTTGATATCAGTACTGTTAATTAAAGTGACAGAGTAGATTTATAATATTCCAGGTTAGACTAGAAATCAATACGGCCTAGCCATTACACTGAGTGTTATTAACATTATCATAAAAATAACTCCTTAAGTTTCCTTGGTCAGCTCATCAATGATGAATGGTATTGATCCCTGGAATAGATGAGGCCACTACTGCCTCCATAGGTACATGTTTACAATTTTACACACCTTTATGTGAAAGGTGATTCTCCAATTGGTGCCTGGTCAGTGCGATTGTTGTCATTGCTCAAGGAGTTTGAATTGTAGCAGGATTGTTACAGTCAGTCATGTTGATGGATGTTGATTCCTTGAATCTTGCAAGTATATTTAATATACTAGATGACTTGTATGTAATGCTGGAGACCTTTTGAATGGTGTGCTGTGTACTTGGTTTCTGCATGCTCGCTGTAGTGACTTCTAACAGTTGTAGTGACTTGTTTGTTTCACATGCTGATCTTTTAGCCTGGTTTGTCTTGATCTTTGGCTTTGAAAATAGCTCACAGTGAAATTACAATATTGTAGTATAAGATCTATATAATATTGGAAGTAAATTTTGTGCGAGTGCAGTTCGGACAGAAGCAGTTAGCTTGGTTATGAGGACTACTGTATACAGCAAAATATTTGCTCCTGTTTTATTATTTTCATCCTTATCGCCCTTGTTGTCAGCTGGCAGATTTAAGACAGAATGAATTCCAATGTCCCAAATTATTTCTCTTTAAAACACAACTGTGTCTTGGCTAATTTAAGATGGGGCAAAACTGTTTGCAAGTGTAGAAGGGCGAAAATTACACAGGGCGAAAATAACACTGTATACAGTATTTTCTCATTCTTTTATGTTGCATTAGTCATTTCATTACGGCAAAGTTTGGCCTATTTCTTAGAATAATGACGCATTTCGTGATGGAGGAGGCTCTATCAGATAACTGCTCTTATAGGTACATTATCAACATGAGTATGGTTTGTTTTAAGGGGGATTAATTTGCTAATCAACTGCTTCAGAGATTTGCCTTTTTGTTTGATTGTACAAAGTTAACTTATTGTTTTCCCTATGTCTTTTCTGAATGTTGATGATTGTAAACTTAACAGAATCCAAGAGGCATTAGAGACCGACCCTCCTCTGAACCCCAGGTAATTTGATATCACCTGTGCACCTGAGTGATCCCCCCTTTGTATGCATCGGCTTTATAGTTATTTGCCTGTCTGCTCTGATCCCTTGATTTTTCATCTTTTCAAAAAAAATCTTTGCATTCAGACTGAGAGTCACTGACTTAATTTCTGTTTCACTCTAATCACAGTGGAATAGATGAATGTTTTTATATATATATATATATATGTAATTAAACATCTGTAGAAAGTATAGTGTTAGGAATAAACAAGCTCTGGAGATTAGGACTGTGTTAATGACTGTAGCTTTCATATGTGACTTTCTTCTGTTAGTCCCTTGAATGGTCACATAAGACAGTCTATACTGTATTTGTATAATCTGTCCATCACACCTTACGGTTTCCTCCCAGCACAGAGATATATACCTGTTCATTACAGAAATGTATCTGTTAGATTTAGCAGGTTAAATGTATAGTAGGCTAGTAGAAATTGGAATGTTTTAAGTTTACAGTGTATAAATACTCACTTTTTCGTCGTGTGTTTAGGGGATATGGAGGGGGGGGGGGGGCAAGAAGAATGGGGTGCATGGCTTATGTGTGTGCATGTGCTGTCTTTGATGCATGACACCCAGAACATAGACTAACTCTGCATGTGTTGGTGGTGCTCATATCTGCTTTTGTTTATTCTAATGCATTGCATGAAATGTTTATGATTTTAATTTTTAACCCACTTTCTGCATCAACAGCCAACAGATGGAATCTATGCCACACTTCCTGGATTACATTACAACGGCTCGGCCGAGGTAATCACTGTTCCTGCACCTTTCAGTTTAACAAACCAGCTCTCTTCTCTGAAAGATTTTTTTAATCTTAATAAAAAATATCTTTTCAAGTTATAAGGGTTTCTATTAATTGATAATCATCACAGCAGCTCACCATTAAACAGTGAGCTACATTAAAACTGTTCTTATTATTTAGAACTTTTATGTGATTTTTTTTGTTCAATAAATAGAATTATTTGTGCATTTTTTTCTCCTTGAAATTTGAAATGTTTTTTAGATTAATATATTTTTTTTTAATTACCGTAGTTTTTTTTTAAACATGATCTCGTTTTCAAAGGTTTATTTATTTCAAGATTCAAATTTTTTCTCTTGTTGATTTTAATGTTACTAGAAAAGAAAGATTGACGTTAGAAATAAAGAGTACAACGAATTTTTACGAAACAGTCAGGAAAATCTGTCTGTAAGTAATAATCATCGGCCCTCAGTCTACCACTGTAACTCCTGACCTTTTTCATGGCTTAAGTGCAGCACCATGTCTTTTTGTAGCTGGTTTGTTACCTTTGTCAATATTTCACTTCTCAGTATTGTGTGTAAACACATCCTTAGATTCTTCAAGTTTTCTTGTGGAACATTTCTTCAACGAACATTTTGATTGATACCATGTTTTTTCTACATGATATATATATTTAATAACCTTTATATCTAAACTACATGTATTACCCATCTTAAATATCTTCATTGTATACCTAGAGAGGATATTTTGCAGAAACGTGTCCTTGTTTTTTTGTTACCCATTTAACAAAAAAAATCTAAGAATATCATCATTGAAAATAATTACATGTTACATTGTACATGTACTGTAAGTTTATAAAGTTCTATTTTAAAGGTTCTTTTGCATAAATGTTATCATAGCTTTACTACAGCTTGCAATCATAGATGGTAAAGGTTCCTTCAATTTTTTCTGAACTTCTATTTAGAAATTTTAAAGTAACCAGAGTATTTATTATTTATTTATATGGAATCAAGAGTTTTGCAGTATCAATATGTATATAAATTCATAGTAAAGAAATTTTCCAGGTCAAGGTATGGGAAAGTATATTAAAATGACCTACTAAGATAAATATCTTAGAAAACTGGTCTTGGGCTGTAACTGAAGCCTATGTTTTGTCTGTAGAGAAGAAGGGGAGGTAACAGACCCCCTCCCGGGCCCCGCCGGGGCTGGCAGTCCCCAGGCAATGATGACGGGAGGGACCGGAGACGGAGAGAAGAACCCTCATATAGGTGTGTATGCGGATATTAGTAGTTTCTCAACAACAAAATTCTTTAGTTTTCCAAATTATATGTTGCTCAACAGCAAGAGAATAACAGAATCATTCATTATTATGGGTGTTGGATGGAGAAATTCCACTGAGTGGACAAAATTCACTGTCAAGGATGAGGCTTTGCTGAGTCCTAGACAGTGAATTGGCCTTGGGGTTAATTATTTTTCTCACATTATTTTACATTAGAAAGCTGTGTTTGACAATTGTCTGTTACGACGTTCATTTTACTTTTGGTTTATTACTCTGCTACATATAATGTAAGTCAGCATTTATTTCAAAGAAATTATGGTAAGATAAATATGAGGGTTGTCCCAAAATAGCGTAAACAGGACACATAATTTATTATCTGTTCACTGCAATTTCATTAGACTTCTATGTTTTCTTCAATGACTCTTTGGCAAACAATACTGAAAAATTCAAATCTGTACTTTATTTATTTCTCGAGAAAATGAATAATTAGTAACATCAATTTTTGTCAGGCGGTGCAATGTGCGATGTCGAAAACTTCCAGTTTTACATTGTTGCTAAACCCTCCACATCATTTACGATAACATTTACGTTTTATTTCCGAAAAAGTCTTATACATATATTATCTTTGAACAAGTAACCTGAGTGCACATTCAACATGAATTTCTAGTTTTTGTTTTTTTTAAAAAATATTTTCTTAGTACAAACGATCTGTCGGCTCCAAACTTGCCCTGTATTACTTGTTGTCTAACGTCCGTCTTGCTGAAGTGTGTCGTTCAGCATTTTGACGTCCATCGATATCGTTCGGGGTTTCTTTTTCCACTTATTGTCATCATACTTGTTCAAATATTTTCAATGTTGATTAACTACTTATTCACAAAACGCATTTTAATCGATTTTGTTAATTTCGTTTACTTCCAAAGCTGCTTAGGATTTATTTCATGGTCTTTACAAAATTGTATCAGTTACTGCTGCGCCACCTTAAACGCTGACATCCTCATTTTATTACGAGTTAACTTTTCAACTTGTCACAAAACGCGCTATAAAATATTGTATCATGCTTTCATTTCACTTATTTAATCTCAAACAATATTTGATTTTAAAACATTATTTGAAAGGAAATTTCTTGAACCCTTTGTGGCACAAATTTCATATTTTTTTGTCTTCGATTAACTGAATAATGCCACATGTCTACGCTATTTTGGGACAACCCTTGTACTTCGTGGGTTGGTATATTCCATCTTTAATCATTTCCATATAGCAGACAATGTTTAGTTTTGTTTTACAGCGGTGTTGTAATACATAGTGTAAAACAGAAAAATATCACCATGCTTTCGCTCACCTGACGAACCAATCTCACACCGGTGATAGTGTATACAGGGTTATTTTCGCCCCATGTAATTTTCGTCCTTCTATACTTGCAAACGGTTTTGTCCTGTCTTTAATTCGCCAAGACACAGTTTTGTTTTAAGAGAAAAAATTTGAGGCATTGATTAAATTCACCCTCAGACAACGAGGGCAAAAGTGGCAAAAATAAAACGTATGGGCCAATATTTCCCTGTATACAGTGAGGCTAGAAAAGTTCTTCTACTGGTAGATCCATGTATGTACCTGTACAGTAATTCTTATGCATATCTGAATATATTTTGTTTAGGCAAGACGATCGTGACAGAAGACTAAAGTCCTATAACAGTGATGGAGCCATTAATAGAGCGGTGAGGAATCTGGAACCTTACATTTGGAAAGCTTGTGTTTTTGACCGATTCTGCTAAAAGCTATATTAGCCTGATATGGTGCTGTATTCAGGTTTATTTTCTGTTTTATAGGGAAATGACAGACGCTATGATGATGACGATGATGATGATAGGTAATGTACAACTTTTTTGTTGATAATATACTGACATGCTTCAGTGTATATTTATTCTCTCTTTAACACCAATAATGTTTTGAAGTTTGATAGTGAAATAAATTGTCAATTTAGATGATGGAATAATTGATCATGAATTGTAATTAAGCTTGCATGTGTATATATTTCCGTTTTTTTACTTCCACAGGAGAGGACGGTACAGGTCAGATCGTAACCGTGATAAAGGCATACTTGATGACGACAACTGGCTCTCTGCTCGACGAGAACCGGAAGACGAATACCAAAACCTGGTAAGTTGTCTCGCATGGATGATTGTTGCGCTCGCTGATGCTCATTCACTTCTGTGTCTGCATGATGTCATGCTTATGAAATGTGTTCAGAATGTACAGCTAAAATAAATTTAAGTAAAAAGAATGTTTAACATTGTGATATGAAGTACGTGAAAAGGGTTGACAGTTACAGTGAACCAACTTTTACACGCGTCGGTTTTATTTCAAAATTAACATGAACAAATGCTTTTCATTCTCTAATTTTGCCATCAAGTTTATGTTACTGACTATTATTAACAAATTTAATAGACATTAAGAATTGGTTCGCTGCATGAGTTATTAATGACAAAGATGTACTTGTAAACTGGGCATAATTTCCTTTCATTCTGTTAAAAGTTGGTTTGCAATATTTGCTGTTGTTGATTGAAATGATTGATGAGCGTGTTGTGTGGCAAATTAACCTGATTGGTGACTGCTTCTTCTGTTTAATTGTCTTGTATTTGTTCATTTATGCAAGATTAAGCGATTAAAAGGTGACACTGAGGTAGGTAGTTTGATGCAACTGTGTGAAGTTATAACTCCACCATGATTTTTATCAGTCGAGTTTTAAGTCTTGTTGTAGTGGTTCTTATGTGTGCATCACTTTTTGTTTTGTACATTATGATTATGTTTCTTAATGAATTAATTTTGGAGTGTTTTAAGTCTTAAATGACAAAGTCAAATAATTGACATTCTTCATATTTTTCTTTGCATATAAAGTTTTTCTTTTCTTATTTATAGAAAAAGAAATTTTAAAATTCATTATGTTGTATTACCAGTAGTTGACCTTGAGTTTGGTTGTGTATGTTTACCACTGTATGCTGTCACTGTATACTGTATTCACTGTATGTTACAATCTGTATTAAGTAGTGGTGGTAGTCTGCAATGAGGGAGTTCACTTGTAACATACTCAAGATTAAAAAGAACACCCCCTTACCCCCCCCCCCCCCCAAAAAAAAATAAAAAAAAAAATATGTAGGTAAAATATCTATAATATGGCCTCCTCTTCATTAAAGTCGAGCACACTCTTTATGATCCTAATACGTGACATAAAAGAAGCCTTTATATTGATCCTTATCGAATCCTGTTTTAATGAAATGATAGTGAAGTTTGTGTAAAGATATAAGATCTATATTATCTGTGAATATACAGTTTGCTGATAAAGATAATCCACAGCGATTCCCACATGCTGAAATAATCTTAAGATGATCTTCGTTGGAGCCTTACATTCTTTATTGACAACTACATATCTACCATGAACTGATCAATTGAGAAGCAATTACATCATGGGGTTTGGGTTTAGTAAATATTAGGCATATAAAAATGTAAAGATATGAAAATGAAAAAAAATATAAAATGGGCAGTGCGTTTTCATTTCTATCTCAATAAAAGACTTTTATGGATCCATATTTTGAATCATATTAGAATTTCTCCGCTCCTTTTTTGTCCATTTAAATGTTTATCTTAGCCTGCTATAGAGAGACATGAGCACACTTTCCCTTTAAATGTTAGGTCATTATTTTTCCTTCCTTTCCATGTCTTGAGAATGTTTACCCGTTGCTATGCTGGGTTGTTTTGGTGACGACCGACAGATAGCTAGCCCACTGTCATCTTTCTGCCATTAATTAGAGAACAAATTCACTGGAAGAAACTTTGTACCAGCATTTACCTCTCTATATTTTATAAGGATATTTTGGTTGGGGAAAATTGCTTTCATAATTAAACCATAATAGCAATTTGAAAGCACTCTTTTTCCTCATTGATTTTAAATTTGATGAAAAGTAAAAAACTAAGAGAAACATTTAAATGGAAGATGGAAATTTCTTAATTAAATGCCATTGTATGTGTTGAACAGTTGATTATTGAATTAAGGTGCCGAAGTTTTGAACTGGCTTTAAACTACAGGTATGGTCACGCTTGGTTTAGAAATCTCTATTGAATTTTAAAGTATTATTGGATACGTGCATAGCACAAGTAAATATATATACCAACTTGAGTACATAACAGTATATGTTTATAGCCGTACATGGCCCACAAACCCAAGTGTGTTTAAGTTCTAAATCTTCGCCGTGCTCACAGAAATTGGTTTAAACACTGGGTGCCTTATCAGTGTTATTATTTCAGCATTTATTTGTTTTTCAATTCTTTGGAATAGAAGTTATTACGTGTTTTGTTGTGAATTAGCTAGTGGCTGAGATAGGAATTTATATAATCAGTGCTTTGGATAGTAGATTTACTCTGTGGAATTATTAATGGATTTATTTATAGATAAGTACAAAGTGAGAATTACTGAGAAAAAAATTTCTGTTGTTACAATGCTTTCCTCTGGATTACCCTGACAGGAACCTAACCCCCCTAGACAGCGGGGCAGAGCCCCACCCAACAGATCCCCACCCCCAGACAAGGAAGATATGGCACGCGCCAATTATTTCGCCACTCTGCCTGTGGGTAGGTATCTTTGTTTCATGTTAGCTAAATGTACTTATTAACACATACTTTACTTCCATTGATGGAGTCTACAGTACTCATTTCTGATTTCACTCACATTTTAATTGTAACAGTTGTGAAATATTTTTAGTCTGAAAAATCTTTGAAATTTAAAATCAATTGTTTTACAATTTTAAATTTGTTATCAGTGATTCAATTGACAGAAAATTTTTCTATTTTGTTCTAAGATTGCTTTTATTTAAAGAGTTTAATTCCAATACATATGTGAATGGTCTTTGTGCTACAATATGATATACTTATAGAGTCGATTTTTGTTGTTGTTGTGTTTTTCTTAATGATTAAAGAATATCATGAAATGAAAGTAAAACATGAATGTTACTTTCAAATATAATTATTTTTTATAAGCTAGTCATTTCAAAAAATATGATTTTATTTTGAATGATGTTGTTATTATCTAAGGATAGAAGTTTGCAGATTGAGCCTTAATTGATAAATGAATTTGGAAATGGTAAAAGAATTTTTTTAAGGGATGGGAAGGGGGATAGAAAAAACAGATAAGCGATACTGAGTGAAGGGTGTAGGGGTGCTGATTCTGTATGATCTGTTGACAGGTGTACGATCAGGTAAATCATCACTAACCCAGACACTGCGTGGCATGGCACTCCTCTCTTACTCTCCTCTCCTCTTCTGATTTGTCTGAAGCATTCATTTAGTTTAGAATTTAAATTTGCAAGGGACCAATCTGAGTGAATTTTTAAGCAGTAGTTTGAATTTATTTTTTGTTTATGTTCTGGTTGATATTTGGTTAAATAAAACTACCTGTTTGGTGATATTTGGATTTAGTCTGTTTATCTTCTTGTCTTTATACTGGTAGTACTTGATTTGCCTACCTATTCATGTATAAACATATTTACATTATATAGGATTTTTAAGTCTGTCTTTTTTGGATTAGCTCTTTTCTTGCAGCCAATTAAAATTAAATTTGTATCTCCCTATTATAGGTAAACTCTATAGTAATTAGCCATTGGAAATCTTAATTAGAGGTCCAGATTAGGTTGTTATTTTCATTTTTTTGAAGTATATTTGTTTGCTTATGAAGACGAATTTAAGTACACCTTTATATATTTGCATTTCTATTGTTGTTTCCCACTGTAAGCCCATACGGAGGAGCTGCAATTATTTCTCTATAATCGCAATTGCTCTGTCAGTATACTATGACGTCATAAAGGTGTAACGTTATATATACTTTTCAATGACGTTATAGATTTAAAACCACTATACGATACATCATGTGTTTTTCTCCAACTCCATTAGAATTGACGTATTTACATGTAATATTAAAACATGTTTTTGATAACATTTTAAAGGAATTACTGTTATAACATATCATTGATTCTGTTAACAAATCTATGTGAATTAAAAAGATACATTACAGTCTGAATGTTTACTTTTGATGTAATAGCTAAATGTCAAGGTCTAGGCTAATACAGGGTATTTGCGAGTGGTAAAATGCAAATATAAGTAATAAACAACGATTATTTAGTGAACATGGCGTTATGAATAGCAACTGCTCTGCTGGCATATTTTCCATGATGCGCTAGCGCGCATCATGGAATATGCCAACAGAGCAATTGCTATGCATAACGCCATGTTCACTAAATAACGTTGTTTATTTCTTAAGTATTGAACTTAAATGATATGTTTTGAGCTATTGAATATTTAGGTTTAAGATTATTTGTCTCTCACCTGAGAAATACCAATGTAAACTGCACCGCAGCAAACTGAATCCCTGTCTCCCGGCCTGTAATCACCATATACTTATCTACTAAATGGAAGCATTTTATTTTATATATATATGTGTGATTATCCGCTTTTTTTGCTATTTTTCCCATTTGCTTGCATGCAGAACCATTGATTTGGGATTTGATTTGTAAATATATACACAACTCTGAATTGGGTATGGTGTACAATGCAAATTCAACAGAATTTTAATTTGTTAAGAAATTTGAATAGGGAATATATACTGGTATTCATTCTTTACCTATGTAAATATTCATGCATTTAAACTCTATATATTTTGTTCAATTGAGTAACATCCATTCCAGTGTGATATAAGTATATAAAGCAGACGGACATGTATTCAGCATTTTAGAATTTCTCCTTATATTATTTTCTTAACGGTACATGCTCTTCATTCATATACTCTCAATACACACCTTAAATCTTTATCTAGATTTTTATGTTATGTAATAGATCATCATAATTATAGATATATCAGGGTTTAAATACTTCCAAAATTTGAAATTTATGTTTAATATTATTTGTTAAATTGATTTTTATTACCTAGCTGTATATTTTGCAACCTGCAGTAAATGTTATCGAATGGTTTTGTTTTTAGAATTTTTTTACTTGGGGGGAAAAACCTTATGGATGAGAAAAATTGAAGATGAAAAGGAAATTAACTTTGCAATAAATCAAAATTTTTTACATTTCAAATTATTTTTTTAGACTGTCATGGTCCTGTCAAAATTACTATACATGCATCATTAAAATCCCATGGCCAGTCTCTGTGAGCTTACTCATTGAGCTTTTGTTAGTCCAACAATGAAAAAGCAAAAGTCTCAAGTTTTGAGATTGATCATGTTGATCGAGTACCAAAACATGCCGTAGTTATAAATACATGCATAAGCCTTTATGAAATTCACAAAAAACTAATCAGAATGAATTATTGATGAGATAAGTGCTGCTAGTTGGTCAGTAAGTGAGTGTGCTAAGTGTTTGTGAGACTGGCTGTGGGATTCTGTTTATTATCTCAATATGTCGATATACATGACAGTTCTAGAGTTTCTTACTCTTGAAAACCGTGCACATTTATTGTAACAAATGCAAACCCTTTTATGTTCATTCCCATTTAAGCCCCATGTTATTTGTTAATTGTCACAATTTCTGCAAAACAGAAAGTACGTACAATTTGACAATTAATATAGATTCATTAATATACACTTATGATATGCTATCACATAGAAGGTACTTCTGATTAAAGAACATTGTTTGCTTTGTTCTTTGAACTGCTTTTATCATTACTTAATTTGCATGCTTTATCATGTGCTGCACATTTTGTAGAGAAAAAAAGCCGCAGAATATTAGTTCCATTATTTATTTTTTTTCTATGACTTTTTAGGCGGAAATGATAGAGAAAGTGCAAATGCTCGGAAGAAAGCCCGATACAGGGAAGAGCTTCAGTTACAGATGAGAGAAGCAGAAGCTGCTCGCAGAAGGTGGGTAACGGAACAGCTTGTGCAGTTACAGCATTTCATTTAAACCCCCCCCCCCCCCCATTGTAAATTTGTTGCAGTTTTAAACAGAGATTTTTCTAATAAGACCATATCATCATGATATTCCTTGTGTCTTAGTGAATTACCTGATGTTTGTACAGTTTGATGTACTTAGGTTAGAAAAAGATGTTATGGTAGTGTAGAAAATCTGTTAATAGTATTGAGTGGCAAGTAGAGGGATAACGATTCCTTACAGATCATGAATCTGGCCTCTACATTTTATTTTGATAAGAAAATTATTTGAATAATGTGGGATAAGTTAATTTTTTAAGTTGATGACATTTCCTCAGAAGATGAATATAAAAGCAGATAGATATAAAAGTTTTAATGAAAACATTCTAAATCCCATCTTTGTTTTCCTCATATTTAAAAATCACATCAGAATATTAACCCATACTATTTATAATGGATCTGAATGTTCATTGCTTCCTTTGTTATCTGTAAGGGATGAAGTACAATGATTTTTGCAGGATTTTGATTATAAAAATGAAACGAAAATACTTATAATTGATGCTAGCTTTATCAACAATGGTGTTGGGAAATTTCTACATGTACTATATAAGTAGGCATGGTGACCATATATACCTGTATTGTGTAAACATTTTGGGTCATTGGTTAAACATTGATGGATAACGGGTTGTTGACTTGCAATCATCAAGCTTGTATATGCATAATACTGTTGCAAAATAGATGGGCCTTTAGTTATATGCCTCAAGAAAATCATTATGTATGGGTTTGGTTTTTCTGTAATTAACATCCATTGATGAATGTAATACTCTGTATGCTCATTATTTACCTTAACAGGGAGAAAGAAAGGTATGAAACATGTTACGTCTCACATTTCTAATTTTTGGCCTGGGTATTGTGCAGGTTAAATGTCTTTGACTTGTCTTCGTGCAGGGAGAGAGGACAGTTTCTGCTCATTATATAATCCAGAACTTGTAACCACTCTAAACAATGTCTGCATTTATTGTTGTCAAAGTTCACTCATCATGCTTTATTTACTCTTTATAATATGATTTGGAAATGTCCTGCATTACATTGGAATTGTTTGAATTTGTCTGGGGGGAATATCCTATAGGTTGACTGAAGTATATGTGATACAATCATTATTATGAATAGATTTTTTGTTCATAATATGCAAATTCATAGTTGAAGGTATCTTCCTCCTCCATACTCCAAAAATCCACAAACATATCATGACCATATGTAATGCAGGGCTCTTTCTAATAAATTTGTTGAAATTAATAATAGATGCAAGAGAAGTAAAGCTACTTTAGAACAATTAAATCTTTACTGGGATGAATGTGCTGCCTTGGATGTTGTAAGCAACCTATTCTTTTGGTTGACTTAATTGGTTCCGTGTCAATTCACTTTTTG
Organism: Magallana gigas; assembly: GCF_963853765.1. Taxonomy (NCBI): domain Eukaryota; kingdom Metazoa; phylum Mollusca; class Bivalvia; order Ostreida; family Ostreidae; genus Magallana; species Magallana gigas. Next base: position 24,548,864 of record NC_088859.1, read on the forward strand.
AGGGAATATGTTGAATGCATGGTTGTTTTGATCAGAATCAACAATTTTCAGGACCTCTTGGTAAATTTGAGACTTAAATCAACTTGTGATGATCCAAGTGCATGTTGGTTTTGTGTATATATTTACTGTTATTGTACATCTCATCCTTATCATTTGTACATGTGTACTGAATTATCTTGAACATTAGGAAAGAAAATTTCGAAGAAATTCCCAAAATTTTATATTCTTTGAATGGTCAATACAAACTTTCTCTTTTCTTTTCTGATCAATGAACAAGTATGGTATCTAGTAACTGCTGTACTTCACATGATTCTAAAATGGACAAAGTTTATCCTCCTTAAGTGCAAAACAAATTTATAGTGCATGCAAAGTCTGTGGCCTCTAAATTGCCTTTTTTCTTTATTTAAAGTATCTTGTGCTTCATTTTTTAAAGCCAAACATGTGTGTCACTGATTAAATACCGATAGGTTGTCTTAGATTTGCTCACTACAAACTTTTTAGCTTTGAACTTTTAGATATTATGAGCTGGTATTGTAATAGCTGGGCTTCATATTATTTCAACATATGGTATATATTGCTAGTATTAATGAAATTCTGGGCTTGATGTCATATTATGAATTAATGTATAAAATGTCATAAGAGGATAAAGGTAATCCAAGATTTAATTTTAAATTGTGGCCGACTGAACGAGAACATACTTGGAACTTAGCCAAAAGTGGGAATTAAGAATTATATAATGCTGCCAAATGTAAATAGATGATATTTAAAATTAGACTAAAATTAGAACTAACATTGAATGTATTTTGAAATTAATTGATTTTGATAATATATATATAATTATTCGAATATATTTTTATTAGATTTTGCCTCTGCTATATTAATTGCCAAATATATACTTTATGAAGTGCTACAGTTAATGGTTATGTTGTATTTATGTGGTACTTCACTTGTAAACCATCATGACCATATGTTATAGATTTTTTGATTAATCAAGGATTTAATTATTGTGACAAGATAGCATTTAAAATAGAAAAGAAAGATATGCAGTGTTTCCATACATAGTGGTATAACCATGCAGTGGTGAAATGATGAGGAAAGTTGTAAAACTTTTTATTTTGGTTTAAGGTGCACATGAAGGGAATTAGGAGACACTTTATTCATTGATGAGAATTGATGGGAATATCAGATCATTTTCCTTGTAAAAAAAATTGTTCATCTATAAAGCCATTAAAATTTTTTGTATGTACATTAGTCCTGTAGCAGATGTAAGTATTGACAAAGCTTGATAACTTTTAACATGATCATGCTCACTATTTCATGTTATAGAGAGAAAGTTGAAGAGTTACGGGTCAATGCCTCAGGACTTCTGGATCCAGAAAAAACACCCAAACGACTCACCTACCTGGGAGAACCAAATCCATCACCGAGACGAAATCTCAAAAGTCCAGAAGTTAGACCTTATCACACGAGATTCGACCTAAGGTAAGCGCAAGCTGTCCTGGTGTGATGAAACATTACGTGCTTTTGTAACATTTTCTAATTGGAATGCTTATTGGGTCCATTTCAGATCAAATTCTTATGAAAGCATAATAGCAAATTTCCAAATGCATTAAAGAGAAATTTACACAATATTTGATCAATTCTCATACAACTCAACTACTGTTAATTAATTGATATGACACCTGCGTGAATGTACAAGTTCATTCTGATTTTAATAAATGATGACACCAAGACGAATCCAACTTATATTCATATTGATTTTGGTTTGCTCTTCTACAGTCCAAGGGGTCAAGGCATTGAACCAGAGAGCAGTGGGGGGTATACTCCTAGGGAACGCGGTCGTACCCGAGAGAGACGACCCAGAGAAAGGAGCGGCGGGATTTTGGATATCGGATTCGATGGATTATTGGATCAGCCAAGGAGAGGGGGAGCATCACAAGTTCCCCCTGGACTCCAGTACCAGCCGTCGTAAGTACTGGCTAATTAAAGTACATGTATTTAGACTGGAGGGCTTTATTGGGGTAAAATACACATGTTGATGATAAAGAAAGCAATGATTTTGTGTTTTGAATCTTTGTAGCTCTATCAGATTTATTTAAAGCTTGTTTTCAGGTTTTTTTTATGCATATGAAAGTTTTCAATTGTTTTTTTAGATTATTTGATTTTGTTTTGCAGTCTTTTAGATTTTTCCAGTTTAGACAGGTACTATGAAAGTAGTATGTTCTGTATCAGGGTTTCTGTAAACTTTCATTTCAAATCAACCTTTCTCTCTGATAAAATGTAAACTCTAAAGCTAACTGAAACTACTCTGACGACTTTCAGTCTTGTTGATCAAACCAACCTAGACAAGTACTTAGACAGGTACATGTACTGTTCTATAGTTAGAGTAGTACATGGGTAAATTGGTATAGATTTTGCTAGGGGCCATGCCAAGCTCCCTAGACAGACAGCGCAGGTACTGCTCAACATGCTAAGCCCAGTATACATACTGTAGCAAGGGTATGCTCTAGGAAAGATGTTTTTTTTTTGGTAAAATGCCAGATTAAAATGATGAAATGCAAAAAGAAAAGAAAAGTCTTGAAAATGATTTTTGATCAGTTTTTTTCAACCTCCATAGATTTGCAGACCCCAACATTGAACGCACAAGGTTTGAAGCTATGTGTTTTCTGTTTTGAGTAACCCAGTTTCACATATCGCATGACTGCAATTCTCACTCCATACAAACATGGCAGGCCTGTTCCTGTCTCCCAAGAGCATTCTGTATCTTAACTCTGTAGCATGTGGTGTTGTTTAACTAAAAGTATATTCGGACATTTTGAGTCCCTTGTACATTACAAAGAGACCAAGTACATTGTACTATATATAGGTCTAGTGCAACAGCTGTGACAAAGAGCGACTAGTCCATTGCCTAATCATTTAATTTGGAATCATACTCTTCAGTGATTTTATATCTCGATTTAATATACATAACTTTGCTTTAATATATTGATATTCTGAATTGATGACGATGATAATGGACTTAATGTACAGTTGGCTTCATGGTATTTTTCAGGAACTATGAAAAAATATGGGATTAAGTGCTTGGCTTAAAGTAGTATACTTTGGTCTTGGCTTGAGTTTCTTACAGTTGTTGACAGCGGCTAAGCGTGCTTTGGAAGTTCTAACATCTGTGATAATCTGACATAGTCATGGTTTAGACTAGTGGCAAAACAAACTTTATGTATAGAGAAAAAAACCTTTTAACAAAAAAAAAATACATTGTAATAGTTATATACACAGTTGGCAAAAAATATGTAAAAACCAACTTTTCTGTGTCATATTTGACATCTCTTTTCTAATTTCTATGTTCCGTTCCAATCTGTTGAAAAACACTTACAATATATGACTAAATCTGCTGCTCTATAGTTTTCGTTCCAATATATCACATGTAACAGACTGTATCAATTAAAGGCATGATGGGACTGAATTTGATGTGAGCTGTGAAAACATCTTGTTCAATAAAAGATTCCACAACAATAACCTCTGCTGTTGTTCCATGTTGTCATTCTATTAACAACAGTTTACTTTTTTATCAATGTTTTCCCTATAAGTAAAGAACATTGGTCCCTATATTTAAGTACATCGATTCCTCCTCTTTTTTTTAATGAAAAATTTACAAATTGAATCTAAAGAGAGAAATTTCAACTCCATATTTAGTCTATGTTAATCATAATATTGAGATATTTTTAATTTTTTTTTTTTTTTGGAAATAAATTCTTTGCACCAATATTTCCAGATGTAACTAATAGATTGATTTTGATTGGTTGATTTTTAGGACATATGTGACCGGCGGTGGGTCTGGAGGCCTCAATCAGCCGTACAGTTCCATCGACGAGGCTTACCATTACTACGGCATGAAGAACCCACTGGAACCTGACAACAGTAAGGCCTCTTACACAGAATACATGTATTCAGATTAAATTTATCTACAGAACACTTAATATACCCCTTTTGTGAGATTCTGCATTAGCATGAATATGGCCAAATATATTTTGGGAAATTTGATTAAGTAAATAATGTATGAATTCTTGAAAATATACTTTTTAACGGAAGTGAAAACTAACTTAGGCTAGTGTTAATCATTCAACTGGTATCAATAACTTTTTGTGGAAGGGAGTCAGATGGAATGTTGTAAAGTGACAAATCTCTTTATCTTGTTAGCTTTCATTTCATTTTCATTTCTCATTTAACAAACTTTGAGCCTGCAAGCACTTGTTTGTTGACTGGTTCCTTTTTGCATGTTCATTACTAGCATGTTTTCTCTGACTTGAGCAGTCACTGACTTAAAGTATTTTAAAAATCCATTTGTTTTCCTCAGGAAAAAGAAACCCTAATGGTAACGCCTTCACTGGAGTAGTGTAGATCTTGGTGTACATGTTTTGTTGAGTTTCGTCACCATTGTTGATTAATTTCCCACGTCTGTTTAATGATTTTGTGTGAATGACTTTTCTTCCAATGCAAATTCTCAAATGAACAATCGCTATATTGACTTTGAGGTATTAAACTGTTTAACTTTTTTTTTCTGGTTTTTTTTTTTGCAAGAACTGGTAAAATAGTCTTATTGGTTTATGCTACTTATTTTCCTGATTATGTTTTTTTCTCTTCAAAAAAACAAAACAAAACAAAAAAACCCAAAGAGTATTAAAGAACTAGTATGCCTTAATCTTTCTCATATGAGAGATACTGTAGAATCACATATTTTCGTTGGGTAAAAATTTTGTTGTTTTTGAACCAAGTAAAATTCTGTTGGCATTTAATTTTGTCATATCGTAATCCTTTGTATTCATTAATACATGTATTAAAAATTTGTCATGGATTTAATTTCGTTGTTTATACTGCCAACGAAAATAACGAAATTAAATCCTCAACAAATATTTCTACTTCTACAGTATTTAAGGAGTGTTTTGATGAAAAAAATTCCCAACGAAAAAAAAATCATGTCAGATTGTAGCACATCTGATACTCTATTTACAAAGAACTTTGATATGAGTGATTTTAATAATTTCTTAATTATATTATACGTTACTGAATTAAACAGCATCCATAATAGTCATTCTCTTCCTAGGAAATTCATCATCATGCATGCTCTCAAGATAATTTGGGTGTATATAGATATCTGCTCATTGTTAAAAGAGCAGTTGATGTTGTTTGTATTGTAAATCATTTGCATGTTTTTGTGTATAAGATAAACTAACCTGCAATGCATCTGTCTTATTTATTTAACTGCATGATCGAATCAAAATCCTTTGTATAGAGATGTTATGTTTCCAAAATATGATCACCATTTTGTGTAATTTTTGCATGATATTACCCTTATTTGTTCAGATTTCTAGTGCAAAATGATTTCATTGTAAATTCCTAATTAAACACACGGAAACATCCCTTGCAGGTTTTAAAATTTCTGACAGCTACGAAAGCTTGTCGCCTGTACTTTTATATTCTTACAATTTGATACAAAAGTGTGGAATTGCAGAAATAAGCACTTGCATAAGATATGAAATCTACAGTATGTCAATTAAGTCTTCAAACAATCTTAAACCCCTTAATTAACTATAGATTTCTTATTTAACGAGAGTACTTAATTCTGCGTTTGAATGATTTTTCATTAAAATTGCAAGAGTATAACATTACAAATGCCAAATTTTAACATAATTCTAAATACAGAATATAGTTTTATACCCGTCCAAAAAATTAAAGCGAGATTTTAAAACTGCGAGATGTGCTTCTCTAATTTACGTGGATATTAATTCCTCACGTTTATTTAGGAATTTACAGAAATTAATATTTAGTGTGCATTTTGTGTGTTTTGTTGTGGTATGACATTTTTTGTTGTTGTGCTGATGTTTGCATGACCATATCCTTTATTGAATCTGCTTGTTCATACTGATGACTTTTTAATTGTAGGTGCCCCACCCCCCTTAGACTTAGGAGGAGGCGGAGGGGGATATGATCGACCTTACAGGGGTTCCCCACGTGTTACCTTTGATGATTCGTAAGTTTTTGTATCATTGTTACTTTCTACATATTATAGATATGAAAGATATTCACAGATCACATGACCTGGCTATAAGTACAATGCATCATACATTTGGTAATTTACAGGCAAGTGTTCATGTAGCTACGTATTATACTCGCTCACTATATACATGTGAGACAAATCATGTCTGGTTGTACATGGAATATTTCCATGAAGCATAAAACCATTTGCTTATCTGATGTTTTATTTCCATCATTCTGTTGCTTTAGTTCTAAAAAATATGGCATCTTAAAAGACGAGAGATATGAGAAAAAAGATGAAATAGTTCAAACTTTCGACCAGAAAGATGAGACTGTTCAGACGTAAGCGATGGCGATTGTTTACTGTTTGTAACAAATGACTGGATTTGAGAACTAATCATTTATGGGTTTAATAATTCCTGTTTGAATTTTGTGATTACCATATAGTTAAAAATTAAAAAGTTGAAAACCATTGAAGACTGAATTGGAGAAAATTTGATTGTTAGTTTTAATCATCAGAGTTTAACAGCTTTATAACAGTATTTGTGAATCAGTTTTTTTGTTTCAAGATATTCACTGAAAATTTTCGTGAAATCTTTTTAATTGTGGCCTGCTTGTTTGTGCTTGGTCTTGTTTTCAGATTATATCTGACATTCTTATTTTTTTTACTTTAACTAAATTTGTTGTTGTTCCTAACTTTAAAATTACAATAATTGTAATACCGGTATGTAAACATATTTCTGGATCAAAATTGATGAATGAATTAGCTCAAATTAATATTATTTACCAGTTCATGGTACATGTATAATAAAATATAGGTGTAAATTTAGAAAAGAGCAAAAAGTTTAGAAAGTGCAACATATGGATGTGTCCTTATATTAGTGTTGTGTTTCAGAAGTTGATTGTTGTTGCTAATGTTATTGATACATTGATGCTGATTTTTTAATGTTGATCCTGTGTTGTTGATACAATGTTGTTTGTTGTTAGTGCAATTTATGACAGTGTTGTTGATACTGTGTCGTTGGTGTAGCATTACGTTATATTGTCGAGTTCCTCCTGATTTTACAGGATTGAGATAACCGTACCTCCACCTCCAACGACGTACGTAAAAATAAAATAACAGAACCTGCCGTGTCTGTTCTGTTGAGTGGTAGTTTGTAATAGCTGATGTCATATATTAACGGAAGTGTGTGTATAAAACAATCATTACAATAAAAATCTGGTTCAAGGTCAATGAACTGAATTTTAATCAAAATAATAAAAAAAAATTAGAAATTTACTGGTGTGATTCATAGTGTGAATGTATAATCAATATCTGTTCAATTAATTCATGTATATGGTTTGTATTGTATTTATTTAATGCTTATATACCGGTATTGTATTGGTGTGCGAAAGATTATAGTGATTAGAATGTGTATGATAATTATTAATTTTGATTGTAATTGTGGGTGTTAATGTGTGTGGCTACATGTATCCTCTAGATGCTGCTTATTCAATAAAACCTGTCCAGCTTATACTAGCTGTAATACATCACCAATACTGGTAGTTGGTCTTGTAGGGGTATGGTCATGAGTTGAGCAAGAAAAGATTTATGAAACAGTTTGTCTTGTTTTAACTTGAATGTTGAGCAATATTTCTGTCTATCAACCCAGACAGTTTGAATTTCTATTGATCAAGTAACGGTACATGTAGAACACTAAGAAATGAGTCATTGCAGAGTCCACGATTCGTCTTTCAGAGCTAGAGCCAGGGACCGAAGTAAAGAGCGGATCTCTCCCTACCAGTTCCCCAGCGACGACGACTTGCGCAGCCGGTCCCAGAACGATAAACGCTCGTACCAGGAAGAACTAGACAGACAGGTATGAAACCCTTTAGGGTCAAAGGAAGAATGCCTGAGACTTCATTATAAGAAATTCAGACCTAAATATATATATCTCTCTGACCTTTTTTATACTCAAAAGGAAAAGTAACTTTGGTTTTTAAAACGATGTATATAACAGAATAGATTTGTATGCAAGTGGAAATGCTGATTTAGAGTAATGTGTTGTAGAGAATTCATCCATTCTGGTTGTTTTTATTCCAGATTCAGGAGAAGCGTTACAGAAAGCAGCGAGAGAAGGAGGAACAGGAGAGGTATACTGATTTGTAATGCAGTCATCTGGGATTCTTATTTTGATTGGAAATGTTTGGCGAAATAGTATTTAAAAATATGAATTTTTGTAGATATGAGAAAAAATTGGATGATGAGATTAGGAACTATAATCCATTTGGAAAAGGAGGAGGAGGGGCCCCACTGAGGGATAATCAGGGAAATATTGTTGGTAAGGTCATCAGTGGATTGATGGACAACACTGTATCCAAACATTTTGTTTACCAAAGAGAGAAAGAAAGAAAGATGTTTGTTTTAACCCTGTTTAACTGAAGTCATTTAAAGTGGATGTATGTTCCGTTTTTAGCTGATTTACGGGCAATGCACCAGGATCCAGAAACAGCACGGTCAACAGCTCGGGCAACTCACGAATCGCCCCGATTCAGGGCTCCCTCATCTCCCAGAGATGACCTGATAGCTCCCCCTCCCGATCAGATAGACGCTTCAGGGGATGTCACTCATGCCAGGGGAGGGCATGGAATATTTGGTCAGCCAAAGGTAAATGAGGTCAAGTGATACAAGAGTTTGTGATTTTATCTAGGAGTGAAAATTCTGACAATAAACTCAATCTTATGTTGCTATCCTTTTAGACAGAACAAGAAAAGACACAGTCAGACCGTTACAAAGATGAACTCAGAAGACAGGTACAATCTCTTTTATGTTCTGTGACGTACATTATGACATGGAAATGATTAAAAAGCATATTAATACCTTTGGTAGAGTTTTATTGATTCATTAGTTTATTTGAAAATGAAATTCAAGCATTTGTTCTATGCAAGCTCTTAGTTTCAGGAGCTATTTTCAGAAAGCTTTCTAACAAGAAGGTGTATATGAAAAAATGTTTTCTTAAATTCTTTTAATTTGTTTTACAAAAGCAGTGCTATCTTATGATAAGGAGCCAGCTTTGGTGTTAGTTTAGTATCTAAAAGAGCATCTAATTTCACCTGTGAAAGATTTTTGAAACTGCGCCCATGCAGGTTAATTTCACCAAGATGCTTTTCAAATTATTTTCAATTATTTGTTGTAAAAAATCTATTCAGATTGAAGAGAAAAAGCGACGAGAACAGATTGAAAAAGAAAAGGAAAGAATAGAAGAAGAGAAAGAAAACCGAAGACTGGAAGAGCAGAGACTCAGGATACAGAAGGAGTACGAAGAAGAGCAGAGGAAGAAGAGGGAGAAGGAGGAGGAGGTAGGTCAAGCCTAAAACTATGTAATATTGTCTCGGTCTGATTTTGGTAAAAAAATAAATATGTACAATTCCTGGCCTTGGTGCTTGATTCTTCTGGAACCTAGAAATTTATTATCAGGTCTTGAGTTTTAATTAAGGATCGATATTGATTTCATTCTTTTGGGCATTTGATATGAAATTTGAAAAAGATGGTCATAAAGGAATACTGTAAACCAATTTTGATTCACTTGTGAGAAATTTTCGTGAGGTGCACAAGAGCCTCATTGTCGCAAATATTTCTCGCCGCGAACCAGTATTTGCCATATTCAAGTGAGTTTACTGATCATAGTGTTATAACACTATATCACACAGACACGGAGAAGAAATGAAGAGCTTCAGCAGCAGGCTGAGGCAAAGAAGAAGGAGGCAAAGAGGAAGAGGCAGGAAGAAGATGAGAGGAGGACCCAGGAAAAACGTGACCAGCAGGAGCGAGAGCGCCAGGAGAGACAGGTAACCATAGGAACTGTGTATAGCAAGTCTAAATATTACAGAAAAGACAAATAGTTTTACAAACAAGTCAGACGATAACTAGTCAAGTTCTGTATAGCAATCACTAATGCTCATTTCTGTATGAACCTTAGGCATCAAATTTGCCAATTGAATCTGTAAGTTAAGTTTTACTATGGCTTGATATTTTTTTATTTGATGTGTCTTTTCTTAAAATCTCAATTTGAGTTACTGTTTATCAGTAATTTTCTAGAACCAGTAGTTAACTAGTAGTATGAATGAATTTACATTATGTGTAGACTGAAATCAAAGACAAATGTAGCGCTTACATAGATTTGCACCACACTCATGTGTTTCATCATGTGATTGTATGGAGACTGGGATGGCTGATTGGTTGATTGGTGACTGTAGATGTAGCTGTGTTTTATTTGACTTTTCAGGAGCCTCGGGGGTCTTCTCCCCCCGTCCCCGCTGTCCGGACCGCCACGGAGCAGAAACCAGACTACGCGGTAACCATCCTTATCATCTTGTTGATTTTGTGTCAATATTCTGTATAACTGGATTTTTCTGCTGGTTGCTTTATTTTGTGGCATCGTCTCGGGCACAAAAAAATCAAATCTCATAAAAATGTTCATTTTACCTATATTATCTCTTAAAAATAAAATAAAAATTCAAATATTGCTAAAAACATGGTCACAAAAACAATACCTATCTAGGAAACAAAAGAATTGTACAAAACTTTTGCACCAGCAGAAAAAGGCCGGTTATTTGGAATCCAGTCATGTCATCTTATGTCATCACCATCGTCCTTTTAAACTTAAAGATACATATAAAGTTAATATTTGAAATTGGGAAATTTAGAATTTTGCATAGAATTAATGCTGAAATTGCCATTTGCCAGTAATTATAATTATCGTGAGGACTTCTTTATTGTCATTCATTGCATGTGGCCTATACTTATTTAGGAAGGTACCTCACTCTCAATTGACTTGGCTCGACCGAGTCACTTCCGATCCAATTCGGTTCGACTTGGAATAGACTCACCAGACAATTTAAATCTCAAAAAATCATATGGAATCTCGGTAAAATAGAGAGTGATAAATGTCAAAAGCACCCATATATTGTTGTCATTGAGTGAAAGGTCAAGGTCACCTTGTCATTGTTGTTTTAGAATTGAAATGTTATTTTGTCGGTTGCATTAAGTAAGCACATTTTATTTTAAAATGTCAGAACCTACATGTAGTGTGTTATGATACATACCTTTTAAGTGTACATGTACGCTGAATTGATGTTGTGTGTTCATGGTAAGTGTGACATTGAGTTGATATTGTAAATTGACAGGAGGATAAAAAGACTCCAGAACCGACAATATCGCCAAAACCAGGGGTAAATTTATACCGCTGTGTTGCTATAGATCTAGCCAGAATTTGATGCAGCCATTAATGCTTACTCGTAATGTTACGTACATACTCTCCAAAGTAAATTTACAAAATAACTTTTGAGTTAAGTTAATTCATTGTTACCAATAGATAATTCTTTGTTGTTTTTACCCTAACATTTTGAATTAAAGATTTTATTGAGTGGAAATAATAACTTAATTGGTACGCTGCCAATATTTGGGATATTCATTAGGATTAATTGTTAATATCGATTGGTGTTAATGTAGATGGTATGGTAAACTGTTTATAACTCGGGATTGAGGTCCATTTTAACATGTTTTTTTAATTGAGTGTGTCATCATTGTGTAGTTACTGTATTTTGATAACTTGTAACATGTTGTAAGTGATAAGCCAAATTTAGTTTGTGTATTTGTTTGTTCATCTTTGATGTATTTAACTTGTATCTAATTTAGCTTCTTTTATTTTCTAGACTAAGTGTAAATGCATACATTGAAGAAAAAAAACCAAAAAACTTGTAGGCTAAATGTTACATTGCAGATGTTTATGCATGAATATATATTAGATAATATTTACTCTGTAGTGTAATGAGATCTTGTTACAGTACTATATAATGCATTTATTGTCATCTGTTCATATTGCACTTAGAGAGCTTTAATTGTTTTGTTTTGGGGTTCTGGATTAGAGCTAGAAATTTTGATGAGTTTTAAGTAGAAAAAAAACCTTCATTTTAATTTGTCTGTGTAAAAAGCTTTTATATTTAGTGATATAGTACAGGACTTCATGCTTGCTTACTTTAATCCACAGACGTCCGAAGACACACGTAAATCTCCACCCATCCCAGCTTTACGGAGAGAACCTTCTCCCTTGGTTGAGGTAACGATTAAAAAAGACCACATTCCCCTATGTCCCCCTTCAAAACATTCCCTCCATGCATACCCCTGTAGAATTTATTGTGCACAGCTGTTCATTGTAATTATTGATTCCTCATTTTCAAGACTAAAATTAAGTGAAGTAGCTGATTCACTGTTCAATAATAAGTGGCATTTGATCTCTTAAGAATAAGATGTTTTTCTGCCATAGTAGTATGCAATTTGTTTTTAAAACTTTTTTGTTTGGTTTCCTTTGTTTTTTAGTTCAAATATTATTTTATCTTTCCCTTTAGTTAAACAGCATATATATGCATGTTTATGTAAGCATGTTAGAATTGAGTATATAAGCATGTATGCATGCATTGTTTTGCTGTTGCTCGCTGCACTTTGTTGCACTATACATGTAATTCATACCGTAGCATACATACAATAATGATGCAGAATAGTCATTAACAGTAAAATACTGATGTTTTTTGTAGTCCTCCAGACCTCCCCCACAGCCACCGTCCAGAGCTAACAGTAAGTAGCAACCCACCCATCCTATCTATGGCAGTGTGGTGCATACAAATACAATAATGGAATCATGTGATTCAGAAATATTGGTGCACCATACTTGGGTCTTAATCAATGTTGTTTATGGAAGCAGAGTGTAGTTGAATATGGATATTGTGAGCTATTGCTTGTAACATTATTTTCATTTTGGTCCCATTTTTCAATTCTTTATATAACTTCAATGTGTTACAATTAATGTAACAACAAGATTACTTATAACAATTTTCCATTAATTAAATAAGTTGGTTATGCAAGCTATAGGTCCAGAGATTTAGTTTTGATATATTTGCGATCAAAATAACCGTGACACTGCAGATTATGTGAAGTAAGGTTTTACTACGAGCTTTACCCGCAGCTTTGATGCAGATTGAGTCAAGCGATCGAGTCTAATGATCAAAGTGAGTCCTCTTACATCTATCTAGAAGTTATCGTAGAACTAGAGACACTCATAGATACGCTTACAGATATTAAAAATATCTACAAATACACGTTTACAGCGCATAATGTTTGAGAAGAATTCTCAATCAAAATTTGCTGATAGGTAAACAGAAAAGTCAGACTTTCAAGATATAAATCTATGTGAAAGGTTTGGAAAGCAGTGATTAATTACTTGTGCACTTTCATGAGAGTAAACTACTTGTGCTTTTCAGAATGGTTTGAACTTTTGCATTTAAATTAATATATTTATAAAAGTTATATGATAATTTAAAATTAAAAGATTATTTTTGTAAAATCAGCTAACAATAAAAACGCCAACAATGGATATGCTCATGAAACATGGAGATATGAAATAATGGATAAACAGAGTTGGTAAAGAGTCCTATTAATTCAATTTAAACATATTTTATTGAATTTATCAAATGGATTTGATAACAAACATAGCCTATGTAAACCCTCTTTGAAGTCTTGTGAATCTCGTTATACCTAAGTCCAGTGTAATTATTGCTAGCTGTTATTCTTATGAACAGACCATCTATTCCTGTCAATCAAATAATTAAGGGTACCCAGTGATAATTAAATCATTTTACATAACAGAAAATCATAATCACAAAATAGAGCATGAGGGGCCTTCTTTATAACATTTGTTGTGATCATAAATTAGGGTGTTTTTGATTTGATGGACAAGAAGCAGTGCTAAAAGCTCTAAAGTATGATTACCTTAAAATGAGTATATTTACAGTAGCGTACTGGTATGTGTTGTAGAATATTCTAGTTTCTCAGTAGTGTCTTGGTTTTTTTTCAGACTTGTAGTTTTCAATTGACATGAATTTAACATTTACTTGATTAAGGTTCTGATGTACTGAAAGAGCTGGCTTCCATGAGAAAACAACTACAGAGTGAGAGGAAACGGGTGGAAAATGCACTGGAAACTCAGAGGGTAGGAGAAATGATATGCTTAAACCACTTTAAAAAATTTGCTTATTTGGAACCTCTCAATCCTGTGATTTAGTGTTTTGACTGTAAACCCACTTTAAATTGTGTGCAAGAAATTTCTGCAAAATTTGTGATGTAGTCACAAACATTTCTTACTGCAAACCAAGCACTGAAAAAAGTCACAGGGAACAAGTTAATGGTTAAATGCTTTATGAAGTTTTTTCAAATAATTAATAAAAGCTTAAAAACTTATGTTTCTCTTGACTTCAAATTGGCAGAATGAACCAGATGTTTTTGACCCCAGAATGGTTCAAAGACCAGCTCCGTAAGTTTTCAAACATTATTGTAAAACATAAAATTACATAGCCTTTTTCTGGTGAAATCTCATGTTAATTGTTCTCTATACAAAAACTCTGATTTCTGTTACAGTAAGGAGATAGATGTGTTTGAGAGGGCGCGTCAGGGAGAGCCTGCCCCAGTCCGCACAGAAAACCTCAACCCAAGGAACATACAGGAGTTTAACGAACTCAAATACAAAAGTAAGAACTCTCACTAAAATCTACACACGATACTGGAATGTGTATGTCTACATACTGTAAATTCTTTATATTATGCGAGTACTTAATTTTGCGATTCCGGTGTTTTGTAACAAATCGCGAGAATATAAAAGCACTTTTATCCTTATGTCTTATAGTTTTCAACCTTCAGAAAATAATGGCGAGATTTTAGAATCAGCGAAGTGTGCTTCTCACAATTTTACATGTATATTAATTCCTCGCGTTTAATTAGGAATCTACAGTATCCAAGTTACCGTTTATGTCACCATTATATTTACTTGAATCCATTCTGAATGTACTGCTATATGTGCTTTACTATTCGAGATCATGTCAGACAGCCTCGTGCAGTGTCAACTCCACTGAATGTTTCATGATCTTTGTTGTATTTCTGTTGTAGCTAACAAGGACAATACGTGACTTATTTGTGTAGACTTTTATCGTGTGGAAATAAACTGTTGTAGATAGGCGATTGTTACATTCTGTGATATATGTCCATTTTAATTGAAAAAAAAAAATATTCTGACAAACAATACACTTTATGTTGTTCTTTTTCTATATTTTTTTTAATGCTTGGTCTTCAAAACATAGCATTTTCTTCTTGAAAGCTTTTTAAAAAAAATACAACCTGAAATCAAAACTTCCAGTTTGTGTAAATGATACCTTTCTCTCTCTTTTGTTGAATGGTATTTAGTTTTGTGTGTTACCAGTAGTTATACAAAGTTTATGGAACATTCGATGTGTTATAGATGACACTATGAAAGTCACTTTTCGAAAATGAATTTATGATTCATTCCATATGGTTGATAATAGAATTCAATGTAAAAGATTGTCATATGCTAGTTGTACTTAAGATACATTTATTATATGTACTATCTTGACATCAGCCTATGAAAACAGTTTTGTGCTCAGCTAGTATTATTCTTATTTATAAGTATTAACATTTAATGACTTATCAAAGGTATGTCAGTGAGATAAGAAATATGTTTTGCTGTTTTTCAAAGATGACACGGAATCTCGGAAAGCTTTCCGTAGCATGTTCCCTGATGCTCCAACTTCCAGCGAGACGCTTGAAGCTCAACAAGACGCCTTGCTCAGGCATCAGGAGGATACACTCAAGTCAATGAAGGAAACCAGTGAGTACACACTTCTGCTTTCTATCTTTGGCTGTATACACTTCCCATGTCTCCTTTATACCTTTGTAAACATATATTTTGTTTCTACCGCATGTCTGTGTACCAATATATGTATATCTTGCGTGTTTCTGCAGTAACTTTGTTTTGATAAGATTCCCTGTATAATTTAAAAAGAATATGTGGAATAATTAAGTGGTCTGTTTGAAATGAAATCTTTGTTCCGTTGGTTGACAGTCACGGTGGAGGACAAGTGTAATAAGTGTGGGAGAGAGGGGGTGGCAGGTTGGTAATGCACAGGAGTGGTCACATGACACAAAGGTCAAAGTTTAAAATAGTCACATGATATATCAGTCAAAGAGATGCAATCACTTTCAAATGTCAAAGTTAAAAAAGTTCACCTGATATCGGTCAGAGCTAATTATAAAATCACAGTCAAATGTCAGAGTTCAAAACAGTCACATGATATCAGTCAAAAGTTACAATCACAGATAAATAACTACAATAAGGGTTGCACAATTTGTGAAAATTAATGTGCCAATATCATAAAATTGAAATTTGAAAAATTCATTATTTGAGGGCCAGGGTGTTTATTGATTCACAAAATTGAAATAACCTGTTAAAGAACATAAGAATGAGAATCTGAAAACTAGTAAGAGAAATCAATATTTCATCTTGAAATTTTAACATGTTTGAAACTGATTAAAGATTTGAAAAAAACAATTTTGTTGCTGTTCAACAGTGATCGACAAAAAGGCCAAGGACAGAGACTTATTTTCAGGTTTGTTGATAGTGTGATGGTTGATTTGCAGTGGTCACTGGGCAGTGTCACATGATTACAGGGAGGTTATCTGATTGGCTTCAGGAACATGATTGACAGGAGAGAGTCTTTAAATCAGAATTTTTAATAAGAGTTCATTTTCTGTTTACTTTCAAGGGTATACCCCAACGAATTACAACACATGGAAAGGACGCCGCTCAGAAAGAAGTATATGATTTAGATTATCATTGCATTTGGAGATATTTTCTGTATATATAGTTAGATCTATAAATTTTTCTTAACCAAACATTTCTCTTTAAAGTCATTTATTGATAACAACAAATGCTATGTTAAGGTTTTAATCAAAAAACCCATGTATAGTCTGCTACTCTATATTTCTTTTGCTATTTAATTAATTAATTTTCACTCTTTAACCAAATTCATTATCATAGCTGCACTAGTGCAGAATCTCTGTTGAAGCTATTTTCTGTTTGGTTTCAATGAAATAGTACGTGTGATGATGGAAGTGAGAAGTTTTAAGTCTATGTAGAAGCTAGCTCTGTCTTAAAATTTGTAGGTGGATTTCTCTGAATTTTTCCTTCTATTTAACGAGGCCGGGTCTAATTTGTTCTGCCCTAGATTTTTGAATGAAATTTTTTACATGAATTTCTACTGATATAATAATTATTTTAAGATAAAAAAAATAAGACATTTACCACACCGTTTGTTTAAGGGGTCATCACAAAGTTTGTTAATCTTTAACATAGGACCCTATGGGATTTTGCTTGAAATGTATCAATTTTGCACATTTTTACATTTTTTTTAAACTTCTGCCCTAGGGATTTCTTTTTCAGTTCTACATATTAAAGTTATTGCTAAAAGGCATCAAATAGTCAAATAAAAAAAACCTTTTACCTCCTGGTTTGTTCCAGGGGTTTTATGAAAGTTGTTTTTTGTAAGCCCAATTTCCCAGATTTGTCGGATAATGGTTATTTTTTATTTAACTAAGGCGGAAATGGTGATCTTTATAGTATTATTAAAACATTCAGACATATTTAAGCAATAAATAAATATATAACATCACATATTAAGGGTCATTATTATAAAATTCATGGTTACTGTCTCGAAATATATGAATTAAGCTATATTTAGGCGGGTTAAGAAAACGTGACAGAGGGTTAGGCTTGCTGAACCCTCTTCACGTTTTCTACCCGAGCCCAAATAAAGCTTATACTTCGAGACATTTATGTTTATTCTACAATATTATATCAATTTTACGCATCAAACGTGATATTTTCAACAAATTTCGCTGAATATATGCTGTTGAAACTATCACGCCATGGCGTCAACAAAGCAAAAAGATGACGTCACAATACAAATGAAACGCTGCGCGAAAGCGTGCGTACTCGTTCTGTACTCGGCCTCGTTAATTTCTACCTTGATGTCAAACTGAACAGAAAATGACTTTATTCTTGGCTCTTTATTTACACCTCAGTGCAGTCTCCAAGTATCATGTCCACCTGTACTACTCTTACAAGATTTTATACTTATATAATACTACTGGGTTGGGAAAGTTAATACATGTATCCAAATATATATACTCAACATTTACAAGTTATGTACCTTACCTGATCTGTTTATTACATAATTTTGAACAGTAATCATATTGTATATATATACTGCTACATCTTTATTAACAAGTTTGGATGTTTATTTGATTGTGAAGTACGTTTGTGCAGGAAACATTTGTCAAAATGAAATTGCATTTACATTTTAGTTTTGGCAAATTTTATATATTATCATGATACATGTATTGGGATTGCTTTTTAGCTCACCTGAGCTGTAAGCTAGAGTGAGTTTTTCTGATCACTTTTTTATCTGATGTCTGTCTGTTAATCCATTTGTAAATATTTTACATTTCAACTTCAATTCTAGAGCCCCATTTACCAATTTAAACCACACTTGGTCTACACAACATTCTCCAATATTCCAGGATCTCGTTAAAGAGGAGATAATTTAGAACTAGTGAAAATAAGGTGGGGTGTTTTAGAAATCTTCCTCTTAAGAACCAAGTATTTTGTGATATCAAAACCTTTACATAAGCTTCCTTTCAATTTGTTTAAACTAAGACCCCCTTATATAGTATAGACTTGTATACTTGTGTAAAAAGACATCGTTGCTCAGGTGTGCATTGGGTTCCATGTGCCTCCCATTTTATATACAATGTATATGTAGCTTTTTGTTATGTGGAATTTGCTATGCTTTGATCAAAGAATGTTAATGAAAAATATTAACAAAAAACTGTTAAAAGAAGATTTGAGTATCAATAATGATACACATGAATTATTGTTGAAAGATGAAAGAATATTGGCAAGCATATTCCTATTTATTTATATATACCCACCAGAACTATTAGCTTTACCGTAGTTGCATTAACCGACAGCACCACGCTTTCTTTTGTACAGGTCTGGGGGCTCCGCCCTTGACAACACGCCAGGGCACGGTCAGTCCGCGCTCCATGCTCAACTCAAACAGTGCATTTATAGGTTTGCTCACTTTTTAATGTTTTTTCACTTTATTCCACACAACTAACTTATTATGTGTATTCATGGTGGTGGTTAACTGATAATCTATTTTCATAGCAGGCATTCCCTCACCCTCAGTTATTATAAGCAATCTTCATTTTTTGCATTGAGAGAATACAATTTTGCATGTAACGATTCATGTCCATCTTTGGGGTTGAGTGTTTAAAAAAAAAATTTAATTGTGAATTTTTGTTAATTTCATTCTTGTTTTCTGAATGTTTTCCTTTTTTGTACCCTAACCTTGAGAATGATGCGTTGCTTTGTTTTGAAATGTCTGCTGCATGTACAATATTGTATAGAAAATTACAAGATGGATCTTTCCGTGAATTCTTGGTGTTTACACACGTTCTGTATGCTTTCTATAGATGTTGATGGGTTGAACCACTTCCCAGATGACTTTGAAGATTTGCCCAAGAGAAACGAGTCTGCTCGATACCGGAGACGTGAGCGAGTCACACTCAGTCCACGAGTAAGTCACATGACATTTCAATTGATACATATGTATACGACTAGAGTAGCAAGATAATAAATAGGTTGGATAAGAGTGAAATGCTACAGAAGCTGTATTTTATGTGTACTGTATTTTAAATGTAATGTAATCGTGTTTTGATTTCCATAGGTGGATAGTGTAGGATATAATCCAGTAGGTATCAGCTTTGGGAACCAGTCAAACCAACTAAATAACATTCTCACAGCTTCACCTACATTTGTTTCAATTTTCAAATGTCTGCCAAATCAATATGAATTCAAAGATGTAATGAAAATCATGTAATTTTTTGTTTACCAGTTTGGTACTGCTAGAACAATTTGAAAAGGTTTCATTTCATTATTTATTTTTAAAAAAGGGATTCATGGATATGGTTGAAACAATGCTAGATAGTATATGTTGTTTATGGTTTAGCTGGGATTAGTTAATTAATGTAACTGTAAGGAAATAATTTTAAAAGTCTGATTGATTTGGCTGACATTTCACCTAATGCTCCTTTGGATGATGTGCATGAGTAACTCCATTTATGTGCATGGTTGGCAATACAAGGAAAGATATTGTCTATATTTTATGACATTACAAAATCCTGCAAAATTCCAACACTTACTGTGTCAAAAATTATTCAGTTTATTCATGTAAATGATATTATTAACAGAAATCTGTCAAAACTTTGCTGGTTAAAAAACCCCCCAGTAATTGCATGTCCATATAACCTTTAATCCCCTTAAAGAAAAAATCCTTACCCGGAAACCCTATGCATGATATTATGATAGTAAATAATTTAGTTGGAAAGCTCTCTTGTGTACAATGTATATTGACCCTATGTTCACTCTACTGGTAACAAGACTGATCTAATACTGATCTAATCATTGGTTTGGAGGAGTTATTCATATGATCTAACAATATTTTCATTAAATTCAATCATTTTGAAATTCTGTACAACAGCAATTGTGAAACATAAATCACTCTATACATAAGCAAATAATGAGGCAAACTTTTGCTTTTTTGGTATTAGTTATCTTATTGGTGCTATCTATGTTATCACGCCATTCGACTTGTTTTAACAGCCAGAGAGTCAGCCCCTGAATCCATTTGGCTCCACAGCGAGTCTGGACGTGGACAGAATTCAGCGCAAGAATGACGCTCGCCTCAGGAGGCTGCACCAGTTGAATGGTGATTATTTACACAGATCTCCTACTTTGTATTACTGAAACATGAACCATTACAGCAAGCATTGTATATTTATCTCATTAAAAATCTCACTAGTTTGTGAATTTTTATACAATATTAGATCTATTATACTACAGCTGCATGAACTATGAGTACAAAATGCTTTGCTATCATTTGCTTGTAATTACATTACATGTTCTTATTTCAAAAGTACAGTTGCATGTAATTAATGATGCAATTCTTTTAACACAATGATCTCCATTGCTTTCTGTAGCTGATGAGGTTTCTTTGGCCGACCCTGATGACATTCTAGACAGATTTATGGCCAAACAGAGATATAACAGGTAATAGAATTGATTAAAGATTAAAAGGACTATTGCTAAATAGTAATGATTTTTAAATTAAATATAAACATTAATATTTTTAAAAATCCCAATTGAAAATAATGTACCTCTCCCAAAAAGTACTTCATCTTAAAGATTCCTCTTTGATTTTTTTTGTATTGCACAATCATATAAACATGTAATATCTATTTTACCAGTATGTATGTCAAACAGCAATCTTGTCCATTTCAGACCACCGTCCGGACAGACTTTACAGGACGACACCTGGTTACGCCCGGCCAGTAAAGCTATCTAAAGACCGTCTCTCTTGTCTCCATAGTGATAATCACCTCCCATCATGCATCCACCAACCAAATCTTCCTTGTAGTGTTAATATTACAAGAACATGTATCATCAAGTGTTTGATCCGTCCAAACATAGAAAACTCTCCACAGCCTATGTTATTCCTCTTTTGAAGAAAGAGATATTAAGTTTACTGGATGACCTACATTGTATATATATTTTATAGAATTATATTATAGTGCTATGAAAAAATAACATTGAAATGTATGAATTTCAAGCTTTATTGACATATCACTATAGCAAGCCAGATGATTTTCTACTTGCACAGCTGTTTTTATTATTCCATAAAAATGGCAGCCTTTATTTATTATTTTTTAAGAGCAAAACTGTGATATATGTCGGCGATGAATTAAGGTGTGCGATTCTTCCATCCTTGATTTCAGGGTTTAGCCAGTGAATTGTCTAGTCGTTAGTTGACATTTGCCGCCATACAATGTAGTTGTTTTGTGATATACTCCACAATATGACATAGCTACATATCCAATAAAACTGAAAGAAAATGAACTCCATTAAACTGTTATTAGATTATGTTATAGGGCCTTGTCTTTATAAAGCTTATTGTTAGAGGCTTCATGAATATTCAGGTTTTCGTAATTTCGCCTGAATATTTCTTGTAAGTAAATCATGATGTAGAATTTTGTAAATCCTAACAGACTTGCGGTATTGAAAGAATATTGATTTAACAACTCTGTGTGGGCTGTATGATGATAAACAGCCATGTTTTAGTCATGTCACTAAAATGTTGTTAAAGTTGTTGTTGAAATTAACTTCAAATTCTTTTAGAAAGACATGTTACATGTATGTATATGTAAAATATAAGAATTATAACTATACTTATATTTATATTTGCAATTTGCACATGGAAAAAATGAAATAAAATGAATTACAGAACTGTATTTGACGGTTGTTTTACGTGTACCAATACCTCAAACGACTAGTACTCGAGTAATCTATTGACTCCATGCAAGGCAGTACAATAACAGATTGGTCTTAAAACTAGACTCAAAATTGAAGTGTCTGCTATTTCATCATACTGGCCAGTGGCGTCAGAAGCAAATTGAAAGGGGGGGGAGGGGGGCTCGTATACCTATGACTTCAACTTGTCAATATTTCAATCTTTTCAAGGTAAATTTTGGAACAATTATGTTTGCTGCGAGAAAAAGTGGGGGGGGGGGGGGGGGGGCTGAACCCTCTCTGATGTTATGTGCCTAATGGTTAGGTCTAACTTTGCCCAAAAAAAAAGGGGGGGGGGCTATGCAAAAAGTGGTCGAAGCAGAAACTTGGAACAAAGTATTACTAAAAGTTGGTAATGGCAACGTCATGTATAACATGGACCCCAGATTCTTCTGATTTTACTTAGAATAAACTGCAAAGGTTATCAAAAATGTGTATTTCCAGCAAGCTGCATAAATGTGAAATGCAAATACTGGTAAAGTTGAAGAATAAGTTGCAGTGATTGGATGCAATGCTCCAACCCACGAAAATTTAAATAAATCTAATACTATAAATACAATGTATATGCATAAATATAAATAAACAAAATGCCACTTTTAACAATTTTATTGCATTTTTTTTCACTATAAGCAATAAATAAAATTTGGTATACAGTCAGAGAATACTGCATGTTACTAACAGTAGAGGAATGTAAGAAAGAATCTACACATTCAACAGTCGTTAAGTGTATTGTATCTTGGTCGCATAAAGCCTTCTACACTAACATATTCATATACATGGCTGTGTAATATGTTAATTACATACAAAAATGTGAATCTTTGTACAAGTAATTTAAAAATTAATCATAAACCCTACTTGATACATGTATCGCATTCATTCTTAAACATGTAATAATTTTATCTTTGAAAATTTAAAATGTCAGCAAATATGTTTCTATTTTAACATTTTATTGATAGTTTTAATTTGCTATTCAAAGAAAATAGTGTTTACCAAGGACAAGTTGACACATTGAAGTATATGTATACAATGTATTATATTCCCATATCCCCTTTTTTCATATTTTACGTTCTTGTAAATGCACCAACCACCAAGTACAAATATCCTATATTTTAAATAATGATTATTATAGTTTAGTTATAAATTTTACAAAATCGGTAGCACCTTTGAGGAAGTTTAAATGACCCAGATTATACTGTCAATTGATTAAAACATGCATACATATAATTACATGTATAATAAAATATTCAAAAGGAATGAGAAATATGATAAAATGAATGATATTTAGAGACAGTTTCTTGACCAGAAGAAAGGAGATGCCCACAATTAAGCTATACTCCATATATATAAATAACAATGCAAGATAGGAGTTGGAGTGGGGAAGGGGTGGGTTTCAGAAGATTGGATGGAAGCTAACATGACCTGTACCACAATATTGTTTATACAATATACAAGACACAATGAAAAATATAGTATGCAAACTCGCATACCCCACACTCCCCCATTACTTGACTATACTTCACATGGGTATACATTAGGCCACACCAATATAATTTTTTGTTCGTCAGACATCCAGTGAAAAAAAGGTACGTGCGGGCAAGCAATTAAATAATAAAGTTATTAATTTTTGTAGCCAAAATTTTTAGGCGGTACATAAATAAATTTGTGCGACGGTTATATTTTTTCTACTTGTTTCTGGTTTATCAATTAAAACTATTTAAAATGCAAAAAATAGAGTGGAAATAGAACAAAAATCAGTGCAGAATTTTCTGGATGCGAGAAATTAACAGTAATATAATTTGTATTGTTTAATTTAAATAGGAGCGCTCGGGGTCAAACAAACAAGAAGTTATATTGGTGTGGCCTTACATACACTAGATAAATAAATACAGGGGCATAACTCCCCAAACATTATTCCAAATTATCAAAACTTCCAGCATATATGCACATCTATACATGTACTTTTGTCATGAACAACAACAAAATTCCAAGTTCAAAAGAAAAATAATGGAATCAGAATTTCCTGGTCATATGGACATTTACACATCTACACGTTGCCCTAAATACCAATTTTACAAAATTCAATGCAGCATTTTAAAAGGAGTTCCCTTACAAAAAACAGGACTAACTGACTGACAGATGGGTTAAAATCACTATACCCCTTGCAACTATGTTGTGTGGAATATAATAATGTCATCTCGTGAAATTGTCAACAAAAAATGAAAACTAATGTTTATCAATCCATTGCTATGTTTGATTTGTACAAGGCCAAAAATAGCAATATTATGTTGGTTCTCTGGCCAAATTTTTTTTAAATATAATGCGACAGGCAGGTAATTAATATTTACCTATTGCTATATTTGCAAAGGGGAATAATGCAATTTTCATACTGAAACTTAAATTAGAAATTACATAGTTCCCCTATTCAAATATGGCAATAAACTCAATGTGGTAGCATTTGACTTAATGCTGTGGTCCCGAGAACCAACACATTACCTAGTTCTTTGGGCCCGACAGGTAATACAATGTACATGCATAAATGACATCATGGTAATACATGTGTGTGATGTACAATCACTTATGTTGTATTAAACAAACCTTAATGTATGAGTACAAGTGGTTAAATTGCAAATTAGACATACCCCGGTACATAATCAACAAACATGGTTGAATCAGAACAACAAAATTACCCGGTAGTTAACAATTAAAATTCATATAACAACATATAAACAAGGAACATAAAAAACTTACAAATAAAAATAAGAACCTACTTAGATGATGTTGGTGCATGATACAAACTCTCCCACGAGA
The DNA here is from genome assembly GCF_963853765.1 of Magallana gigas. Taxonomy (NCBI): domain Eukaryota; kingdom Metazoa; phylum Mollusca; class Bivalvia; order Ostreida; family Ostreidae; genus Magallana; species Magallana gigas. Next base: position 24,574,057 of record NC_088859.1, read on the forward strand.
TTCATTCAATAAGACTCTGATGTTAGTATTAGTTATATAAACAGTTGATGCTCTCCATACAGATATCACAGTTTCTGAGACCTCAACAAAACATTGCACATTAACCTTAGTCCTATTGATGTTTTAACACATTGATTTTATTGGATGGATGTACACTAGACACAAATCGTTTCTTAGATCATAATCCAAGCTCCGAGATGAGCCAGAATATCAATGTGATGAAGCAGATGAAGAGGACTACCACCAGGGCGGCGCTGTAGGAACCTGTCAATCAAAACATCACAATTATGACAGTATTTATTCACAGATATACAAGATGTTTTAATGTATACTGATAGTTATCAAAATAAGAAAATTTGATTTTCTTTTTAATTTTTAAATCTACAGCTTTATAATAACCATATTTACAAGAATAAAATTGGATAATTACACTGGGTTCTTGTACATCTACGGTACTTTGTGAAAGCATAAATTCAATTGAATCTACCAGTATTCAGTCTAGAGTTTTAAGTGAATTCCACTAACCTCGTGGGGCCACTTGGTGAAGTCGGATGGTGTTGTCTGCAGAGATACTAAGAAGTGTGAAGTCTTGACTCCCAGTAATGGCTTGGGCTGCCTCAGAACTTGGCATGAAAGCCAAGCCTGTCACAAATATACTGTGAGCTTCCTTCACATAGTAGAGTTTCTGAAATTTAAAAACAAATTGTTCCATAAACTAACACCATAGTCAGATATCTTTTATCTTGTTATGCATTCAATCTAATGACAAAAAATTCATCCAATTCTGAGATTAAACAAGTAAATTTATCCTCCATGGGGCACTTGAAATGAGTTTAAGGGAGATACTTCTCTGTAGGTTAGAATAGATAATGATACATTTCTACCCCTGAATGAATTTGTACCAAGTTGATGGAATGATACTTTTGAGTGTAAAAAACATGCTAGTACTGAACACCAGTCTATCACCTGGCCACATAATCAATAAATAGATATAAAGTGTACCTTTAGACTGAATGAAATATACACTGCTACACTCCCTGAAATGGTTCCCACTGCTGCATACACACCGTCTTCACTGATAAAAAGACAGAGATTACCATGAAATTTATCTGCTGTAACAGTGAACTAAACCAATCATATCTTTAGCATTACATGTTGATTGATGGCAGACAAAAGTTATCAATTCTGTTATCTTTTTTATAAAAAAAAATTATGTTAACTGAAACTTAATTCTATCCTTAATCTTTTTATCCCTTTTTTCTTTCAAAATCCTCTCCTCTTGATCATAAATGAAATGGAAAAATAAATCTCTCTCTCTCTCCTTAATTTCCATTGAACCCAATCGTAGCTTCAGTTCTATATTGGGACAGTTCTGGCTGTACCTGAGGGCCAGGCTGGACAAGACCTCTGTCCCTGTCTCCTGGTTGCCCTTGGACCGAAACGACTCACTGTCCCACAGGGTGAGGTAGCAGGGCTGGGGCTTCTGAGATCTCTTCACGGGAATACTAATGGTGTACAAGTTAAACTTGTCCTTCTTTCCTTCTATCAATCCATATCTACAAAGTCCACAAATATCTTACAGGATAAATTATAATAAATGATTAATAATCAAACAGATTTGTAATTAGATAAATCAGTAAACATGAATTATTCAAAAAAGTTGAAACAAACATGTATTGAATATAATACATTTTACAAATGATACATATCTTGAAAATCTAGAGCTTCCATTCCAAAATCCAAACACATCCAGTCCTTACTTTTTTGAAAGTTTATTCTGATTACCTGCATGCCCTGAATCTGTATTCTTGAGGTCCATTAAGGTCTTTAATTTTGCTGCCATCTTTTGATTTCCACACAAATCCACAATGGTCTCTGGACACAGTGACAATCTGAAGATTTCATTAAAAGATTTCTGCTTTCAATGTCAATTACTGGTCAATTACTGGTATTATGAACATATCCATCTTTTCAATGGAGCAGCAATGAAAAACAGGGATAACATTACAACATAATGCACAGATCTCGCATAATATGTAAAACTTTATTTTATCAGAACTGTCCAGGAATTCCTTTGAATAAGTGCTATAATGATGTTATTTTGTCCTTGGTCATTAAAGTTAGATCAGCTGCATTACATATCATCAGGTCATGGGCAGTGATATTTTTCCTTATAAGAATTAAGAACAAACAGACAGACAGATGGATGGACATAATGATTTCAATTTAACCCCAAAACATACCAATATGCAATGCTGTATCAAATAAACAACGTTCAACTTACTTTTTGACCATCAGGGCTGATATCAATATCATCTACATCACTCTTATGTGCTGCAACTTCAAACACCTTCTCCATGCTTGGATACTAGAAAAAGTAATGTAAATAGATTATCAAATAATCCCCTATGTCATCTAAACATAGCATAAGTGTTTTAAATACATGACAGCATTCTGCAATTCCAAGTTTCATATAATTTATTCTGTACATGTATTTTCATATTAACATACATATCCAAGTAAATGAGTTCAAAAATTATGAATATATGTTCCTATGAAAAGTAATTTTGGTATTAATGTTTCATAGAAATAGTAAATGTAGGTAATCAAAGATTACAGAACTCACCAAAATGAGGCATCATCTCTATGATACCACCATCAAAATAATATCTGAAAACCATTGATAATGATCTAACTTACAATATTTTATTGCATGGTACGATACCATATCATATAATACAATACGATACTGTACAATGTCAAGTGTCAATATTATATTGAACAGCTCAGATTCAGCAACCAAGTTCATAAGTATGCCCAGATGCATCATCAATGCAAGTTTGGTGAAAATAGGACAAGTAATAGTTTAGATAGAGGACCTGCTCAAAAACTTCAACCAGGTCCAGATGCCAAAAGTATAGCATACCGGTAAGCTCCACCCAACTTCATCTCGGTGTGCTAAAAATCAATGAACTAGTTACCTTCCACACTCTGAGATAGCCATCTGATCCTCCCGTTGCAAGTATGGAATGATCTCTGCTAAACTGCACAGCTTTTTGAAAACCTGATTCCTTGTGAAAGTCTGTTTTAATTTGTTTGATTTCTTCAATGTCAAACTGAATCTGCTTTGTTCCTTCTTCTTCTTCTTCTTTATTGGCTGAATTCTCATTTCCTGATTTCCTCTGTCTAACATCATTACTTCCTATTGAAAGAAGAATTAAGAACAAAAAATGAAAACTAATTAAAACCAAGAAAGAGGTACATTTATTAGAATTAGAAATAATGATACATCATTGTAATAATTAATACGAAAAAAGTCTCCAGAGGAGAAAGAAAACGTGCAACAAAATTTACAGAATAATGTACCAGTATCAGTATTAATTGAATTGAAAATTAAAAAACAGACAAATTCAAAATTATTTGATTTGAAACTCAAATCACTTGACAGAGTGCATTAATTTTATACATGTACCTTTCTCGTTTTTATCTGGGGATGTAACCTTGTATTTCAGTGAGTAAATGTGGCACTCATCATCCAAACCTGCAGCAAAAATGTGGTTCCTGCCGTCATAAACATTACAGCCATTCATGATGGACTTTGTACCCGTGTCATGTCTGCAAATGCTTCCTGCAACTGCTTTGTCTGATAAAAACTTCACTTCATACACTTCCTGTAAATAGATCATCTTTCATGTTGTAAAAAACTTCAATCAACTTGTAATAAATTTATGACTTGTTTCTGCGGCTGCAAAAACCAGCAATTATTGTGAATTGATGTAAGGATTAACTTCTGCCAGGGGAAACATCCTAGAATGTTGATTTTTTTAAGGCAAAGATCATTGAAAGGGTAAGAAACGTTACAATCAGATCAGCTCGATCACTGGTGCCAGATAGCTTCGTTGGAAAAGCACTTGCCTTGAGTTTCAGGGCCCCCAGGTTTGAATCCCTATTTACATATATGGCCAGAGATTAGTCCTGACTTTTACTCCTTTCTATTTGTAATCAGTGACATTGGTTACATTGCTTGTTTATGAATGATTGACGAACTTTGATGTACTTATCACAAGTTACAGTGGTTACTGGTAACATTGGTTACAAATTAGTTTAGGTTTCGGTTGGGGTTAGGTCTGGGGTTAGGGTTAGGTTAGGGTCGGATTAAGGTTAGTTTAGGGTTTAGGGTTAGGGTAACCATAGTAACTAAATAAAATAAGACCCCCTGCTTAACAGAAAAGGGCTTGTCATCTATGTTACCTTTTGTCACCAAGAGAATAAAGTTGTAAACATTGTAACCAAATGCAGTAAGACTCCCCGCTAAATTGAGTAAGGAAAAGACTTTTCACCTCTGTTACCTTTTCTTATCAAAAGAATATAACTGTAACCATTATAAACTTTGTAACCAAATAAAATAAGACCCATGCTAAACAGGAAAAGGCTTGTCACCTACCGGGTATGTTACCTTTTGTCACCAAGAGAATATACATGTAGCTGTAACCATTGTTACCAAATTAAATAAGAACCCCTTACTAAAAAGGTCTGTCATTACTGATATCCTTTGTCATCAAGAAAATGTCACCAGAAAACATTGCCTTGCTACTGGTTACAAATGAAAAAGAGTAAAAAGTCAGAACTAATTTCTGGCCATATTTGAAACTTTCAACAAACTGTTAACTCTTCTGAATTAAAAAGGCAAAAATAGTTCAAAATAATATATTTCATAATTTATCACAAAGGAAATTGCAATTCACTGCAATGAAAAGCGTGTCCTATTCTTTTGCCATGTGTAATATGTACCATAAGAGGAAATTCGAACCACACTGCATCCATACTGCAATAACAATTCAATGAATTAAATGTAATACAGAATTAAATGTTCCTTACAATTGCATTAGCGATGCCTGTTTTAGCTGCTCCGCCACCACCAGCAACAAGAAAGTGACGTTCGTCAAGGGCTTTGACAGCATACAGAGGAAAATCGGAACGTGCCAACAATCCACCCTTGGCAGACGCCATTTTTCTTTTTTCTCACTGCGTTCCTGTCACGTTAAATGATCAATATTCTTCAACAAATTTTCCATTCTATTTTTACGTCTGTAAATCCTAACACATGGGTATATTATTTTAAAGCAAAAATAAAGTAAAACTGATATGCTTATTGAATAGTTTTATAAAAGTTATTTGGTGCGGACTTCATTCATCATGTAAACGCTCGTCGAACTGGTTTATGTTTGCTGCCAGGGAAGGTTTGTCTTTATATTATTTTAAAACATAAATCCTCTCATTTCTAGATTATTAATTCATTCAAAACAGGGTTGTTGTTACAAAAATATGAGTTTAGTGGTCGAAAAGCTAACTAAACCATATAGCAACCAGACGTAGCAACAGCCCATGTGACTATGCTCTTCTGTCAAAATCGCATAGAACAAATCCTTTGTATACAAAAACAAAACAAAAATAAAAACTAATAGATCTAAATGACATTGGTTTAATATTGGTTAACATTTTTTTGTAGATTTAATGTAACATGTAGCCCTGACCACATCGGGAGAAACACAGACCAAAGAGTAATGTAAACAACATGTCTAGTCCAAAATGGTGAAATTGACAATAGACCTTATTGCTCGGGGTACCTCAGGGTACACCAAGAAGAAGCGAGATGAATCAATGCAACATTACCTAAAACGACTCACCCATCTGTATCTGGAAGACAGATGCATTGATGAAGTGGTAATCAACAACTACATATAGTTTTCATATTTGATACCTAAAGATGAAATTCTGTTAATTTTTTCTTATTGTGACTTTTTCAACTTATTATTTTATTCACTTATTGTTTATTATTCTTTAGGGAGAAGATTTGTCGATGTGCAGGAACTTGACAGTTTTGTACTTGTATGACAATCAACTGTTAAGGATTCCAACTTTACATCATAATCAGCATCTGACCATGCTATACCTACAGAATAATGACATTCACAAGATAGAAAATCTCTCACCTTTAACAAGGCTGACTAAACTGTAAGTGGGGAACTGAAAGAGGAGGGGTTGGGGGAGTAAAACAGTAATATTCTTGATAGCAATCGGTGAGTTTAAATCTTTTATTTTTACATGTCTGTAATTACCTTTATTAGATACCTTGGAGGAAATTGTATCACTGTCATAGAAGGCTTAGACAAACTGGAGAACCTCCAGGAACTACATATAGAGAACCAGAGGATGCCACCCGGAGAGAAACTTCTGTTTGATCCACGAACCATGCGAGCTATTTCTGTAGGTTTTTAAGGTTTTCAATAATTGTTGATGTAGCAAACAATCCCAAGATAAATTGTTTTCCTTAAAATGTAGTGTGGAGAATTTTGGGTGAAGTTTATTATTGACAGATGTCCATTTTTTGTCCTAAAAAAACAAAATATTAAACTAAAGCTCTTGTATTTTATCAAAGAAAGTACTAAGTTCCTGATGGACTGGTATCTTTGTTGTCAAATATTAACATAAAGAAAATTCTACTTAAACTTTACTAAGACTTTCACATGTGTATTGTACTGGAACTGATCTCCTTTCATTCTGACAAAGATTTTTTGATTCTTTGGTTTTTTTTTTCCAGAGTTCACTACAAGTGCTAAACATTGCAGGAAATAACCTAGACAGTATTAGAGACATTGAATGCTTACGCAATTTGTATCAGTTACATGCCAATGACAATTTACTGACGGATATGAAAGAGCTGGCTCATGTCATCGGTGGGATGTTCAGGCTGTGGAGGTTAGATCTGATGGGTAATCCTCTCTGTCACAAGGCAAAGTACAGAGACAGAGTCATCGTAATGGCCAAAAATATTGGTAAGAAATAAATTTTATAATAAGTTTTGTATCGGTGCATTAAAGTAAGAGGTGAAAGTACATGTATTGATTTTTTGATTCACTGTCATTATTTAGACAGCCTGTGCTCATAACTGCAAAACTATCTTCAGATCTTCTGTTGTTGTAGTTTACAGAAATTATTGTATCAGACTCGCAGCTGTAATTTTTTTCTGAATTTTCATAGACCTCATTAGGGTTTTCACATGTGTATTGTATTGAAACTCATCTCCTTCCATTCTAGATGTGCTAGATGGCAAAGAAATCAGTGAGACTTCCAGACGATTTCTACACAATTGGCATGATGCCAGAGAAGTGCAGAAGAAGCGGAGGGAAGAAAACTTGAGGAAAGGAAGTGGGGAGTTTGGTGATGGTGAGAGAATGATCAAGATTCTTAATGGCCAGAATTTCATTGGAACGGATTTTTTCACGTAGTTTTTCTATGCATAGTTAAATGATTGTTTCAATTGCGAACTTATGAACTTTGTAAGAATTAAAGATAAAATTACCTTGCATGTTGATTAAATTTTATTAATAGTGATAGAACTGCTTCCATATACATGTACATTTACCCTGATATTTATACATTGTATTTTTACTAACAATCTTGACTGCTTTGTGACAGGAGCATTATTACGGGAACTTCCCCCTGTCAAGGATCATCCCCGCCCCCCACACAAGATTCCAGGGTACATGATGCCGGGTAAGTTCTTAAATAAACACCCGTGAAAGATGAAAGTGTATAAGCATGTTGTTGTAAATTTCTTAATGTATATTTATGGTTCATGACCTTTAATTGTCCACCTATATTTCCAGATAATAATCTGCATTTAAAAAAGGTATCCCTATATGCTTGTGGCTAGTTCAACATATTCTACCCGCTGTCTCCCCCCACCCTGTGTCTGTCTCCACGTTTACAGTGTAGGAACAGAGTTCATGAGCTGTAGTTTGATAAAAAGAAAGCATGATATATTTATTTAGTGGAAAGGAAGTAAACTACTCAAGGCTTATGCTGAACACAAAGTGTTATGAGCATACTTCATAACACATATAGGTTTGGAAGAATTGTAGTTGGTCTCAAAATTACCCATTCTTTTAGAAAATGAACATGCAAGTTAAATTTTCATTGTCAGCTATGAGCAATAAAAGTAAGGATCAATTTTCTCCCCCTTTTTGAAGTAAACCATACCCAGTTGTTACAGAATTGAAATGACCATTAAACACTCACATTGGACAGCTGATAAACCAGACACTAATTACTGACACATAATGAAGATGAAGTGAACCACTTTTCCAATCTCACAGTTTTCAGTGAAAAAAAGGGCGCACTTAATTAACAACATAACTATAGTAGTTCAGAAGATGGAAGGGTTTTATTGAAAGCAAATAACAAAGAGATTATAGATCGCAACTTGAAATGATTATATAGATTGAATACAGGTACTTCATATAGTGTCATGGTTTTTTTGTCTTTTGATATGGAATAAAAAGTTGGGGAGAGATATTATATAGATAGATGTATAGATTAGATAGTTACTTTCAGTTTCTGGCCACAAAAATAGACATGTGCAGAATTGCATGTACCATACTTGTAAAAAAGGACATATACTAAAAGATATATTTGCATGCATTCATATATGGACAATGTTTTCACCAATGTGCTTTTAAATAAACAATATCTTCATAATTTAGAACATACTTTGTAAATTTAACTGGGGAATTCCAAATTCATGCTGATAAGTAAGGGAAATTAATAAGGGTGTTAATTATTATTTATGAAAGCAGGATTGAAAACATTGTGACATCTATAACACTGCATGATGACAACTTTAAGTTAATACTACATATTGTCTTCTGTGAATTCCTCATACAGAAAACACAGTTATCATGACAGAATTTTTTAAATTATATATTATAAATGTTTTTCTAATCTAATTATTTGTGAACTTTATTTTATTTTCACTTGTATAATACACCAAAACAGTAATGAGTTTAGGATCTTTATCTAAATCCCTTGAATATTTTTAATATCGAGTCATGTGTTAAACCCCATTTTGTGAATTAATTTGAAGTAAAATGAGTTCAGCGTAACTGTGTTACTATATGCATGTGTATGACAATCGTACAAGGACTGTAGTATATTTAGTATATTGTTTGCAGGACTAATGATGAAAGGTGAGAAAAGCATGACCAAAAATTATCCTTAATCTGTTGTAGACTTCTTTGTATATGTAGGTAGACTTTTGCATAATATTTAAATCTCTCAGAATCTGACGAGATTTTGGAGCAACCCTGTACCTAGTTTCTGTCGTCTGCAGTAACCTAATGTTTTGAATGTTCAAACAAAAGTTGATTAATTAAAACTTGATTTAATCATCAATTTATACTGGTATTATTTCATTTTTGTGTTACTGTGTGGAATAATTTAATTGAAGTCTGCTGTAGAATGTTTTCTCAGTAAAGGTCCTTTGAAGTAGTACTATTATCAAGGGTTAATTGGTGTTGTCTAATTCTTGTCAAAAATATAGTGAAAGTGTACGTTTGTTGGTATATGTGGTATATATAGTAACATACTATTGTTTAGCAAGACTTAACCTTGTAATCCCTTTATCATTCCAATAGTAACCAGTATCTATGGATTTTGGAGATTTAACATTTACTATGTGTGTTTTAAGTTACTGTACTTAAGCTGTAGTACAATCATAAGGAATAAGATTTTTTTTCATCCAAAAAGTCATGATTAAAGCTGAAGGAAAGTGAATTTATAGCTAATAGAGATGTATTTTCAAATATATCATTTTTGTATATTAATAAGTTTAATTAAATGCACATAAATAAAAATGATTTTTTTTTACATTAATTAAGATAATTATCACTGGCACCAAATTTGGCTGATTTTTCACATTGATTAATTTAATTAATTACCAAAGCTACCATATACTTTCCTCAGAGGGTTTATATCCATAAAAAATTGACATTTTGGGTCATAATGAGCACGTTTGAATGTTAATTGATTTATTAAATTTTTCTTTTAATTTAGTTTCTGCTTAATAGTTTGTATAATTATAGCATTATTTAATATTCTAACAATATTTGCATTTTTATTTTCCATACAGTGATATCTGAATGACAATTTTTGAATTACATGTATTTATATAATTATCTTCAGTTGCATTTTCTTTATAAGTAGTTACTTTCCATCCCTGGAGTGTTAATTATTGAAACATTTTCTTTGAAAGGTTTACCCAGAAAGCAATTTGATGAAATTCTTGCAAGAACCAACAGCAACCTTGCAGAGGACCCAGTCCAGACACATTCCGCCTCAATGAAGACTCGGAGCGGGATCTTACGGTCCAAGTAAGTCTGAGCGATTGTTACAATACATACATTAATATACATTCTGATACAATCATTTCTGTAAACTTTTTTCCAATTATATATTAGAGCTTTTTATTTTATATTCTTTTGGTGAATGCAAGATCATTTGCACAGTTTGCACACACAACAGCTATAGCTACTGCACAGCTGTGATTACTTCCCTTTGGTGACACGTGCTTAATTTACTTTTATATGCACTGTTTTCCACAGAATATTTTACAGGCCAAGTAGAGAAGTCATTACAGACAAATCTGTTCATGTGGCTGTATTATTTTTACCCCTTTTGATTTGACAAGCATGTAGTTCCATGTATACAAATTCTTTGTTCCATCAGCAAGTTGCAGCATCTGATGAAGAAAATTTAATCATTTCATGGTGTTTCTTTTATAAAGCATGTGTAAATTGAAAACTCCTGTTTATAAAAGATAGAGTTGATATAGGTATACTAAAGTCAATATTATACATTTGTAGTTCTAATTTCATCAGACGAGTCTTTTATCTGACATTCCCATGTTTTGTATATTAGAACTCTAGTGATTGGTTGACAGCCAGGTACAGTATTAGTTGTTGCTATGACACCACATACTTTGTGAACAACCACTGCCAATCTTTTATGTGTACATAACAGGTCAACCTTTCTAACTGTGACATAGTAAATGTGTTGTTGCCTTCAATATCAATTTAAATATATATTATTTAATTTTTTTTTAATCAATCGAAAGTGAAATTTCTATGTATAAGTTCTCTACAATGTGCTGTGAATCTTGTGAAGGACAATATGCATGCATATATTTATATGCATGCATAAAGTGTACTGGGTTTTATGATCTTGATATAACTAATACAATGAGAGCTCAAACTCAGTTTATTTTACTATACTTTTAATATGAGCATGTGTCTGTATTAGTATGTTAAAGTTGTATCATGGTCAGTATATATATGTACTGTTGTAAAGTTGATATAGACATATCCAATCGCAACTTCTCGGGCCTTTCCGGCAAACTCAGAAAAACACCTCGAATGTATTACCAAGGCGTCCATGACAACCCCCCTTTTTGTAAAACTTGATATAACTTCAACACATTTTAAGATATCTGTTGAAATGTAAGTTAGACTTCATTAAAGTTGATGATATACCCTAAAACATACCAAAGAAATGACATACAATGCTGTTTAGCCAATATTTATTTCAATGGGAAGCGACTCCATTATGTATAAAATTCTAACATCCGGTGATGTTAATTATACATTCGAGGTGTTTTTGCGAGCCTGCCGGAAAGGCCCGAGAAGTTGCGATTGCGACATATCATGCTTAAGGCACTTGAAACATTAATGCTTTCAAATGAACATTTCACAAAGATTTATGGGGCAAATATTTTATACTTAATCATTTATTTTTATTATTTATTACCAAAATAATATTTACCAAATGCACACACACACACACATAAGATCAGATTTATTGAATCTGGGGACCTCAAAGACATACAAGCATACTTTTTAGTGTCTTACAACAGAAGAAAGTGAAAATTTATAGCAGCATATAAATAACACTACACATGTATGAAAGGAAAGTGTCCTTTTGTGCATGTCAATATAATGATAATTATAATATAGTAATTTGACAGTGTATCATTGTATTATAATATATGTAACCCTTTGTTTTGATGCTGTTCCCAAATTAACACAGAGTGACGTCTCGTTATTTTTGGTCATTTGACACTCAGATAGTAGTAGCTGGATATTTTCTATTTAACACAGTAGGTATACCCCTCAATGATCTTGTTTCAAGCTACATCACATTTACTTCTTGGAGAAATTAAGCAGCGCAGCTTTGGTAGGCCAACATACATTTCCCTTAACCCTGTAATATTTTAGTTCTATAAGTGTATATTGAAATAACTTGCTGATGTTCATGACATTTATGAGCATATTTATCACCGTTAAACAAGGAAAATAGCAAATTGCAAGACCAAGACTGAAGTGCATGGGTGAAAAAATATCTTATAAAAGGCGCTCTATTATACATGTACCAGCATGTGCAGATCCAGAATTTTTTTTTCCGGTGGGAGGGGGTGGGGGGTCCGAGGGATAAATGTGATTGCTGGGGGGGGGGGGGGGGGGGGGGGAGACTATTTTCAGTAAGTGAACTTAAAATTTATTAAATTTTCAAAAATTTAATAAATTTTATTTTTCCATGGAGGACCCGGACCCCTACGACTCCCGTCTAGATCCGTGCATGACCAGTATTTACCATCACACTGTAGTTGAACAAATTTATGAGAAAATGTGATTTTTTTTTTATTACAGGGAATACAAATGTATATTTAATTTGATGCAATAATCTGTTTTTAATTAGTGATTATGTAAAGAAAACTCTTTTCAAATTAACTAGAATAACCAGTTTGCTCAATATAATTTTTAAGAGAAGCTAGGGACTCCTATGTGCATGATTTTGACTGTTTTAATTGTTCATATTGTTTCAATAAATGTGCTTCTGAATGAATTAAGTTTTTAAAGATTTGTATACATGTAATATGTACATATATGGTAACTATTTAGGTAAAATAAATAGGGTCTGAATCCACTGAATGTCTCTAGTATCATAAATTTCACTAAATGTAGATTGATTAGGATATACATGACAATCATGTTTACCAAACTGCCATGAACAAAAACCATTTTGCATTGAGTTTCTCCCATTTTCTAACAAATTTGGGTATACTTTTTTTTAAGGGTTTGAACTTTTAACTTTGTTTGTGGGGTGGGGGTGGGGGAGGGAGTAAGGGGGTGGGGTACAATGTTGATGTAACTTTAAAAGACAGTAAATGAGATGATGTCTTTTTCACAATGTATCTGCTGTCTCTATGTACCGTAATCTCATTATGCAATGAAAATGAAGGTTGCCATGTAACCTGTCTTTTCAGACTGCCAGATATTTTTGGCACCTCGCTAAGTATTTCACTTAAGAGGGGTTCCCTCAGTGTTGATGTGGGAGCAGTGTCAAGCAGAGCAGGTTACATCATTCTCACGTGCAGTTCTGTCTTAACCTCAAAATAACCTTTTTGGTTTTATATTTTGCTGGAGTCAATAATCTGTACACATAACATCGAGACATATCTATTAAGAAACCTTTTTTTTTAAACTCTGATATTAATCTGAATATTAACCAAAATTCATGGAGCAATTTTCTGCATACAATGATGTATTTTTCCTTTGTTGAAAAAAATTGTGACTTTTGATCAAAATTTTGCCATCAGCAACTACAATACAAATGGTCCCACTATAGATTGGCAAAAATGTTACTTGATAACACTTCGGCAAAACTCAAGTTTCCTGCATGGTGACATCATCAAACATCTATTGAGTCTTAAGTGCATCTAATACATGTATTAATATGGTCATCCATGCACGTTAGAACTGTCATTATGAAAAATGAGTTTATATTACCTAGCTTTCTGTTGTCAATTCATTAGAAGGGGATATCAATAGCTAGCTTAGGGGAAACCTGTAATTGTTATTTCAGTATCGAATGATTGAAATAAGGACTTAATTAACATTTCAGGCAAGATATTTTCTTCAATAAATTACACATGCAACCTTTACATTTAGTATTGAACATACATGTATATGTATCTTTATCGTTCTTTTACATGTGTAAGAATCTAGTCCATGTATATACATGTACATGTATCTTTTGTTAAATGTGTGATGTCTTTCAATAAGGGCTGGTCCCCTGGGATATGGCCGATCATGTACTTGTTTGATACGTGTGGGGGACACATATTACACCAGTGGTAAAAACTATTGTGCTTTGAGAGGATTCATAGGTTCCATCTGCAATTTGGGTAGCGGGTTGGAACATGGAAAGCATTTTCTTTTTCTTCATCGAAATGTTTTAATTTCAAAGGGATGTTGTTGTGAAATCATTTCTTTCTGTTGGAATGAACGTAATTGGGTGTTTGTGAATGATTTTTTTTATTGTGCTTTATGTGGATTTTTACTTCAAATTAAACAGAAAAAGATTTCCTCAAAGTTTTTCAATTTCAGTCAGAACTTAGCAACCATTTTATGCAAATCCCATCTGCTTTTTGCAGTGAAACAATTCCTTTTAAATATCTATGCAGTGCTCTGTGTGCTTTTTATCTTAAAACTGATTCACTTTCGTAATTTTAAGCAATTAATGATATATAATTTGCAACATATGTACCGTATATGTTATTTCTAGCTACAGTTAATTAATTTTTGCACATATGTGCCATCAAAAAACAATCAAAAAGTGCTTTTTTATTTTGAAGTTTTAAAAAAGTTGAAAGTTAAATTTGTTCTCATAAAGGATGTCTTTATTTCAAGTTAATTGCATATTATGTACTTATATACATGTACATTTATCTGTTGTGATGACTGACTAATCGCCTGTGTTTGTCTCCCCTGTTACAGACCTACAGAGGGTGTTGCCCCTTTCTCGCTCTCTGACAAGATTGCCTCAGCACCTGTCGGGCGGAGGCGGCAACCACTTCCTATAAGCTTCGAGTTCGGACACCTGGATCTAAATCGCCACATACAGAAAAACGACATCATCAACACCACGTAAACACTGACGACATGTGATACACACACAGGAAACACACACACAACAGTCACATATTCACATCCACCTGACTTTAATATATGTTACTATAAGAAGTTAACTATTGCTAGATTGGACTTGATCTGAATAATTTTCAGTACCATTTGTCACTAGATTTAGGATTTTTGTGTTCAATCATTGCTGTGGCTCACATTCAAAGTGTGGAAAGCTTTGGGTCTACTGCATTTTATTTCTCATTCTTAAATATTCTTTTGAAGTTCTCCTGTTCTCCTCAAACTAATATTGCTCAAATTTTCATTACCTTGGAGAACAACTACGTTATTATTTTTCTTGTCAACTGTCTGTATTTATTATAGTTGAAGATATTTTATGATATGCGCCCCATAACTTGTTCTAGACCTAGAAGTTGTTTGCCTCTCTTTATTTTTTATACCTATTTAATTTTCATTGGTGAGATTATAGCTGGTAAACTTTGTTTTTATAGTCAGGAGGTATAAATACAACATGTATTTGGTATCAGTATTAGAATTAATGTATTTATATATAAATTATTGATATGTGTCCATTTTTTTTTTTTAAAATAACAAGGCATTATTCCATTTTATTTGTATAGATGATGTAGTTTCATTGATTAATGTAAGTTGTAAGTACCGGTACAATAAAATAGAAGTGTAAAGACTTGTCAATGCCTGCAAGCATGACCTATGCACCTTTGTGTTGCTGTAGTCCAGTTCTGTCTGTGATATTTGAATAATGAAATGCTTTATTATTTTTATTTGAATGACAACACTCATATTGTCCATTCCATTGCCTTGTCCTGTGCATGAAAACAAAAATTATGTTAGTATTTATAAATTTAGCATACATACTGTTAATTTAAAATGATTAGGTTTTTGTTTTTTTTATTTTCACTAACATTTTCGGCTTATAAAACAAATGAAATAAAGTAAGCTTAAATTATCCGTCCATCATCTCCTGTTGGCTTATTATGATTCGGTGAAGTTTTAATTTTGGCTTTGATGGGCCGTTTGAACTAAAGCTTTGGACTTGCAATGCCTTTGGATATCTTGTGTTCTGTGAATCAGAAAGTGCTAAGTTGACACAATTCTTTAGTGACATTGAGCTGCTTGTTAATTAAATTTTAAAATAATCATTTTGAGTTTTCTTTCACCCTTTTTCTCCATTAGACATCAGTTGAATTTTACCGGAAAGTGAATTCTATGTACAATTATGTATTTATAAATCTGCATGTTTGACACTCACTTTTGCTGTAATTAAATTTCAATTTGTTTACTTCTGTTGTTCAAAGAACTGTTTTCTTTTTTCGCCTATTGTTTGTGATAGTAAATTTTTATGCACATTTTGTACAGTGTTGTGGAAGCAAAGCAATTTCTAAAATTGTAAATCAATATGCTGTGGCAATGGTGCAGTTTGTGATCAAATTTAAAGCAGACTATTTATGTTAAAATATGTGAACAGATCTTTTAATGCATTGTTTTGAAATAATTGAGATTTAAATAAAATGTAGAAAATTAGAGCAAAGATGTTTTCTTTCTACTCATTTGGTGTATAATGTACTGTCAGCAAAGATGTTGACATTGTAGTTCATTGGGTTATATGTACACATTGTCCCTTCTCAATAGGTTTTCAATAGATGTTAGGCCTATAGCAACTGCTCTTTTGTAAAATGCTAAAATTTAAACAATGGTAGAGACTTTTTAATAGAAAAAAATGTGACTTTGTTCTATTTTCTATATTTTCCCATATTTTCTGACACTATTACATAATCTTGTGAAATCACTGCAACAGTGTAAAAATAACATTAAGTTTAGCTAACCTTTTCACATTTTTAACGTCTTCTCCAGAACCACATGGCCAAAATCAACCAAACTAAGCACATAACACCTTTTTGTTAAAGCATCCTCAGGTAGCGTAAATTTAAGTTTGTTCAAATCATGATCTATGGTGGTAGAGTGGGGCCACATTTGGGGGGGGGGGGGGGGGGGAGGGGTAGACTTTTTACATGGGAGTAAATAGAGAAAAAACTTTAAAATTCTTCTTCTCAAAACCTGAAACAACAAATAGGCTATATTTTTATTTATAAAGAAATTTGAAAATCGTTTTAAACAAGATTTACTAAATTAAATTATCCAGATGTTTTATATTTGATTCCATAAAGCTGACCTGATCTGTTACAGCTATTAATTGTTGCTTAGGTGAGCAGTGTGGCCTTTGGGTCTCTTGTTAATTAAAAATTTTGTAATCCACAAAAACTCAAAATTGCTATAGTTTTGAATTTTTTGAATCACAAAACTGTATTGTAAAAAATATTTATGAACATGATAACATACCATTTTGCAGGTTTCGTTGAAAAGTACAATCATATTTGGACCAAGTGTTCTTAAGCGTGTCCCTTTCGGTAGTTCTTGTCATATAGTGATATCAACAACATTGAAAAGGTGATATCACTTATTTGATTAAGTGATATCATTTATTCGAAAAGGTAATTCGCCTAATCATTTTTTATGGAGATATCACCTATTCGAATAAATGAGATCACCAATGCAAAATGAATAGTTGATATCACTAAATTATTCGAACAAGTGGTTTCATTTATTCAAAAATTTGTCATTCAAGCTGAAAGGCTGACATATAACTGATTCAAAAAAGTTATATCATTATATGAGTAGGTGATCTCGTCTATTCGAATAGCTGACATCACTTACCGTAATTGCAAAAAATACCAAAAACGGCCTCTCATAAATCATTGTCGACCAGGAATATATAAAAATACCATACACTCCATCAATCAATATTTCACATATATTACTTGCTTTAATTCATTTATTTTAAAATACAGGTATTATAATCCAATGAATTTAATATATTACTTTGTTAAAAATTACAATAAATAATAATATGATATGTTAAATATTATAAAAAATATAATAAATTATTTATTGATACATTGTTATGCAGGTGATGAAATCCCTACAATTTGGCAGTGCTTTCTGATAAAAGTAATGTTTTCTTCTCGTAGAACCCTTTGCTCTCTAGACAAAGTTTACACACTTTCTTCTAGACTGGACGATTTTTCCCGCAAATATTGCAGAATAAACGATACGCGCTCTTGACGGTCGAGCATTGGCACTGTGACGTACGGTATGTGGAAGCGCGCGTACAGACGCTTCAGGTGCGTGGAGTACGCTCGCAGTTCGTCAAGCGTGGAGACCAGTCGCACGCTGTCGTCAGAAATACACTCGGGCTGGGGCTCTATCAGGAATATCACAGACGTCTGCAACCTTTATCAGAGATAGAGACATGCAATGTTATTTTCAAGTGCATTCAATTGATCAATGTTTCAAAATTGACTTGCAGATTTTGTGATATGTTTTATTGAAATTAAAAAAAAAATAGCAAAGCTTTTATCATTTATCCCGATAATGCTCATTTAAGGTTGTTTTTGATTTCACAAGATTGAAAGAATTGAGGAGGGAGGGAGGGAATACCTTTCTGAATGTGTCACATCTATTTAATTTCATGATATTTAAGTAATAAGGGGGTACCTTGCTATCATGTCGCTCAGTCCCTCCGTGTGGACCGCCCTCTCCAGCGCCTCCGGACCGAGGTACATCTCCATGTACGCCATGGGATCCAGACAACGGTCACACAGAAAACCTGAATATTGATGTAACTTTGTTAATTTGATCAGAAGTGGACCTTCTCTGGATTTTTAGTACTGGTAATAAAAAATAATTAGCAACGATTCAAGCACAAAATAAAAAAAATACGTGTTTGAAAAAATGATTTTATAACGGAAAACATACATTGATTGAATACGTAGAATTAGAGAAATAATGCAATTCACAGATAAAAAAAAAATCTTTTTAAGTATATCTGTTTGAAGAAACAGAATAATTATGCCGTTTCGATTCCTCTGAGATTCATTTTGGCAATTTATATATCCATCGATGATATTGTTATTATCGATAACAAATATGATAATCATACACACCAAACACCGGGGGGGGGGGGAGAGAGTTATGTTCCACATCCGTGTCTAGTCCATGATTTTTTAAAGAAGAGGTATCAGAGACTACAAATGATGTTTGTGACCTGAGGGGATGGGTCGTCTTGACATAGACCCGGGGTCGTTTGACCAACGTCAAGGTATCAGTATAATCAGCAACCTATCGTCTACTATTTTTTTTAAAAGGGGTGTCTTCTCGGACATCACTCGTGTTCTTCTGTCTTATCGATAAAGAGTCATAATGACTTTATCAAAGTAAATACAATTTTGATAAATATCTGAACTATGAAAATTCCTTTAATTTTTAAAACAGACGCAAGCATAAAAAGTATACAGTTTATCAGGTGTTATCATCGATCCGCTCCGTAGTAAAGTTTTGTGTTATTTTTTAAAACATGTTATAACGAGTCTAATTAAATGAAGTCTTGCTCTGACGCACTCACGGTCTTTAAATTATAGTATACAGTGCCAATCTGTCTGTTTATTGATTTATTCATATTAAAAAATATCCTCGATGACGATTTCTTTCGTATATAAATTCTTCCTATCCAAAACTCTCAAACAGCGGTTCGACAAGAAAAAAAAAACAAGAACAGAAAAAACCAATAAAAACAAAAAATCCCAAACCTCTCTGTGCAACAAAATTCTCCTTTTCAAGTTCGATATTTGCTAAAAGTATTTCTCTATTCAACTGCTCAAATAACTCCGGGGATCGGTCGGGATGAAAATCGTCTCGCCTCCACCCGTGACTGTTTATGATCCGCCTGGCCGTCTCTACCTCCACCCTGACCCCCGGTAGATAGGGGAGGAGGTCGTGGATTACGGTGGTTTTACCCGTACTGTGAGCCCCACTGATGTAAATTCTGAGTGACTCCATATCCAATGTTTATGTTTTATTTTCCATTTGATTTCAAGGAACCGATCTTATGTTAAGTATACATGTCCTGAACACGAGATATATACGCATAGATATGCGATACATTATTTCAAAATTAAAAACCACAAAATATTTTACAAGCAGTGGATACGTAAAAGAACCCTTTATACACATGATACAATTGAAGCAAAATACTCTGGGGGGTTTAATTCTATAAATTGTATAGCATATAGATCTATGTGTATACATTGAGTCAATTTAATTCATTTTGAACATGATACTATACAATGCAAGATATAATAGACATTTTTCCACAAACGAACTAAAATAATTTATATATGAAAGTTAAAAAGTGTTCATTGATTTTATCTTTGATGAAATAAATATGAAGTTTGCAGTTTCTAGACAGATTACAAATTATTTTATTTACTGAAGAGTGCAGTTTAAGTCGAGCATGGTATATTGACAGGATACATAAACATTTAATGCTAATGCGTACATGCATGTGTACACGAAGTAGTGGTTGTTCCTATAAACAGAATAATAATTCAGACCAAAACCTTAAAATAATTTATTCAGAGAGAGAGAGATAGAGAGAGAGAGAGAGAGTTTGTGGGTGGATGGCGAGGTATCCGTCTCCAACAAGTTAGAACAGTACACCGTTAGTCTGTGCCCGCGGTTCCCCGCAAATGACAGGTTAGCGTGTCCCGCTCTGGACACCCGATCCCCTCACGCCTGACATCGGAGCAGACGGCGCTGTCCGCGCACTGCGTCAGATTGAGACAGCAGCATCACAGTGATTCCGCGGGGCTCACAGGTAAATCTCAATTCTTATGTGTTGTTTTATTATATGAATCAATTCTGATAAGGTTTTAATATGATTTTTTTTTCTATGTGGTAAATAAAAGACAATGCCAACAATTAAACATTTTTCTTATTAAAAAAGTCATAAGATTATACTCCCTGATGTATGGTTTAAACAGTATATTTTAAACTAATTGGAAAAGCGGTAACCGTCTCTTGCGCTTGCAATATGAATTGAATGAAATATATAGGTAAATGTACGATATAGTATCGGTGCAAGGTGCGGTTTGAATGCGCCAATCTAATTCTCACTTGCTCTAAAAAAAATACTATTTTCTTTGTGTTATTTTTCTCAACTATATGTACAAACAAATTACAGAGATCAAAATGTTTCTTCCGACCGTAAACTCATGAGCAACAAAATTGCAGTTAGAACGTCAGAAGGGTATATGATATAAATGCAAAATAAGTTGTGGTGAACATGTCGCCAACTCCAAGAAACGCCCATGTTGGCGACCATCAATACACGTATAAATGATCGCCAACATGGGTATTAACTTCATCGTCCATATCCACATATCATGCTAGTTTATAAACGATTCTTGAATTCTTTTTCCAGTCAAAATGGGGTTCGGACTTTGTATCCTGGCGTTTGTTGTCTACAGTGTTCACGCTGCGCCTGGTAAGAACCAATCATATATCGTAAGGTCACGACCTTTGTATTCTACACATGTAGGCCTTAGGTTTGCGCTCTGCATGGCCAATTAAAGAATCGGCAAAAAAATGCATGCCATAATGATAATTGGTTAAGCTGTATTCTATAGACAATGCTGTAAGAATTTTTTTACTTTGGAATATTCCAGACAACTCAAGTTGTGGTACTAAAGGAGATATAATATTCCTATTGGACAATTCGGGTAGTATTTCCCAATCGAATTTCGAGCTCATGCTAGATTTTGTGAAAGACGTGGTTAAGAAGTTTGCAGTGGACCGTAACCAGGTACAGTTCGGCCTGGAGACATTTGAGACCGGGGTGCGGACGGAATTTAAGCTAAACACTCACAGCAACAGACAGGAAGTGCTAGACGCCGTGGACAGGGTGTCCTATGTCGGTGGGGGAGGGACTAACACAGGGGATGCCCTGCAACATATCAGAGAGAAGTCATTCTCTAAAGCGTTCGGTAAAGTTTATCTATTTTAACGGCCCATCCCCTCTTCAACCACGTTTCTTCTTAGCAGCTCCTTACCTTATTGTTACAAAGATAAAAAAAAAAGACCAATTTTTTTTTCTTCAAATTACTTAATTAGAGTTTATACAAAAGTTGACCTTAAGCAGAGAGAGAGAGAGAGAGAGAGAGAGAGAGAGAGAGAGAGAGAGAGAGAGAGAGAGAGAGAGAGAGAGAGAGAGAGAGAGAGAGAGAGATGGTATTTGGTGGGGAGAGTAAGAGTCCGACCGTCAGTTGTATTGTCATCAAATTCAATTCATATCATTTTTTTGTATTTATATTAATGTAAGTTTAGATATATACCGCCCATTCGGTAAAGTCATATCATTATTCTTTGTGTAGTGTGTTTTAAACATATGAACCAGTGTGGACTGTAAACTCGAATCAAAATTCTTATAATCCATCCTTGACATCTCATTGCGTTCCCTCAGCATGAAAAACCTCTGAGATAATTTAAAATTGCTTTTAAATCTTTTTAGGTCACAGACAAGGGGTGCCAAAGCTGGCCATAGTTGTCACAGACGGTGTGTCCTCCTCCAAGAACCGCACCAAGGAACAAGCTCGCCTGGCTCACCGCGCCGGTATCACGCTGATGGCGGTGGGCGTGGGGAAAAACACAGACCAGCAGGAGCTACAGGACATCGCCAGTGACCCCGACTCCAAGTACTTGTTCCACATCGACACTTTCGTGGGGCTGAAGATGATAGAGAGCATGCTGGCGTCATCTACCTGTACACGTATGCCATGTCTTAGCCAAGAATTCTCCTCCTACCAATATTCATATATTGTAACTGAAATGTAGCACGATGCACCCAATTTATATTCCGTCTTTTTTTTTCTTACAGAACTCAAAGGACAAGCAAGTAAGATACTGTCTTCTATTAATAATTGCAAATTGGTAAAAAAAAAATAGCCAAACTGAATCTTTACTTATAAATTTTTAACGTGTTCTTTAAGACTGAAGACCATTGTGTTGTTTCGCTTTTGCTAGGTGATTGTGGCAAGAAAGGAGCAGCCGATATTGTAATTTTGATGGATTCTAGTGGCAGTGTAGGGGAAGAAAATTTTGAATTGATGAAGGAGTTCACCAAGAGCATCGTAGACGAGTTCGTCATTGGTTCAAACGCTGTACAGTTTGGAGTAGTGATCTTCAGCACCCCGGTCACAGGGGCATTTAAATTGAACGAGTACACCAAAGCTGACCAACTGAAAGCAGCAATTGATGAAATCGAGTTCCAAAATGGAGAAACACATACAGGAAAAGCCCTCGAATATTTGCGAACAAAGGCTTTTACCGCTCAAGAAGGTATTGAATCATCTGTTAATGTTTGTATGCAAGTATAACCATGAGCACATTTAGAGTTCAGCAGATACGACTGATACCACCTCCATGTCGTGAATGGAAACAAAACTGGCGGTCAAACCTTTTGTCATTAGGGCCTATTAAATGAGTTTTGTTCGAGAGTCTATGATGTTAGACGTCCCCCGATTACTATGATGAAATTAAAACATATGCATCGACAAGGGTGGACGGTGCCGTATCGTGCATAAAATCGTTAACATACGTCTCAGACGGGCGTGTGAGCAGTTGAATTTGCTCTTATATATGCATAATACTTTGTCAAAATTTCATACATCATTTAAACTAAATCCCTATCTGACCAATAACATGGCATCGTTATAGGTTATCGATCCGATCCCAACATCCCAAAGATCGCCATTGTGATCACGGACGGTCACTCCACTCACAAAGAGAAGACCCAGGAGGAGGCGAACAAGCTGAAGGAGCAGGACGTGGAGATCTACTCTATCGGCGTGGGCGACGAGGTGGACAATGAGGAGCTGACCGAAATGGCCAGCAACAAAAACATATTCAGGGTGGACACCTTCACCGCTCTCCAGCATCTCAGACCACTGCTGCTAAGGCAGGTCTGTGAAGGTATAGAAATCAAAGGGTCCCACCACTCTAAATCAATGCCATTCGGGCTTTGTGATAATTGAATAATTAAAAAAACCATGAATTAATACTGTATTGTGCAGATTTCTTATGTGATAATTATTTTGTCTTCTTCCTTTTTTCAGCAAAAAATAGTAAGTACTCTTTCTTTTATTACTTCTGGCGCTATGACCAAGGAATTTTAATTAATGGCATTTGTTGAATAAAATACCAAATTTTAAACAACGAATCCAAGTTGACAAATTGAATTTTAGCTTGCCTGGGGAAATCTGACGTTGTTTTCTTACTGGACTCCTCGTGTAGTGTTGGGGAAGACAACTTCAGGAAACTGAAGCATTTTGTCAGTGACGTCACCTATAATCTGTACATTGATAAAAACGGCGTTCAGATGGGGGTAGAGACCTACGAATGCGAGGTTCACACAAACTTTGAACTGTTGAGATATCACAATAAGGTTAAGATGCAAACCGCCATCAACAACATGGAGTTCAAACCAGGCGGCACCGACACGGGCGAAGCCATCAAACATATGTGGACAAGGAGTTTCAGTTCCGAATACGGCAAGTCGGAAAGGAGTTAAATTAGTTTCATTTAAATTGATGAATTTCTGTAACCGTTATAAATATAGTAATGAATGCAATGCCAACAAGTAATTAAAAAAATATTCATTAAAGCATCTTTATAATTTTTTTTATTATATCTTTGAACAGGGAACAGGGACAATGTTCGAAAGATTGGCGTAGTTATAACTGACGGCGACTCGAAGAACAAGGCGTCCACGTTTTATGAGGCCCACAAGGCACGAGAGAACGGCATCACTATGGTAGCCATTGGAGTGGGCGATATGAATGTGGAGGAGTTAAAGGGAATCGCTAACGGCACGGACTTCCTGTTCACCACCAAGTCGTACGACACCCTCACAGACCTAACACAGACGCTGACCAACATGGCGTGTCAAGGTTAGTACAGAATATTACGGAAAACTCTTCCAATTCATTTTCAATAATCTGAAATGTCTGGTTCTCCTCAACCTTCATACATTTATTTGTTTTATTTCTCTATTTTGCAGCTTGAACAGAATTCGAGAGAATTAATGTAAAATTCAAATAAAACAAATTAAAATGGTTGAAACTATTTGTGTGGTTCCCATTGTGTTCATTCAATTGTATAAGGAATCATTCTTTTGGTATTATGAGGCGATAATTTAAGTCGAGGCGTGATCAAATCCAATGAAGCCCAAAGGACTTTATGATAGATTTAGAAAATTGGCTGTTCCTAAAATGAAACAAACTGATAATAATCTTGAACACTTTCAGTTTACATGGATTAAGAAAGATTCTGGAGAAATGTAAATAAGATTTTTCCTTTGATGGTTCATACGAGCTATAAATTTTTTATTCAGTGTAACATTTTGTGACCATTTTGCCACAATTTGCAGTATTAATAGTCCCTATCCTAGGGATCGTGAAATTTATAATTTTGGTAGAGGGCTTCATAATCTTTCCCATCTTCGCTAGCCAAGAGGAGAGGAGCGGATCGTCACCCTTGGCTAGCGAAGATGAATCTTTCTAAATATGAGGCCAGTTTCTATATGCATGTACAAAACATATATTAACAACTTGAAATTTACAATTGTGGTAGAGGGCTTGTTGGTCTACATAACTATGGATTCAGATTTTCTTTCAAATGTGTGGAAGTAGAGGAGATACTTTAAAATTGTCAAATATTGACCATTTTTGGTCCTACCCCTAAATACATGTTTGGAGAAGAGTCATGAAAGATGTAAATACATGTATAAACAATAAAACGTTTTCTTTTGATGATTCATGCTGGTATTGCAGAAACAATTTACATAGCCCGCGTTAGCTGGCTGTCTTTTTTCTGCAATGTCGCCACCTTCATACTAGCAATAAAGACGAACGATTTTCAAATTTAGTTAAAAATTTTTATTTTTGGTTTGTAAGCAACATTTGGTGTGAGGCAAACCTATGCTTTCATTCTGTAAACACGACAGATATGTCAAAATTAGGCTGCACAGCGTTTTATGCGAAATCTTGATCATTTACTGCCTAAATTGCAAATTTTAGGTATGAATAGATCGTTACAAATTTTCAAAACGATGTATTTTCAAATAATCTCCCCTTGAAAGAGAGGTTAATTTTAACAAACTTATACCCCGTTCACCAAAGGAAGCTTTTAACCAAGTTTGGTTGAAATTGACCCAGCGGTACCAGAGAGGAATTTAAAGTTTAATAAGTTAACAGAGAAATATTTACATCTACCAAGTATTATTCCCTTTATTTCTTACGGAAACTTATAGTTAATTAATAGCTCTATAGAAACATCCAGACTGAAATCTACACGCCCCGTTTATCGATTGGTCGAAATCTACAGTGGCTGAAACTGATACAGTGACAGGACTGAAATTGACACACCCTGTTTAACTATTGGTCGAAACCTACAGCGACCTATAAAAAATCATGGATTGCACGAAATAATCATGTCAGACTCAAAGTCTCACAGGAGACGATTTGGCTGGTTTTTTTTAGCTATCCTCTTTCTGTACATTAACAGTAATTTGGTGAATTTTACTTACCTTTCCTAATTAATTAATTAGTTAAAAGGAAGATGTAAATTTAAACAATAAAATGCTTTATTTGGCGACTCGTTCGGGATATGAAAGTAGCGTTCATTGCAGAATTTTTTTTACATAACCTGCATTAGCGGGTGATGTATTTTTTCTGCAATGTCACTACCTTCATATCCCCAACGAGTCACCAAATAGAGCATTTTTTTGTTTAATTAAATAAGGCATTCAAAAAATGATCAGAAAGCTTTATCAAGCTCAGTGTGCAAAAAATGAGACAAACTGTGTTACAATCTATCAAGGTCTTTATTAACAATCTTATAAAAAGACTGAACTAATTTGAAGTCACTGACTAGAATCAACAAAAGAAACATGGCCGCTTCCTGTCAATAATGACAAAGCCCACACTGCTGGGTTTCCTGGGTGTCCGTACTCAGATGCCATACATGTCCTTCGTGTTTTCTATGCACGCCTCCAGGACCGTCCGGACAGGGATGTTCTTTAGCCGGGCCACTTCCTCTGCCACCGTCACACACAGACCAGGGTGGGAGAAATTCATTGCTTCTTTGGGAATCTGAAACATCATCATCAAACATATGTCACAAATAAAACAGTTTAGGATAATTCACTGAACATGTAGAAGTATGCAATTTTTTTAAAGGTGTGTTCAAAGCACACTTACAGTTTTAGGGACGAAGTAAGGAGCATCACTCTCCAGCAGCAGTCTCCTCAGTGAAATGAACTTGGCCACGTCCCTGGCCCCTGTGGCTGTCCTATAGGTCACGAGTGGGGTCAGTCCAATGTACAGATTGGGGAAGTGGTCCAGCCATAACTTGGCTGATTTAAAATCTCCAGTAAAA
Organism: Magallana gigas; assembly: GCF_963853765.1. Lineage (NCBI taxonomy): Eukaryota > Metazoa > Mollusca > Bivalvia > Ostreida > Ostreidae > Magallana > Magallana gigas. Next base: position 24,601,221 of record NC_088859.1, read on the forward strand.
CAATGACAATGAATTTTGTAGTCCCGGGGCACCATCTGGAAGTATTCAAGATAATATATGAAATAAGCTCCACCAAAGCCTCTCTTTACAATAGGAAATTTATTGAAAATATGAAAAGCCCAAACAAATTATCCCTTTTCACTCACAAATTCTTACGGAGATTTATAATGGGAAATGTTTACATCTTTTCTCCATTCCGGACACCTCGCGCAATTTTTAAACGTTATCATCCGGGCTTATTAATGGTTGATGCAATGCAAAATCCCGTAGACTATCTATTTTGGGATGTGTATTGAAACCTGAAGCGGTAGAGGGGGCGTTTCAAAACAGATAATCTGGACATTTTCATGTTAGTGGATGACAGAGTTTGAGCACAAGGGTATTTATTATATCGAAATACATGTATCAAACAAAAAGTGGTGGAAGCAAAAACTCGGGACAGAGTATAGATTACTCTTCTTGGTTATTTATCCGTTTCCTTCCTCATTACTAGGTATTTACACTGACCTGCTTCAGGATGTCCAGACAGTCCTGCTCGGCGTCCCTGCAGTGGATCACCAGGGGCTTCTTCATGTCCAGTGCCATACCTATCTGCTTCTTGAACACAGTTTTCTGCAGTTCTTTGGTCTCAATAAACCTTTAATTCGACAAAAAGCCAGTCAATAAAACAATGGGTTTTTTTTTAAATTTGGTTACAATGTAACTATATTTAAATAATTCTGTATATGTCACATGTAGCATGATTTCCCATTACAAGACACATTACTTTAATAAATTGAACAGTCTACATTAAATTTCTCAAGAAGATTTCCCCTTATAATTTCAAAGCAATATGAGCTGTATTTTTTGGAATGTTATTTTGCTGGAAAAAGCTGCTTGTATGATAAGTCTGCATATAACTTAAACTTTTATGATAAATAAGGTTTGAAAAAATCATAAATTTTTGTCAGAGGAAAGATTTCTCTTCTAAGGAATATATAGCAAATCAATTTTTGTACAGGACGACAATAATTCAAGTTTGCTCCAATTAAGGCTTCTTAACGGCCTTTTACACAAAAATATGGCTAAAAGATGTTTAAAAACCATAATATTTCTGTCATTTTAGTAGAAAATAACATTTTCGTAAACAAAAAATTCAACATGAAAATTGCAACTAATATTGCTTTAATAGGAGCCGTTCGTTTCCTGTTCTTTGGATTTTATGCCTTTATTTCTCATTTGATGTGCATACTCTGATTGTATATAATGCATTGACCTGTTTATTTGATGTTAGGTTTTTTTTGGCTTGAAAAAGTGCATAAAATTTGATAATTTCATCGCGACCAAATAATACGGCTATGCTCTTAATATGTATGTCCACACAAGTGAGACCTCTACAGCGAAATACTTTAAACTGTTAAGAGGTCTGCAGCTTATAAAGCCAATATAAAAAGCCAACTGGATCTAAAATTATGAAGAATTTAAAGTGAGCAAATCTCACCCTCTAAGAACATCCACTTACATGCCCGAGTAATCCAGGCCTATCTCTCCCAGGGCCACCACTCGCTCGTTTCTGAGGCACCTCCTCAGGCCTTCTTCACACCACCTGCCAAAGTCTCGGGCATTTTTGGGATGACATCCAAATGCCAACCAGACATTGTTCTCCTTGCTTAAACTCTTCCAAAGACCTTAAGGAAAAAATCAAAAGATTTCCTAATTGATATATCTTTTCTTTTTCATCCGAATAACTGAAAATCAAACAAGATATGTTTGTGAAACACATAAGCCCCCCTCCCTTGGAAACATCCACAAAGAAAATAAACATAAACTGCAAATAACTGGAATTATTCTAAGTCCAAGGGGCATAACTCTGTCGAAAATTGCACAATCGTACCCAATATCAAACTTGACCTAGATATTATCATAATTAATCTGTATACCAAATTTCATTTCAATATGTGCAACTTCTGTGAAGAAAATGAACAAAAACTGCAAATGCATGTCTACATCCATGGGCCATAACTCTGTTGAAAATTGCTCTATCATATCCAAAATTAAAATTGACTTAGATATTATAAATAACCTGTGTACCAAATTTCATATCAATATATTTACATCCACCAAGTACTATTCCCTCTATTTCTTACGGAAACGTATAGTTAATTCATAGCTCTATAGAAACAGCCAGACTGAAATCTACTCGCTCCGTTTATCGATTGGTCGAAATCTACGGCGGCTGAAACTGACAAGAAAGTGACAGGAGTGAATTTGACATGCCCTGTTTATCGATTGGTCGAGACCTACAACTACCTAAGAAAAATCACGGACTGCACGAACTAACCATGATGATATCAGACTCAAAGTCTCACTGCACATGGAGACGATTTGGCTGTTTCTTTTAGCTAACGTACTTATGTACATTAACAGTGATTTAGTGAATTTTACTTACTTTTTACGCTCAATTTATTAATTAGTTAAAATAAAGATGTTAATATAAACAATAAAATGCTCACTTTGGTGATTCATGTGGGTTATGAAGGTAGCGATCATTGCAGAAAATTTTTTACATAACCCGCATTATTTTTTCTGCAATGTCGCTACCTTCATATTCAAAATGAATCACCAAAGTGAGCATTTTATTGTTTAAATGTGCATCCTCTGAGAAGAAAATAAACAAAAACTGCAAATACATGCAAATAAATGGAATTTTTCTACGTCCAAGGGCCATAACTCTGTTGAAAATTGCTCAATGGTACCTAATATCGAACCTGACCTAGATATTATCATGATTAACCTGTATACCAAATTTCATTTCAATATGTTCATCCTCTGCGAAGAAAATGAACAGACACTGTTGGTGGACCAACCGACAGACAGACAGACGGACAGCAGCAAAGCAATATGCCCTCCCTTCTTTGAAGGAGGGCATAAAAACAATTTTCTGACAGAAATTCATTAAAATCTTGCATCTTATATTCATTGGAAAAATTTTGGTACACCTTGCACAATGATACCATCTGCGTACATTTATGTACATACTGTGGAATCATGAATTTTCGTCGGGAATTTTACAGGTTTGTGGGGACGTAATTTCGTGTATTCTCTTAAACCTACAGAGGAAATATGTCTTTATTACCCTAATTTATTAATTCGTGGAGGATATTAATTCGTGGATGAGAGGTACCCACAAATTCCACGAAAATTGAGCGACCACGAAATCTAATGATTCCACAGTATACAAACATCTCTTTTAAACTTAACCATTTCAGGTTTATTTCATTGTAGTAAATGAATATACCGGTAATTTGAACCCTTATGTATTTATGAATAACAAGTGATAGTAATTACAAGTACTGCAGGGACATCTTGAGACAGAGTTAAATATGTGCAGTTGTTGTGTGCGAGTAAAATTTGTTCATGTTTTGTAGTCAACTTTACCTTCTGATTTAAAACTGTTTGGATTACAGAAAACTGCTACACATCCATGGTAACTAGGAGGAAAAGTTTCTGCATTCTGAGCTTGAAAATCTGACCATTTGCCCCTAAAATCAATGCGGTTAAAAAGGAAATCAATGTGGCAGTGAGAGTCTATGTAGTCCACACCATAGTCTCTGCATCTTTCCTGGAAAGCAGTCTTCCAGTCCACTGGGACCGGATCAAACTCCCTGTTCTGTTGCTGGTAGAATCTTCCACATTGTGGAAGGCTGGAGGTGGGAGTGGATTCCGTGGAGCTAGGAGCTATCAGTAAATTACAGCCTGACGGCTCTCTTTCTAGAACTCTTGTGGCTTGAGCTGTCTTTTGGGGGGATCTCGGCACTGTCTCCCTGGATGGATGCAGTCCCTGTAACACAGAGCTTTGGTCTCCACTTGGGTTCTGTGAACTGGAATGATGCTGCCATTGTTCAGAAGATGCAGACTTCAGGTTGTCCATTGGTCCGCACTTGTCTACATTACCACTTCCCTGATTTTCTACTGCGTAGTGGTGCAGGTGTGAATGAGATTTTCTATACACTTGAGAATGGAGATTGTTGAATCGACTGCCTGTCCTGCTTTCTCCCTCAACAGAGTTATCATAAGCACATTGAATTCGCTTGTGTGGTGGAAGGTATTTGCCATTATTTTTCTTTGCTGATTCTTCAGCAAAAACTGCAGTGGTGCTATCATTTGTGTCTTCCATTGTTTTCGTAGAACAAGGATGCCTGTCATGAGTGTTTTGACGATGCCAATCTTGATCTTCCATGTCTCCATGCACTGCATCTCTGTTGCCTGAAAAATATTCTGTTCATAAGATGGTCCATTTCATAATTAACTTGGAAAAGTTCATTTCAAAAGTAAACAAATAAGATCTTTTACTTTTTTCTGATTCTTTCCGAGATCTTCCTGCTGGATGGTCTTGACTCTCATACACACATCGAGTAGAGGGATGTTGGAATCTGGGAAATGATCCAGACTGAGATTCTCTGTACTGCATGGTCCTGTAGGAAAACAGAGTAAATCTAAAATGGTCCCTGAACAAGCTAATGCTAATTGAGACTGTAGAAGAGAAGAAATGAAACAAGACTTACATTTCCCGCCATCCGCTAACCATCATGTAGTAAGGGTAATACATCGGTGAATAATACCCTAGGTGTTCAGGATACATCTGTCCGTCAACAAAAGGCTGTCTGCTGTATCCACCATTCATGTACAGAGGTGGGTAGGGGTAATAAGGGTCTGGATAGAGGCCAGGGTAGCCCCGCCCCAGGCTCACTGCAGCCCCTGGGTAGCCTGCTGTTTGGTGCGGAGAATAGGGAACATAGTTTGGAGGGTAATTCAGGCAATCCATTGACTGTGCAGTTGGGTACATATCTGGATGCTGCTGCTGATTGTGCAGATTTCTGTCTGAATCAGTATTCACAATTAATCAGAAAAATTGACATTAACTATTTTCCAATTCATAAAGATTCTCAGAGCAAAACAGAAGTCAATTATTTAAAGGTTCCATTTATTGTTAAATGTACACTCACTTGCTCCTTGTCTCATATTTGGGTCCAGAATGTTATCCGCTTCCTCACTGGTTTGACTGTTCACTGCCTCTATCAAAAATTCATCTCCAGAGTCCCCATCAGCTAGTTCCAAAGCCTCAGAATCATCAATATCATAGCTACTTTCTTGCTGTTCATTATCAATGGAAATATCCTGTTTTCTGTCCAAGTCCCACCTAGAATCTCCAGGAGGTCCACAAACTCTGTATTGGGAGGCTTTGATGTCCTTTTCATGGTCAGTGCTTCCAATATCAGGAGATTCCTTTGCAAAATCCTTTATTCCACTACAGTTTTCTTTGAAAACCATCCCTGAAAAATCAGGTGACTTAATTTCATCCTTCTCTGCAACACAAACAATGTTTTTAGATCACATACAACATCAATGTAAAATGTTCCTTGATAATTAATGCATAACCTCCCTCTGATGAGTTAATTATTTCCACATTCAGAGATTATTAACCAATTACCGTAACCATTTGACATTGACCAATAAATAAACCTTGCATACAAATACAATTCACCCCCCCCCCCCCCAAAAAAAAAAAAAAATAAAAACAAAACACCAAAAAGCAATAGCTCACTTAATATTCTTGAGGACAAATTCAAGAACCAAAACTTACTTTGAGACTTTCGAGCAGGAGATTTTTTCAAGAAGCCAGTCAACTTCCACTTCTTGAGAACATCGTCACTAATGTCACCTTTTAAGTTGTCATCTGATGGTGCATTATTATTCTGGTCAGCAGGATATACATCTGAAACATATACTTTTAAAGATATATGACATGTCATAATACAACAGCTTATATCCACATTAACTTTACAAAACACATCATTATACAACAATAAAAGCTTTTCAGTATTTTAGATTTGCAAATAGTGACTTACATTGTTGGTTTGAGATCAAGTCTCTGGTAGGACTGCCGTCTGCTTCACTCTGTATCTTGTACAAGTATGGCATTTGACACAAACAGCTTCTCCACATCCAAAACTGAACACATTCAGAAGGGCACTGACACCTTAATCCATTCCTACTGCTCCCTCTACTTGCAGAAACTACATTCCTCTTATCCATTTCTTCCAAAGCATCGTCTAACTTTTGCCTTTTACTTTGGTCTCTTCTAATGGATTTCTCATCATTTTCATCAAGAACTGCAGGTACATGGTAGTTGTCCTTCTGGATTCCATCTTCCAAGGAATCTTCACACTGCAAGTCCGATTCCTCACCTTTCACACTGTTTTCATACTCCGATATGGTGGGTATTTCACTAAGTGTGTTTTGGGAGTTACACCAGCTGCTGGAGGGAAGTTGAATACTCAGACTCTCCATACTGGAAGTTGGGGCCTCTTTATCTTCAGGAACACACTGCTCCAAACCTGAATCATCATGAACCCCGTCACAAGCATCACTAACCCAGTTACTTGGAACCACAGCTGAAGAATCAATGATTTTAGACTTGGCCATAAGCAGTTCCAGCTCCTTTTCATCATACAAACTGTCTTCCCAATTTTCCTCTCCAGTGATTTCTTCACCTGCTTTGTCTTCATCCAAAGCTAATTTTGTCTGATTTGTCAATGAACCCTTACCGTTATCATCACATAAACTATACTGGTACTTCTCTAGACTGTAGTCTGCATTCTTCTCGTTGACCTTTTCACTAGAAGATTTCACTTTACTATCATTGGGTACTCTTTCTCCAAACCATGGTTGTGATGATGACATCAAAGAACTCACTATGGAGCAAGAGGGAGGATTGGTGAAGAATCCTGGAGGATGACGAGGCCAGTTACCAGTACTAAAGGTATTCAGACTGATCTGGCTTTCTTGCTGAGGTGGATGTTCCTCATTTTTAGGCACACTGCTATCCATGCAGAATGTTTCCTCTTGCTCTTCGCCCCTCAAAGATATTGTACAGTTGTCATTTAAATCATTCTCAGTGAAATCAGCACTAATTACATCCCTCTTCTCAGGGCTATCACTTTGTTCAACTTTAGTTCCATCTCCAAAGTGAATGGTTTTTAGATAGGACTGGAAGGGGCTATTGCTTCGCCTGTGTTTACCTCTTGACCTGCTCCCTCTCATTTGTCCTCTAGGACCAAAACTTTGAATAGTTGACATCCTGCTTTCCAAAGCCACTATTTTGTCTTTCAGCAGTAAGTGGTAAGCGTCAGATTGTGCCATTGTGTCATCACTCCCCCAGTCCTCTAATAAGTCTGAACTGTTTGGTTTTGCCCTTACAGACACACAGTCCCCAGCTGCTAAGATACTTTCTTCAACGAAATTGTCTTCAATCAATTTTTCATCCCATTTATCTGGAGCTTTCTCTTTACTACAGTCAGGATACGAGGTATTCCTGGCACCATGGTTCACAACACATTCATCCACAGATACACTATCAATTTCGTTTTTGTTTTCACTGCAGTGGTTAGGTGGTACCCTCTCTTCACTTTGTGTACCAGATAACTCTCCACGATTTATGGCAAAATCATCATTTTGATCGTTCATAAGTTCATTTTCTACTTTCTCCATTCCATCATCATCACATAAAGATGTCTTCATCTCATGAATATGAGATACTTGGCTGTTTTTGTCTTCACACAATTCCTTCAAAGAAGACTGGCTCTCCTCATCAATAGTGGCTAAAGAAATATCCGAAATTTTCACATCAATCTTTTTTATTTTATCAGGATAAATCTCCCTAAAATGTACTGCTATATCTTGACATTCCCAAAGTTCCTCAAAATGATTAGCTGAATCTGAATCATTTCTGTATGTGCCAGTCAAATCATTTGATACTTCATTTTCCTCAAATTTTCGGTTGTTGGTTTTCACAGATATTGACACTGTTTTATGAAGATCCTCATTACTTTCAGTTTTACCAATCTGTATTTGGTCCCCTTTGCTTAGTTCATTATTTTGATGCCCTCCTGGCAGTGTTTCTTGCTCTAGGATGATTTTTGTAGAATCCAAAAGTGGAATGTTCAAAAGCTCTGGCATCCAGTCTTCTCCTATGCTAGCAGGCGTCCCAAATCCTTTCCTTTCATTTCTACCCTTAAAATTACCACATTTTGGATCTGACAAGCCAGGAACTTCAACTACTTTAGTTGATTTGAGGTCTTCCTTTTCTTCAGAGAACCTTTCCAACCTCTTCTTGTTATCCCTGGATCTTCTCCTTTCCTTTCTTCTGTCTTTATCACGATTGCTTGCTGATCTTCTTTCACTTTCTTTTCTTTTGCTTTTAGAACCTGTTTCTTTTGATGACAAATGTCTTCTGCTATTTACAGCCTCTCTACCAGATGTCTCCTGAGATAGTCTGCTTTTTAGCTCTTGCTGATTACTCTTTGGACTTGATCTTCTTTCCCTATCTTCGTTCTTATCTTTTTCCTTTTTTTCACATTTCTGTGGTACAGTTTTACCCAAAGGTTTGTCACTTCTAGCTTTTATGTTTACATTTTCTTTCTCAGTTCTTCTTGTTAAATCATTTTTAATTTCTATTTTATTTTTACAATCTACAAATTTTTTAGGGTCTACAATAGATTCCTTTAAACCATCCACCACCTTCAGATCATCTCCCAAATCAACACAAGCTCCCTTGTCCTTCAATGTCTGAGGCGAGGGATTAAGATCCTCCAAGCTGGTCTGGATAAGTTTGTCTTTATCTGGTGTAGTGCAGTTCTCTTGTGAGGGACCAGAACTCATGTCGGCTGCTTGGTTTGTGCTGTTCGACTGTTTAGGAGATGACTGATTCTTTGGAGGACTAGTGTCCAAGTTTGCTGATAAATCTACCTCATTGTGTACATCTGTTTTTAGGTCCTGCAAAGACCGCTCGAATATTCTCCTCAGTCCACCATCCTGTCTCTTTTTTCTCTCCACAGGCATGTCTAAAAAATTTATGAAATGAAGTTGTGTTAGCAATCAAACCAGTAGTTTCTCCATTACTATACAGATCTTCTACTCTTCAAAATTATTTAATGCGCGTACTTGTAAAAATTTGGATGTCTTTCAAGTAAAGTGTTCTAAAAAATTAAGTGGACAAAACTTAGTTTCCTGGCTGTTAATGTCCAAAGTAAATCAACAATAGACATTCTACCTCTACCTTTATAAGTACCTAATAATCAATTCAGTTATGCTTGATGATGAAGTTTCACATTTAAAGCAGCTAAACATGAATTGAAATGTGAAAATTCATATTTTTAAAGAGCTAAATGCACAAATCTTAAATCCTTATCAAATACATAACAGGGCTATGGGTTACATCACTCATATGAGCGAAATCTTAGAATCTGACTAAATCTGACCCAAAAACATAATGATGGCAATTATAATTCTTAGTATATACTTTCTCGAAATGATCAAATTTTCCCCCAATAAGTCATCCATATTCTGCATAAGACATGTTTCCTATGAACTTCTTATGTATAGTATTTTTGTGATAATGCATGTAGGTAAACTCAGTTGTTTATTTGTTAAAGCCACTCATAAATACATGTACACACAAACCATCCTAGTTGTACATGTAGGTTCCGCGTTTTTGTTTCTTTGTTTCACATGCATTTCCTCGTCGTTTGTAATGCACTGATATGTATAGTTGATGTAACTTTTCTCCTGGCTTGGATAAACGCTTGATAAAATTAAACACAACCTAGGAACAATGACAATATAAGAGGTGACCATGTTACATGTAGATTGAAATACTCTAAACTGTTAACAAGTAATGGATAGCAGCAAAGAACAACATGGCTGACAATGCCTTTCATAAGTCATATTTAGGCATTGGAACCGGAGGGGCGGGGGGCTCCCCTCCCCTTTTTTTGCAAAGTCAGACATAACTATCAGGCACGTACTATCAGGGAGGGGCCAACCCTCCAACCCCCAACTTTTTCTCACAGCAAACATCTTTTTAAATTTACATATAAAAAATTGAAGTATCGCGAAGTTCACCCCCCCCCCCCCCATTCCTTCCGTTTTGGGAGTATGTAATGTCAATTTTTTTTCATTTAAAAAATAAAGCTCAATGGACAAATGCATGAGAAAAAGATTAAGCTAATTAATAAAGCTTTAGATGGAAGTTTCTTTTTCTGAATATAATATATTCTTATGATATTCACTAGTATATCCTTTAATTTACTATTTAACTCTAGTTGATAATTAAAAAGTGCAATGCAGAAGTTTGCCAGCTGAGAAGACATAAAAATTTGTAAACTTTTAATGAGTAAAAAACAGGTTGATCATCTTAATGTGATTGCCATGACCAAAGGAATATAACCAATTCTTACAGATGATGAGGAATTAAGAAAATGGACTCGGCAGAAAACTTATCTCTTTCACCACTGATCCTTATTTTCCTAAAATTAATTTGATCAAAATAAACTTTAATATACACAATATAGTTCTAACCAGTTTTTATTATAAGTCGAAACCTTCAGTAATCTAAGGAAAATCAAAGACTGCATGAAATAATCATGATAATGCCAGACTCAAATTCCCATAAAAGACGGTTAAGCAATTTCTTTTATTCAACATACATCAACATTAACTTAATGACTTTTACTCACTCTCTAAGATCAATTCATTAATTTGTTCAAAGAAAGATGTACATACAAACAATAAACTTTCTTTGATGGGTAATGATGGATAGCTGTCATTGCAGAAAAAATGTTCTTAACCCTCTAATCCAGGTTATGTATTTTTTTGCAGTGTAAACATAACTTAAATTTTCCAAAAAAAAACCAAACACCATTATTTCAAACAACTCTAAACTCCTTGAAATATGATTGCAAGCACAGCTCGCCGGCGCACAGCACCATTGCACAAAGCGAGACACATGCGAATCGAAAATTTGGAAAAGCTGCACATTCAACATATTTTTTGGCATCCATAACTTGGACCAGTATTGCCCTGTTTTCATCGGACCAGCAGTTCCCTGTTAATATGGTTTCCCATTGATTTCAAGCACTAGCTATGTAGATTGTAAATTATATAAACGTAAAGGGATATGCAACATGCAATCCTTTAACCTTTGACATTTTCAAATACAATCGAGTTATATCACAATGGTTTCCTTACACATTGATCTCTCAGAATTTTTTCAGCGTCAGTAAATTTCAACTCACAATGCAATTCAAGGCATTGCAAATGGTGTTCTCGTGTTGATGTGCGAGTCAACTTAAAACTTTTGAGAACCAGATAAAATGTGTAATTTCAAGAAACTCGTGCTTTTTAGGTAAGTAAAACAGTAAACTACGCAGAGTTTTAATTATCAGGGGAGTCTTTAAAGAGCCAGACATCACTACACCAACGTCAACTCTGATCTCACAATCACATTAATCAAGGGGGAAAAACTTTTAACTGTAAATTGAATAACGGAATTCTTAAATCCTCTCAAAATCTTGCAAAAGCTAACGAATGAGGGCATTTTTTCAGAGATATGAAACAATTGTCACTTGGACTCACTTAAATGGTCAAATTTAATAGATTTTGAAAGGATTCCGATGATTTCTACAAATTTCAGGTATTCCTGACCCTAGATTCTTTGGGGAGTTTTTACAAATCAAGCCTACTAGACAACACTATAAAACCTAAAATGCCAATCTGAACTGATGTTTCAAACACTTGTGAAAAGGGAAAAAACTCTGCACTGAACAGTATGTTAAAATCTTTATTTAGTTAAGAACCCTAAAGTTAACATTAACGCTTTAGAAAATGCATTAGTGGACTACACCCAGTTCTACAGTACTTTTAATCCGAGATTCCTCTGACTCTAACCCCAACTTTTATATTGTGACGTGCACACGTCACAATTTTTAGCGGTGGTTAGAGCAGCGACATTGTCTATTGTTAGAGTCAGAGGAATCTCAGATTACAGCACTCTTAAAATCATAAATCAAAACTTGTAGTATTGCTTATATACATTACTCTAGAGAAAAAATTAAGAATATTGAAGACATACGGTATTTAATTATAGTATTCAAATTCATTTATACTTTTTTGTATCCAATTGTAAACCCAATTCTTATTTATAATTAATTTATTATGATACGTATTTACATATTTAATCATAAGCTGTGCTCGCCTAAGCGGTCGCACCGTAAAACATATTATTATCAAACTGTCTTTTGATATTGTAAAAAAAGGGGCCGTGTTCTAAGAAACATGCATGCAGAACCGCTTTTGTATACAGCAGTACCGTAGCGAGTCTAGTCAGTCTACCAAGACCTTGTATTTTTAGTTCTTCCACAAAAAGTACGTCATATTTATGAAAAGATAAAATGGGTCAATAATTTTATAAAAATACCTCAGTAGAATTCTTTGGAATCAAAAAACTTCATTAAAATAACGGTTATCGTTTCACTTTTTTGGACACTCAGGCACCATCTCTTTCCCGCGCACATGTTACTACATTTTATCCCTCCAACACGAAAGAGTTCTTCCCAGACTCTGAAGCAATTTGTTCTTAGAATGCGTTTTAAAATGTAACTTATATTGAAAATACTTGTTTATAAGTAGAAGATATTAGGAAATTATTGGGTTTTTTTTTGTTTTCTAATTTTCATTTAAATAAAAGAGTATGCAGTTTCAACTTAATAAAGTGTTAGCTTGATAAAGTTATGCACATTATGTACATGCATTTATACGCAGATGAAAAGGGTGCAGGAGTCCGACACCCCCCCCCCCCCCCCCACCCGAAAATTTCAAACAATAAACTTGCAAAGTAAACAAACCGAAAAAAAAAATTAACCCTTGGACCCCCCCCCCCCCCATTTTTTTCTTGACAATTTTGTTGTCGGGGGGGGGGGGGGTCCCATTGATATTTATTTTGTTGTGGGGGGGGGGGATTCCAGTGATAATTTTGTTGCCCGGGGAGGGGGGGTCCGAAGCATACTTTTGGTAAGTTTTACAATGTGAAATTAATAAGTTTGAGATTTCAAAGGGTATCTCCTCTAGCACATACCGGTTTCCGTAGAACCACATTTTACGACCCCCCCCCCCCCTTTCGCCGTCATAAAAGTTAAATAAAAATATATCGTTACATTTTATTTTCTTGGATGTTCTTCACACAATTCTCAATTAGAATGAACATAAAATCTGACAAAAACAACATAACACAAAAAATATAACAATCATTTCATTATTTTGCGTAGAGTCTCGTTTTAAAGGCAACAAATTTTGCCGCATAAATTAAAAAAAAAAAACCAACAGCCTCTAATGTTTAGAAGATTTCGGCGATTCGGGCCAAAATATTCAAAACTTGTTCATCAATGCGAACTCCTGGGGCGGAGAAACGTGTATTAGCACTACCCATCAAAATTCTTCTTGTTTCCTGCTCCAGTTGAATAGCGCTTTCTACAATCACTACTACGTTGTTGTGATCAACTCCGTTGATGGCGAATGCCAAAAAGATCTGTTCCGCCAGTTTTCGACGATAGAGGTCGCCACGGTCACCCGAGAGACCGATGTCGTCATGTCTTCCGATTAGGTACGTTAGTACTTGATTCATGCTGGATAGGCGGCGCTCCTTCACGAGTCCAGTGTTATTCATCATCAGAATTATTCTTTCGCATGCCACCTTAATATTGAGGGAAAGAAAATTTGATTTTTAATATTTATATTTATTGACAGGAAAAAAGAAAACAGATAAATATTCGTTCTGTGCTCCGTGTATAATTACATAAGTTTGTATATCACACTCTCTAGTAAATGAAATATTGTTTGATTGCACGTTTATTTCATATTTTCGTTTTCGATTCAAGTTGCAAAACACCATGATAAACGATTATAAAAACACACATATTTGCATAAATAATTATTTTACAAAATCAATTTGACCGCTCGCATAATTTTCTCATGTTTTATATGTAGTATATATGAAGTTAAGTCAGTTACAAAAGCGACCAGAGTTTGTGAAGTTTCGTTGATATAATTTGCGTTTTAGTGTGAAATGCAATTTGAGTGCAAACATATAAAAGGAACAAGAAATTCCTCAAAGAAACAATTGCTCAGACAAGCGTTACATCTGAAGATCACCAGTTAATCGTTGTTGTTTGATTTGACATCTCGTTTTTCCCCTTCTAGCTAGAACATAGATTCTCGACAGTTGTAAAATATCATGGAACAATCGGGAAGTGGATCGGAAAATCAGTCTAATGAAAAAAGGACGGAGAAATAGGAAAGAAAAGCCAAAATATTTTTTCGGTCATTCTAAGTGAATTTAACAACTCTCGAACAAATCTGGAGTCCTGATATTAGGTAGGCAATTTTGTTTCATGAACTTATTCTGAACTTTAAATATATAAATTCTTTGGAAAATCAAATGGTGGATTGAATTGCTGTTTGAAACTAACAAAGACTACTTTAGTTGGTTTAATTGAATGTTTTCTTTAAAATTTCTGATATTTATATTTTCTACATGAATATAATTTTCAAGTAAAAGAGGTTAGTATGCATAATTCAATATGCAATCCGTTACACATGAAGAAAATCAAACTCAAAATAGTCTTTTAAAAATTCACGAAAACTCTATCAGTTTATCTCATATATTGTCTGACTTGGTCTTTGAATGAAACATATTGGTTTAAAAAAAACAACCCCACACTCACCCCTGCTCAAAAAATAAAAGAGAAGAAAACTCACCCATGTATATACACAGGTGAGAATTGTGTCATTTGATTTATTCTATGCATCAGGGACGTATATATACTAACGTAGTATATACGTCCCTGTATGCATGAATAGAATGAAAATAATGTGTAACATGCAATTTTTTTGATTAGCATGCAATAGACAACACAATCTTGTTTCAACAACGACGTTGTATCACCTGAGCTATTCTGTTCATGGTTGTAACAGGAGCCATCATGTCAATTTTAGGGTCCGTTTCCCTGTAAAGGGTAACTGCGGGGCGGATCAAATCGTTAGCCATGGTGTGCAGGTCAACAAGTGCTGAAATGTAAACAAATATCGTGACAGTACATGTATGTTGACAGGATGAATATGAACTTAGTGTAATTTTTTCCCAAAGGAGTAGTAAATCAGCAAAGTCAAAGATCAAACTATCTGGATCTTTATCGATCTGTGAGAAAATGCCCCCCCCCCCCCCCCCCCACGGATCGATTCTGGCGTTTCAATATATATTGAATATTGCATGGAACTGCACTAAATAAACAGTTCGACTGCAAAATAAGTACAGATTACCGCAGTCACAATATCTTTAATCTTAAGCCGTTGTTACGCTTGCGCACCTGCTGATTATAACTGCGTTGTACTGAACTGCTGAATTGTAAGTTAAATCTGTCATTTGTTGCTATTTAACCTAGAGAAATAAAGTCAGTGAAAAGTTGGCAGCAATCTCAAAGAAGTTACAAATACTCTTTGTTCCCAGTCGAGTATTTGTTCTTACCTGTGTTTCTTGGGGTTATATTATTTCACCGTGTCAATTGATCTATTTAGCAACAACAGCCATTTGTAAACAAAATCGCCGAGTGAGGGAGATAACTCCTCGGATACATAGCAGAGAGAGAGAGAGAGAGAGAGAGAGATGAAAAATAGTTGCTTAGACAATTAAGCTGTTTGTTAGGACGAATAAATCGAATTAGGATTTGTAGGAACGAATAATCATGGAAATAGATGTAAACTTAAAGAGTACGAGATCATTCGCGGATCCAAACATTTTTCTTGAGCGGGGGTGAAGGGGGGGGGGGTCTGAGAGAAAATTGTGTTTGCTGGTAAAGGGGGAGGAGGGAGCGAGGCCCCCTCCCCCTCCTGACCCCCTTTAGATCCGCGTATGGAGGTGCCAACTCTATAGGCAACGCAATTTGGTTTTTTTCCGCACAATACAAGATCAAATATATCGTGTCATCTTATGTTTCTGATAGTCACATGTTTCTGATGGTCGATTTTTGTCGCGTGTGACTTTATTTTAAAATGAAGTCATTTTTCCTATTTACTAGTACCTACTATATTACTTGGAACACTCGACGAACGAAATCTTCTTTCGCCTAAACATGGTATATATACTTTAGTTACTAGTCGATCATATTATGTCTTCGTAAAGTTTGAAATCTTAGAAGCGCAATTTAAAACGTTATAAATAATTATCATAAAAATGACGGTTTTTTAATAATCATAAGTGATAAAAGGAAGTTCTTGGGAAAAGTAAATAATTAGACGATTTAAGCTATAATAATAAAAGCTTAGACAACAACTGAAAATATTACATGTTACATTTAAATCTTAACATTTATTAAAAATATTGTTCATGAATCATACTATTGGGAACAAGTGACGCCCATTTTTCATCGGTGGAATGCGGCATTCAGTTTCTTTATAGCTGACACTGCATATGATAATGACTAAACTTTGATTTTGTATCGACGATTTTCGATGCTATGTCTGAGCTTAAAAATAATACAGTTTCAAAATTGTTGACTTAAGAGACGGTCATTAGGGGTAGCCCTCTGACAACGAGGGCGAAAGAGGCGAAAATAAAACGGGGACGAATATTTCCCAATATACAGTATATATATAATTTTTTTTATAAACTGACAAGCTCATCACGGGCACCTTTGTCAGGTGAGGCACCTAAAACCTTACCTGACGTTATATATTTTTCTCATATTAAAAATAACAGCCATATACCTTATTAGGTATAGGGTATATATTTTTATTATGAGAAAAATATATAACGTAAGGTCCCTGTGCTCCTCACGTGTAAATTTTTTTTGACCATTTAAAATGATTTATATTCAAGTTATGATAATATTTGTGAAAGTCCCCAACCAGTTTCGAGTTCTTGATTTACGTATTAAAAGTTGACACTGTAGCCAATTTTGTAATCTAAATTCTAATTCTAATTGAAAACCAAATTGTTTTTATATATTTAAAAAACCGTACATCTATCTTCAATATACATGTATACAAAATTCTTGCCCCCCCCCCCCCCCCCCAATGATTTTTTCAAAATAATTTTAAATTTTCTTATTCAGTCTTATGTGAACTGAACAAAAATTGTTAATATACAGCTTCGTTACTCTCGAAAACTCTTTAAGATTCAGTAGCCCCCGGGGGATTCGGCCCCTGACCCCCACCATTGATCTACAGGATGCCAAACTAGCGTTTAGTGTTAGACTATCGAAAACTCATGACGCCAGGATAATAAACTCCAATTACCTCTACCGACATGCAAAATTGTGAAAGATTTCGAGAAATGAGCCTATATTCTGACAGCAAAATATGTCAGATATTGTATAAATGGCAGTGACTAGTACATGTATAACATTTATGTGTACGTAGGAATTTATGATTTGGGGAGGAAAAACGACATTCCAGGAAAGGGGTGACTTGATCTCAGACCCCCACCCCCTTTCATCTACATCATTGTCACATCAGATAGTCTAAATTAATTGTCAAAGATACTGTTTTTATAAACAAATGAAGTAATCGTCAAATAGCTAATTATTCTTAACAAATACCTAATTTGTCCGAACAAATACCAGAATAGGACTATAGACATGAAACAAGGAAAATTTGTGCGAAGCGATGATTTGTCGTTCATAGGCAAATTATTAAAGGCCTTGTGTAAATGAAATTAAAGATCTCGTATCGGTAAAGTCTCGTTTTATCAAACCCCGACGTGTAAGACCTTGATAAAGCGAAACTAAATGTGACGCAACACTTGTTGAAACAAAGTAACAGGGTAAGTCATAAACGTAAATATCATTGTTTTAGTACATCCACTGAAACAAGTCATATTTTAAACTTCCATGTCAAATATTGCCGTACATAGTACCAAGCATCGAAATATATAATTTATTTTTATATGAACTAGCATTCAATTATAAGCGACATAGTAAATAACTATCGATTTCAGATGGCATTATCCAAGTCAATTGTGCAAAATACTGCTCCAGAATTACCATTGATTGCCCAGCACTATTTACCCTGTGACACTGAAAACTGTAAGAAGAACTGTCAGTTTTACTGCAATGATTGTCACCGATCATTGTGTGAACAATGCAGAGATGAACATCAGAAGGGTCCAGACACCAAGCATCATAAAGTGGTCCCTTACAGACAACGCAAAATACAACTTCCTGTGGAGAAATGTAAGGATCATCCAAATAAAGACACAGACATGCTCTGTGAGTACTGTCAAGTTCCAGTTTGTTCCAAATGTGCTACACAAGACCACCAAAATCACACACTGAAAGATTTAGAGACAATATATTCTGAGAAATTCACTCTTTGTCTTGAAAAAATTCATAAAATCCATCAATTTTATATTCCAAATTCAAAAGATATGCTGAAAGATATAAAAGAAAATGAGACAGATATAAAAGAAATCATGGAAAACATAAGAAGCTCAGTAAAGAATGAAACCGAGTCTTTAAAATGTTTGATGGAAACAGTCATGACTGAAAAAATAGAGCAAGTCAACAAAATGGAAGAGTCACTAATGGAGCAACTTCAGAGTCAAGACAACACATACAAAGATTACATCTCCTATGTTGAGGACCTGGCTAAAGTATTCCATGGCTACCTGTCCTCTACTAAAGTCCAAAACAATCCTATCATTCTCTCTCTATCTGACCGTCTGAAAATCAAACCCATACCAGAGACCACCAAACCGGTCCCTCCAGAGTTTACTGCTGGTCAATACAGCAAGGAGGATGTCACCAAACTACTTGGTAAAGTAACTGTTCCAGATATAAAACCAGAGAACAGAGAAATTAAACCCATGGAGACTGCTTCTACACAGTACCATACGCACGGTTTTTCAGTATGCTTATTTGGTTTTTTGTTGCTATTCGTTTCTTATATGCATGATTTTAGCGTTGTCGAACATATAGGGAAACAGATTAAACAAAGCAGTGATAAATCTGACGTGAAACCAACATTGTCCATGTCTTCGTCTGTCACCAAGGTCAGGGAGTACACAGTGCCAGGTGTTGACAGTGTATATCACATATCAATAGGTAAATGGGGTACAGTCTGGGGTAGTGATATTAAAGGTAATCTTGTTCAAACAGATCTACAGGAGGGGAAACAACTACATATGATACAAACCAGCTTTGCAAATGGCTACCACACTGTCACAGAGGACGGGGATCTGATCTATACAGATAGAAATCACAAAGTCATCAATAGGATAGCATTGGATAAAACAGTCACTGAGTTCATTAAAACAGGAGACTGGGAAACAATCAGCATACACTCCTCCCGCATCAACGGGGACATACTGGTCGGGATGATAACGAATAGAGAGGCTAAAGTCCACTTTATTGGGGACATACTGGTGGGGATGAGAAAAAATGGAGATGGTAAAGTCACCAGGTATACCACGTCAGGTAAAGAAATACAGAACATACAGAGGGACAACAAAGGACAGGGGCTGTATAGTTATCCATATTACATCACAGAAAACATCAATGGTGATATATGTACGTCAGACTTTTACAAACAAGCCGTAGTGGTGGTGAATAAATCAGGACAATATAGGTTCTCCTACACAGGTCAGGGGTCAGAGTTCCGTCCCTTTGGTATTTGTACTGATCTCCTCGGTCACATCCTGGTATCTGATGTTATCAGTGACACAGTTCATCTCCTGGATCAGGATGGTCAGTTCTTGACTGTACTACTAACACTTCAACAATTAATAAACCGTCCCGTTAGTGTGTGTGTGGATGATGAGAACAATCTCCACGTGGGACAAGATAGCACCAACACAGTGACAGTGCACAAGTACCTACCGTGATCATTTCTATGTAAAACTTCTTCTTTATACTAGTCTGTCTCAAGATGCAGCACATTTGGATGATTTTTAATGAAAATACCACAGGCACCTGAATTTTTATCAATCAGTCGCTTAACAAGTCAAATATCGAAAAAAAAACTCCACCCCTACTATACTTGTGTATTTATATATAGAAGGGGTTGATAAAAATTCAGGTGCCTGTGAAAGTACACATACCAATGAATTCTTAGATATTGTGAAATTATTGAAAAAGCCAATCTTATCAAAATACACTTTTTTACAATAGAAGTTACTAGTAATTGAATTTTTTTTCCTATGAGATAATATTATTTACTAGCAGGAATTAAATTTGTTAAGTGATTGTAAGAAATATCGAAGAGTGCATACTCAAGAACGTAAGGAAACAATGAGGAGAGGGATGTCTGTTGCGATCAAACTTATACTGGTATCACCGGAGAAAATAAGATGGTTCTCTATAACCAATAATAAGGCTACATGTAAAATGTTTTACAAAGATATACAAAGATTATATATGATATCCAAACTATAAACATCTTCACCATAACATAGCATGGGTGAGAGTCATATTTTCAAAATTTTCTTTATGAACATGATTTGACGTTTTATATATACAGAGTCAACAATAAAATCCTTAAAAAAAACGATTTCTAGAGTCAAATAACATTCTTAAACTTGTTTTTTGTAAACGGATATCTTCCAAGTTCAACATATACCATAAAATCTGGAGTGATTTGTTTTAGATGAAGATGTTTACTTTTTTTTAAAGGGAAACTCTCTCTCTATGATAGCGTTATTTGAGAATCCCCAAACTTCACAAACATTCAACAAAATGGGTTCTACAATCTTACATGTATCAAACAAATCCAGATGACACTGTGTCAACAATTTATGCAGTCGATCTTTTTTTTTACTACATGTACATATAAGAAGTTTAGATTTTTCTGTGTTAAAATTTAAATTTCATCTCTTACAATAGTTTTCAAAGTGATTTAAAAGTTAATTTTGTAATTGCTGTGCGCTTTCTGCAACAAATACAAAATCCTCAATATATAAAAATATCTGTAAATTCTTAAAACATTTCAGATAAAGTTGGCAAGCCCTCAGTATCAGATTGTGAAATAAAATCATTTAAATCATGAAGATATATGGAAAAAAGAAAGGACACCAAGTCACTTGTGGAGCACATTTTCACAGTTAAAAATAGTGAAACTTCGTAGACTGAATATGCATTGCATATGCGTTTGATATTTCCCACTGTTCCTATTCTGGGCGCTGAATGATTGTGAGTTTGGATGCCGCAATTATTCGTTCTTGAGAAGCGATAATATTTTCTAAGTCCTACACTGCTATCTTCCGGTTAGTGATGGGCTGTCTTAACTGCAGTTCTGTAATTGTTAGTTCTAAATCTTAGCACTTGGTGTTGAGATTGCCAACGGCAATTTTGATTTCTTGAAGTTAACAAATGGTCTTGAATTTTCGATTGTCTTCGGAACTAAAGTATTGGAGCGGCAGCTGTTTCAAAAGTATTACTGGCCTTTTTTGTTTAAGATCTTGGACTGTGCAAAGGGCACTCTCCATTGCGACATATCGCCGACTGCAACACAATGCTTGAGTTTTTTTGTCAGAAATTCCAGCAGAAGTGTCGGGTTTTGTTTCCTGGTTTGGCATCAGTCGATTCTACAGACGAGACTGTCCGTATGCAAGACTTTATTTATTCTTGGCAGAACTGTTCATGAACGAACCTTTGTCGATGATCGCCATTGGGTAAGTATTTCGCGAGAACGGCGTGCAATGGTTGCGTACATGATGGCCAGAAGTATAATCTGCAACACTCCGAACGTGTAGATGGACGCGTGTTCAAGTTTCCGCAGGAGAACCTATTCCTGCACTTGTAAAATGCCGTATAGGATCCAGGTACGAATTGTGGTCATGCATACAGGTCCTTAATATGTCAAGAAACTCCAAAAGCAGCGAAATGAGCGGGGAAATCCTCTGCTTTTCGGCTGTATTTTCTGACATCGGTGTTCCTGTATTTTTAGGAGTTTTGTGGTGAAATGTCTATACATTTTTTGGTAAAAGATCTATTCATTAAATTTGTTTTAACAAATGCATTGCGTTTGTCTTGACATTAAAAAGATTATTTCTTTGGTTTTTACGAAGAGAGAGAGAGAGAGAGAGAGAGAGAGAGAGAGAGAGAGAGAGAGAGAGAGAGAGAGAGAGAGAGAGAGAGAGAGAGAGCGCAAATTTACATCTCCATCGGGTTGCTACACAAAGATGATAGTATATAAATACTTAAATACTTTAACAATAAGTATTGTTATACTTTCATGTTAAATACTGAAATCTGATTGGTTAAGACGCAGTTAATAATATTTTCTATTACCCTCAGCGTTAGCAACGCACTTAGCAACGGGTAACATTAAAAAATGTTACATGCGCGAAAATTATGCGCGTACGGTTCGCTGTAGAATTCACGTTATTCCTATATAAAAGCAGTAAAATTTTCTTAAAAATTAAGACATTCAGTATAACAAAATAAATAGTGCCTGTTTGGGAGGATAACAGTTGAAATTGACACCCCTCGAAAACCATTGTCAACCTCCGCTTCGCGTCGGTTGCCAATGGTTTTCTCGGGGTGTCAATTTCAACTGTTACCCTCCCAAACAGGCACTATTTATATAATGTCCCTTTTGTCTACAGACGCATTATTGTAATAGATTCACGTAAACTCTGCTTTGAACAGTCGGACAAAAAAGGAAGCCGTGCTGTACATTATTGGTCCAGTGAGTAGGTACATGTTAAAACACTTGTAGAAGTGGCTGACTCCCGCGTGACTGGTGCCCCCGGGCACAAACATCAATCACGTCTGTCCGTCAATCAGTGCTTCCTTCATTGGGTGCGAGAGGCAAGGCAACATTTCGCTTACTTTCAAAAGAAACAAAAATATGGATTTGCCATTTGTTTTCGCTGGATTGAATACTTTGTAGTTCATTTTAGTTTTACAATATTTGTGTGGATTCGTTCAAAGGGGATTTAATCGTTATTTGAAAAAGTTTGTTGAAATTTTTTTTCGGATTTTAAATTATTTTCCATCTGCGGTGTATATTGCAAGTAAGTATTATTCTATTTAATTTCGATTGGTAAATATGAAAATGGAACTAGAAAGGGGTTTTATAATAATGAATTTATTAATTGAGAATAATTATATTCCGTTAATTTATGTATTTAAAAAAAAACACTTGATAAATTCAAATATTTTATTAATCGGAAGTGTAACAAGATATGGAATGACCATGACAATATTCTTTTTCGATTTTTATTTTTTTATTATGGAGGGTGGAAATAGAATTTACAGGTAGATATATAGTTGACGACATTACCTGTTCGTTTCAGAAGGTGTTAAGTTGTACGTAATCATAAGACATTCCTGTAGGCTACTCCTATCGTGTGTCACTCGTCGATAAACCAATCAATCGATGGGTCATCGAACACTCGGAAGTATCGTTAACGTAATAATGAGGTCTTGTCTCCGGCACCTATGCCAGTTTATGTATTGTTTTTATTTCTGCAGACTTGCTTTTTTCTGTTGACATTTGGTCGGAGGTTTAACTGGACGTATATTAACGTGTCTGTCAGAAAACGGGGGAAAAACTACGTCAATAGACAGAGAATTCAATTTTGTGAAGTGAAGTTGTGTAAAAGTGGAACATTTTTTTTAAAAGTGATATTTAAAGACAAAGTAAATAAGTCATACGAGTAAGTTAGACTGCTGAAACTAAAGAAACAAAGCAATTGTCCGAGCTAAATCGGTAATTTTTTTTCAATTCTGTATCCATTATATTTCTTTGGTATTTTTTTTTTTGTTTCGTTGAGAATCTATGTGCTTACATTTAATATTTGAGTTTCAGGGTTTATTATAATGGTTAAAATCATTTAATATCAAACGTAATATATCTGTAATTAGATAAAGCATCTTATCTAATCAGAAAAAATGTTTGTTGCAGATTTGTGAGAAATTGGTTATTTGCTACAAAACCAAAATGAAGCCGCGGAGGCTGTGTGAAGAGTTGACTTTGACCTGTGTATTCACTTTCCTGTTGTCTTGGACATCCCTGGCCAATGCTTACAGCCAAGGGGCGGGTTCCCAAGCCTGTTCCTCCCTAACCCCCTGGCATAGTGCAAATCAACCACAAACAAACGCGGTCCCCTATGTAATAACTGTGTCTAAAACATCGTATCGACCCATGGAACAAATTGTAGGTAAGACAGTGTTTATTTTATTATAGTATTAAGTTTCGAATAAATATATGTATATTAAGGGACATACATTGCGCTACTCTTTGGTCAAACTTCACAATGGTTTTGGTCCACCTTGTTCGCCTTTGACTGCCAAGATGGTCAAACTTAAGTAGCTTGGGCAGAGATTTTGAGTTAATCATGCATCTTTTCCATTCTCTTATCTCTTATAATTAATGCATTGAATTTTCTTTGTTTGGTACAGTGCGTAGATATCCTATTTTACTTTTTTAAAATTCACGAGAAAAATTAAAATCAATGTTTTATATGTTTCTATTTTCAGTTACAATACAAGCTTGTAAAGGACACTCCTTCAAGGGCTTTCTGATTCAGCCCAGATTGGCCCAGTTTGCCACACAGGACGTAAAGATCGGGGTATTTGGGATGTACAGCAACGCCCCCTACCAGTATACATGTCCTGACACCCGCAATGTAAGCCATAGTACAACCAGATTGTCATGAACACTTCATATAATAAAAATTCAATAGCATGTAAAAGATCAAACTTTCTGATAATACTAGATTTATAATTCCCTTTCCTTCCACTATACCTTATACTTGTATATATAGCCTCTTTTCCTCACTTTCTAGTATTCATTTGGTTATTAATACCGTTAACGTTGTTATTGTTTCAGGGGGTCCGAGGCCAAGCTTTAACCCACACTTCTAATGAAGACAAGACCAAACTCAGTATCGTCTGGCAGGCTCCACGAGTACCACAAGGTCATGTGGTGTTCAGGTACGCCAATGCTTTGTATTGATTTTAACAAAACCTGGCAATTGCAGTATTATGTATTTTACCATTATCACAGATTTTTTGAAAACGGTGTTATAATTTTTTTTCCAGAGCTACTATATTAAAAGAGTACACAACATTCTGGGTAGCTGTCAATTCCCCCATAGTGTATGATGCGTATAGTTCTGTCAGGCTGGCACAGAGCCAGGTGCTAAGTCTCACCAACAACATTTCACCTGTGTGTAATGAACCAGTGGAGCCAGCAACCACACCCCAGCCCCCTACCCCCACACCCCAACCCCCTACACCAAAACCAACAACCCCAGAACCAACAACACAGAAACCAACAACCACAACAACAACAACTCCAAAACCAACAACAACCACTCCTGAACCAACAACCACTACGACAACAACTCCTCGGCCAACAACAACAACTCCAGAACCAACGACAACAACAAGGACCACAACTACGACAACTCCCAAACCAACAACAACCACCCCAAAACCAACAACAACACCCAAACCCACCACAACAACAATCAAGACAACAACAACAACAACTATGGAGCCTTTCATACCTCCCCAGGTAAACTTTAAACTCTTACACTTTTCCCATCTCTAAAGCAATGTTGCAAAAGTTAGGCAATTAGAAACTGTCAGTTTTAAGATTATATGAAATTCAAAGTTTGATTGTGATAATGACATCAGTATATATGCTTTGCAAAACAAAACCATAGATTAGTCTGAAAACAATGTCATCAGCTTGTTTTCTGGCAATTCTGGCAATTGTAGATTAGGTTTTCAGAAGAACATACTTGTATACTGTATAATGAATACTGTATAAAACAGAGTACTGGTGATTGAGTGGTTATTGACCCATCATTCAGCAGTGAACGAGGTGTGCTACCATTATGGTCTTTTAATAAGCTGTTTTTCTGCGAACAGTGATGAATCAGGATATTTATAGTAAGTGTGTATGTGGGAGGGCTTCCCCAGGTGTGAAGACTGTTGTTCTGTGTATCAAACAAACATTATATCTTTCCAAACCAGGAATTTTATGTCACTGAATGGATTGCAAGTTGATTTTGTCCTTGTAATATAACATACCTGTGTTGTCAAGAATTGGATGGATAACAGAGCTTTAGTTTTTGGAGTTTCATCTAGTGAGCCATATAGAATGGGTTGCAGACACCTATAAAAAGAACAACCTGAAAAGCAATCAGGTTTTTTTCTCCTGAAAAATGACTTCTTCTCTTCAGGTTGTTGGTTTTTATCATTTAATTAAAGGTCATCTGTATATGGATAGTAAATCTTGTACAGACATTAACGACAGATGGAGGTAGACATTTGGTATTAAGAATACCTTGACTTTATGCAGACATAAAAATGTCGTCCGAGACCAACATAATGGGCAACAAATGTTGTTGTGTGTGTCAGCTGATATCTTGTTTTAGGAAACTCAGACAAATCATGCATCCTATAAGCCATCTGTAGTGCAATTTATTTTACAATTATTACATGTTTCTGCTGAAGTGGGAAATGTAATTTCTTCTTAATAAATTCTTTTTGCTATATTCAATGGTGACTCTTTTATATTTTTTTGAGTCAACATTTTAATGGTCACCTATAGTATATGACCTTACAATTACATTTATGCAACATACTTTAAAAATAAGATATCAATGATATTATCATTGCAATACATGTACAATATTAATTTTCAATTTTTTTTTTAGATCAGTATACACCATAATGTTACAATTTCATCAACAAAGTTTTATAGTTACACAGATCAATATTTCTATAGTCAAATAAATGGTTAAAATGTTAAAGATCACACTAGAAATGTTATCTTATATTGCCATAGATACAAGAATTTTTTGAAAAACTATACATGTTACCTGGTACTGTGATGACTATATAATCAATTATAATTTGGTATTAGGAAGATAGAATGACCTGCATAAATGGCATCAATTTTTTGCTGTAGTTTATAAGTATTCCTAATTAAAATTAAGAAATTGTAAACTTTTTGTGATATTAATATTAAAACTGTTTTAATTCACAGCATAAATTTTAAATTTGCAGGGTACATATCTGGCTTCTGACCCAGAATGCAATGTTTCCAAAGGTTGCTTTGATGACTGTAATAGAGGGGTGTGTACATTTATTGTCACCTGGAGGGACCGGCGGGGCTACCTAGACATGGAGGTCAAGGCCCACATTCCAACAGGGGGAGATAAGTGGCTGGCTGTCGGGTTCTCTTATGATAATCGAATGGTAAGGAAAGAAGATTTAAAACATTTTACAATTTATATTTAGATGTTCCACAAGGGTTAATATACATTTGCATGTAATCCCGATAATTTTTAGATGAAGCAGCTGAAGTGATTTAGAGTTCTAAGCCCAAAAAGCTTTTTTAAATTCTTCTGAAAGGGAGGGGGGATGGGGATGTTGGGGGATGGGATGGAGATCTATATTTTTCTGGTTCCTTTGCCCTAGGTTGCTTATAGCTAGCTTTGTCATTAAGATCTGATTTAAAAAAATTATTGCATGCTCATTGGATTATTTAAGAGCTAAAATTAAGAAGATGCTATATAATGACCGCATTTAATATATGTCTTGTTAAACAGGTTATACTGTATTTCTGTATTGTATTTCTATGATAAATGGTCTGTGGGTTGTTGTTTAATGATTTGTACCCGTAGTTTTATGTACGATATTTCAGGGCAGCGATAGTGTGACTGAGTGCATGTTTGTGAATGGACAAGTAGAAGTCTTCCAGTCCTACAACTCGGACACCCACAGCAACTCACGGCTCAGAAATGTGAGTACAATAACATATGTATACATGTATATCAAACCTTTGTGTCTCATATTGTTAAACTTGAAGGAATAATCTGTTTGAATTTTCTTAACATTTCTGGAACTGTCATTGAGAGTCATAGCTTTTATATCAGTGCTTGGAGACAATTTGTGATCTAGTATATATTTTTGGATTCAAAAAATTTTGAAAAACAAAGAACAAAAATCAAGTTACTTCAGATAATTTGCAAAAAGCATTAAAATGATTGAGTAACTAGATGATTGTTGAATAGACAGAATATTTTTAGGGAAAAAATATTTCAAAAGTGAGTAAAATATCTTTATCTTACAAATTTTGAACATTTTCAAATTCAATTTGTACAGCCCAAACTCGGACTGAGTCAGGAATACGGGTCGTTTGTGGATGGGATCTTTACCTGTGGGTTCACGCGAGAGAAGCTGGTTCCCACAGAGAGCAGGCTGTTCAACCTGAATAAGAACTGGTTCCTCTTGTTTGCCCATGGAACAGCTATTGAAGGTACATATATTTATTTTAAATGAATTACTGGTACTTAAAAAACCAACTCCAAATTGTATGAATCAGTAAATGGAGAACCTTGATCTAATGATTTAATTCTGGTGTCTTATAAATGATTGTTTATGCATGGTTTTTTTTAAATATAAAAATTATCTTCAAATCATTGCATAATTCTATAACTGTAATTTTAATGTAAATTTTTTATTTTGCTACATATCCATAGATCCTTTTCAAAGAGGACAGGGTATGGTTTTTATTTTTTAAATTTTCCATTATATTTTTGATATGGGTGGGTGGTGTCAGTTTTAAGATATTATAAAGTCTTTGGATTGCTTTTTATTATATTTTGCCTTTAGATACTATTATTTTAAATATGTATATCATCAGTGTAAAGCATGTAAATTGTAAAGAAAAGATAAACAATATTACTCTACTGTTTTAGGACTAAAGCTCCCTCATATGTATGACCCAGCTCCCCCTACATCCAAGGATATAATAGATTTCCAGGCATATCTAGTTAATTTACCAACCACTACCACCACAAGTACCACTTCCACTACCACTACCATGGCTCCCACTACCACTAGACCAACTACCACCTCAACCACCACTACAGCCAGGCCTACCACAACCACACAGAGGGCTACACCTAGACCCACCACACCATGGCAACCACCCATTACATGGAGACCGGTCACCACAACCAGAGCACCACTTACCACTTCCACCACAGCCAGGACTACCACTACTCAGGATCATCATGAACACTCCCATCTACATGTAAGAATTTCTGTCACTAAACATCTACATGTATTAGTGTTGTATTTATTATTCAAAATGAACACTTTCATTGATATACTTTGTTCCTTCTCTTAGAACCACTCACTACCAGAGGATCGTAGTTGTGGAAACACCATCGGCTGTTTCGCTAAGTGCAGTGGTGGGCAGTGTGATTTCATCGTGTCTTGGAATGATACCGGTGAGCATGTTCAGTTTGAGATGAAGAAGAAATTCCCTGCACTGGACCCCAGCGATCACTGGATAGCCATTGGCTTCTCTGAAGATAAAAGAATGGTAACCAGAAGAAACCGGTGAAGGTGGTGATAGAAGGGCATTACCAGACAGGGTTTGCATGAAGTGGTGAAATGGTAAATAGGTTGATGGTGCATGGACTGGGAAATGTTTGAGACCTGAATTATCATTAGGTTTCAAGTGTTTGTCTTTATTTTAACATTTCATTAATGTGCAATATGTGATGTTGATAATTCAGTGATATTGGTGTCAAGGTTTTTATGATCTATTAGATCATTAACAAATCATTCTGTCAATTGCATATTTCACCAAAGACTTTCTAGCTTGTATGCATGAGGTTAGAGGCATTATTTCCAATGCAACAGCAGAAAATATAAATATTTTAAGATGGTGAAATATGTGCATGCACAGAATCACTTAACCATCTCTACTAGAATGACATTTTGATAGAGGTGCATTGATTAGGCGACTGACAGTTACAATGATTGCCTGATTAGTCTGCATTTGTCAGAATTACTAGTGAACTGACTTGTTACACAATAGCAGTCCTGTTTTCCTCAGGTGAATTAGAATTATACATGTCAGACCGCCTGACCCCAGCCATTAGTCAGTCCCGCGTACTGTGTACTTACTGTTTAGTTACCAAGATCATACTAGCTCAGTGAAAGTCCATCAATACAGTCAATGATCATAATTAATTATGCACCTCTAGATGCAGTGATCAAGATTTCATATGGATGCATCACCCTGTCTGGAGTGCATTCAACTGGAGTGCAATCAAACTAATAAATCTAAATAAATCACCTGGTTACCCCCACCCCCTTTCTTAAAAAGAAAAACAAAGTATACAATTTAGGCATACACACACATTTGCATTTAATTAAAAGGTATACTGAACTACTGTACTGCTATTTTTGAAAGTGTGCATTTGAGTAATTAAGTTAATTTAGGTTTGAAAACAATTTGGATTAACTAAAGTTTTGCATTTTATAAAAAATATATATACTGATCAAATAACAGGTACTGAATTCAACTGCAATTTCGGATTAAAATCAAATGCTCTGATAATTAATCTATCTGTAGCATATCAGCTAGAACAGCTAAACCCAATCAGGTTGCTGCTATTGTGAAAGTGCATGTACATGTTGGTTAAATAGACGAAAAAGTATTTTTGTATTTGTGCATAGTCTAGTTTTTTGGACAATTTAAATATATTTATAATAAGATTAAAAGCTCTGTATAAATTCAAATTTTTAAGGGAAAATATATTGATTTTTTTCACCAAATTATAGTTTCTACCTAAAAAATCATGTTAAAAAAACTTCTGTTCGATCTGATGGGTAATTTGTTTATCCCCCATCCTCCGCAATTGTTTTACTAATATGGCCACTCTCCAGACATATATCCTATAGCTATAAATATGTATAGCCAAATATGTGAAAAGAAAATTCAAAATAGGAAGTTTGTTCACCTGCAATACATTACAAGATTGACACACAAACATGTTAAATTGATAGCTATTACACACACTGTAAGTTTTCACACTAGAGGCTATAAGAAAAACTAATCATGAGGAAAAATTGTTATATCTTCAAGCAATATATATACAGGTTAATGTGTAGGTCTATAATTACTGCATAATAGATTATAAATTTTGAAAGATTTTTTTTCATTACGTATGAAACATTAAACTAAGTAGTTATAAATGTTGTTGTTTTTTAAAAAAATTATTGAAATTAATACCCTCTGCTTTTGAAATTATGGACATTTATATGCAGCGTTTTATTTTTGAAAAGTTGATGATTCAATTTTCTGTTTTAAAAAACCCCAATCAAACTAATATCAATTTACTCATTAATGTACATAATATCTATAATTTAGTTTCTGTAGGCATATTCATTATTAGTGGATTTGACAATTACAGTAAAACTCTGTTATAGCGAAGTCCTAGGGACCAATGGATTTACTTCCTTATATCCATAATTTGTTATATCCGTATAATGAATTCGTAATAATAACTATAGCGAATTCACTATATACATGTTTTCTTTCACCAGACTATAATTTTTGCTAATTGGACTTAAAATAAAAACACATTACTTTGATACCTTTAATAATATTATTGTGAAATGAAAAAAATATATGAAAAAAATTTCATTCAAACTATTATGTTAAATGGTAGTGCAAACCTTTTAAACTGTAAAGAAATTCGATATAAAAGTGTTAAAATTTGTTATTATTCATCTCTACGAGACTCAAAATCAGTTCACTGTATCGGTAAATTCATTATATCCGATTTCGTTATTACCATAAAATATTGCAAAGATTTGTTAAGAATTTTTCCGGAGACTCAATAAAAAACTTTGCTAGAACTGAGAATTCGCTATATCTGTGTTCGTACTAAACGAGTTTTACAGTATATGTACTACGTATGTGGTGTATGTTTCAGGGAGACTGTTATATGTACTATGTGGTGTTTGTTTCAGGGAGAGGACAGTGTTACAGAGTGTGTCCAACAGGACGGATTTTTCACGGTCCATCAGTCATTCAACCATGTCTCCAAGTCAAACACGCGACTTAAACAGGTAAAATATCTAACGGTTAAATAAATCCATTGAATTCATACATAAATTGATTAATTATGACTGTACCTTTTTATATCACCCCAAACTCCCAATTAATATAACCCTACCACCTTTTCAACTCCCAAAGGACATTTTATCTGTAGCTATTTTGACCTGACAGATTCTGTCTTTACAGAGCGGGTTAGGCCTCAGTGACATATCGGGGAGCTATGTCGATGGTATATTTGTCTGCCGCTTCACAAGAAAGAAGCACCTTCCAGATGAGAAACAAATCTTTGACCTGAACAATGACTTCTACATGTTCTTTGCCTCAGGAGAAGCCATTGATGGTTAGTGCCGCCTCCTCTCTTTATTTCTCTCATACAGACAATGTTCTATAGCTGGCCTGGTAATATTCTTTCATATATGTGTCATGCAATGTGAATAAAAATATATTAAACACTACAGGTAAAAATGGTATTAAAATTTGATCGAGCCAGTCAGACCAGATCAGAATTAAGGAGTACTGATGATGAAAAATATTTTAAACAAATTAAGCATGAATAACATTGAGCGGTGCTTGCATGGTTTTGTAATTTAATGTTGATTTCAATTTGTGCATTTCTGAATTTATACAGTCATATACATGACATTTGGTAATTTATCCAATATATTTGATAAATTGAAGCTGCATCCAGTAAAAAAAGTTCTATAGAATATCTAACCAGTTGTAATATGTTTACAGTACATGACATTGTGTGGTTATAGGTGATATTTTAGTTTACATGACATTGTGTGGTTATTGGTGACATTTTAGAATGTGCTGTATTGTTATTACAGGAGTGAAGATGCGACACAGTGTGCGAGATCTGCCAGTGGTGTCTGCTGAGCCTGTAGACCTGCAGAAACACAGCCTGGTGCAGGGAAAGGCTGTCTACTTCCTGGTCAAAGTTCATGGTAGGTCATGTGACTCACTTTGAATTTCGGATTTAAAACAAACTACTTCAATTTTTTGATATGATTATTCTTATTTTTATAACAATTTTGCAAGTACTACATGTACTGGGTTGAAGAATGTTAATGTAGTGATTGGAAGAGTTATCTCCCATTTAATGTGTTTAAGTAAGTAGTGTGTTTGGTTTTGAACAGGGTGCCTGATGATCGTAGCCTGGGTGTGTCTGGCCAGTATAGGCATTGTGGCGGTCAGGTACTACAAGACGGTCTGGCTGGAGGAGACTTGTATGAGGGAGAGGATCTGGTACCAGGTCAGCTATAGTCAACAGGATAAAATATCACATTTACTGTACTATTCATAATAATGAAGGGAATTCTAATGTCTTTTTATAGGTTTATAACATATTTATTAAATGACTTGCTTAAATTTATACATACGATTGCACTGAAAATTGCACTTAATTCATTTTCAAACTGTCATATACATATGACAGACTCCTTTAAAATGCATGAATGCACATGCCATTTTGCAGGAATAAATACTCAGTCTGGTAGCTTTTGTTATTCAAAGAAAGCCTTTCATTATAAAATTTTCATTTTGCAGTCCCACAAATTCTGCATGGCAACCCTGTTTCTGTGTGTCATGGCTGGAATAGTCCTGATTTTTGTCGAGATTCAAGGTTACAGTCAGGTATGAGGATTAAACGTGTATCCTGCGAGAGTTATGCCCCTTTTGTCTTAAACAATTCAGTTTTTGAATAACTGTATAATTGTGATTTTATTTCTTTCAGATTGATGGCAAAACATTTCACCAGGCTCATCCTATCATGGGCTTGATAGTTACTGTCTTTACAATTGCAAATGTAAGTTAAAGCTTTTTTTACAAGTACCTCACAATTTTAAAAAAAAATGCAAATAGTGCACTGAATGTACATTTTTATAAGATTTATCCATTTAAAAAAAAAAAAAATATTTTGTATTGAAAAATAAAATTATGTGTGTATTTTTCATTTTTAGCCAATTATAGCAATTCTGAGACCCCTTCCAGGCACAGTGAAGAGAAAAATATTTAACTGGATTCACTGGGCAGTGGGCACTGGTGCCCATTTCTTGGCCAGTAAGTCACCACTAAATACACCTGTCTTTGTCTTTATTCAATTGCTAATTGAGGTTACAATCACGTAGATTTAAACTCTATTCAATTTGATTAATTGATGGATTGTGGATATTTTTGTTGCAGTTGTGACTATATTTGCGGGTGTGGAATTGGCCAAGGCCCGGGCCAGCTTCTACATCTCCTACATTCTGATCGCCTACGTCTGTTACCTCTTGATTGTTTTCTTCATACTGGAGGTTCACAGTTTTGTTTCCAAGAGAGCAGGTAAAGGACTTAATTAATTCACAACTTTGAATAGATATAATTGAAAGATTTTTTAATGCATGGCAAAAAATACGTGTATTTTGAACATGAGTTTTTGTTTGTTTGAAGTACTCTTAAGGTGACCTCCTCGTACGGGGTCACTTAACATTATTACATGTACCTGTATTACATCATAAAGCGAGGGTGGATGACTCATCAATGTTTATTGCTTCATTACAGAACACAAGAGGGATCAGACATACATGTATGAGATGCACCGAAAGCCCTACTATTCCAGTGTGAATCACTCCCTGGACATAGAACCTCCGGTAATTATATAAATCAGTCACTAGTTCATATACTTGACCAACCACCCACTATATACATGTACTCATATTAATCATGGTGAATATTGAGGTCAAACAGACATAATTTTCTGAATCCAGATTGTCTTAAATTTCCCCTGAAAATATGGGTCTTTGAATTTAAATACACTTATGTCCAAGTTATGTATTTGTACTTATAGTGTACAAAGATCAAAATAATAAAGTCAAATACACTTGAGTATATTAATACAGTCCACATTTATCACTACAAATATCATGCAATCCATACATGTATATGTTCAAATTACAACTAACGTAGAATATAATGTTAAGGGTGACAGTTACAATTTGTTCACAAGTTAATGCATAGTATCTTGACAGTAACTATTTTACATTCACTCTGCATCTAATTCTCAATTTCAATGGAAAATTTTGTCAAATATAAAAAAAATATCTTTTAAGGCAATTTTATATGTATTTAATTTTCAAATATTTAGCATATAGAATTGAATTACCAAAACAAATGCTTTATTTATTTTTTCTCATTGCTTTGATATTTAATCTAAATGTTCATTTTATGTTCTCTCTTTCATTTTACAGTACAGCAAAATGAAGAAGGCCATATTTGGGTCCCACATCCTGATCACTGTGACTGTGACACTTATCCTATGTACTCTATTCTCCTTGTCATAAAACGTACAACTAACTCAAGTCCTGAGGATCAACTCTAACTGGTTTAATAAAAAGGAAGAAACCAAAACAGGATAACCTGTTTAACTTTCAATCAATTCCAAGACTGTTATCTTGATGAAGGAAGTGTAAGCTTTTTTACCAAAGTGAACACATTACTTTTGGTTCTATATGTCAAGGTCAGTAATGTTGAACTTAGGCCCTGGTTGTGCTATGGTTCAGTGGTTTATGACTGATAGACTGGTTCTTAGAGCTGGTACCTGGTGGGAACTGTCTACAAGGATTTGCATGAGTTAACATTTAATATGTCCCATATCTGTGATGTCTCTGTGTATTGATAAAGATTTGATTAACTGAACTACATGTATTTCTCCTGAATTAAAAATACTTTACTTTTTTAATACAATATATTGTTTCATAACTGCTAAGCAAATTGGTTAATTAGCTTAGCAAATCTGTATGTAAATGAAATTTTTGTCATTCATTTCCAATGTAAATATTGCTATTATTACAGTTGATATTCCTACAACCCAACTTAATCCATGTTTTCTCTGTTAAAATAATTACACCCAAAACTTCTAATAAAAAAAACGCCTTCCAACATCCTACACAGCATGTTGAATGACATGAAATAGCTATATATTATATTATGGGTGCTCAATATGTGTGATAAATCTTATTTAGAAATATATTTAAATTTTATAATTTAATGCTTAATTTTGTAAGTTTTTCAAATGTAGAATTGTGGATGTGCAATTCTTTTTCATATTTTGCATATCATTTCTGTAAATGTTTGAAAAATTTGGATACCTGAGTGCTTTCTAGTCAAGTGTATTTAAGATTATGAATGAGAGAGAGAGAGAGAGAGAGAGAGAGAGAGAGAGAGCGCATAAATCTGCATTTAAAGATGAATGTATATGTATATGTATTTTTATAAATACATTGTAAATAAATTAAATTTATATTATAAAATGGGTTGTTATTATTTATTAAACAATTGTTTTAGATATATATACATTGTTATTTATTGACTACTGTAATTATAATGCTGTCAAAATGATGCGCTCCCAAGTTAGAAGAGTCTGACATTTTTTAGCTGATAGGCCCCCCCGAATCAACTTTCATTTTTTTGTTGCATGATTTTCTTGTACATTTAAACAATAAAATGCATTTGCTTTCTTTGGCGAATCATGCGGGACATAAAGGTAGCGACATCACATTTGCTTTTTTTCCTCATAGTCAGTGTAAAGAAAACGGAATGGGTTTACAAGAACCTGTTTGATAAAACTGGTATTGCTTTTGGAATGCACGTCATCATGAAACAGAAGAGTCAATCAATATTTTATCTTCGACTTTACTGGATTATTTCCATTTGCTCACAACGAAAGTGAATGAAAATTAAAAAAAATATCATACAACATTCGGTCGCGGCAGTTTCAATAATCAACGTTTTAAACATTTGTTCTATTGTATTTAGCTATAGATTTATTCAAATCATTTGAATGAATTCGGGAAAGTCACATGTATATTTTATCGCTTCTCAGTACACTTTAACACGCATACTAAGTAAATTTCTTGCTCCATTAAACTTTTCTAGTAAACTTACAACAAATATTGATTAATTATACAACATAAGTTTTTAAAAACACTAAACATGTGTATATAAAAAAGATGGGGGAATAAGATGGCGCAACTGCCCTTTTGATTTAGTCGTAAAATACAATTTCAAATTTAGCATTTTTTCAATTAAATGTATTTGATATGTTATTATACAAGTTTACAAAATGGTAATTTCTAACTATATTCAGTTTGAAATATTTCAAAAAGATAAGAAAAAAATAATAAATATTTAAGTTTTGGTGGTATCGAACCCACAACCTAAAAACTCAAGTTCTATAAAGTTTCCTAATGGCTGGTGCTCTAACTACAGAGCCATTTCATTCACAACAAAGTGCGTTGTTTAAATGCTATATGAGACTATGACCACGAATTTACGGACTTGTATTATAGTTCAATTGTTGAGCTACAAAATGAAATTTTTGAACTGTAGTGGGTCATCTCTCCACATTTTTGTTGAGTACAATAGGTTTAAATTACATTAAACCACATTTAGACTGTAAAAAAAAAAATATTGAGCTCAGACCCACTCTATGAAAGAAAATGCATTGAAGTTATAAAAATTACACTATTAGGAGGTTTTGATACGCATATGCCAGTTTAAATCAATATATTGCAAGTATTTAAAATATTTAAAGATTACAACCCGATGTTACGTTAAATATACATTGTTTTAATTTTTTTTTTTAAGTATCAGATTTAATGATATTTTAATTTTACCGTATCTAATCATTCCTCATATGGGCATTTTACACGCCTTATTCACTCATCTTCTTTGATTTTATTCTTTGCATGTACTAGACAATAGATCTAGGGTTCGCAAATCCCGGCAATATTTTCGGAAAGCTATATTTCTGTAGCTCAGCAGAATTCTACAGTCATTTATGAAGCACTTTTTTTTTTGCCTTCATGTTTCATTATTTATCGCAAATATAGCATGGATGTATACGCTTCGGCCGATGTAGCATTGCGTTAAGTGATGACACTTTCTATAACCGGTGTGTATTTCGATTGCGAGTCGCAACAAACTGGCGCATTTATATAGGCCCGACTATTTGTAAATGCATGTTGACAAAATGATGCTAACACTTGGAAACAAATGTCGAAGAAAGTTCATAATAGAGCTGTACTCGCGAGTTAAAAATTATTTAAGAACAAACGGGGCGATGTTTACGTACATATGTAAATAATGTTATCTGTTAGTGAAAAAATGCCCCCAAACCAAAGAAAAAATTCTCTAATACATATAGCAGGGACGGGCGCATATGAATTAAAGTCACTATTTGTACTTCGCTCATCGAATTGCGTTATTCAGTTCATTGTGAAAAAATTCGACAGAAACTGTTTAGTTAACAAAATTATTATATCTTACATTACCGTTTACAATGTACCATAAATGTATATGGAGTATCGCATGTTTTTTCTCACAAAAAAGCTAGCGTTTGCTGCAAATTAGAGATACACGAGCTGACACGCCGTGAAATCCATAAGACGTTTCACAGCATATGTAAAAAAAAAAATCTGAACTAAAAATCTTTGAAACGTAAAATGTAGTTTATAAAAATTTAAAATGGCGACTCGATTTGCACGTGAATTTTACAATCCGACGTCGATTAGCGTGTTTGAGAGAAAGTCAGCAGCAAGTAAAGCGTCAACACCAGTAGTAAATATTGTCTGATGAATATTGAGGTGCCTGCATGTAATAAAATTAATGTTTCTACAGTCTGAGTGAGGTACAAAATAAGGTACATTGTAAATCACAGGTCAGTCGAAAATTAAACACATTTATGTATCGTAAATTTAAAGTTTTTTGTGTGTTTGAAAACACATGCACACTTGTAGAAGAAACTGTGCCATTGATCGGTTGAAGTTCAATAAAATGTAATTTATGTAATATTCATTGTCAGTATCTGTTGTGAATTCTTTGGAATAAGCTACAACAACGAAAAATATACTGCTCAACTAAAACTAATGCGTTGAAAATGGCTGAATTTATCGATGAAGCATAATTGCTGAAATATGAAATGGCAAACCAGTTTAAATAGTGTGTTTCTGACAATTATTTATATCATATAAAAACAAGAAGCAATTATTGTGAGATCTCTTGACCAATTATCGCAGTGATATAGTTTATGCAGTCATGATACAGAGTTAAACGTCAAAACTGGCAGTTGGTGTTTATATTATTAATACCGCGTATAAGCAGACAGGGTAACGGCTCATTTAAAATAAAACAAAATTTCATACATTATTTAAATGTATGTACAAAATAATTAGCAGCTATAATGCTTAAAATATCTGATAAGATTAAAATTAGTTCTCATACTGAAATCGACACGTAGATAAAACATTGTCTGTACAACACTGCATTCATGTACCTAACAGAGTTATCGTTCGTTATCCGCTAGGGTCCCCGAGAGAAATACTCTTCCGGTCAGGACCGTAGCAATAGACCGTGGCTATTTATAGCCACCGTCTAAAAAATACAGAACC
Source organism: Magallana gigas (assembly GCF_963853765.1). Classification (NCBI taxonomy): domain Eukaryota; kingdom Metazoa; phylum Mollusca; class Bivalvia; order Ostreida; family Ostreidae; genus Magallana; species Magallana gigas. Next base: position 24,640,406 of record NC_088859.1, read on the forward strand.
CACTTTAGCGTGCTATGTAAATTTTTTTTGCAATGATCGCTACCTTCATAACCCGCATGAATCACCAAAAAAAGCATTTTATTGTTTATATTTACACCCTTCTTTCAAGAAATTGATAAATTAATTGTAAGATGTAAGTTGAATTAACTACATGTAAGTCACTATTAATATACAGCAGTACGTTAGCTAAAAGAAACAGCCAAATAGTCTCGTATGAGAATTTGAGTCTGACATCATCATGATTATTTCATGCAGGCCGTGATTTTCCTTGGGTCGCTGTAGGTTTCGACCAATCGTCAAACGGGGCGTGTAGATTTCAGTCCTGTCAATTTCCTGTCAGTTTCAGTAGCTTTAGGTTTCGACCAATCGATAAATGGGGCATGCAGATTTTAGTTCTGCAATTTCTAAAGAGCTATGAATTAACTAGTTTCAATAAGATTTAGACGGAGTCATACTCGGTATACATGTATGTAAATATATGCGGTTCCTTGCTGCACTCGGTAACATAGGTGCTTGAGGACAGGACCGACCCCCCCCCCCCCCCCCCCCCAATTCACGAGAGAAAAAAATTACAAAAATTTCTTAAAAAGGCCTTATTTTAACCTGCAAGTTATAAAGAATCTAGGAGCTTCAGGTAGTTTTGCCAATGGGAACCTCAGGCAGCCCCAGACCCCCTGCCTACAACTGACACCCCTCTTACTTTAAATTCTGGATCCGTCCATTACGTACATGAATTATCTGTTACTATGTAAAATATGACAGCTTGGAGAAATAACCTCAAAATATGCTTTTATAAACATATTGGCAAAAAATAAGATTAAATGATTCAAATAACGCGTAACAAAGTCAATTATCCGAAACTATGTTCATTGCTTTTTTGACGCAATAATGTTTATGACGTCATAATGATCAGTCACGTGATCTATCGCTAAGCAGATAAATCGAATTGGCACGCAAATATCTACGCTCTTCAATCTTCTATTTGTTTTGGCAAATAATTTCAAGGTAATGTTTGTTTTACAGTTTTTTCCCCCAGAACTCTTATTCAATTTTTGTAATAGTAATATTTATGGATGGTGAACTAGAGCTGATAAGCCTATAGTAAAAAAAAGATTTGTTTTACATGTAGTATGATGCACATGTAACATATAACAAATTGACGTTAACAATGTAATAACTAAAGTTTGTCGGACTACTTCAAATAAAAACAAGAAAGTATACCGCTATCATCATTCGTTTATGACAAAATATTTCCCAGAATATAGGATTTTCTTTCCTCTTTTCACATAACTTGTCTTCTACTAAAAGATTTTTAGCTTCTTGTTCCTTTACAAAAATTAAAAAATTAATAATTTTTTTTTATTTCAGATGGGAAGAAAGGAATCAAAACTCACAAAGAAGCCAGTGTTTATGCACGACAAAATGTACAACATCGTTCCAGACATAACGACAACTAATCGTATGCACGGATTGGAAGAGATTCCTACCATTCCGAGGCAGAAACCCCTTCCGCTCACAGCTACCGGTAAAAAGTACGAAGCACTGCCAAATCTGGGGGAAGTTCACGCTCCATCTAGATGTAACAACAATGTCGCGTTAACCAGACCCAATCCCTGCATCAGCCCCGACAACTTATCTCAACCTGACGTAAGGAAACCCAGAGTTCCTCTAGCTTGCTTGGACTTAAAGAGTATCAAACAAAAAATGGACAAAGCAGAAAAGAAGGAAAAGAAAGCCAAGAAAAAGAAGTCCAAACCTGCTCCAAAGCAAATGACGGCATACCAAGAAGATAAAACAAATGAACAAAACGAGAACATTCTTCCAATGGCGCATATTCCTCGTCCCCCGGACAACCCATTAGACCCTTCAAAACCAAGAAGGATTGTCCGAATCAAGCAGGAAATATTCTCCCAATCCCTTGGTCCTGAGAAGATTGCAGAAATAGTGAGCATGGTTACTGGTAATCAAGATGGATTTGGCTACCTTCAACAAACAGGTGAAAGCGACTACCTGAATGGAGAGGAGCAATATGGGTACATTAATCCCGACCCCTTCTCTGGATACATCCATCCGGCTGATACGTTGCCTGGAGTCATTGATCCAAATCAGGAAGTAGGATTTTTCGATAACTTCCCTGGATACATCCATCCAGCTGACACGCTGCCTGGAGTCATGAACTTAGATCAGGAGATGGGATATTCCTTCCCTGGATACATCCATCCAGCTGACACGATGCCTGGAGTCATGAATTCTGATCAGGAGATAAGATATTCCTTCCCAGGATGTATCCATCCAGCTGACACGCTGCCAGGAATGATGGAAACAGGTCAGGATATGGAATATTCATGTGAAGTCCCTGGAATGAATTCGTTCAGATCAGAGATTTGTTCTGACAGTTTAGGCGGGTTTCCTCAAATTCGGTGCACTACAGTGACAACACCCGAGGATAAGTCAGGCTACGTCAAACCAAGAACCGGAAAAGAGAGTTTGGTAGCAAACCCCCTGATCTTCACTAAACCTCAGAGGCAAATGTTTAAATGCGCCAGTCCAGAACAATTTAAATCTTTGCGTCAACGCAGCACTATGAAATCTACTCACAAACAACGCTCCAAGAACACCAACCAGAAACTCCTCTCCATCAACTCTAATGTGACCATCTGAACTGGATTTTAAACTGTCTTGATGTGCAGTTTTTGCAATGAACATTTTGTGATAGAATCTGAACGCTTGATGCTGCAACTTACCGTGCTTGGCGGGATTTATAACACGAACGTTAGGGAGTTATGAACTGTTGTGCGTTTACTGATCAGCTACAACTCGAATATTTGAAGACGTTCTAGATTTTATTTATTAGTACTCCTACAAAATACCAATTTGATTCATGATCAAGGACATTATTGATTATTTCCTTCAGGTTCCCGACAGAGATTCAAAACTTTTCTTTATTTTTCTTCAGTAAAATCTATTAAAGTATATATGTGTAAAGTATATACATGTATGTTGCTTATTTTTGAGAGAGAGAGAGAGAGAGAGAGAGAGAGAGAGAGAGAGAGAGAGAGAGTTGATGGCAATTTTCTTTGACATTCATTATGATAGCAATATGCAGAAATACATGTATGTTGAACCAAATATCATGATAAAGTTTTATTTTTAAATGAAATATGAAGTCGTCTTCAAAACAAAATGTGATCTTTGCTATTTACGCCTTAAATCCCTGTTAAATTCCAGTGAAATTTCATATATACAACTGTATATAATTGTGGAAATAATCATAATAAATAAGTACCTACATGTGAATTGAAGAGGTTTGGACACAATTTCTAAGACCTTACGATACACACAACTTACATGTAGTCATGTATAATATAATATGAACATTTTATCATTGTTAATAGCATTATACTGCTATACTGAATATCGCGGATGACAATGCTGAAATTTCACCACAACAGAACCTTTTAAAGGGACTTAGACACGATTTGAGCTTTAAAATTCAAAATGTTATATTTCCATTTTCAATATTTAGAATGGTTGATATGGGTATTTTTAATGCTTTGTCAAAATTAGAAAGTCAAATACGGAGTTAAAAGAAAGATAAAGAATTAAATATTCTTTGTTTTGTAAACAAAGCGCGAGTCTTGTTATTGTTTACATATGTGTTTTATTGGTGTAAGTTTCATTCAAATGTTGCTTTTTTCTATTAATAATATCATTTATGATCACATCGAATCAGTTTACCTTCTTTTTAATGAATCATTTTCTTAAAGAAGTGGTAATTTCATACTTTATATTATTTGTAAACAAACATAAGACTCGAGCTTTGTTTACATAACAATAAATTCTTACCCCTGTATCTCTCTTATAACTTGACTTCTAACATTCAAATTATGGTCAATTATTCAAAATGTGCAAGTAAATCATTTTATGCATAAAGAAATTGAAAACAAAATTTTGATCTAAAATCGTGTCCAAGTCCCTTTAAAAAGTTTTACACATCTCAATACGAAGAATGGAAGGTTATACACGTATTTTAAAATTTTCTATCCAATTAATATTCTAGGTCAATGAAATATTCCTGTTACAAAAAATGAACTAAAAATGACAGTGTGCATGGTTTCCCTGTGTCAAAACGAGGTATCTTGTCTTGCTATACCACCCGGTCCTGGTATTTCATCATTGGAGAAGACGACAGGGTATAATTTCATTATCCAATTTGATATTAGTGTACACGTACTTGAAATACTATTTTCTCTTTCAAATATAATACAATAAACTCCAGAGAATGGGGTGAAGGTCAACTGTTTCCACCAAATGTCTGTGTCTCCTCGGTAGAGGGCACACTTCATCTTAATCCCCTGTAGTATTCGTGGAACGTCCATGTAAGGTCCTGTTTGTAATGTATGTCATAAAGATGGCTCAAGTGCAAGAGGAGGAGCTCAGGGTCAATTCGTGTATCTACTGCTCTCATAGCTTGGCTACATGTACATACAATTAATTGCGTAGGGTACCGTTATCCCAAAAGTCATAAAAAGCATGATTAACATTTGAAATTCCAAAATTGGAATGGGAAAAACGCTCGATCAAATTGGGCGAAAATCAAATTGAGATACCCCATTGCTTCTGTCGGTCCTAGTATGACAAAAAAAAACCTTCTTTAGATTTTACACATATCCAAAAAGTGAACAAAAGGGTCGAAGGGAGAATATTTTAGAAAGGATTGATTTTTGTTAACAAATTAGAATATACAGTATTGACTATTGTATTTGGAAACTTGGTATTTTTGGGGGAAATGTGAAAACAAAACTATCCGTAAAACAATTTATTGTAAAAGAATGTATAAAATTGAGTACAAAATGATTGGTAAACATGTAGACAAACGTTAGTACTTGGCAGTGAAGCATCATTTATAGCAAACAAAAACAACAAACCTTTACAGCTACAACAAAACAAGTCAACATACAGACGAACAGATCAACAACATGTACATGTTTGGTGGGTGTGTCCTCTTCTTTTGTGTAAAGTTTCAGCAAAATGTCAACTTGAATGTTTTAAATACTTAAAACAATATGTATTTTAAGCATGCAGTCATACTGTTATATTCTGGAAGCACTAAAAGGAATATGATGTTATTTAATGAGGATTCCGGATATTTTTTTAATATTAGCAGTGATAAATGTACATCGCTAAAGGACCTTGTGAAATTATATATATACAACCCTGAGCAAAATATCAGTACATTGTATATTATCATGAAAAATAAACATACAGTACGAAACACATTTCTATACGAAAACTGGGTTTTATACATTTCATAATCTCTATAGAAACTTTTGTGATTTTATACATTATTGCAATTGTGTATGGGACTTTTTTATTACAGAAAAAAGTATAATATATGCACTTATCAAGTACAATAAATTTGGGTCAACATTTTAAGAAAAAACTATACACAACAAATAAAACAGACATAATTTCTACAAATTCATTTTCTCGTCATACAAAAAAAATAAGAAAATGTCTTTGTTACCCTTAAAATTCTACAATTGTGCTAAAACGATCCACAAAAATGAATAAGAAAGAAGAAAAATCTATTTACAAAAGCAATGATCCACATTTAGTTTATCTCATTATGACATTTCTATAATACTGCAAGTCATTATGATATAAAAATAAAATGTACACGTAAACATAACAGTATTGCACGAGTTTGATCCGGGAACTTTACTCAGCCTGAGACAGAACTCGGTAAATTTTAAGCAAAATAAAAGTGTTTTTTTCTACTACACATTTAGATAAGATGCCCACTTCATAAACACTTTGCATTACATTTATTTTTAACCGTTTTATCTCCTTCGGCGGTCAAGACTCCTATTAGATGACACATAATTGTTTTCCTTAAACTATAATTACATAAATCATTATGTATCTTTAAAAAATATTACGCCTATCGACTTTTGAACGACCCCCCCCCCCCCCCCCCAAACAATGCGTAGTATCTTATGATCTCTTACACTGCTTAGGGCATGCGCATCGTTATAAATCACAGTTCTAGATCTGTACAACTTTGGATCATCAATATTAGTGTGTTATTTCACACGATCAAATGTCAGGTAAGTGCACTTTATAAGACGTCGCAATCTGCAAACAGCACAAATGGCGATTGGAACTCTTCAAAGTTAGGAGGAAGGAACATACAGTTCATAAGATCCACTCTGCTTCCGGGCGGTGTTCGACTGTGGTTTGGTGGTTGTTGAGGGCGCTCTCTTGCTGAGACGTACAAGTTTCTTGTACTCACCCCTTACCTATAATTTAACAAAATAAGAGTAAATTTGACTCAAAATATTTGAACACATATTACGCTGATTTAGGTGAAAAAGTAGATCTTTGTTGTTTTTTTTACCTTTCTATTCATTGCACAGTGAAATATAAAGATGAAAAGTCCTTGAAGACTGTTGAGTATGGTGAATATGTAAGCTACTGCCACCGTCTCCTTATTGATGAAAAAATATCCAAACACCCAGGTCAAACCGAGCAGAACCTCGATAGCTAAGGCTCCCTGAATCCAGGCTCTTAAAAATAAAAAGTCGCTGTTAGATTATGAGAGAGAGAGAGAGAGAGGGGGGGGGGGGGGGGGGGGAGTGAGTATATGTGTATGTACCTAAACGTTCCAGATTGTGAACGATCTTGAGAAAACACGTAAGCGGAATGTCTGCAAACCATTGACATGGAATAGGAGAGGACTATGGCATTTACCTACAATCATGAAATGCAAAATTAATGTTACAGTATACTAGTATTTCATGAGTTTCTAACTTTATTGGGAAAAATAGCACACATGACACAACAGAGCAGATTAAATCCCTGGGGATACCTAGAATGTCATAAGATACTTACTGCCAACACAAGAGCAACCGGGCCCGCAAAACTCCAAATAAACCAATTCTGTGTCGTCAGCCAACAACTGTACAGCAAAGAAACCAATGTCGTAATCATATTGATATTAATTTTATCACTCAAACGTTACCAAAAGGGAGAAAAAAAGTTGAAAAAAAACCATGATATTCATAAAATGATTTGTTAACTTAAAACTTAAAGGCGATGGAAAGGATAAAAAAGTAGAGATAGCCGCACTTACTAGTTGTCGGTGCCGTACGCCGTGAAGTCCGTGGTAGCTGTGGTAGCGACCACGATGACCGGGGCACCTGTTGGAGAAGTACACAGATTGTTAGGACATATACTTATTATATCCAGGGTCTTTGTCTGTGATGAATCGATTTTGTAATGTATAGTCCAATACAGTTTATCAATGATTATTTTAATATCTAATCGTAAAAAATAGCTGTAAATTATTTGCATGTAAAATAAAGCAGCGACAGCAGACACTACAGATTGCTTATATAGACAAGTTAAATCTATTTTATATTTCATTTTCAAATATTAGTATGATATTCAAGAAAAGTAATTCATAGATTGTTTGAATATCAACTTTGACAAAACTGGTTGTTCTTTGAACGTAATCCAAAAAAATCATGAATTGATTAACTTTTGGTTTTTATTTAAACAATATAAACCAACCCTGCCTTATACTTCTTCATATTTTTGAGTGTGATATGCAAGATTAGAAATTTTGTGTAAACAACTTAAGTATTACATGTAATAATTAAAATCTTAATTGGGTTGCGCCTAAGACACATTTGTTTTTTTTTTGTTTTTTTTACATGTAAGTATCAATTAAGTAGGGTGTTCAAAAGCCTAACTTGAGACAGACAATTTTTCTTTTCCATTTCCTGTTTTGGCAAATTAACACGAGGATGAAATAAGATCGAAACCTAAGACCACTTGAACGTTCGACCTTCGGAAGAAAGGGCGTAAGCAAAACAGAATATGTCCTAAGAGCAAATGTTTAATTAGATTTTGCCTATTGTTGATTTCCGCCATATTGAATCTTAAAGACTTTTAAATTTCATGATCAATCTCATTATTTTCAGACAGTAAACATTTGCATCCGGCTCAAAGCTCACAACTGTACGTCACAATTGTTTATTAGTTATTGGGTTTCTTGACTCTTAAAGAAGGGAATTAAACACACTATCACCTTTTTTGCCCCCCTCCCGCCCCCAAAAAACCATAAAAGCAAAAGCAAAAAAAACCAAAAAACGACGCATGTACATATATAACAGTTGTTATACTATAAGCTCCTTGCTAAATGGATTGAGACAGCTTACCAAAAGCAATAAAGAAAAGAATACTGAACATGGGCCTATCAAAAAAGTATTTTCCTTTCTTAAGAATGTAGGCTTTTGTATTATGTGTTTTTCTATTTTAGTTCAAGTTTACATCCTATACATACCGGTATATGTAGTAATTACATCAGTCGGCATTTTAAGTAAGTTATTTTAATAAAAAATAGAAGTATCAACATCTATTATCAAATAATATACAATATAGTTAAGGTACATTAGATGTGATGATTGAACAGTTTATCGAACGTACCGTAGCCAACGAGATAGTAGTATTTGAGCCGGGATTTGGCGGCATCAAAGACTTGTACCAACATGACAACGATATGGATCCCCTCCATCAACATCCAAGTGAAGGCAGACAGAAAGAAGAAGTGCAAGAGAAGCGCTATGGCGGCACAGGCGACCTAGGGGGGTAAAATAGAACCAAGGTTACCGGCATGTTTATCTAGTGCGACAGATGGGTTCTGTCAAAATGTTTATAAATCACAAATTGTTTGACAATAATGCATGAAAAATCTCATAGCTTTGTGAAATATAGTAAGAAAGAATAATTACTTGATGAAGGGTGTGTATAGCTTTCCAAAAAGTTATAAATACATAATGTCAAATATTTTAATCAGGATTTCGCACCTTTTGTTCCGTTCTCCCAATGCCAAAAACAAAGATAACCTCTGCTGCGAAGAGACAGAATACAAGATTCTTGTGAATTGAGTTCCTCTCGCCTTGTAATGACCTAAATAAAGAAAATAACTGTTACAAGGATTAAGGATTAACAAACATAAAGGCTGGTTATTAAATTAAGATTTGATATATTAGGCAAAATCCTGGCCACGGCACCATACACTTGGTGAGGTCACAAATTGTATTCCAACAGTACAGTGCAATTAAAAAGTTTTAACGTGAACAATTGTATTAAAATGAGTTCTTACCCTAGACATTGAAATGTTAACCAACTGGTGGCCAGAAAGATGATGGAAATGATACAACCAATATAACTTATGAAGGTCAGAGACAACACATGTTGATAACCCAGCTGTGGAAATAAATAAACAAATGAACTATCTATTAAATAAGAGTTTTATCATCATTTTTTTATAGAAATTCACAGAATTCATCTGGAGTAATAAATCTTTTCAACTTGTTTGATACTGACCTCTACTCCCGAAACGTCCATCAGAACCGCGAAGTTTGTCAGGTGATCACACTGGCAAGTCACATGTGTGTTGTTCACTTCCTTCAAAGAACAGCCTTCCTGAGACCAATCGCCTACTTCTCTGCAAAAGATTAAAATAAATACGTATATACTCAAAGTAAATTACATGTACATTGCATATAAAATCCTTATTGAAATATAGTTGGAAACTTACAGTATCGTAGAGTGTATGAATGCTTTTAAGTTTAGATAATGAACCCTGTCTTATTTTGATATATTTGGTATAGACTTTGTGATCTTTAATAAAGTGGTTTATTTTCAAGGTTAAGATTATATTCCTTAAAGGAAAAATGCCATACGGAGAAATGGATACTGTTACCTGTCAACACAAAAAGTTTAGCTAAATATTTTTCTTTGCAAGACCTAAAACTTTTTTTTCTTTCCAAACAGCATTTTCCTTGTACATTGTATGGCTAATTTTAACAAAGATTGAAGAAAACACGTCTTGTATTGACAAATCCAAAAGATTTTAGATATCATTGAATGATTTTGTAACATGTTTGAACGGAGTAGGAATTCACAAAATATTACCCTTTTGAGAAATTCCAGAAGGAGCACAGAGGAGTAGCTATTGAGGACCCTGAACGTCTGCTCCTCTGTAGCTTCATGGTGAATGTTACAGGATCATTTAGATCCCTCACATCAAAACCAGGAATGGAGGCACTGAGAATGTCTTTTAGAATCGTGTAGTTAATATCAGGGACCGGAAGCAGATCAGCGGCGTTTGAGTGCTTCATAAACACAATCTTTGTCAAACCATCTAAAATTCAAAAGTAACAAAATCATACGTGTATCAATTTGTGTAATGCAAACTACACTCTTAAGTATACGAAGATGCGAAATGCAACCCTTACTTTTATTATATTGTTTTATAGTGTGTTCAGGGATAAGAAAGTTGGAGCCCGAATCATCGGTGTTGAAATTCAAGTCGGTGACGGAGGCGGCGTCCAAAACGTAGAACATGGCAACTGCAGGACAAAACCAAAAGCATTTCATTTTTTCCATTTCATAGTCTTCATGATTCATATTTTTTTTCTTTTAAATGATCACAAATTATGAATTTGTCTTACGTATAGTGTGGGATTTAGTTTGGAAAGCTATTGGCTTGTCAATGGAGTCCAACAGCTCGCTGGCGACTTCCTCAACGGCCGACAGAAGGACGGACGCCGCGCGCTTTTTGTCAGCAGACGACAGGTCTGTCGAGTCCATTGTTTGTTTCACCAAAAGACTGCCGATCGAAATAGTGTCCTACAAAATAATTTGTAAGACAAACAATTTACTTGAAAATGATAGATATCGTACCGATGGTAATCAAAACTATGTTGTGTATTAGGAGTTACATGTACTATAAATTAAGGAGTGGACATTCAGCAGCAATTCACTTTAATTTTACCTGAGCTAGTGTTCTGAATTCTTCCTCGTCTTTAGCTTGAATGGCCGGGATAGACTTGAGGACCCGGGCTGTGGTGACGATGTCTGCCACTGTTCTCCCGCCCCCGGCCTGTAGCGCGTCCACTAGATCCGCCGTCAGCTGTGACACGTCCTCTGACGTACTCAGTGTCTGGTCAAGGATTCTCTCAATCTGAAGAACATTCGGATTATAATGATAGTTTATACACTTTAGTATAGACTTCTATATTCATATATAGATGTGTGCTTTACATGTGTTACATTTAGAAGAGTGGTTTGGATGTTTTTTTCTTACATCTTTTGATACACAGTCGTCAATATTCGGCATTTCTCTCCATTCTGCTGTTTTCTCATCGCAAGTCCACGTGGCAAACCCTAAATAAAAACACATAGAATTCATTTTAAAATACTTGTAAACTTGTATACTTTTTTTTGCAATGATCGCTTTCTTCAAAGACCATATAAAAACCAACAAAGAAAGCAGTTTATTGTTTATGCTTACAATCTATCTCCGAATCCTTCCTCAATTATCCTTAAAAAGTGACTGAAAATACGTATCGTTATTGTTGATCAACACGTTATACTTAAGGAACAACCAAATCTTCCATGTATGTGTAGGTTACCATGGTTACCACACCTACTAGGAAGTTTAAGGTCAGCACGTGCAAATCCGTGGAAAGCATGCTTTCAAAGTTGCTTAGTTTTTCAAACAACGTATAGTCACGTCAAAAGTACATTTATAGTACAACGCACGCGGACGAGTTGATACATAAAGTACTAGTACAGTTAGATAGTTCTTTTCGTTCTTTTCATTGCTTTATGAAACACAATCGGATTTCTTGAGAAATGGTGGAGAAAATAGTCATTCCTTGTAAACATATGGCTATCAATACATTTAAAAACTATGAATAATAATGACAATTACTATGATATAAAGGAATCGTACCAGTTCCAGTCTTGCAAGGGCGGCTGACTACTTCCCCCTTGGTTGCCCTTGGCCAAGATATATCGTACGCTTCCAGAGGGTCGCATTGGATTTTTTCTACATTTCCGTCTGCTTCGTTGGGGGCAGGTGTTTTGTGAAGTCCAGAAGATGATTGGACTGAATCCATATTCAAAAACATTCTTGTCGTTTTATCACGACGAGAAGAGGCAGATTTTAAAGTCGTTTTCACAATATTTGATGGCCTTGAAGTAGTCAATTTACCCGTTGAAGAGTTGCTGGTGGGGTCTGTAGTATGTGTTAGAGGTTTCTCTTCTCTCGACTTGTCTGACCCAGTGGTCATTTCTGGTAAGCTCTCTTCGCCAGGATGTACAGATACTGTCTCTCGTTGTTTGTACCCAACAGTAAATGTCTTGTTCAGGTTGAAGAAGGTGGTTGTCTTCACTGTGTGCCCTGGATTCCTCGTGGTGGGGGTGAGCATGTCCGTGGTTGTGTCTGGGTCGTCCGTAGTTGTCGCCACTGTTGTTGTGGAAGGTGGCGGCAAGGTCGCTGATAAAATAAACCAGATCTTCTAAATTTCTTACATTGCACGATAATTCAAAGAAGAAATTTTTGTATATGTATAACAATGAAGAGTAGTCGAAACAATCATCAAGATAACTACTTACGAGGGTATTGCTCGCAGATGAAAGGGTTGAGGGAGTCACACTTCTGGTCGTTCAGTTTGCCCTGTATGTTCATCTCCCCACATTGTTCGTCTCTCAGGGAGTTGTTGGGCTCACCAGGTTTCCAGGCACTGTAATATAACCAACACACATGTAAATAACAAAAATTCATGCAAAAACATGGTTATTGACAAGTAAACATGAAAAACTGTAAATGTCATGATTAATTAGGTGTATCCATTTAAAAAACTTTGTAAATATTTCTCGTTCATGGAGGATTGCAATTACCATTAAAAAAGTTTTGTAACAATGATTTGCAGATATAGAATTTAGACTGACAGTTGATAAGACATTTTGGAATGGGGGATGGACCTTTCCGAAGAAAGTCCTAAGCCTATCAGAATAAGACCTACATGTAAATATCCGCTGCTGTCCTCTTGCGATAGAAGAATGACAACTTTGAAGCCATTAACCGAGAATATTCTTCGGTAAGAGATCACAGACGATTATGCCAGTATTAAGAATCGACATAATCATCCATTGTTAACTAGCTTGTCATGAAAACCAAAATTATATAGTTAACATTACATTTTTAATAATCGTCTAAAACATGTCAATATTAATCTGAAAAGTTCAGCAATACAAGTTCCGCAATACACATTGCAGAAATTTCATATTAGAAATAGGCCTAATGATGTTGACTATTTCGCTTTTTCTTGATAAAAGGAACTAGGGATTAAAATCTATTTACAAAACGTAATTATAAGTATATTATTTTTGTAAATGAAAGCCAATCGACATCACATGGTTAAACCCTTATCCAGTTTTACGTAATAATCAGTATGGCGTTAGGACCCCGCACCGCAATGAGAATGCAGTATGCCGCCCCCCCCCCCCCCCCATTCTTACATGACACTGGTTTGGAGATCACCTCCGTCCTCCCACTTCCACTTGGCGATTGTTTTATTGAGGGACAGCCCCAGCCACCAGTGCTTCATGGACGCTGTCCGGATCAAGGGGTGGATGTTTATCAATACCCGCACCTACAAACAGATAATACAGAGGATGTTCAGCAATGCTCGCACCTACAGACATATAATACAGAGAATGTTCAGCAATGCTCGCACCTACAAACATTCGCAGAACTAACTTTTCCAGCCAGAGTGTGTTACCATTATTAAACAATTAACCCAATGTCCTCGGTGATAAAAAACATTTTTGGAAGAAAATTTTACATCGATAGCTATCAATAATCTTGACCCGTAATTCATACCGATCTGTTAATGTGTATGATATTAAATACATGTATATAAAACTGAAATCTTGTTTAGTGTGAAAGATAATGCAATGATTAAAATCGTTCTCAATGACACGTAAAAGAAACTCTTACAAACGGTGTGACTTTCATTTTACTTATTATAATATTTTTGATATGAGAAGTTTTGGTCAATTTCAAAACTGATTCTCTAACTTTTTTTTCTCTAAAACTCCATTGATTTGGTAACACGGTGCTATATAATCAAAAATGGAGTAGACAACACATTGAGGAGCTTTATCTTTAAAGTTTAGTAATTGTGTTTGCCATACGTAATTTCTAGTTATTATAAGTAATCATAGATATAGGCTGGGTTTTTTGTTGTTGATGGAATTGCTAAATAAAAAATCTAATGGCCCACATTCTTTCGTGAGCTCTCGCTGTATTTCGGGGGCGGAGATGGGATTAGATTTCGTTTTTATTACATGTTGTATATCTCACTGTGCGGGGAGTATATATTTTTAATTAACCGTGTTTATAAGTGATGTTTATATGAGGAAATCGTGATGACAGCTGTTAAGTAACATCTATTCTCTCTCTCTCTCTCTCTCTCTCTCTCTCTCTCTCTCTCTTCTCTCTCTCTCTCTCTCTGTGTAATCAGTTACGTAACACCAAATGTAATACCTACATTCTTCAAAACAATTTTCCTTATTAAAATTAGAACAAATAATGTGATATGCTCATAATGTGATAATTTGATTGTAGCGTTCTAAGAATACTCCTTACCGCCTCTGCTCTGCTCGACATGGACGCCAGGTAGCCCCCGTTTCTTTGACAGACCTGCTGAGCATCGTACCATGTGGACAGATGCCTGTTGAACATGTAACAGCCGCGGTGTACTTTTTTCCACGGCGGGGTACATGTGACCTTTGAGTTGACTGTAAAACAACGGGAGATTCAGATTATACTGTTCAAAATGTCGTCTGTTATATATACATGTACATGTATAATATACTATATATACAATTCATGTACTCACGTCGTATTATTTAGCGGGTCGATGTAAATCCCAAGTAATTAGAACATATACAATATGACTTAATGTTTCATGTGGTATTTAATTATGTGCATGGATATAAATATACAACATATAAAATTACATTTCTTTTATCATTCTTATTTTCACTGCCCCTAATTATTCAAATATAACATGTAACTGTACGAATAAGCAATATCAATGTATGTACCTCCATGTACGTAAATTAATGATATAAGTATTGTAAGAATTACAATATAGGTTATACATTTTTGGCATCACATGACGATGACTCAATGTTATTTACTCTTCAGCAATATAATTATGAAGTATTTTTGAAATGTATTTCCTTTAATCAGTTTGTAAGGAAACAGGTGGTGCGAAACGTTTCTTCTGTAATTCTAAGCAGAAGCTAATTCTATAATCTGTCTCACTGTTCAGCATAAATCTTTTTCTTCAAAAGAAGTAAGAGCGACAATAAGTACAAGAATGCTGTTATTTCTAATGTTCTGTAAACGCCTTATCAGTGGCAAAAACAAACCCAGTTCTGTATTAATTTTCTCATCTGTTGAAGGCAATTGAGCCTCGGCGTGTCAAATCTGTGGTGTGCACAATGTTTCGTCTAGGGGAGACGGGGGACAGATGTGGGAAAATTCGCCTCGTAATTTGTACAGCTTATGGAGCATGTTTGATGCATGTTTTATGTATGATGTCTGGGACATTACAGTGTACTAGTATTCAAAGGCAACCGGTATTGATGACAATGATTAAAACATTCTCTCTTGAGAAGAATATGCCTCTCCATTTCTCAAAAAAAGGAATAATTAAAACACTAAGAGAGAGAGAGAGAGAGAGAGAGAGAGAGAGAGAGAGAGAGAGAGAGAGAGAGAGAGAGAGAGAGAGAGAGAGAGAGGGGGGGATTTTGTTCGTAGTAAATTTCAAGCAAATTATCTATTTTTATCATACTACGACAGTAAGTCTTGAACACAGGACACACAATCACTCTGCTGTGACCCAGAGGGATGGTAGTGTAGTTTCCTACATCCCATGTTTACAGCCCCAAAGTATATACAGTGGCGACAGTGAGGCGCCGAAAAGTCTGAAATTACATCATTATCAGTACCAACCTTAAGTATGGAACAAAATGACTTTTTGGGATCAAGAAAAGCGATCTACTTAAAAAACGGAAAACACTTCTTTGACTGTATCTGATAAACTTGGTTTCTGAAACTCAATTAGGTATTATCTCATCAAAAATCAGTAAACTTTTTATGTTAGTAAGTCAATTTTACTGATTTGGATTACAGATTAATTATAGGAATTGTCTTGGACTGGGAACGTATAAATTTTCTCTCTATTAAATGTAGAAACATATACGCCCTATATAAGTGTGTAAAAAGAGAATAATCATTATCTACTATATAATGTGTTTGTGTTGAACGTCTCTGAACAATTATGTTGTTATGTCCAAAGTTTGATGCAAGGCAAGACTAAAGCCTAATAAATTTAATGTACATGTATATGTACAAATAAACCATTTACAAAAACATAATATGTTCATTTACAGAATGCCACAAATACGACAATTTTCATCATGCGATTTATGTACATGTACATTAATGCTACACTATGCACCCTATAAACATGTTAGCGAATAATTTTATACAATTGTGTAAAAATTCATGGGAAATTAAGGGGAAAAAAAGAGAGAAAAAACACAGAAAAAAATTCTAAATTTGCAAATCAATAGGAAATCTTACACTTTATTACATGTAGTTTATATATACAGTGTATTTTATATAAAGGACTTCCTGATCTAACTTAACACTCGCGTGTCCATAGAAGAGACCTAGGCATGTGTAAGATATAAAATGAAAAATAGCTGCACACTTGTAATTCATCATTTGATCGAGACAAATTCATATCGTCAGTGTATTTAAGTCGGAGAGGAACTGACACATCCAAGCGTGATTTACAAATATAACTATCTCTTACAATTATAGCCTCTTAGTTTTAATCGTGTTTGGGGAGGGGGGACTAAGCCCTCCTTTAAATATTACTGTTCCCCCGTATTTATATCTTAGGCTACTTAAACCTGAGATTGTCATTGTTGGATTTTCTATGGCGGTTTCCCGTCCCCTTAGTACAAATACATAACGCACTCGGTAGCTTCCTATCCTTTTCTGAATTAATGAGACCGCTTCTAATTAGGGCTTGTGTTTCAATGGGACAGTTGATTCCCAAATTCAGCAAACTCCATCATGTTTAATAACCCCATTGTTTGTTTTTTGTTGATTTTAGTATGACTAATTTTTACTTTGTGCGTAAAAGTTTGCCACAGTTTGACTATTTTGCATAAAATATACGCAATCGTTATGCTCATTTGCATTTTGAAATTGATATGCATCTAATTTACACTGCACTGAAATATACAAATCACGACAATGAATTTCTAATATTCTTATTGTGCATATTCGCAATAAATTAAACTCTGCACATCAAGGGAATTAATTGAAGACAGAATTCGGCGAAAAAAATGAATTAATTCAGAAAAAATTAGAAAATAAAATTCCAATTTGATTAAACTTCTTCAAGCAAATTAATATGCTTACCTAAATTGTTTGTTGTGATTATCAACACCGTCAAAACAAATGTTATTTGCTTCCACATGTTAAGATCGCATTAATGTTCCCCGAACACAGAGCAATAACAGACACCGCAGCCACTGTCGATAGCTTTATGCTGTTGATGTCAAGGCAGTCACGTGACTCATCTTCAAAACAAGGCGCCAAAGCATGCGCAAGAAACACATAAAATATGTTAATGCAATCAATTTAACAGCATGATTGCGCAAACAAATAAAAATCGATTAAAAGTGATAACTTTAAACAGGACATATTATTATTGTGTAATTTTCGGTGCTTCAACACAAATAACAAGAGTATACATTGAACATAGTTTATTTCTAATTTCATATTTTAAATTCAGCTCCCTGCTGATTTATTTTCTTATATATTGATATTGAAATCAAAACATTTATATTAACAATTAGTCGTAATTAACATTTTAACAAATCAATATTTTTTCGGTCTCGGTGAGTAATGCAAAATACGGGGTACCGAATCAAAAAGTAATCATACGAAGATCCCTTTCAAACAAACCATTTGATTTTACTAGTATCTTTTTTGTTTACGATGCTTAAAATGCATATTATGATTAATTTTTGTTAGAATCGATGAAAAAATCCTGGTGATAATGAACAAAGTCAGCAATAAGCTGCTCAGCAATAAGGAAAGAGTTTGTGTTTGTATCACACAGGTGCTTGCTAAGTTTATGTACACATGCGTTCCACCAAAACAGTTCAACCTGTCAAAATATTTTCCTGATAATAATTGTTGCAAAGATTTATTCATTTTATTTTGAATTGTAAAAATTTTGAAATACAAATTAAGAGAAAAAAAAGGATTATAGAAAATGTTACCACCCATATTTGAAATAGTTTAATGAGTAGGATAGGGTAAGAGGAGGTCCGTGATTTTTGAGTTGGAGGAAAAGATGATGAGGGGCGAAGGAATCGTCGGAATCTCACCGCCAGCTTGTACACGCCTACAATGCGAGGATGACCGTGGGTCTCCGTTGATGGAGTGAAGATGGTAACAGGTGGTAAGAGGTAGGGGGGGGGGGGGGGGTGTGAACAAAAATTATATGGAGTAGAAACGGTGAAAGTAAAATATGGTGGGAATGAGATACGGTATAATGGATGTAGGCGACTAATATTGAGGGTCGGTGGATGGAAAGCATGGTATTTTAACACCCCCCTCCACCACCCAAATACTACACGCGTTACAAAACCTTTAATTTACTATAACAAGTACTACTAGTAATACTACACACTTCTGGGTCGGACAAAGTTTGTACCTTTGGTCCTATCAAGCCGCTACCGATGTAGCTCGCCAACAAGAAGTTGTTTGCTAATTAGCCTTAAACCGTCCAGAAGAAATCTGAGTACAGGAAGCCGTCATCAAGGGTTTGAATGACCCTCGCTCCAAGTGCTTGTTTACCTTCCAGTAATCTCAATGTCATGCACGTCGCAATCAAAGAGAGAGAGAGGTACACGTGTGCTGATGTAGATATAAATTGTTTTAATTGCGTCAGATAAAAAAGCAAAACTCAGGACCACAGTTGTATGTGAACCAATGCAGCATATACATGTACAAGAAACAGGCATATATCTACGACACCCCCCCCCCCCCACAAATATCAAAAGTAAAACTTTGAAATAGCGAAAGCTCTTAGTTATTTCTTATGTTTGAATTTTCTTTACATGTATAAATACACGTACCACCCAAATATAACGACTAATTATTAGGTTTAGGTGGTTTATATTTATTCAATTCCTTAACTTTTCACAATGTACATGTATAAATCTACATTATCGGCTTATAGTGTGCAAGGTTAAGTATCTCCCTCAAAGTACACATAACAAAACTACAATCAACACAATAAGACGCACTGATACTGAAACATTTATAACTGTAATTACGACCGCTATTGTAGTACTCGTTAGTAACCCACTATGCCAAGTGAAAAAAAGAGAACAATGAAATATTACAAAACATTTATTGTTTTAGCTTAAAAACATAGGTAATCATAGATTACTAAGCTCACCGAGACGGAGCATCACCCTTATGAGACATCACCTTCATAAGACCACCTTTATCATTTTATATGAAAATCATACTTTATGATCTTGGATATTCATGGATTCTGTTTTGACAAAATATCGTATATCATCTGATAATTTTTTTTATGATAATCATATGTTCATATGTTAATCAATACAATGATATAAAATTAAATATTGCATCATGTCATATTTCTAATATAATATATATCATATAATAAATAAAATACCGTAATAAACAATAATGAGATTTGATATTGTAACGTATGATATGACATTGTATTGTGTTATACCTTATTGTATTTGATCACATAATACAATATCATAAAATATAATACAATATAGTATCATATTACAATATCATATTACATAATACATCATAACACTGAAACATGATATTATATTGTATAATATAGAATGATATTGTATTGAATGACACTGAAACATATTTGATACATTATATGATATTATATCATATAATACAATATAATTTGATTCCAACATTGTATCTTATCAAATGATACAATATTATGTGATATGGTAAAATATTATAAAATACATTATTATATTATACATATTGCATCATATGACACAATAAAATATATTACAATATCATATAATACAATTTCATGCGATATGATAATATATCATATAAACCAATATCATATCATACAATATCGTATGATACAATATTATATAATATTACAATATCATATAATACAATTTCATGTGATATAATTCTATATTACTGAAACCAATATCATATTATACAATATTGTATGATACAATATTATAGAATATACAATATTGTATCATAGGATACAATATAATATTTTGCAATATCTTATGTTATTGTATCATGTGATAAAATAATAAATTAAAAATACAATATAATATTATACAATATTGTATCATAATATACAATACTATACATAACAATATCATGATACATAATCATATCATAAAATATCAAAAAAATTGATACAATATCATATCGTATCGTATAACTTTTTATAATATAACATATGATATCATATTGTATTATATCAAACAATATTGTTTCATATCATACAATACTTAATCATAGGAATCATGTTATATCATTTATCAACAAACACATCTATCTATCGAGCTGGTTTGTGTGAGGTAGGAGATTTCTTTAGCATCCTTGATAATGGAGATCAGGCTCTGCTTCTGAAGCAACCTCTGCATTTAATTTATAATAAAGTTAAATCAACTATGCAAGCTATCATCTATAAAACATGTGACCTGTTCCAAAAAACTAAACCTCATCCAGCATCCGAAACCTATGGCTCAGATTCAGCATTCAAGCCCATCAGGTGCATTTGTATCATAAGACGCATCATCCATGCAATTTTGGTGAAGTTTGGACCAGTAATAACTAAGATATCATCATCAGAGGGCATTAGCAATTAAAACCTTAACTTCCTCCAGCATCCGCAACCTATGGCTCAGATTCAGCATCCATGCCTGTCAGGTGCATCTGTATCATAAGACACACCATCCATTCAAGTTTGGTGAAGTTAGGACCAGTAATAACTAAGATTTATTTTTTAGCATCCTTGATAATGGAGATCAAGCTCTGCATCTGAAGCTACCTCTGCGATTCATTCATATTACAGTTAAATCAACTATGCAAGTTTGAAATAGTACTATCATCTATTAAACATGTGACCTGTTCCTAAAAACTTAACTTAATCCAGCATCCGAAACCAGACTATGCATTCAAGCCTGTCAGGTGCATCAGTATCATAAGACACACCATCCATGGAGGTCTGGTGAAGTAAGGACAAGTAATAACTAAGATATCATCATCAGAGGGCACCTGTTTCAAAAACTTTATCTAACCAGCTCTTAAAACCTTAACCTCCTCCAGCATCCGAAACCTATTGGTCAGATTCAGCATTCAAGCTTGTCAGGTGCATCAGTATCATAAGACGCACCATCCATACAAGTTTGGTGAAGTTAGGACCAGTAGTAACTAAGATATAATCATCAGAGGGCACCTGCAACAAAAACTTAACCAGCTCTAAAAACCTTAACCTCTTCCAGCATCCGAAACCTATTGCTCAGATTCAGCATTCAAGCTTGTCAGGTGCATCAGTATCATAAGACGCACCATCCATACAAGTTTGGTGAAGTTAGGACCAGTAGTAACTAAGATTAATCATCAGAGGGCACCTGCAACAAAAACTTTAACCAGCTCTAAAAACCTTAACCTCTTCCAGCATCCGAAACCTATTGCTCAGATTCAGCATTCAGGCTTGTCAGGTGCATCAGTATCATAAGACGCATCATCCATACAAGTTTGGTGAAGTTAGGACCAGTAGTAACTTAGATATTGCTATCAATGGGCACCCGCAACAAAAACTTTAACCTGCTCCAAAAACCTTAACCTCCTCCAGCATCCGAAACCTATAGCTCAGATTCAGCACTCAAGCCTGTCTGGTGCATCAGTATCATAAGGCACACCATCCATGCAAGTTTGGTGAAGTACAGACCAGCAGTAACTAAGATACTGCTATCAAAGGGCACCAGCAACAAAAACTTTAACCTGGTCCAACAACCTTAACCTCCTCCAGCATCTGAAATTTAGGACCCAGATTCAGCATCCAAGTCTTTCAAGTCCATAAGTAGGTCCAGATGCATCATCCATGCAAGTTTGGTGAAGATATGACAAGTAATAGCTTAGATACAGGACCTGCAACAAAAACTTTAACCAGGTCCGGACGCCGACGCCGACGCCGACGCCGACGCCACCGCCGACGCCGAGGGTATAGCATAAGCTCTCCTTGACTTCGTCTCGGTGAGCTAAAAATCCAAACATTAAGCACCATATCCAAGTGTACTAGCACTCATCAATCAAACATAACTATAAAAACTCTATATATAAAATTGCGTATTAAATGAGTACATCGCTTTCAAAAATCCCTGTGTAAAATTTTGTTACAAAAATCTAAATCAAAACAATCTTGTATATGTAGTTGTAATTTGAGATATCAAAGCAATTGCTTTTGAATGTTTTTCTTTCTGTTCATTTTTCACTTATATTAAAAAATTCAATAAAATATCGGAAACCATGCAGTAAGTACATTTTTTGCACTATCCAGTAGTTTCAGTGATATTCGCCGTAAAAAAAACGCACTTCACAGTTACTCTGTATATATATACATGTAATATACACATCTACTCTTTCTTGGCTTTGGCTTGCTGTCTGTAATACACGATCATACAGGAGATGAATACATTCATGGACGCAGCCACGCAAAAGTTCAGTATCACCCCGGGGTCCCCCGTCAAAACGCATGACGTCACTACACGTGCTGTAAAAAAAAATCATAACAGTTTATAAAAATACACGTAAATTCAAATGATACAAAGACGTAAAGATGATTTTCAAAAAACAAAACGAAAAAACCAAGAGCACCGCAAAGCGGAGCATCCCCTCGCGAAATGAAATAAAGATGTAATATATATTAATTTTTTTTAAAGTTGAAGAGACTAAATTATCTTTCTTTTAAAAACCACTTTGAATTGAAATATTTCGTTTATTCCTATCCCCATGAACGCCCTGGGTGTATCCGCAGGGGGGGGGGGGGGTTGGTTGGTTGGTTACATTTACATGGTTGTACAATGCCTCCCACTACAAGCAAAAACACACCAGAAATGTTTTTAAACTTTAATAATACAGTTTTATTCTCTTTATTCAGTGACATACATTACGCATTAAGACGTTAGTTTCATATTGAATTTGAAAAGTAGCCAAAGATCTAGCGATTTACATTAATAGAGTAACGTATCGACAGCGATTAAAATGATATGAATTCCCGGTTAATTATTTTGACGATATTCATCAATTCATCAAAGCATCTTTTGAATTATAAACCTGTTCTTCTCTTAGTAATTCGAGTACATGTAATATACCGGTAGCCCGAAATTCGGCTCATACGGCGGGTTGCTTGGGATAAACTTAATCACCTGCTCGCGTCAATTTTTCACTTTGGACATCCTTCCAACAATCTATTTCTTCAAAACGTTTGTTTCTTACATTTAAAGCCTAAATCCAACAAATATCAAGTTGTTGGTTTGAAATGTTTGCTTTAAAGAATTGGAAAGGTATATTTTCAAGTCGTATACTTCTATCTTAATTTTAACGATATTTTAATAAATATTTACAAGAATTCCCTAAAAATGAATAGGATTTGTCCTTTAACCATGCTTTTGAAGTGTACGTTGTTTGATAAACATACATGCGATTGTTTTCTTTAAATCTTGCTCTCAAGGCTGAATGGACACACATACATATGTATCCAATGTAAATTCCCTCTTTAAAAACTCGTTCAAATCTTATTATATATATTCTGATATTTGTAATGGTTTTGATGGTTTGGATAAATTCATTCACCTGACACCACGTAGAACATTTAATTTTTCCAATTTCTGAAAATTTGTGTTGAAAACGACTAATTAAAAAATGGCCGAATTGAGCAAAAACTAGACGTTGGACATCCTCCCCTCGGAAAAATTCCTGGATTCCGCTCATGTGAAGTTTAACAAGAATTCTGCTACCAGAAAGAAGCACTGCAGGCAGAGTATTTAAACATTTTGAAATTCTGTCTTTAAAGACTAAGGATAAATTAAACAAAGTATCAGTCAACTTTTTTTACATTAATTTTCGGTTTGTGAAGTAATAAACCTATTATAGGTCGGTGACGCAAGGCTGTGAACGTACCCGTGGCTCCATAGGCGACGATGGCCCAGGTGGCCAGACTAACCTGTCCAGGGTTCTTACTGGTGTACAGCAGCTTTATCTGAGCAAATTTACTGCTAAAGGACAATGGAGTCACCAAGCCCTACAAAATAAAACAAAATCAAAACAGGACTGGTCATAAATAATCAACATCACTTATTTATTGGGACATTTAGAAAGCTAGTAGCCATACACAGGAAAAACTAGCTTAATTAGACAACAATGAGATGGTGACCATCTAAAAAAAAAACCCGCTGAAATAATTGACAATGGGATTAAAAGAATTTCAAAGAAATTTCAAAGGATTTTGCTTTGACCGTGACCTTTAACTTCAAAATTTTCCAGCTGGCATAAAACTTCTAATTCAATCTCATTACCCCTTACATACAGGCATATTTGTTCAATATGAGCAAGATTAAACAAATGAGAAATTATGGTCTAAAACTTACTAGACATTGGAATAAGATCACTGCAAGCCATTAACCTAAAAGCTCTGTTTAAGTAAAGTATTACCCAAAAAGGGCTAAGTAGAGAGTATATATATGCTCTTAAAAAGGACTTATGTGTGATCCGATATGACCTTGACACTTGAACCTACGAATATAATTCAAGGTCACTGCATACCCTTTGATCAAAGAACCATGAAGGTGAAGTATGAGCCAGATTGGAGCAAAGAAAGAGAAGATATGCTCCAGTCTCCAGACAAGGATTTTTCATATAATTCTGCTATGACCTTCACATTTGACCATGAAAATTGGTTCAAGGTCACAACACACCCTTTACTCAAAAGTTCTTTTTATGTGAAATATGAGCCAAATAGGGCTAAGTAAAAAGTGTCTATGCTCTGAAAAATAGATTTTTGCGTGGTCCAATATGACCACGACCTACAACTTCAATCAAAGTAACCGAACATCCTTTGACCATAGACATTCTGTGAGTGAAGTATCAGCCAGATTTGACCAAGGGGAGAGAAGATAGCCCTGGACAAGGATTTTATATATAACTCTGCTATGACCTTAACTTTAGACCTGGTTCAAAGTCACTGCACACCCTTTACCCAAAGGCACTCTGTGGGTGAAGTATGAGCCAGATTTGGCCAAGTTGAGAAAAGACATGCTCTGGACAAGCGATCTCGAATGGACAGACGGACCAACAGACAGACTGATCACTATAGGTCATCTGCAGAGCGGGGCCTTTATTACTTCATACTTTTCTTTAAAAAGATGCATGCAGCACCCCCTCCCCCTACCCAGTTATTAATTATAGACACAATGACAAGAAAGACTAGTGAAGTGCCAAGGATAAACAATATTGATTTGCTATGAGCATCATTCATTACTGTGGAATCATTAGAATTTGTGGTGGCTCAATTTTCGTGGTTTTCATGAGTAGCTATTCCCCACGAATTTAAATCCTCAACAAAAAAAAATTTTAAAAAGAGTATTCTTTTTTAATAATTTAAAAGGTGAAAACTGACGCAAGCACAAAATCAAATCCCCACGAATAAGTAAAAACCAACAATCCACGAAAATTGGCCCCCACAAATTTAAATGTTTCCACAGTATATCAAATAAGTTTATAATTATACAAATATAGTTGTATATGTTTCAAAGCTTCAAGAAATGAAAACTGACTTTGCTGTTAGCATGAGTTCATTATAAAAGTGTTTGCTATGATCATGTTCTTCTCTACTGTTTCAAATGAATGTTTTGAAATATTCCTTCAGGGATAAGGGATTTGTTTTACTTGCATTGTCCTCTTAATAAATTGCCCTGCCCATGCAGCTCAATAATTTCATATCTGCAGCAAATGAATGTTTGGGTGACAGTTTGAATCATCAATGCATGCAATGACTCAATAGTCCATCTGTTTTATCCCTCAGCTGTTGGCGTAAATGGATACTCTTTATAATATAAAAATAGCAACTGTAAAAAAAGAGTAATAATCTGTTCTTGAACATGATACCTATTTAAGATGTAAATTCACAGAATAAGAGCATTTGGATTACACAAACTTTATACTTTGAACCTTTAATCTATGTATGTGTAATTCATACTGGTAAGTCATAAATATAACTAATTTTAATTTGATGATAAGTACTATTTCAAGATAGGTATTAGCCTTAAAGCACAACATAACTTAACCTTGCAGGAGTCAGAAGCTCTACTGTATCATGCAATCAGCTACTAACATCTACCAGTATAAAATATTATGACTGCAGTATTTTGAACCTCTCTCTAGTTTTCACTGCTATTGGAGAGGGGGTTCAAAATATTTTGGCCATGATATATTGGTTAAAATTTCATATCGTTCACAATTGTCAGAAAATAAAAGCCAGATTTTAAAATATGCGAGGTGTGCTTCTCTTGTTTTTAAGCAGATATTAATTCAAGAAATCTAGAGTGCTCTTTATCTATAAAATACTCAGATATTAAGTATGTTTAATGTGAAATTAACTTACAATAACAGTTGTAAGGACAAAATCCGGGAACCATCTCAATGCTATTCCAGTGTACACAAGGAAATATCTGAGTTCACAAGTCAAGTGGTCAAAATTATATTGTGAGGTATCATTGCATGTAGTGTGTTAAAAAGCTGTAAGTCTTTTGTTACTTAGTTTTTTATATATATATATCCGAAAAAATTTAATATGTAGTTGTGACTTTTCCAACAAGTTTTCTGTTGCAGATCTACAATCAATGTGGTATGGGACACCTTAAGAGAAATGAATGAATTAAAGTACGTACATCATATTAAAAATGTCACAATTTTAAGATTGTCAAACTGCATGTACAAAATGTAACCTTAAAATAAATTACGCCTATAATGGCCGGGTTTTGAACTCTTGACTTTCGACAGGTCAGTAGCAGATGCGCTTATAAGGCTTCAAGACACCAAAATTGTGAAAGGAAAAAGAAAGAATTTCACAATTATATAGAGGTGTCCCATACTTTAAATGCCAAGAAGTACGTGTATCTACTGTTTCAAGAATGACAACTCTTACAGACACGCAGAGGTAAAGGATACAACAGAAAGGCTGGCAAGGTCTGGATTTTCAGAAGACCATCAAAGTGAAGAATTGCAATTATCAAAATGAAATCTACAAAACAAGATCAATATAAAAATTATCATATATAAATCTGTAATTCATTAAGGTAAATATAGATAATGAATTCATGAAAACCCAGCTTCTTCAACAATATTGCAAAATATATCTGATCTGACTACCGGTACATGTAATAAATATACTGTAGAAGCATATATTTTCGTTGGGTCAAAATTTCATTGTTTTTAAACCAAATGAGATTTCGTTGGCATTTAATTTCCTCATATCGTAATCTCTTTGTATTTATTAATACTTGGGTTAAAAATTTGTCATGGGTTTAATTTCGTTGATTTATAGTGCCAACGAAAATAATAAAATTATATCCTCAACGAATATTTCTGCTACTACAGTATACATTTATGTAAAGCACAAAATAAAACCTCTCAATTTAACAGAACATTGATTATTGGTACATAAAGCTTTCTGAAAAAATAAAACAGTTTTAAGATCAAATCATCAATTAATTCTTCTGTTCAAATTTCAAAGTCAAAACTGTCAAAAAGTAAAAACCTCCAAACAATTTTTAAGATTTACCAGTCATTCCCCAGACCACTACTTATATTTGAAAATAATTTAATAAATCTGATGATAATGAATAAAATTCAAACTCTGAATACATGTAATACTCCATTCGTGTTCATAAATTACCTTGCAGAACCAGGACAGTGTATTCAAAGTAGGAAGCAAGAGGATAGCCCAGAGCAAAATTATAGGTCAACAAAATTGAATATCTGAAAAAAACATACACCAGTAAAAAAAATGAGGAAAGCTCAGTAATTAATTGCAATTAAAACCATTTCACCCACATTGAATTCATTTGAAAAACAAACAGAAGAAAATCTTAAAAGCTGCATTTAATTAATTTCTGCTGAAAAAGTCTCACATTTTTACATCATATGTAAAGCAAACTTTAAAAGTGTAGCATTAAAGCCAACAATATATTCATATACCAGTAAAATAAATGCATTAGTTAATTAACAAAGTCTATGAAATTAATCACCTGTTTTTAAATGAAGTATTCTGTCAGAGATCAAGTGCAAATCTTAACTGATTGCATTTAAAAAAAAAAATCAGTTTTTGATATACATAAATGTCTTACTGATGATGATCTAATTCTTATACTAGTCCTCTACATTGTGTAATCCAGATACAAAAGGAATCATTTATGAAAGATCTAGTTTATCTTTACAAACCCTTTCAATTAATTATTATTTGTTTACTACAGGAATGTATATCAGAAAAGAATTTACAATCAGTCAATTACTTATCAAAGAGCTTTAAAGAAATACAGGTATTATATTTGACTTCTAAATGCATGTCAATTGGCACCAGATGCATTTGTGGTGAGATTTTATGTAATATAAATCCACATGAAAAGATAGATATCTTACTAAAATAAGCAATTTATCATAGTTCTCAAAAATTGTTAAGCTCAAAAGTGATTAAATTCACGCTGCCTGTAAAATACATTGTGAGAAGCTTAAAGGGTTTGCAGCCAGCAGGAACTGTTTATCTACTTCATATACCATTATCAGGCTCTAACTTCTAGTTCTTCATGTCGTGTCTTATCTAATCACCATAAGAGGTCAAAGACATTTATTTAGAACATGTATGTACTACTGATAGGTAGATAAAAATTATCAACGATAGATGAGTTTGAATCAACCAAATAATGAATATTGTCTTCCTGCAATAATATCACTCCCAAGAATATAACAGTACTTCAGCTTTGAATGAGTTTTTCAAGGAATATTGGTACATATTCTAGATGGTACTTTTATCCTTTCAAGACTATATGGCTGGAAACAAATAGGGCCTATGGTGACACTTAGTCTCTGTGTACTAAGTGAATGAGGATCATAGAGCAGCTCCGCTTGGATAGGATCCTCTTGATGTATTTATAGTCACATGTTGACGTGTGATTATCCTTTTTCAGCTGTGCTATCTTAACTCTTGAACCATATACATTACTGTGCCTTATCCAAATACACATAGCATCTATGTCCACATTGGGACTTGAACCAGCAACCCTTGTGTAACTTGCCAAATGTGTGCCTATGAAAACTGGCCAACAATGGACTTTCCTATTTAATATTCATTACATGTACACAATAATATTTCTAATTCTCTTGTTACATGTATATGTGTTACAGTTTAACACACACTGTGTGATGCACGGGCTGTATACTGCATACTAGTCTTTGTAACTCAGTGTTGATCACAAGACCTCACTTTTAAATTGTTGTTCAGACAAACTATATATATTAACATTTAACAAACTGAAAAAAAATATGATGTAGTGACTCGGAAAATATGATAATTAATATGAAGATGATATAAATCATGTGATAATATATTGACCGAGCAGTGCACATGTAACATGTGTAATGCTATACTGAGTTGTACAGCTACATGTACCGTGTAAAACTGTATACAATGCTGATCAGCTGATATATATCTTACCCTATTTCTTCCAACAATACGCTGCTTAAGCTTAATCCCTTTGTGCTTCTTGCATTTAAGACAGATAAGATTTGAGGTACTTTAACAAAGAGACTCGTCAAAATGACACTGTAACTCAGATAATGACTAAATGAAACAACATCCATTTTTTCGTCTGTCAACTTTCACTCGCTCTATAAACTGGTCCTCATAAGAAAAACTGGTTTTTTTAAGTCCTCTCTCCTATATCGTAGCTTATTACAGTATTATTAATCTATTCTGTGTTGTTGTGATTACTTCCAAGAATATATAAAATTATAAAATCGAGATGAAAATAATTCATCCAAAATTTTATCCATGTTCGAAATAAATTGAAGTACAAATTGTCTATAATCCTTTACTGCGGGCCAGCGATTGTTTACATTGACTTCCGACTTGACAACGAATAGTCGCAAGGAAAATGCCCAAAAAACCAAAAACTAGCGCTAAAAAAAGCGAGGAGTCTATTGCAGAAGAGGACAAAAAGGATGAATCGCTTGCACTTGAAACTGAATCTTCACCAACGGAAGATCAAACTGAGGTTTTGGACCCTCCAAAAGATCCCTCACCAGAGCCTATTTATGATGAACCTGTTCTTTCTGAACTAATTATCGAAACGTGGGTTTTAATTAAAAAAAAAGAAATAAATAAAATGTTGTTTAAATTAATGCTGAAGCATTCAATTTTATGTATGAGCGATAATTTATTTGAATTTAGAACTATCAATGTGAGCTTTAAAAAATTCATTGCAGTTTTGAAGGTGATAAAACGAGAGGAATGTATGAGGGAGAAGGCTATGCCCTTTTTACAGGAGGTCATACATACAAGGTGAGATTGATCATCTCATAAAGACTCGAATAAATATATATCTACTGGTTCATAACTAATACAAGAGGATTAATAGGGTGTACATCCCCTTGCCAAGAAAATTTAATATATTAATGTCAATGCATCAAGTAGTGTTAATTTTAACTCACTTGATCATGGTGGGGTCTATTATTGACTGGTTAATACCCGATGCTCTTTATCTTGGGAACTGATTCACTGTTAAACTTGGAAATTTGGTTACCAGTAGGATTCGACTTATTACAATGCTTATATGGAGGATGCAAACCTTGATGATTCCAAGTATTGAAATTCCATTCAGTCTTGCCCACAAAAATTTGTACACACACAGTCACTTAAAAGAAATTTAAATGCTAAGTTAAAACATCATCATGCATGTATATACATATAGTTAATGATGCTAAATGTAAATGATGTGTGCAAAGAGTTGTGATAGAAATTCATTTAGGATTATATTTACTATTACTTTATGTTATATGACAATGAAATAAAGTTATGCAGCCTAACTATAAATAATTTGTTTTGTTTACATGTTATTTCATAGGGGCAGTTCTGTGAGGGTCTGATGCATGGTCACGGTCAGTATACTTGGAGCGATGGAGTGGTGTACCAGGTCAGTACCTATCAGTTATATGTATAGCTCATTTGTTCTGAGTCTTGTCCTAGCTTACGTTGGTAAAAAACAAGAAATCGCGCGGCAATGAGATCCAATAATGATCTGAGACACAGCTGACTATCAACTTTTATTAAAATATATTATGCAGTAACAATGAAAAATCAATAAAAATACATGAAAAGAGGGAAAAAAGATCAATTTAAAATAAGGAATGATATTAATACATTTGATCATTATGTTGGGTACATTTCAAGTAGAGTTCTGTCAGATGTATTACAAATGTACATGACGTGTATTTAGTTACAAATATTGAAAATAGTTTTTGTTTGGAAATATGACATTTTCTTACTTTAAATCTTATAAAATATTGTACTAAATAACCGCAAATTGAGACAAAAAGAACCATAGTAACCCTATTGTTTATCTTACCTATAGGGGGAGTTTTTCCAGAATCAAGTGACTGGAAAAGGAGTTTATAGATGGCCTGACGGGAGGTGAGGAAATACACAGTTTGAATATAAATTTATGCCATGTACCTCAAAAGTACATGTATAGTTTTTAATGTGTATGGCTTTGGGGTGACTTTTTATATCCATTTATTTTCTTGCAGTGCTTATGATGGTGAAGTTTTGAATGGGAAGAGGCATGGAATTGGAACCTTCAAGTGTAAGAACAACAAGTTATCTTACTCAGGTGAATGGTCACTGGGCAAGCGTCATGGCAAGGTGAGTGTCCTGTTGCAGATAATTCCTTTTATTAGATTCAAAATCATTATAATCAATGTATAGATATGTATATAAGATATATATGTAATACTTCTGTTTTTAAAAGATTATAAGAAAAATGTCATGATGCAGATATTAGAACAAATAAGCACAGAACACTAAACAAATTGCCATTTAATTGTACCAGTAGATAACTTAAAATGTTTGTAGCTCTGTGTATCCAATCTACTTAAAAACAAAATTAAATGTACCCGGTACATAAAAAAGTCACTTGGATGGAGGAGTGAGAGATAAGTTCAGATAACTCTGTTTTCCTTTTGTTTAACAGGGCAAGATGGACTACGATAGCGAAGGTCGATCTTATTATGATGGAGATTGGATCAACAATGTCAAACATGGCTGGGGGACTCGTCAGTATCCCTCAGGGAATATCTATCAGGGGATGTGGTTCAACAACATTCGACATGGGGAGGGAACCATGAAGTGGCTTGATAGGAATCAAATGTACACAGGAAACTGGGAGAATGGAATTCAGGTAAATTAAAGGAAATATCTTACAGTTTTTTTTTTTCAGAATGTACACTGCATGTGGACAATATCCTCACAGGCAGTTAATCAATTGATCTCATTATTATTCTCTTGAGAAATGGCACTTCATGTATTTTAAATCTTATAGTCCATTAAATGTACATACATTATAATCTCTGTAAGATTTGGTTTGGCTTATTTTAATTTTCATTTATAACGGTAATCATAAATTATACTTTCACTAGTGAGAGCACAAGTCTAAATATTTTAACCAACAAAAAATTTTGCCAAGGTTAGAGACATAACAAAATGAATTGAAATGCAAAATTTGTTTACCGTAATTACATGTAAAAAGTTACTTAGATTTTTTACAATAAATTACCTTCAGTATTAATTTATCAACTTAAACAAAATGATTTTAGAATCATAGTTCATGTCTTGATTCCACATTACAGCATGGAGTAGGTCAGCACCTTTGGATGCTGAGGAGAGTATCCGGATCTCAGTATCCACTCCGGAATATGTACGACGGGGATTTCGTGAATGGCCTGAGGCATGGATTCGGTACTTTTTACTATGCTAATGGAGCTAAATATGAAGGAGGCTGGAAAGATAATATGAAGCATGGGAAGGTAATATAAAAATGCGCTTTTTCTCTCTCAGTTACTTGTTTTGATATATACCTCATTGAAATTGCTTATAAGGTGTAGCAGAGGGAATAGCTTAAAATATTCCACCAGTTTTAGGTACATGTTACCAATAAAATCACACGGACATATGCATGCGCTGTCACATAAAATTATATCCTCTCTTTTTTCTTTCATTGAATAGGGAAAATTTGTTTTCAAAAATGGAAGGATATATGAGGGAATGTTTGCCAACGATCACATTGTGGAGTATCCAGATTTCACCATGGACGGAACCACCACTCCAGATATAAGTCAGATCCGAACAAGGACTCCTCTTCCATATGGTGTGTTAATTTTGTTGAGCTTATATTTGAGCTATTAATTCAAAAGTATGCTCTTGTTCTTTTGATATCAAATTATGTTAAAAATTTCAACAAATTCTATTATATCTTTCAACTTTATCAATAAACTGAATTTTTTTTCAAATGAATCACTGTTTATGAATGGTTTTTACAGACAATCTGTCAGTCCACAGTAATGAGAGCAGGAACACGATAAGTCCCAGCTTCCAGCTCAACATAGAGCACCTGCTGGCCGAGTTCACTGATACTGACCGAGAGGAGGAATCCAGCCAGGTAAGGTCTGCTTGACAGACAGACAGACAGACAGACGTACACAACACACACCTGCCAAAAGTATACCGTACATGTACAGTCAGAAATGTAATAGTAAATGTCTAAAATTCAAAGCTTTAATAAATTCAGTGCAACCAGTGAAAGACAAATCTCTCATAGAGTCTAACTCAGTAAACAAATTTAATGATATATTTAAAAAAACAACAAACAAAGTAACAAAATCTGTTAACCAGGCAGTCTGTTTTAAAGTACGGTTGACATGGCATGCCTATTGTGATAAATTTTTTTTGTACAAGCATTTGCTTCACAATCGTGTAAATTAATAGAAATCAGATTCACTGCACTAGATATACATATAAATGAAGTCATGCATTTATGATTTCTTAAAGATTCCAAAGCTGAAAAAATTCAATTCAGTAACATTGGAATGATATACATGTATTTTGTGAACACAGGTGTTGTATGTAGTGATGCGACACATCAGTGCTCTGCGGAAGATCTACAACTTCTACAGCAGTCTGGGATACGACGAGAGTGCCGACAATACGTTTGTGATGAACAAGATGCAGTTCTGGAGATTCCTGGTGGACTGTGAGTTCCACCACAGCGAGACCACTCTGATGGAAATGGACAGGCAGTTGGGTAAGTTATAAATTCATTCTCACCACATTTTCAATTATAGAGAAGTAATTAGATACTAAGAAATCTAAAATAAAAGTTGTTTTTCTCTCATTGAGATTAGTTAGAGTCATTGTTTAGCAGCTAGTATACAAAATATCCTTCCAATTCATTATCAACATTTTTTGTTCTTGTAAAAGTGTATGATATTGGAGTCCCTGGATCACATGCATACAATGTACATGTATGTGTAGGTGAAAAGTTGTGACACATAATTCAAATATACAGTAGCAATAGATATTTGACCTTATTAAATTAATTAAAAAACCTTGTTTTAATAATCATATTAAAATCAATTAATGTTGTCACTGATATAATTATATGGACCAATATTAAGATTATGTGAAATGCTTTTTTCAATAGGCCACAATAAAGAGAAGTATGAACTGCACAATCCTTATGAAAAGATTCTCCTGAGACAGTTTGTCAACAACCTCATTGTGCTGGCCTACCATATGTACAAGGAAGAGGCTGAAGAGTAATTAGCTATTATTGATTGATTGATTGTAATATACATTTTTGATTTTTAATTTTTTTTTCAAGTATAAAACTGTATACCACTTTTCCATGATAAAACTTTGGTTTATCTTGAGTAAAGTACTAGCTGTTTTGTTTCATTGTTTATTCAGTGTTTTGAAGACTTGTTTGTGTGTCATATGAAAATATTAAGTGATTGTTTGTTATTGTCATTTTTAGGGAATGCAAGGGACCAATTCTGCATTGGTGCATGTCCAAACTGATTTCTGAAAAAATTCTTCGACATGCTTGCAACGTCAAAGGTAACTGATTAATATGATTAACTTTAAGATTAAGAAATCAAAACATGATTAGCATTACCATCATATTTTATAATCAGTGATTGACCTTAACAATCTTTTCCAGGACATTTCTACACTGAGCCTAGGCGTGCTGTTAATGCCGTGGTTCACTGGGACCAGGGCTATGAGATCTATCAGTCCCTCTCCACCCCTAGAAAGGTCAGACAATGTATAGTTTGCTATTAAAAACTTTTTTAATCGAAAGAATTAATTTGGCCAAATAAAATTGGTTACACATTTACCCCATTTAAAAAGGATATGCAGTTTATTATAAAAACAAAAATTTTTGTATTCAATTTTAGGTGCCGTTTTAAATACATGTAATCATATGTTTGCAAAGTTTGTTGAATCTTGTGAAACCATTTCATACAGGTGTATACATATGTTTAGTATATTCATTATATATAGCAGTATCCATTATTCTATTTATTTACAGAAAAAACCTTATGATCCAGCCATTAAAATGAGAGAATTCTTGTATCTGATGAAGGTATGGTCTACGATTCTACATATCAATTTAAAAAATCTTACACAAAAAAGAAATCATAAACAGAGTACTTTGATTAAAGCAATACACAGTCATATTTTATAATTTCTGTTTCAGGATTTGAAGTTGATTAATAATGACCTGACTCCCAAGGCCATCATTGATATTTTGTCAAAGGATGACCCCAATGTGGCGGATGGGGAAGGGTGTTGTAACTTGGAACTAGAGGTAACTTATCTTCAATGCACAATATTACAGCAATGTATTTGTGACAAACTGTGTACAAAAATACAGACTCACAAAGATTACTGTGTTATTAAGAGTTTTTCGATACCATTTCTATATGTTGTATCTTAATTTAACAAAAGAAAACCATTCCAATTACTGTGTCATTACCAAAACTTAAACTTGCATGATTAGATTTATATATGTGTAGTTTTTTTTGTATGACAGAAGAAGCAATTTATGATCAAATGAACCCACATTTGAATGATCCATCACTATGGATAATTTTATGCATTAAAATTAGCCACTAAAGAGTTGGTTTTTTTATTACACAGATGACATTCCTGGAGTTTTTCGAGGCACTGATTGGATGTGCTGAGGTATTTGGAACTGAGGCGGTCATCAAAGACCCCACCACGCCTCGCCCCAGCACTGTGATGACCCCAGAACAAAGCATGTTCTCAATTCCAGTGTCAAGGTCACGCCTAGACAGCCAGGTAACCTTGACCTTTGAACTCATCTTTGTTACTTTGCACTCAATGATTATGTCAGCATACTCATTTTCTTGGTTGGCCAAATCAATGTTTTTATGGGTCCTCCACACCTGTAGAAAAAGTTCCTCAAATATGTAATACATGTATTTCAAATTCTAGCATGTGTATGATTTGAAAAAGACTAAGCATTTAAATGAATATAACAATTTTGGGAGAAAAAAATGAAGCCATAATTTCCAAAATGATTTTGCAATGCAAGTAAACAAAGTCTTCAAAGTTGGATATATATATATGTCTGACATGCCATATCCACTGTGCTTCACGTAGTACTAAGTTAGACAAACTATTGTGTAAACAATTTCCAAAGTTTAATCTCTTTGTTTTGATTGTACTGTCATAAAAAGTACAAGTTGTGGAGGACCCCTAATGTACATGTAAAATGCCAAAGAACCAAGGACTGGGTTCCACAAATGTATACCAGATGTTTCATTTTAATCAAATTCATATATATGCATGTATTTCTTGAAATTTTGCCTAACTATATTGATATCTATAGGAATTTACACAACTTAGCCTTATAACTTCAAAGTCTGTCAGTTTTGTGGTAAGTTCAGGAATTCAAAAAAAAAACAACAACAATATCTTCCTCGTTTGTTATTTCTTTTTTTTTTATTAATCATAATACCCTTTATATCAGTCTTTCCCCCCTCCTTTTAAGAAACTTATTTAATTTTAATATTTTGAAAATCATAATTTTAGAGTTTAATGGTGAAGTGTAGAATAATAAATTCTTAGTGTTAATAGATAGCGAATTTGTAGTTTTTAATACATTTACTTATATTCAAAATTATTACAATATGTAATTTGGTGCTTATTTTTACTGTAAATAAAAAAATCTTTAGAACTATTTTTGGAAAAATGAAAGCCATATTGTAATTTGAGCCACATTGTATTGAATTTACTTGTTTGTTGAAGTGATGAAACTGTTAAAACAATGCTTTTAATTTGTACTTGAAGTTTGAAGTTTCTATAAATGCATGAATATATTGTTATATATGTTTACTTTATTCAACTTGGAGATTTTTTTTTAATAAAACAGAGCTTGTAACATATTTATTTATAATGAAAAATTGTTTTTACAACCCCACCCCAAGTATTTATAAGTGTAGAGGTTTTATTATTCATTATCCAGACGGGAGCTTTTAGTTAATTATATATACTGATTAGCTAAGCAGGTACATTTATTGATTAACTAACCTCACCTCTGCTTTATTAGATTCAGAGAGTTCAGAATTATCGAGTCCATTAATGTATGAACATCATGTATTCAGAGAAACTGTAGTTATATATACATTTTTCTTAGTATGTTGACAATTCTGTCTTCGTAGAAATGTTTCAACGTTTTGCATTCATATTTTGAAATAACCTTAAACATTGGAGTATTTTTAAAATTAGATTCTATAAATTTCAAAATGCTATAAATACAAAAGTATTTCACTTTTCCCGCATTCAATGATAATTACACGATAGCTAGACTTTGTTTGATATGTCTTATTACAGGTAGGAATCGATGGGGCTGAGTCCCAGGGCGTGGTCTCTCCCAGACAGAACACAGCCTCCCCGGAGTCACAGTCCCCTACCAGAGCTGTGTCGTCTGCTGATGGTACCACCAAAAATGGCGATATTGCCAAACCTTCAGAGGTCGGTCAAATTTGTTTGGTTTTCAGACTTGATTATCTCTCTTTTCATAGAAAATTCAAAACTTCATCGAATTCATATATAGAAGGTTTGATGATGAGGTTACCTTTTATTTTTACCTCCAGGTCCACCAGTCTATATCCAATGTGACTGGGGGAGGTTCCGTCAGCATTGGAGTGGATGGGGGAACAACGAGCCGACATGAGTCCACAAAAGGTAATAGTTTAAGTCAAATATAGACGACAGGCCCTGGGGGCCATAAAACTTAGACGAGCTCACTTTTGATCTCAGTCTCACTTTTCCACTATGTGTTCCTTTTGTAAAAGTGAGACTGAGGTCAAAAGTAGGCAGCTGATGTTGATTATTGAGAACAATTCAACTCTTGGTATTATATGTTATGTAAAGGATGGAGATGGAGTTACCAATTTCTAAAAGGCATATGAAAAAATGTCTAATTTTTTTTTTGGTTTTATCTAGATTTGGCGCCAGACGTACAGAAGAGTAACTCGTTTTACAGTACTCACACCAATGCCACGGAAGATGGAGGACTAATGCACAGTTCTGTGTCTGTTGGGGGTCATACCACAGAGGGACACGACGGGGGCGAGGATGACGAAGAAGGGGTTAAAGGTAAGACGATTGTGAACGTAAGCAGTCCTGTTTAACAGTGAATTTATTATTAGTCAACTATTGCCTTCTTATCAGTTGAATAATGCGTACATCAGAGCAAGCATGCGAAATTGTATACCTAATAAATCTTAAACTTAATATTTGTTCCAATCAAAATCAAGGTTTTCCTGTAATCGGTCAAAAAAGGGAGAGAGATAATTTGAGAAATCGTAAAATACAGTTTCATTAAAAAAAGAATTAAAGTTTGCTATTAAACATTACAATTTTTAACACTGAATGCAAATTAAAATTTTTAATAGGTGGCGTTGCTATTGCTGAGCAAGATGAAGAGGAGGAGGATGAGCTAGACGAGACCACTCGACAGTTCAACTTCTGGACACACCAAGTCCACATCTTCTTCGTCAGGAAATTCTTCCCTGCAGCCGAGAAGTTTCTTCAGCTCCGTCAGCTGGTGGAGCGCAGGAATATGGAGATGACCAAACAGAGGATCTCCGAGACTCCATCCAGGAGGGAAAGTGTCAAAGTGAATTAATTTTGTGGTTCTCAATCCACACAGCCTGTGATAATATTGAAGAAAAATTATAAGGAAACTTTTTCTTTTGTAAATTGAATATTAAACTTTTGTGTCCAGTTAATCAGTGAATTGGTTTTTTTTTTAATTTATAGACTAAAAAGCTCAAAGAAAATTTGAACGCTTAATAATACAACTAGACAAGTAATGAAATAAACTGGTAATGTCGCTCAGTTTTTCACTTCATTGGCATAAATAAAGAAACAAATAGATTATAGCTGTGAAATACGCACTTTTGATTATCAAATAAACCTTTGAATAAGTGCAGAACTGCTTTTAGCAAGCAAACTGCAAATGATTTATTTTGGTGAAGTTTTAGTTGGTAGACGATTTTGTGATGCTATTAAAAAGCTGTTGTTAACATCATATTTCCAAAACGTCGTATCATGCTCAAGAATAGTTATTGCGGGATGGGGGGGGGTGTTTATGGAGTACTGAAAGGTTATTATTTGTCTACAAAATTATTATTATCTTCAGATGTTAGATGTATTTATACTAAGGCGTTCTCAGTCGAGACTTCTTTATAAATGAATTGTATTGTTATGAACGATATCGTCTAAATAAACTAGTACTAGTCAGACATTATTATATTAGTCGATAATTGGATAAATTGGCCACAAAATGTTTTTTTCTGCAATGATCGCCACCCGCATGAATCATCAGAAAAAAACATTTTGTTGTTAATATTTACATCTTTCTTTTAACAAATTAATAAATTGATCGAAAAAAGTAAGTAAAATTCGCCAAAATTACTGATAATGGGCATCAGTACGTTAGCTATGAGAAACAGCCAAATCATCTCTTTAGGGAATTTGACATCATCATGATTATTTCGTGCAGTCCGTGAATTTTCTTTGGTCGCTGTAAGTTTGGACAAATCGATAAACGGGGCGTGTCTATATCCCTGTCAGTTTCAGCCGCTGTAGATTTCGACCAATCGATAAACTGGGCGTGTAGGTGTTTCTTCTAAACTTTGGTGTTTCATACGGGATATGAAGGTGGCGATATTTTTTTCTGCAATGATCTGGACTGGCTGTTCCGATAGAATTATGAATAAACTGTTATAAAATAGTATACAATTATTTAATGCTTGAGCAGTCAATAGACCAGAATATTTGTCCCGAGGTGCAGGGAACAGCTCAGTATGATCTATTGCCCGAGGCCAACGGCCGAGGGCAATAGATCATACTGAGCTGTTCCCTGCACCAAGGGAAAAAATTCTGGTCTATTGACTGTTCAAGCATTAAATAATTGTTTTATTACCTAATTCCTTTTTTACTTTTCAGGGTTTACCATCTGCATATTGCAGATGGTTTTCGTGCCATTATGCAATATACTAAGATTTTTTTTTCATCTTTTACGTGCACAAAACCTGTTGCATGCATTACAACATCTCAATTCAATATTAGTTTACACAAAGAAGGGGGAGTCTTCAACCCATTAGATTTTAAATCCATGTAGTCTTTTACCTTATATGAGGCTTTAAAACTGTTGATTATTTGATACTCCATTTTGATAGCATTGAATTTGGTTTCACCAAGTACTAAAACAGCGTCTATGTAAAGGAATATACATTCCATGAGAACTATCGAAAGGATGTTACATTAACATACCCGCGTTCTGAAATACGTTGCCGGTCAAACAGATCGCAGTCTATTGACCGGAAGTCCAATAGATCGCAGTCTAGTATTTGACTAGATACACAATGAAAAATGCATTTAAAAAACAACTTTGACCATAAAATACTGTTTATGTTTATTTGGTTTGCATGGTCAAAACACTATAAAACAGACTGTAATCTATATATAGAAGTCAAAACGCTCCAAAAATAATGGACACAATAAAGTTTAAAAGATGTACACAAACAAGATAGATGTAAATAAATAATTCAGCTTTGTTATTGACATTGAGATATTAGTACATAAGGTATAATAAATTAATCATTAAATATACATGTAGTTCTTTACAGTAAAAAGCTCCTGCAACAAATTTATCACATATTTCTATTAAATTGACCGAATTGCTTGAAGTCAACAATTAAAAGGTAAACTGTACCAGTCTGTCACTGTATGTATCATCTGTACATGTAATTTGTATAAACAACAAACACCTTTCGGTGTATAAGACTCGGGATAAATACGTTTTTCCCCACAATATAGTGTGATGTATCACGCGTATGGTGGTCACGTGTATATTCCCCCATGCTGGTCACGTGTATATCCCCCATCTAATCTCTCCAATAGAGTCATCCACGAAAACACCTCTATGAGGCTTTGTCTTATTTATCATACTACTAAACGTTAAGTAATTATATCTTTATTAGAAACAATACAATTCATGCAAATATCTGCAAATGTTATTAAGTACTGCAGAGGATCTTCTTGGTTCGACATGTCGTGATTCCTGTGACGGCGAGTCCGCCTTCTTCCCGGAATGCTTGAATCGTACATGGAGCGACGCTATTAGTTTCAGATTTGAATCTATGATAAAAATATTATAGATTTGGCGAAATCCAGCTTCACTTAATCTCGGCGTAGTGGTTCCCTTCATTGACATCAAGATTCATGTACACCTGATTAAAAATAAAAATGAATCGATGATAAATAAAAGTCTTTATTTATGATAATTCCCTTTTTTGTACTTATTGTAGCATTGTTGTAACCCGTCCCTTGTTATCAGTAGTATTATTGACTCTAGAATTTTTGACTACGTCGTTCATATGTACTTTTCGAAAATTTTTATGGTCATCTTATTGTTTTCGTAACCAGAAAACCAGGATATCATAAGATGACTTTGGTTCCATGGCACAACCCTGACTTTACGTTAGATGATGTCTCAAGTTACTCTCATTTTAATATAAGCACATGTAACATTATTTTAAAACAGAGATCATGCAATGAGCTTTACCTGACTGTCTTCGAGCATGCGCTGTAACCGGAGGACAATGTCACTAAAATATGGACGGGAATCCGGATTTTCGTTCCAGCATTGTAACATCATTGCATACCTGCAAACGTCACTTTTTACTTCTTAAATTGAACTAGATACACATAAGGTGTATGTTACTAAGAAATACAAGAAAAGAAAAAATGTAATCATATGGTGAATAAACTTACAAAGCTGGTTCGCAATTTCTTGGTCTGCGCATGCGGAATCCCTGTTTCAGTAGATGACACATTTGGGCGGTGTCTATACCATGGTAGGGGGTACCTCCGAGAGTGCAGACCTCCCATAGCAAAACCCCAAATGACCATCTAAAAAATATTTGTTTTTAAAATTGAATGTCTTTTTCATATATCATATTCAAGCAACCCTTTTTTTCAAAGCCCCCCCCCCCCCCCTGAAGATCAGCTGTGAATAAATTGATTACGGGACGTTTGGTCGTTTTATTAGTATCTGATATATATGAC
This sequence comes from Magallana gigas, assembly GCF_963853765.1. NCBI lineage: Eukaryota > Metazoa > Mollusca > Bivalvia > Ostreida > Ostreidae > Magallana > Magallana gigas. The sequence continues at coordinate 24,683,203 of NC_088859.1, forward strand.
TATTTAAGTACAACAAGAGCAGTTTGACTCACACATCACTCTGTGACGTATAGGTTGCGTTGAATAATGATTCTGGTGCCAGCCATTTCACAGGAACTCGAGTCTAAAAAATGAAAAACCAAAATCTATCATTTGTTTTTTAAATTTGTATAATGTTATCATTGTTATGTTGAAATCAGATACTGCTGTTTCTTTGTGTTAAATCTTCAGGTGAAATCAAAGTACGTCACACAAAGAATCAAAAGTAAAAGCAATTGAAAAGATATAATGACCCGCTATTGTTGGCATTAATTGTGCTTCATATAACTGTTTACTTCATGTTTAGCATTTATCTAAAAGCTTTGGAATAGTTCCAAGAAAACCTACATTTGAAGTTTTGACATAGGTGTCGTCATTTTTGGACAGTCCAAAGTCCGCTACCTTGGCTATCAGATGTTCATCAAGAAGAACATTGCGGGCGGCAACATCTCTGTGAATTATCTGGAAGAATAATACATGAGAAACATTTTTATTGCTCCTCTTATGTCGATCAAATAAGCACAGAATTTGGAATGTAAAAATGTGTTTTAGCGTGACGTGCATGAACCGGAAGTACCTGTCTGTCTGCAAGGTGTGACAAACCGGAAGCAACTTCCAATGCAAATTTGAGCAGCACCGATTTTTGGACTGGTGAGATTACTTTGGCATTAGCGTACAGATTATTTTTACATCGCTTCATTTTCCTTAAGTAAGACCGCAAATCGCCGTTTACGCAAAATTCCATGGCAACGTACATAGTTCCTAGATGAAAATAAAACAACATATCGTAAATTACATAATTTTATGATAGCGATTACGAACTCGACTATTACGACACCAAAAAAAAAAAAAAACTCAAAACGTGACAGAACTTAAATATATACAGAGTAACATGTCTGACTCTTTTAATGTTACATCATGATGTTCAGTTCGGTAAAAGTCTTTCATAAACAACACTTTCTGAATGAAAAGCGATGGGAGAAAAATAGAAACCTTGTATATGACAAGCGCCCACCAGGCACACCACGTTTGGATGCTGACCCACTTTCTTCAGAATGTTCAGTTCATTCATAAAATCGTTCTTATCTCTTTCCGATGATGACTCTGAAAACATAAATAAAAGCTTTTACACAATAGCCCTTTGAAGTTGTGGTAACTGTGTTATATCAGTGGGTCTATTTCCATCGTGGTGCTCACCCTTCAATGACTTCACCGCCACTGGTATCTTGTGGTCTCTGTCTTGTTTCACATATCCCTTTTTCACCATCCCAAACTGTCCGTGTCCAAGTTTCTCATTGGTTATTACAAGATTATACTTGTTCAACTCGAACGGGCCAGACAACACCTGCTCATACAAATGCAGTTCTGGACTTTGTAAGCTTCTCTGAAAGTCGAAAAAAGATAGATTATGAAATTTCACAAATGAGCAATATATTACTAAAATAAAAAAGATTCCTATAGAAAGGTAGAATGTTAAATGTCGCTTTGACTATTCCACTGAGAATTGTCACAAAATTTCAACCGCCACGAGTTATAAATAGCAGGAACAATCTACATGTACTTCAAGTTGTTGCTTGGAAAAAACATCATAAATATTTGTATTTTTTTTTTCGATAGAGAATCAAAATATCAAAACTATGGTATAAACTTACAGTCGAGAGCCTATAGAAGCGACTAAAGAGGCCATGTTTGTACCGCACACACACGAAGTACATCACTGTAGCGGTGAAGAGCAGTAATAGGACCACGATCACAGACACCAGCACAGACATCAAAAGGTTGTGTGTCAAAGGATTGGCAGCGCCATCAGAATCTATAATAATGAAAGCACAAGGCGTTACTGTACTTCCCTGCTCAATGCCACCAAATCGAGAAAAATACAATTTAACCCTTTTCGGTGTTTTTATAGTGCTTCTTTTAAAAAGAAAATTATTTTGTGGCCCAAAGAATATAAAAAAACTAACAAACCTATACACATGGATCCTTTAAATCCCTCCATGCAGCCCCCGGTACATGTACCATTGTTAGGCAAACACGCCTCGCCCTTGATGCAGTGCCCACACTTGAAACTGCACGCTAGCCCGTATGTCCCTTTTGGACAAACTTTAATAGAAAACATGTATGTCAATTTAGGTGTGCTTCAACAAAAAGTCATACTTCACTATTTATACCATAAGATTAAAACAATTAATTTGTAAATTTATATTTGCCAAAAGATGTTTAATTCATATCGATTTCGTTAAAAGAAAGAGATCTTGTTTATGACGGCGCTGTTTAACTAATCAGGGAAAAAGTTTTACAAAAATTGTTATTGAACTAGTTTTTGCTTGAAATGTACTCAAATCTGTTTAAAATACCAGTAGAAAAAGTTTTACAAAAATTATGTTATTGAACTATTTTTTGCTTGAAATGTCAGTTTAAAATACCAGTAGTGTGCTTATTTTCGGCAATGTAATATTTAGACTGGAACGCACCTTCATCACAGCGAGGCCCCCTCCAGCCACTGGAGCACCCCTCACATATACCCCCGCGGGTAGGGTCACAGTTCTCCCCTCCGTGACAGTGTCCGCAGGCCAGAGTACAGTTTGGACCGTAAGTATTATTTTTGCACTCTAAATATAACGCAAAGTCGAAATTAGAGCACAACCACCTTAAAAAGTGCATAATTCGTCAGTTTATCTTCTTAAATTGTTACATTTGTCAAATAAATGAGAAACTTTTTGCTTCTGTTCCTACGATGTGCTACCAGACCTATTTATTCACACAAAGCGATCTAGTGAGTAACAGAAGATCGTGATGAAATGTTTACAAAACATGCAGATAGACGCCATAACAGCTCAATTTGTTAGGATCCAGATGGAAAGAGTTGTAGATAGCATGAAAATTTACTCTTCATTATTACATATAAATTTCGTCTTTGTGGAGTGCAAATGGAACTCCAAACGCATCAATTACAAGCTTGCCTTTGTTCATTTTTTATTTAATCCGAGACATGTGAAAATACCAATGGGTTTATATGATCAATGCTTTCTTGTGCTGCTTTGGAGAGACACATAGTTAAATGTACTAATATGACTCACTGTCGAGACAATTTGACCCAGTCCATCCTGGTTTGCATCCTGCTGCGCAACGTCCGGTCACATGGTCACACGCACCATTTAGGCACTTTCCACAAGCGTTTTTACACTCGTTACCAAAGAAACCAAGACGACATCCTAAAAATATGAAGTTAATTATGTTCATTCATTCAATTTATCACGTTATCGGCAAGAATTAGACAGTTGTTTCTAAAGATACCAAGACCACATCCTACATATCTAAAGTTATGTTCACTCGGTTAATTATAGAATGTCATACTACAAGTATTCGACAGGAATGTCGGTTAGTCGGTGGTTGGCCCACTCTAACGATATTTTTAGTCAATGAACATGATGAGATCAACAGGTGAGGGATCATGTAAAAATATTCAGGCTGATCATCCCTACTACAGGAGATTTAAATCATCAACTTGTTTTATGTTTATCCTTATATCTAACTCTTTGGACCCGGAGCCATGATCACATCACAAAGAGAATAACAGATTGTTTCAAGTGTTGGGTACTCCAACATCAGTCAGGACTACTGAGATACAGTGGGGAGGGCGTAGCTCTAAATGAAATAATTATCTCATTACAACCGAATTCATTCACAGAAAAACATACAGCAGGCAGAAAATAAATCTTTGACGATAAAAAATATCTTTGGGCACGCAGTGTTATATTGGCTTTTAATGATTGCACTCTTTGCGCCTCGTGTGCTTCATGACGCCACCTTCAACGCTTTATCTTGTTTACGTTTATCATTCAGCAAATTGCCTGAATTCTTCCAATATACACGTTCTAAATTTGACAGAAACTACGTACGTCGGTCGCATTTTTCTCCGGTCCAGCCGTGCTCACATCCTGATGTACATTGACCCGTAACGGGGTCACAAGTTGACCCATTCCCACATTTTCCACACGCCATGGAACAGGCTATCCCGTATGTCTGAGGAGGGCATTCTAGAGTTTTGAAAAAGATACCAATATTAGAATGTTTGGAATTTGAAAAAAATGACATCATAACTTGTAAAACACATTCAGATGCCAAATCAAATTTAATAAAAGACCAAAATAGATTGCTTTGGTCAGTGTAAAGGGACAAGGCTTTCTAAAAAAAAGTTCGGGTCTGTAGACATGAATTTTCGAGTTAGCAACAGTTTTGGAGCTAAGGTTAGGGTTGCACTTTGGTTTAGGGGATGTTTAATAGCATTATATTCGTATATCAGAGCATGCCTCTCCGGCGTACCCCGGGTCTCCCCCTACCTTGGTCACACCGGGCCCCGCTGTAGCCTGTCTGACATCCCCCGCTACATTTCCCAGTGATGGCGTTACAAACTTGTCCAGAGTTACACTTCCCGCACTTTCCGGAACAATTAAAGCCATAACTGTACGCCTCACACGCTGAAAATGTTTAAGAAATATATAATATTTTTATCAGTGAAATTGTAAGCAAAGTGGATTGTTCTAAAACATGCAAAAATTGTTGAACGAAGCCCTACTATCATTATCTATCAAAGAAAAAAAGATATGATTTTGATGAATTTGGATAATAGTAAAATTAATCAAGCTCTGGTAGCGAAAAAGATTGCGTTACTTTTAAACTTTGTGGTCGAAAATCTTACTTTTCAAGTAACTATTAACATAAGCAATGATAAAAAAGTTTCCACTTTATTTTATTTGTAATTTCGGGAAAGTAAACTATTAATTCTAAGATTTTGCGTTGGTTGTATTTTTTTCTCGGAAATCCAAACTAAATCATTTGCCTCTGTTCAATAGCTAATTCTTTTACAATCTTGAATCTGTATAACGTCGGTGCTGCATATTAAATTCATTACGTCATCAGCCAGCCACCTGGTACATGTATCAGGCCGGAACTTTTTATTTTTGATATAAGTAAGCATTTGGGGTTTTCTGTATTTTCCCGTAAAATTTTGATAAGGTTTATTACAATTAAATTGCGGGCAGGGAAGTAATATCATTTTGCTAATATGCATAATTTTGATATGATTAAATCAATTTTTCAAACCCTCATTGATGAATGTAGCATCGTCCTATGAATCAAACAATTCTAATATGAAAGTCTCTAAGTACATGTAGTTATTGATTCTGAAGGCAACCAATCATTCTTAAAACTATTAAATTGATAATAAGCACTTATTAAGCAGAGTGTAGCGTAGGTTCTTACGATCTTTGCAGAGTTCCCCCTTAAAGCCGGGTAGGCAGCCGTTCTGGCATTGACCGGTATTCAGGTCACAGGGTTCTTCATTGAGACAGTGTCCGCAGTGTAGCTTACAGTTTGGTCCATACGTGTAGGAGTCGCATCCTGAAAGAGACACAAAAGCTCAGATCATTGGTATTTTAATTTTTTAAACCTTTAGAATGACATTGTCTTTTTATGTATTATTTTAATTATCATATCAGATGTATACGTATATAGCTACAAGTATGTTAAGCGTTTTTGAAGAATGTTTTTTAAATTTTAAATTTTTAAATTGGGGGGGGGGGGTTATGAAGGGGGTAAGGTAAGGGCTTACGTTCGTCACATCGTGGCCCTCGCCAGCCCTGAAGACACCCTCCCAGACATCTCTCTGTGCGCGTGCATCCCTCCTGACAGTTTTCTGGACAGGCGTTGGGACAGTGCTCCCCAGGGATACATGCTGCAAAAGTAAGTTTTCCAGTTTTTTAGTAATATATAGTACAAACCAGTACATCATATACAACGGTATTAAGAGGAATTTGCTGGAAACTTTAATTCGCTCTATCGGTATAAAACTTGTATACAAAAAAAAATGACATGCAAGCTCATCGGTATTAGGAACTAATGTATTATTCTATTATATATTTCAATTATTTGCTGGAACACTACATTTTGATCAATATGAAAATGCTAAAAATATTTTAAATTGTTTTTATTTCAATTATATTTCAATGTTTTGTGTTTTTAACCTTATTGTACCTTTTTCAACCTAATGTGATCCTTTAGTACGAAAACAAATCTTATTTTTCACAATAATAATATAGAGCTCAAAATTAGAAAGTTAATGAACTGTATTCAATTGGTTGTAATTAGGATCTAGACATTCCTGTCATCGACAAAATAATTCTTTTGAAATATATTTGAAATTTTGATATTACAAATGCTCATTTCATCACTTTAGAATCAATAGTTTTCATTTTAAATTATCCATTCATTTGCGTCCGCCGAAAAATCTAAAATTGTTCAGTATGAATAGGTATTCTTAAGAAAGTAAACCGCATTTCTAGAAAACCCCTGTTATTGTTCTCTTTCATATTCAGTATAACATAAGTCAACCACCGTAAGTTTCAATGAAATATCACTGTACAAGTACTTAATTGGTTGTTATATAATTACTAGTACGCGGGACTAGACAGACGGATACTAAAGTAAGGCGTGTGGAGATTCTCAAATGAAGTATCTTCCTTAGTGGAATCACATGTCTATTTAAAATGTTCACTTGCGGTTTAAAATACGTTCAAGGGTGCAAAACTTACTTAAAACCAGGGAAGGTTAAATTTTTTGTATTAATCGATTGAGTTCTCATTTTGGAAAGAAAAAATATGTCAAGATCCTCCTTTTGACGCGACGTTATCTTTTTAGAAAATAAACAAATGGAAATGCAATACATACTGTTCACATAAACGCAGATTAAAACATAGGCCAAAAAGTTAATTGAAAGGTGGCGTTTGACCGGAAGCCGATGTAATAGCGAACAACGTCATCACACAGAAACCGCTGACGCAGGTAATTTTTCACAACATTCATAACCATCAAAGAAAGTATATTGTTTATATAAATTATATAATATAAATATCTGCTTTTTAATTTATTGTAATCAGAAACTAAATCAGTAAGATGCAAATTTCATCGGGAACATGTGTACATGTTCGGATAATCTATAATGGACCATACTTGTCTAGAATACATGTAACTATTCGCTCCAAGAATCAACTGGCATACATGTACATGCATACGTAATTCTGACTAAAACATTTGCAACCTTAAACAAACATAATGTTTCTTTGAAACGATAATATCGATTTTAAAAAATCGTGTTCTGAAAAAGACCTTTCCCTTAAAACTTTTATCTTGCTAAGTGATCTCTTAATAACGTATTCAAGTGAAGATTCTCTTTTGGTATTAGTTCTTCAGTTCCGTCCTCATATTATCAAAACAACGTGATTGCATAATATATCGCATTGACAGTGTCAAGGACACAGGTCAGAAGACTCCCGGGGTCGGTGCGTAGTCCACTCGGTGAGGAGAGAGTTGTCAGCAGATGCAGAAGTAATCGATAGCGAGCACCGGAAGTACTTCTAACGTGTTGACATGTCGATTCAGGTGCAGTAGGCTGACGACAACTGTCGATGAATGGCCCTATATATCTAGTGTCTCTTTCTCAGATTTCATCGCTCAAAACTGTCTAATGGCATTGGAGGTGCACGTACTCAACTAATCAGGGTTATAAAAGAGCTCTTCAGGAAGGAGCTAGCCATTGAACTCATATTCATCATGGTTTTTACTTACACATCAATAATGAAATATCTTTTACACATTAATAATGAACAAAAACTCATCTATGTAAATCTTTAGCATTAATTTTTTAAATTTGGATTGTAAAGAAACTCTCGTGAGATTTATAAAACATGTATTTTTTAATTCAATTTTAGGTTTGCCTCATGGGTTGGTTATTAATAAATGTTGTTCATTTCGCAAAATATTGTCTATTAATGCGACTATCGCCTTCATTTGTCTAAAATAGAATAATTGCAGCTTAAGTTCATCTAATATAACGTCTGCGATGCTTCAAGCTATTAATTACAATATTGGTTTTAAAATGAAGGTGCGTATGTAATAAAAATTAAGTTGCTAATGAAATATGAGACATTTGTAAGTTTGAATCAAAACAACTCAAAAACATGTCAATTTTTCTCGTCAATTTGAATTAAAACACTAAAAACTTTTTGGTATAGGATATCTCAAAATTAGTTTCGTGAATACTTTTTGCGCTTCGATTTTACTAAAAAGGTAATCAAATTCTACGAATGTTTTTCTCTTTCTTTATTTATACATGTAAAAATATTTGGACCCAATTATGTCACTTTCACTAAAATTTCGATGATATGCCCCTTACAAACCCGATCATTCTTATAACATGCTCAAGTTTAATTCAAATTTATCTGTGGAATTATGTGTACAGGGCTGCGTTCAAGATCGTAGCTGCTACGTAGGGCTACGTAGTTGAACGGAAAGCTAGCCTAGCCGCTATGTAGATATTCTTAGCCTAGATATTTTATGCTAAACATCGAATTCAAGATGGCCACCTTAGTTACCACTTTGTAACAAACACGAAATCTAATTATATAGTAATATTTTATTCCTCCTTTAAGTTATAATGAATCTTAACATGTACATGTATATTTCCGCTTGAAATTAACAAATTATGTCAATGTAATAAGTCTTTAGTTGAATATTTCCAACTTCAAATTAGACATCTAGCGGCTAACCTAACGGTCCGTTCAATAAACCTAGATATCTACGACCTAGCGGCTAGGCTAGCAGCTACGATCTTGAACGCAGCCCATGTGTGTGGTCCAGAGGAGTCGTGACATTTTTTGTTCAATAGCATGTTTATATATAATTTAAAAAAAATGATAGCTTCAATTTACTTTAGGTTTTCTTGGATATTTTACGTAAAATTGAAACCCCATTGTGGCCCCTACTGAACCCATATAAGGGACCGACTAAATTTGAAAATTCTGTATCATAGCTTTCATGAAGATTGCGTTTTTATGTTTATTTTACAAAAACATTTATCTTTTTTTTTTCATTACCATTCTTTATTTGACCCTTTGCCCAAATTGTTTCAAACTGTAGCTCCTAAATGACAAGGGGTTAAATGGTATAACGCAATCTCTAGACTGCTGTCCTTTACAAAAATTTAGATTATTGATAATCAAATTTGTTCATGACTTTCCCGGAATGTCCGTTAGGATTTTCCCGGCAACGTCCAGTACAGAAAGGTTTGGGGCGATTACCGACAATAAAATTAGCACCACCAATAAGGACTACTGTACAACTCGATCGACATTCGGTTGTACTATGACCTGATCAATACTCGGGTGGTAGCCCTCAATTTGGTAAAAGTAACCGAGTGAAGTCCAATCAGCGTTTCAACATTTATTACGGATCTGACAGTAATTTTGATGCAGATCGGTGATATCGGGACTGCTGTCCGATTCCGACTAATGTACAAACGAATCTCAACAGTATATAAAACAATAATTATTCCACAGGGAATATACGGCATGACCAAACCTAAGCATTCTAGATCTGTATATTACATGTAACTACTAGTATCTTGTTCTATGATTCGTCAAGCTGTATCAACTCTACAGAAGAATATTTCAATTTTTTTTTCGATTACATACATATTTATTTTATCGATTAACTATGAACCTTCTTTGTGGCCCCCTCCCTAATCACTGAAAGTGAAACAATCTTAAATCTACCATATATTGAGAGGCTTAAGTAAATCTGTTTATATTATGTAATTCTTATGGTTCTTGGCAAGTTTGAAAAAAAGTCCATCCTATTTTCATAGATTTATCATCATCATCTCCATTTATAAAGGAAGACTGGCCCTTCTTTTGAAGAAAATTTGCATGTTTTGAGCATGCTGTTTCAGCATTCATCAGCCCCCACAACGGAGGGACGTGAGTGACCACGCGTTACAATTGAACACGACCTTGCTTTGTTGAAATTCGAGGCCATCTGAATGCATTTTTAAATCTGAATTTAAGTGTTTCTTTATCGAGAGGGTCAAACACTCAATATACTGGTATATATAAAAGATCATTTGGCATTGTTTTACGGTATGAATCGACACCCCAGAGGAAATAAAACAGTAGAGCCCTGCTCATTAGTGCTGTATTCCGTAAGCGGCCACTTCCCGATTTGTGTGTCGTAATTATTCAAGTTTGCCTTAGAAGTACACACAGCATTGAGCCTCCCTAGTGCGAGAACCCAGTGCAATGTGTTTTTGTCAGCTAGGCACGCTACCATGGTGAGAAGTTTTGCATAGTTCTCACCTCTAACGGACGAAATACTTGCATTAATGATTTGGGAAGAAGTTGCCGATAGTATCAGTGGGCTAGTTTAGAGTACAGATTTTATATGCGGTGGCGGGGACCAAAAATAAAACCCTCACTGTCATCTCTGTCTACCAACAACAGCCATGCTTATTTGTTTATTATTTGAAGTACTCCTTTCAAAACGGAAATTATTAAATGTGACACGATATTCCTGTTTTTCTGTATTGTATTTGCTATATTACAAAATCTATCCCCCCGTTTCTCCCTTCTATCATTCAATACAGCTTTATAAAGAAACGATATCAGATTCCCTTTCCTGTTTGTGGAAGAGTTTCCAGAGCTGAATATCTATAACATTAAACAGCCCACAATGTTTCTCTCCGTGTTAACATTAACGGGGCGGTACGAGTGGGTTTCTGTCCAGTTATCATCAAGACAAAAGGCAAAAGCCGAAGTGTTAATCAGTTTCTATTACCGAAAGGTTTGCTGCCTGTTTACATGTTGCTTTGTGAACAACGCCTAGATATACTGCCTCTTTGAGTCCGGACACAAAACTCTTGACACACCAAACTGTTGAACTTACTTGTATGTACTTTTTTATAACATCGGAAGCAAGTTAAGTTTGACATATAAATTACACGGAAAGCCCATGGCATGGTAACACATGTTTTGGTTACTAAACTGTTATTTCTTTATTTTTTGTGAGAAAATAAAACGCAAAAGTGTTTTAAAGTGACATGGTCACGATTTTGGTCAAATTTTATGTTTCTGTTTTTATTATTTGCAATGCTTTAGGAATGTATTTCTAATGATCAAATGAAATTTGGGTGCCAGTCGTTGAGTTTTAAGCAAGATACAGGGCTTACAATTCTTCGTCTTGTAAACAAGGCTCGTGCCATGTTTTTGTTTACATAGGTTCAATATACCAGTAAAAACTCTTTTTAAAGCTGGTTTGTCTATCTTATTATTCATTTTAAGCATAAATAAACAGTTCCTAGCGATTAACACATTCATTTTAGGTCTAAAACTGGAATTTTCACTTCAACATTCAAAATGTAAACAAACGCTTTGTTTACATAGCGAAGAATTGTAAGCTCTGTAACTAGCATATGACTCATCAAATGACACTCAAATTATGGTAGCCTATTAAAAATGCCTAACTGAGGCATTGTAGACATTAAAATTGAAAAAATAATTTTTGACCAAAATCGTGACCATGCCCCTTTAAGGTGTAAATCCAAACATGTTTAGCTATCAATTATTATCTTTTTAACGAATCACCATAGTTGGAAACAGAATTTCAAAATTTGAATACGCTATAACTGAGTGCGTTGTGATAACTAATTTATTTTAAAACCCCATACACGATACCAGTCCTAGCAGGTTTAAAATTCCTCAAGTAACAAATTCAGAAATTACAAATGAAATATGGCAGATTTTAATAACGATAATTTCAGAACCTAAAAAACAAACCATAAAACATTGAAATGGCACCAACTTTCTTTTTAAAAAACATGTCTTGCACCAAAATTTGTTTGAAATTATTTGTAAAATTCCAATAGCAACTCAGTTATCGGGCTAATCGGTCTATTACTCAATGCATGTCTGGAGGAAATCAACAATTTGAAATTCGGAGAAATATGTCTTAGTGCTAATTTTGACAGTACGAAGAAATTGCTACAGATATCAGTCTACCGCGGGCTTTTCTCACTTTCTTTTTATTCATTAGTTCGTCCGTTGTCTATACTTCGTTGTGTTCAGTTGTGTCATTTGGTTTGACAAAAACATCATATAGTTATTACGTACTACTGTAGAAGCACATATTTTCGTTGGGTCAAAATTTCGTTGTTTTTGAACCAAATAAAATTCGCGGGCATTTAATTTCGTCACATCATAATATCTTTGTATTCATTATTACTTTGGTTAAATATTCGTCATGGGTTTAATTTCGTTGATTTCTACTGCCAACGGAAATAACGAAATGAAACCCTCAAGGAATATTTCTGCTTCTACAGTATATTAATTTTAGTAATTCAAATCTTTCAAGAAATGTACAGTATGAATTAAAGTACCTATTAGAGCGCTATATAAAAAGGGTTAATAAGTCAAACGACTGAATGTTATTACAATTTGGAACAACTGAAAATTCTAATCATTATTTCTTTCAAAAAACTAACTGATTATTGACCCAAAAACATTGTGAAATCCTAAAGTTGGCTGACTTTAGCAATAAAGGTGACACGTCAAATTTGTCTGCGGTGTACTTTCTATGTTATTCATATCGTTACAACAATTTCATGTTTTTATAACACGTTGATACACTCAAATATGTATTTCTGACATCAAAAGAAAATATGATAGCATGGTTTTATTTATACGCTCGACCGACAATAAAAATGGTTGAAAGGCATTCAGGTATCTTTGTGGTATGTTCACCCCAGAAATACAAAATAAAGAGCATAAAAAAGATAGCTGAAAACTGACACTTCTTTAACTTTAACAGATATTAATACTAATTATAAATTTTAATACAGATTTGTTTTATCAAAGCCTGCATCTGTTCGCTTTAACACCCAGAACGGCGTGTATACGCCTGACGAGAGATCTAAAAGTAGAGCATCGTTATCAGTTGGAATTGATAACGAGGCTTACTATTTCAGCGGCAGACGGCAACGTGCAAATTGTCCCCCCGTCACCTGGGTTTTCAGCAGCAAATTAATTAGAAAACCACGAGGAAGGAAGTTTTATGCAGCTTTGTTATCAAGCAATTTACGTTCTGAATGAACATTTTTTGCAAAGGTTCATGGGACTTTTCATGCAGCAGACGTCATAACTCAAAACCATTTGATTTAATTGCATGTTTTATCGAAATACTTTCGGAAATTTAGACAATCTGTAGATTTCCTAGTGACACACTGAGTGTAATGCAAAGACATACCAAAAATAAAGATTACATTGTAATTTATGTAATACATGAAGTTAAATAAACGATATGGATTTTGTAATTCAAGGCCAGTTCAGATTCTCTTGATATTTATATCTTACACTATTTTACACTCGAACCTTGTTATTTACATTGCTTGAATCAATTTTAAACACAAAACTTTAAGCCTTTGAAGGAAGAAAGTTGCGCCAAACATAACGCAAAATTTTTGATCCTCCATCTGATTAAGATTTTTTTTTATCATGCCCGCTCTTAAACATAATTCAAATCTTTGTTCAACTATGACAACTTCATCCCTTTGGACCTCATTCTTTAATGTTTTAAGCAACACTATTTTTTTTTCAAAATTAATCAAAATTGTTCAATGTGCGATATTTTTTTGATATTCATTTTTTTTTCAAAATGTAAACCAAAGTTTTTTACTTCAGTTCCTCTAAAATTTAAGGAGGTTCGTTGGTCAACAAATTAACCGTTAGATCTACCTAAGATTTTAAGATATGATTTATTTAGTTATAAAATATTAATTAGTAAAGAAAAAAGCCCATATTATTTACCGTCTAAATTTTCGTAATTTCCTATATTTTTATATTGAGCTCTTCTACTAAAATGGCCATGATCAACGAGCTCTTTTAAGGAGTAACCCGACAATCTTTCAGAATATCAGGGACGTACATGTAATATCAGGGGGGCCAGCTGCCCCTCCTCCACTTTTTCTCGCACTAAAGAACTTTTGGAAAATTTACCTATAAAAAATTGAATAACCATGGAGTTGCTCCCCCTACTTTTTTTGGGAGTATGTAAAAAATTTAAATGAAATAACGAAATTAAGCTATAGATAGAATACGCTACCCCCCCCCCCCCCCCCCCCCCGATTAGGAATTTCATGATTTGTGCTTCTCAAGATTTTTTCGATGCGTCCCCCCCCCACTTTCAAAAACGATGCTACGAGCCTGAAAATTACTGGTGGTATGGAGCAAAAAAGTTTCATATTAGTTCCGTTTGTCTTTTAGGGGGATAGAAAATGGTTTTATACTACATGTAATGATTTGCTATGTGTTTTAGATGTACCCATATTTGACGAAATTCCCTCATCATGCTAAGGAATATGAATGCTGCAGCTCAAAATATTTGATGTTGGGATTTTAAAATGCTCAATAATGCTATCGGTACAAATTAATATAAAATGTAGCTAATCTTTTCAATAATGCTATATAAACTATAACTAATCTACATCTTAAAATAGCTGAATTATTTTTAATGTTTTAGCATTAATTATTTATGTATTAAATTTTGGTTGTGGGAAGGATCGATTTTGAGGACCTTTTTTTTTATATACATCATAGAGCTTTGAGATGTTGAAACTACGTACATATCAAACAAACGTTTGAGGGTCTCGTTGAAGATTTGATTCTGGTCTAAAATTGACCAGAATAAAGATTGAACATTCTCTATGAAAGTTCTTTTATAAATTGCAAACTGTTACGTATTCAGAAAAACATTTAACAGACTTAGTAGAGTATATGCTTCTTTTTTCCATAAATCTCCCGTACATACATGAATGAATATATTGGAACAACTTGCAAATTAATCAAGAACCCCACCCTTTACCGCTGCATTGGTTTCTGTGTAAGTATTCTTGACTACTGATTACAGATGGACAGAAACGGGCAGTAAATTAAACTTTTTCGAGTTTTAGAAGAAAATCCAATCTGTATTCAATTTTTCAAATATTATAACATTTCATGCTATTTCAAAAGGGAGAACCCAACAGCTATGCCGAAATATTTATAGTTTTTCGGACCTTAAGTATTTGAAAGAAATCGGCTTTTCGTGTGCCTTTTCAAATAAAATCCATATGAATAGTCGTAATAATGTAATTTTTATTTATTTTATTTATAATTTGTATTTATCATTTATCTAATTTAATGAATTTGGACTTTTTAATTACAATTTTAAAAAAAAATTGATTATGTCATTTCTAAATTGACGTTATAAAAAAGGTTTGAGCATCCTGTCCACTCCTTAGCCCCCTCACCCCTAAAGTGAAGCTTCCGATGACACTTAGTGGATTGTTTCTATTCGTGACCAGGGCCAGGTCATTCAATAAAGCACTCCAGTCAGTGACTACCGCACAAAGGTAATTACAGCTCTGCTTCTTGCAATTAAAGATATATCAAGATCGGCGCACTCGAAAACAAAGGCACTGACAGGCCGAACAAAGCGAATGCCTTTCCTTTATATGAAGGAAATCCATAGTTAAAATGACTTAAACTTGAAAAAAAATAAACTAAGCTGTTTTGAAAGGATTGAATTGATGGGGAAAACAACAGTTATTACACACATACAAACAAAAAAGGAGAGGAGGAGGGTGACAAAAAGCTTAATCTATATTTTCTACATTATTAAAATTAAACTAAAATTGGAAAAATACAAAGCAATGTACATGTATCAAATCAAAGAATTAACGTACATGTACAACATGTGCTAAAGGAAAAAACCCCCACAAAGAAAGGTTTTTTCAACCTATAAAAAACTTCATATACTTGAAAGATTTACTACATTTAATCCTCAAAATGGAATTATTATAATTACCTGCAAAAGTCGATCTGGTTAAGTCCACAAAGACAATAGCAAAAATGACAGTTGACAATCTGGATAACGGTTTTCTCTGTAAATCCATGTCACCATATATCAAATTCAGTCGAAATAAATTAATGATTAAGAAATAAATTAAGTGATTTTTTTCGCTGTGCCACAGTTTATGAATGATCGCAGGAATTGCTTCAACTCTGCCGACTAGTGTATATTGGCCCACATCCTTAATTCTAATGACACGACTGTTACCAAACGGCTTCACGCTCTTGAGATTAAGAGAAATGATGTCAAACTTGAGAGCTGCCTCCGTTTTATTTTTATTTTGTGTATATATGTATTTTTAAAGGTTTCGCTGTGTAGACATTAGATCTCAGCGCCTTGGTTTTGTGTGGTGATCGTGAAACATTGCAGAGCGCTATTATAACGACTCGGGCTCGGGATTACAATTAAACTGATTGTAATGAGATAGTTTCAAACGTCATTGTCTGATTAGAAACGATGAAAAATGAAACAGATGTACAATGAGGAATGTTTTTTATTTCTTTTCAGAAGCAACCTTGTTTTCATGGTTGAGAAGTGGAAATTATTCAATAAATAAACAAACATATGAAGAATATTCATTTTGGAAAGGTTTTATAAAATAATAAAGTTGCATTTACAAGTATTATCATCCAGTGCTTGAGTCTCAAGTATTTTCTGAAAAAAAGAAGAAAAATCATTTAAAAAACATATAAATGATAAAAACATAACAGAAGCGGCGCACATCGACAGCTACATTTCCAAATTTTAAGAACGATACATGATATATACTTTCGCAGGTTAATAAAGTAAGATTGACACTGAGATCTATAATTAAAGAGAGGAGTTAAAGTAAAAGTTAAACCATGCTCTTTCTACCACCCTTTCTCTCCTAAAGATTTCCCATAAGACTTTATAAGTGAAGATTATGGAAGAGAGCCCCTCACTTTTGTTGTTCGGTCTTCAAGCCCCGGATAATCTTTCCATGTGCTTTAAAAAGATAAATATTTGTGCGTATGTGTCACATTTTTTTCTTTTAAGACCGCTTTTGAAAACACATTTTTTTCAGCTTAAATGTGACCCCCCCCCCCAATGCTAAGTGTAATTTAATGTGTTGAACACATTTCAGGTTATCAACAATATTGTTTTGGCATAAATCAAGAATGAGAAAAAGCAGTTTTGCCTTAAATTGATATGAATAAAATATTTCCGGCGTTTACCAAATGAAAAGTAGAGATGCGCATTTGTTTAAAGTGTATGATGATAGGGTTGATTGCAGCAAGTTACAGTTTTCTGGGCAAATGGTTTTTAAGAAGAGGATTTTAAAAAAAATCTCTTTATAATCCTAGGTAAAAATTCGAGGCCCCCCCCCCCAATATGGCCCACCCTGATTTTGACGAACATGATCCCAATACGGCCCACCCTGCTTTTGACGAACATGATTTAATTAAACAAACTTTATTCTACTCTACCTGAAGATGATTCCAAATCAAGTTTAAGTTTTAAAAAATTGTTCTCTATATACACTGTACTAGCATTCCTTTGTAAAAATTCGACCCCTTCTCCCATTGTGATCTCCACCTTACCCCAAGGGATCATGATTTGAACAAACTTGAATCTACACTACCTGAGAATGCTTCCACACAAGTTTCAGCTTTTTTGGCCGAATGGTTTTTGAGAAGATTCTTGAAAAATACCAACACGTTTTTAATAATTCCTAATTATCTCCCTTTGAAAGAAATGTGGCCCTTCATTTTGACAAGCTTGAATTTTCCTTATCTAATGACGCTTTGTGCCAAGTTTGGTTAAAATTTGCCCAGTGATTCTGGAGAAGAGTTTACAAGCGGACAATCAGACGGACGGACAGACGGACGGATGGACAAAATCTCAATATGGTTGGCTAAATTGTTTAAAAGAATATCTCTTAAATGATGGGTTAACATGACACTAGTCATTCATACAGACGACCTTTCTTGTTATTAACATAAAATTTAAAAAAAGCAATCAAGAAAGTGAACAAACATACAAAGAAAGTTCAAACGCATCCGTTTTATCGAATCAAAAAACAATAACAGATTATATCTCATATTAAAAACTCAGTAAACCGCCACAATACACGTAGTTAAAGTAATATCAATTACAGTGTAATGATCGACATTTCTAATTTCAGCACTCGAAAATTACTTAATCTTCTTTCGCAAATGCCAAAAGCAGGTGTGACTCTTTTTTCAAATTCCACAGACAAGGTTAAATCATTGATAATGAATAGTTATTTAACTTTATGAAAGATGTTTGTTTCGCAAGATGTTTGTTTGCGCAAGGAAGAAGGACATTTGAAGTTTGGAAAAAGATTGGAAGATATTGGAAAGGTTATTCCCACTTACTGCAGTAAGGATTCTGAGCGTTCGTGACTAGGTAGAAGTTGCCCCGTCTAGACTGCGAAAGAATTGCGTCGTTTCCCATCACAGGGCAAGGGGAATCACCGCAAACATTGCAGGTACCCTTAACAAAATCTTCATAGGAATCACAGGGGTATGCGGTGAACTTGCACGGCTCTGCCGCCAGTGACTCTGCGAAGTATATATAGGAGCGCTCGTGGCTGCAGGCCACTGAAAGAAAAGCCTCTGTAAAAGAAAAGAGAGATAGAATTGAGAAAAGAAGAGAGAGAGAGAGAGAGAGAGAGAGAGAGAGAGAGAGAGAGAGAGAGAGAGAGAGAGAGAGAGATTTAAAAAATCTCATTGATAATAACGAACTGATTGACTTATTTATAGGATAGTATGCTTATAGTTTTTAGTATCTTGATTTTGAGATTAAAAAAGGATCTTATGACAGTTGTTCATGTTATGGAAAATATTCAAGGCACCAAGGCGGTGTATCTTTATCACAGAAATGTGTATCAAATGATACTATATAAGGAAAACCATAAATCATGCAATAAACATTTATATATAAATTCGTCACAAACTACCTTTGAATTTTATAGAATAGTTGCCGTTTGATAATCTAATAATTACTCAACACTAATAAGTTTTCTTAGCCATTCAAATTTGTCTTTTTTTTAATTAGTAAAACTTTGACTTTTTGAAATCTTGGTGTATACTTTTTCAAAAGTGACGGATACAAAAAATGCTACATGTAGCGGTTGTGCGCTCTCACTGACCGTTAAACCTGAGGGTCAGGAGTTCCTCCACCCCGGTCTTATAGGCGGGGGGACATCCTGGCTGATGGCCTCCTCCGTTAGGGAAAAAGTCAATGTGTCCACAGGACTTCCTGGTACCAAATCCTACCGGAACAATGTCAGATAGGTAAACATGTACTACGTGTGTTGGGGTTGTTACTTTGTTTACCGGCATAACAGAACTTTAAATAAAATTTTGACAAAATGACATAAAATTAAATTTCGATTAGCCAAACCTAGGCGGCAACTTTAATGGGCCAAATGAATTACAATGCTAAACGAGAAAAGATTAAACTAAGATTGTGACGCACTCAAAACTTTTATACTAAGTTCAAGAACAACTAATAAGGCCAATGTTATATCAAAGCCCAAACCCAGCGAGTAAATTGTAAATGTCATTTTCTAAAAAAAAAATTAAATTAAAAGATTATTACATTCTGCTTTTGTTTTGCCACTTTCAAAACAAAATGATTTAAGTGTTTACCGGCATCTTCGATAGGAAGTGCATCAGAATGAATGACGTCAACAAATTTTGCGTCACTAGGATCTAATCTCACTTGCTCTGCGTATCGTTCGAACAATGGACCAGCCGGGTCCATACCTGAAATGCAAATCAGTCTCCTCACAATGCTTTTGAAATTGATCAATTACTTCCAGTAATAGTTAAATATAGAATTGCTTATTAAAAAGTCCACCTGTGATTCGGCCCATATTCGGAGTTCGAGACCCAATATATCCACTTGTTTGGGCCCCAAGACTATGCCCGATGACATGGACGTTTTCCATTTTGACGCCATGTTTGTTCCTAAGCATTTCCAGGAACTTGGCGACGGCAGCCCCCACTACACGTGTGTTGGCGGCGGAGGCCGGATATATTTTCCTGGCCCCGTTTTTCCAGTTGACCGTTATGACGTTACAATCTTCCTACAAATGGAATATCCAGGGTATGATGTCATCTGTTCTGTTACTTCGATTCGATTAAAAACGAGAGGAGTAAATCTTAATTAACATTCGGTCTTTCCAAGTATATGGTTAAACTATCATTGCATAAACTATATTACAAATAACAATTGTTATTATCTATAGTGTATTCAATTTTCTCTGACGTACCTTCTTCAAAAACAGACTTGAGATATTAAGAACCCAAGGTTCATTAGCGTTAGCCATGTAACCATGGATGATGATTTTTACAGGGTTGTTAGGATTAAAACTGGACCTAGCCACTGAAGCGGAGTCATTGTAGCCTAAATTTACACCGGTGCGAGAGTTGCTTCTGGTATAGAGTGTCAGACCAAAATGAATGGCTTCGGGAGATTCCGGAAGATATCCGAGTGTATTGTCGAAAGGGTCGTCAATGGAAAAGCAACCCAGGTCGCCATAACAGACCTTCTTCCCTTCGTTCAGGAAAAACTCTGAAGTATATCAGACACAGGTATAGAAAGCAACGAGTATCTCACTAGTCCAAAATACTGGAAACTGTAAAAACTAAATGTAAGGCATTACTGATCCAACATAGAGTTTATATGTGTATTGCTTGTGGCGTTTTGGTAAATCTAGAGGATATCCAGTCTACCGCCCTTGATACGACACCCACTGCAAATAACGATTCAAACTCAGATGGAACCTTATTAATAATTAATATCTTTATAGACTGTTAGACTGACCTCGCCAAACAAAATTATATACGTACAGGTTTGAATATCATTGAAAAACTATGCACTTTGGTATACCGGTGCATAAGAGACTGCACCAGATGTTTTTACTCTCTCCCTACATTATATATCAGGAGAAAACCTTACCAAAGGACGATCCAAACACTAACACGAATACAACCAGGCCCAACGCATTCATCTTGGTTCATTTGATTTTGTTTCTATGTGGTGTTTGAAATCAGAGAAGATAAGAGATTGTCGTCGAGGTCATCTAAAGTACGAACGAACCGAGATATGTAATACCATCGCCCTATTCTCTTTAATTTGATGGACATACTACATGTAGTTTGTAAACAGATTTACATGTATATTGTATTGATATTCACCATTGTCAGGTTGTGAATCGCTTTGCTTGGGAAATTTGTAGCTAATTGCAACACGGTGCAGTAAAGTACTCTTTTTATGAATGTCACTATTTATTGACCCTGATTCTACTCTCGGGGAACCTTTATCATGCAAACGCTTGTCTTGAAACGTGACCTTCAAGAAATCCGCATCTTAAACTTAAAAAATAAAAAAAAAGCTTGTGTAAAGGAGTAGCTTTACTTATACTTGGATGCAGAATTGTGTTGTGCTTCTCTGCCATTATGTTGACAACTACATGTGCATGTAGCATTATTTTATGTACATGCAAATCATAGCTGAAGGTCTGTAGCTCCCGGTCTGAAAGAATATGGATGGACGACCTGGGAGCTACAGTGCCCCCCCCCCCCCCAAGTACAATCAATTTACGGTGCACTAAAAATTGCGCTAGGTTTGGACTGATTAACCTTATTTCAGACCAATTCTGTGGAAAAAAATTGTACCATTATATTCTTTAGTCATTTTACTACTAATATTGCTACTTTTTTTGCCTCAAACTTTATCTTAAACACGCAAATCGACATTTGAAATTGAAGTATGATAAATTCACATCGAGATCAATAGTCGCCATTTTAAATGTAAACAGACTGCACATCTTCACTTTACAGGACCGGATTATGTTTAACAAAACATGCTTATTAATCACAAACTTATTAAAATTTTAGTTTTAATGACTGTAAAATATAATTATAGAAATCAAAATAAGAGTTCAAAACCAGCACAAGTCTTTGTGCGCCGTATATTTGGTAAACCCTCGCCTCTGAAGACAATCCATCTTTATTAATGATTAATTCTGCAATTTCCCCCATCATTAATATAAGGATGCCCATTCCACATCGATGTGTACGAAATACAAAGAAACTGAAAACTCTTCTTTTTAGAATTTCCAACTGAATTAAACATCCACTTATCAGGTTCAGTTTCGGCGTTCTACAACGCGTTCAGCCTGCCTGATATTGTTCTCACGCTTTTTCAGGCTTTCCCGATTATTAAAAGTTATCAATTACACCACTCCAGAGTCATGATTTCAATTTTATGAGAGTTTTTGCAGTATATATGTGGATGCACTCTTGTGACCTGTACTTTTACAAGTTTCTTGTCAGTTCTCTCCCTTAGACCAAAAGAAAATACTGTGCATTGTCGATCATTCGAAAGTCTGCATGCAATCATATGATGAAGTTGTTAAATGTTTTAATTATGATAATTCATTATATTAATTTGAGTAAGTCTTCTGTTCTATCATATTTACGACCACTGCATATTTTCTCCTCTATTTCGATTGTAATAACCGATTGTGATATAGAAACCGACAAAATGATACTGTTAGAAGGTTGAACTAAAAGAAACTCATTCAGTTTTAAATGAGATACATTTTGTAAAACTGGGCTGAAGAAATAACAATGACATAGAAAAAAGTGAGAAGTTTTCACGAAAGAGAAGTTTCAGTGAAAATGTCCAGGTACTTTAAACATTCTTTATTTATTTTCAAAACAAAAATAGATCTTGATACATGTACATATATTAAAGAATAAGGGTTATGAATGAACCATATCTCTATCCCCTACCATTGAACATTTCTGTATTATTGTACCGATGTACCATATTAAATGTTAGTTGAACTAGCTGGATATTTTTTAATTAAAAAAATTGATTTGAAAAATGAATCAGTTAAAGGCAAAATGATTTTGATAACTTATGCTCAAAAATGATCGGCAGAAAGTAAGCAGGATTTCTATTTAAAAATAAGTACTGAACGACCAAACTTACAGTTTCAACCAGGCAGAACATTTTTAGAGCCAACAAATTGAAAAGAGTTATCTTTCTTCTCTAAGATAACTACCTGCTGACCTGGTTACTGTAGCTCTTTTAAAAAATACGATAAAAGTTTAGACTTTATATGTATAAAGTGTACTAATCAGTTTAGTTGTGCATGAAAGAAAATTGGCCTATAGCACATTGCCGGATAAATAAGCCATAACAAAGGACGGGTTTATTTAAAATCTTATAAAATATCGATTCCAATTGATCTTCCATCATTTATCTGTTTATTTTTATAAAGCTTTAAAATTAAGTGAGCAACACAGAAACCAAATTAAGATAGAGTACGAACTTAAAAAAATATATGCAATATAACTGATCATCGACTTTATGATTAGTATTTTATGGATATTAATACTAAATATACAGAAAGACGAATTGATTTTAACTACTGTTGTTGTACATGTATATGTTGATGGTGATTCGGCATTTTCATAACTACATATACTGAATTTACAATCACTGGTTATATCCAATTTTTTCTATTTCTTTGTACAACCGAGTGTTATTTATACAGAAACTGACAAGACTGAAATTTATGTGATCCAGTAAAACAATCTGTCCGCGCATAAATAAACGCATTCCTGTATCTGCTGTAAACTCCTCTCAAAAGCATTGTTGAGATAATTACATATATATGCTAACTTTATTTGAGTACCTATAATAAATAGTATTGCATCCTTCATTGATATCTATTCTGTAATTTTTGTTTTATGTTTAACTTTGCGTGGATTACATTGTATTTCTTGATCGATCGAAACTAATCGGCCCCCGACGGACTTGCTGGGGCTGACCTCAGAAGTTTTATGGTCTACTTAAATATCTTTATCTGCAATGCAGCGATATTAATACCACCAATAAAACTCCAAACAGTTCATTGTTTATGTGAAGCACAATTAGATTTCTTAAGATATACAAATGTAGAGGAGAAAACACTCAGTGATGAGAATATTGTAGTCTAATTTTCATTCACTGAAAAAAAAATAGTTAATCAGCGCCAATTTGATTAGCGTATAGGATGCACACAATGTTCCCGGAAAGCATTGTTTTCAAATCATATAACCGTCAAACAATTTTTCATATTTTTAATTCAACATCTAACTTTCATTATATTGTAATGCCGTTTGTATTCGTCATCCTTGCTTGTACCAAATCAAATGATAATTGTTTAGCATTTCCGTGTGTATATGACGTGAATTCGATCAATATTACATCATGCATTTTCTGCGTGGACCCACGCAAAGATCGAGATTTTATATGTATATATAGTATTTAAAGTGAAACAATCAGTGGCTCAGAAAATTAGTAGATATATTAAATCAGAAATGTTAATTCAGATGACATTTCATTGAAAATCACCCCCTTATAGCTTATAAGCCGTTGACGTATATGTTGTTATGGACATTGCATGATTGTTGTCTAAAAATTAACAATAACTCTGGAAGCAACAGTAAAAAAAAAAACCCGTAAGCTTTGACGATTGAAATCAGAATGCATTTATATGATTGTACTTGGACTGCATCTTTTAAAAAAAGATTGAAAAAAAAAACAATATCAGTACAGGAAGCTTGGATTTTTGACTGGCCGCTTTTCAACAGCACACATTTTTAATAAAAGTGCGGTAATTTAAAAAAAAAATCCACACAAATTAAGAGCTACTCGTAAGTTGAGTCACATGTATATTAGAATACGACTTAAAATGCATCCCGCGCACCCGTCAATTGACCTTCTCATTTTTTACCATGTGAGTACATATGAATAATCTCTTATTTTTGTTCAAAACTTTGGGCTATGCCAGAAAAAAATAGATTACTTATTTTATGGAGAATAATGTCTGGATAAATTTTAAAGCAAAAGCTTATGAATGAACATTACATGGAAACATACGTCAGTTATGTATCCTGTATCAAATATAATACATGTATCATGATATTCACATGCCATAATGTTTATTTTAAATGATAATGATTTAATGGCGCTGTACAACATTTTTCAATTACTTTTTATTAATGAAATGATTTACTTGGTTTGAATTTGAGAAGAGGGTTAATGTTTAGACACCTACACAAATTTTGCTTCATACTAATAAAGAAACAATCGTTTGGTCAGCTCGGTTTTTGTTTTCAATTTAACTACATGTACAGTAAGGTTATATTCTTCTTTCCATTCTTTTATGCTTACCCCTGTTTGCTGAATATGATGCAATCGTATTTTTTGATCTCAAAAGAGAGAGATTTTCCGGAAAAGTTTCTGGTACAATATATTTTAGCCTCGAAAGCGCACTTAATTACATGTTTATGGCTGTTCGATCAATTATTTATACCCGTGACAAAAAGCATTGGATCTTATGTGGTCTCATTACTGCAACGGTGTGTGCATACGAATTGAATAACGCGCGCAAGCGCATTACGAAAATTTATTTGCACATATCGTTGCAATTTTTAGACCACATCTTTCGAAAAAAATAATGTTTTATTGTTTATATTTTCGTTTTTTCACCTTTATTCCCTTTCCGCAATTATGATTGATTTTCCAAAATCTCTTTCTTATTCTACGAGGAATGTGCAATGAACGGAAGAGCTGTATCAGGACAGCTTTTGACTTATAAGCAAAAATTATTTCAACAACACATGTGCATTCTTTGACATTTAATACTCTTGTCATTAAGATAATGAATAAGCACGCGCTTTTTCGTAGAATTCAAGGTCACATAAAGAAACACAACCAATTTCCCTTTAATCTGCAATAAGTAGAATACTGTACAGATTAAATAAGAAATAAGTTGAAATCTATCTTAAAAATGCATTATTATAGAGTTTATTCACATTACAAATTTTTTAAAGATTTTTTTTTTCAGTACTAGTATGAATTAATAAAAAATTAAGAATGATAATGCATGGCTTATACAAAGCGATGTAGGCATACTCTTTAAGCAAGAACATTTGAAGATTATTTTTGACCAATTGGCAATACTAATAATCAGTACTAGTAATCAAAACAATAAATGTAACTTACTTAGTGTAGATATCTAAAATAAGTGAAAAATTTTCTGTCGCCAAACAGAAAAAATAAATTCATTCCCGGGCGGGCATGTAGCAACGAAGAATTGGGGGGAGGGGATTCGGGGTCCCTATTAATGATAGCATAAATGACTTAGACCCCCCCCCCCCCCCGGATTAGGAATTTCAGGTTTGTCGGAAATGCTGAAGCTGTAGATTGCCAGCCCTGATTCTACCGATCTTAAGAAAAAGCTTCAAAGCAGCCCCAATAAAAAATCCCCATCATTTTACAACCATAGGATGGTCTTAGGACAAAGTAAGTAATAGGACAAAGTTTGGTGGTTCCTTTAGGAAAGCTTCGAGAAACAGACCTAAGACTGGGATGTATCCTAAGATGTACTTAGGACGCACCATTGGCCTAAGACAGCTTCGTGAACTTGCCTACAGGTATTGAGTGAATAAGGAATTGAATTGAGAAAAGTGCGAACAACATTTGCCAACACATAATTTGGATTGGATTTTCATTAACCGACAAATACAAAAATTATATATTTAAATACAAAATTTGATATTATAATTATTAATTATACCCCTTGGAAAGATTTAATTATGAATCCATGATCAGTCAGTTTTTTTTAAAGACACATTACTCACAAACGTGTACTTGGTAAATTTATTATACCTTATAATTAAAGCTGAACATGACTCATAGACACTAGCATACGGGTATTTCATCGATTTTATACTAGGGAATCATGATTTGCTCAAACTTTAATCTGCACAATCTGCACTTTCACACAAGTTTCTGCTTTTCGGACTAAATGCTTTTCTAGAAGATTTTTAAAGATATCTCTACTAGTATATCTTCTTGTGTAAACACTTGACCTCCCCCCTTTCCAATGTGGCCCCATCATACCCCGAGGATCACGATCTGAACAAACTTGAATCTAAACTATCTGAGGATGCCTTCACACAAATTTAGGCTTGTCCGGCCTTATGGTTTTTAAAAGAATTTTTTTTGAAAATACCAACAAATTTTGAATAATCATGAATCATATCCCCTTTAAAAAGGGTGTTGCTATCATTTGAACAAAGTTGAGTCCCCTTCACTCAGTGATGCTTTGTGTCAAGTTTGGTTGAAATCGGCCCAGTAGTTCTGAAGAGGATAAAACTGTGAAAAGTTAACGCCGACACCGACGCCGAGAGACAACGGACAAATCTTGATCAGAAAAGCTCACTTCAGCCTTTAACTCAAGTGAACTAAAAACACTTTCGATGCACTTTCGATGCTGTGTTGTATCCATTGTTTCAAACTTGGTCCCGGTAGCAGTCATACAATTCTTAACATATTGGTCTCACACAGCACTTGGGTTAAAGGAATATTGCTTTGTTGTATAGTATAGCAGAAAATCATACTGTCTACTGTGATCAAAATAGGTTGTCTGACAATTTCCATTAAAAATAAACAAAATTTAATTTTTTCGTTCTCTTTCTCTCTCTCTCTCTCTCTCTCTCTCTCTCTCTCTCTCTCTCTCTCTCTCTCTCTCTCTCTCAAAAAACATCATTGAAGCTTTTTGTATCTGATTTATCGGGCATTACTTTAAATAAATATTTTTTCCCCAAAGATAAAATGACAAGTAGTATTTTATCGAAACATATCAGCACACATCAACATCTTGATAAAAAAAACCCATTTTTTTTTATACTTTTGTGATTTGAAGAAATTTTTATACTTTTTGGAAAATTCCTCATGTTCCTGACTAAGTCGATAACAACCGACATTAAAAGTCAAAACAACGATTTTGAAGTTTCACGGATTCAAGTCAAAATCATTGATCGTGCATTCTAAACTTGAGATTGCTATCCTTGGCGATTGCTATCTGCATTGTATCGTCATTCATGTTATCATAAATGGCACTTTTCAATTCTAAAACAGTTCAATTTTTTAAATCTTCATTCATTAATAAAAAATTAATGTTAAACATACTACGTAGATAATTTAGTGTACTATTATGAAGGATAAGAATTATCCTCTTTTGTTCAAAACCCAGAAATGTCTATAAAACTAGTATAACAGAAAAAATTAAAGAATAACAAAGTTCAAAGGAAATGAAAACGGTAGAAATCTTATATATGTACATGTACGTGTTTTCTCCGAAACACACAAGTAGGTCAGGAAACATGTAAATTTGTATTGTTCCCACATTTTGCAGACAACGTTGGAGAGGGTGTTTCCACTAAATAGTTGCTAGCCAAATTAATTATGACACCACCATTCAATCGAGAGAGATGTCCAGAGTGCATTAGATTCCTCCGCCAGGGCGTGTTTCGATTGTCGTCTGCAATATTGGGTTATCAGACGACAGAAATATGACGTTTGTGTTGACGTGTCTGAAATGTGTTATGCGTAATACACGTAAAAAAAAGACATTCACTGTTAACTTGTAGTAATACTTCTAGCGTTCCGATTTATCGCAACAGAATTCTTGTTCGTATTAATCCGCTTGACGTTCAATCTGCACGGTAGAATCGGTGTCGGTGCACCCTGCCTTGGTTGGCAATGAAACCTGCTGGATACTGTATCTGAAAAACATCGACATCTGGCATAGAGGGCCGAAGAAAACATTAAAGAGTGTACACGAATTTTATCATTTCAGATTATCGTAAATATAAACAACCGCAATTTGATAGTAATAGTTAACGAACTGAGAAACTATTTCAATTTCTTTTTATATTTATTTGAAAGTTGCCACCGTCCATGAAACCTTTCTAAAACCAATCTATGTTAATTATTTCCAAAGGTTCATGGAATCTGAAGTCAATGCAACCTCCCAAGCTCGTGCGTCGTTTCTTGGAAATTTCGCTTTTCATCTCTCATCACGGAGCCCATTAAACTCGTAAACACACAGGAGCTGACTTCCAGAGGAAAACCTCACATCCTTCCCTTAATCCGGAAATCCAGCGACATTGCTCAAACAAAAGATGGCTGTCAACTACATGTTGGGAATTTTAGTAGCTAGCTCGATGTGTTTGATTATTGTTCCCAAATGCGGTACGTAAATCTACAATCTTTTTTTTTCTATTGATACGAGTTTTGATTTCCTTCCGATAAATCCCTTTCTTTGACATGTATCATGGATATTTGAATATGTATATGCACATGTACTTCCTCTTGTTGTTATTTAATATTCTGATGGTCAACATACCGTTGGTAGAATAAACAAAACAAATGAATGCATGTTCTCTTAAACTATTCAGTTCTCGGTTCAAATAAACATGATTTAAATTTTTCAAAAAATATGTTTCAATTTGTTTTTCATCTTATTCTAGATGCATGGGGACTGATGGGTTTGTTTAAATTAGCCTCGCCTAGTGAAATTTGTTACAAGAAGTACGGATGTTTTAGCACTGAAAAACCGTTCACTAACACAAAAGGCATCCTACCCGAGAAACCCCCGTCCATGGGGGTGCGGTTTTTGTTGTACACTCGAAAAAATCCCAGAAAAGCTAAGAAACTCAAAAGATGCGGGAAAAGGGAGGATCTTTTGGACGAGAAATTTCCAAAACCTACTAAAATGATAATTCATGGTTATGTGGACAAAGGCCGCAAAGACTGGGTTAGAAGAATGACAAGGGAAATCATAAAAAATGTAAGTTCACGAAAAACTTTTGGCATTTAACCCACTCTGTTTAATTCTCATCAAAACTTCAGTTGACTCTAAATAAAAAGAAAACTTTAATTTATTGAAATGAGAGTTTAAAAAAAAAAAGAAAGGTGTCAGATTAAAAAAAAAGAATCTGTTTTCATATATATAAGTGGTGACTTTTTATTTTTAATTATTAATAATCCTTTGATAATTGCTCGCGCATATTTTTTAAATGAGGACTTTTTAAAATATATTCAGAATCTTATTTATCAAATGTCTCCCAACATTTCTATGAAACGAACGTTTTGATTGTTTGCATATGTAAGGAAATTAGTTAATCACGTAAATAAATAGGAATGTGACCTCTTCATCCACACGATACCATTATATTATATAGGTCAAACTGATTAACTGCATTCTAAAAGCTTCATCGCACAGTATAGCTTTGCTTCCGATTCTGAAGGAGTTCAGAAGAAAATGTAATTTCTAAGTTACATGTATCATGCGCACTAAAAACGACAATGAATTCGACAATATTGTTATGATTGTGAAATAAGTAATTGATAAATGCAAACGTTTTAATTCAACGCGTCTAAAACTTTACGATTTGCCGTTTTCTTGCCTTTCACGGTGGTTTTAATTTCGCGGATAATCTACCGGTATATTTCTAATGAGCATTAATTAATATTTTTTACATTACTTTCCCTGCCTTTTTACTACTAAAGTCAGAATAATCAACGAACTTTATAGAACTATTTTAACAAGAGCTTGAACTTTAGGTAGTTGGTGTCAAACAGCAATGTGACGTTGGCCTGTCTATTTCATTAAAAGACCACTCAACCATGGCTCTTTGAAATCAACAAGATTTATCTTGCTTTTGAGCTAAGACTACGCAATCTGTGTATATTTCGCTTCAACCAGTGTCATTTTGAACTTGTTTTGACGCAAGAAATAAATAGTTACGTCCTACCGAAAGTCCAAGGTCTTGTTAAAATGGTTCTAAGTTAGTTCACAAAACTGACAATATCCCTTTGATTGGTAGGAGAAAAATATTTACAGCTATAATAGTTGTTGATGCCCAGAAAAATGTAAAATCGCGAAGACAGTGAAATTATAATCCCTGTTATGTTTTCCACGTCTAATTCAAACATATATATTCAGGGGTACAAAATGAAGTACATGTATCACTCCACTAATATATAATTACTAAAGGGATTCTAAGAATATCATCGCATTTCCATGAAACATTTCATATCATCATGATTTTTCCCAGAAAGCCAGTGAACCGTGGACTCGCATATTATTGAAAGTATTCTTCATTGCGCAACTTTTTTGTTACGTTACCATGAAGTGTATTTAAATAAAGTTATCGCATCACATAACATAACATGACATAGAAGTAAATGGAAACCTCAAACTGACAGATCTGGTCTTTAGAACTTGTTCTATGTCACAAAAAACTTTGCGCCGCTGCGTGATAACTAACTTGGCATCGCTGCCAGACGTGGTTTAGGGTTTTGAGAGCTGACGTCATCGATGTATTGATACTCAGTTACAGCTGTACTTGTTTATGCTTGATTTAATTTATATATCAGATCAAATCTACATGTAGACAGGTAATTACGAAAAGCAACATGGTTTCCAAAACACATAAAAGACAACGCATTTTACACACTCGACTATCTAAAAATTTCAAAGTTTTAAAGTTTGCAACAAAAATTTCTGTACAAATAATGCACAAGACTGCGTTTCTTAAATTTAGCGTTATATTTAGTGTTAAAGCGTTATGACAATTTGTCTGCTCAAGTGAAGACAGTTATTTTCACGCCGACGTCAAACATAAATCACTCAATGCTTATATTTACATTCCCTTATTGATTAAATGTATTACTTTATGAAATAAATCGGTATAAACCGAAGAGCACGGAGGGTAAAAAATTAGTAAAAGCAAGAACGGCTGTTTCCAAAACCAGTTTATACTGTTTGACTGTTGAGTTGAGTCTTGAAAATATAACCAATGAAAAATAACTCTTGAAATCTGGCTTTGAAATATAGAATCAATTCACTGTTGAATAATTGTAAACATGGTTTTAAACATGTATGAATTATATTTTTTAAAACTGATAACAAAGAAATCAATGTTTGAAAACTACTAATGTAAAACATGTAAATCCATACGCAGTGATTGGATTGTTGCATTTAGAGACATTGAATCATCGAGTATAATGGAAAAACACAGCAGAATGTCAATGTTTGTGTTTGATAAACACACAATGTTCATAATTTTATCAATTATGAATAACAATATTTAAAATTACTCAATATGGATATGGATGAATATGGATAGCTCAATTCTATAATTATGAAAATATAAAATGTATAGAATAATTATATTCAAGTAAATAATATTCAAATTTAAGAAAATAATGTATACACTCCTATCAAAAATCGACTATCTTGTCATCATGATGACCATTTCACAAAATACATGTGTATTGTCGACAAAGGTAGCAGGGTAACCCGTTGCTAAGGACCAATAAGAGAGAGAGAGAGAGAGAGAGAGAGAGAGAGAGAGAGAGAGAGAGAGAGAGAGAGAGAGAGAGAGAGAGGGGGGGTCGTGGCCGCATCCATGTTAAAGAATTCTTATTTTGAGAGTTTTTTCACGACTTAGGACTGTTATGGCCAGGGATCGAATTCCTTGATATTATGCCCCTCCGATTTCATTATTATTCTTTTGATTTTAGAATTTTAATGTTGTTAAAGACAAAAGTAAATGTGTGCACATATTCTGGAAGTTTTGATGTGATGATTTTTTGGAAGTTATGATCCTATACAAAATATATTTTTTTTATTATATTTATTGCTTACTTTGCAATGCATTTTTTTGAAGCATTGTCAGGTAAATGGGTGAATGGGGGTATGTGAGCTTGCTCACCTTTTCTTTCATTTGCATTTGTTAGAACATCTGATAGTACCAAAATAAGCTTGAGAGACTGTAATATCCATGCTTCCTACAGTGTCTGAACAACAATGCGCAGTTATACATGTAGCTCAAAACTTCATTTATTAACCATTGAGAATTGTATCTTGGACTGAAATTATCTGGTATACGCACATGTATCTTTACTATAAAGATTTCTTTTTTAGTTAAACATGCTGTTTATGCAATCTAGGTGTGTCTCCAAAAACAACACATTACTGATGATATAACATCGCTTTTGTTTAATGGTATAAAAACATGTTTAGATTTTAATTTTTCAAATTCTTAATCTTGGTACATGTATATATACGCATAAACCACTTAACCTGCATGTTAGATATAATGTGTGGTGTTAAGAGGACCCTATAAAACATTTGTTACAGTGAATTTCAAGTCACATAAACATGATTTAGGCCGACGCCCTCCCATCGATGGCAATCATAGATGTAGTCGTTTGATGAATCTCTCTACCAATGTCGTTGATATGTTATCAATGTTTATTTTCTCTACCTGCTTAATATATCATAAAACGTATTTTAGATTTTCAAATTCATTCATGTTCTTCAGGAAAATTCTGTAGGTGATTGCTGTGCTCAATCAGGGCCCCTTACTTAGGCCAACAGTGTCAGGTTTTTGAACTAGATTGCTTTAAATACGCTTTTGAAATTTAAATCAATTTCACATTTTTAACAACATATATATCTATGAAACATAAATCAAAACGTAAACAGTCTGATATTTTTGGGAGTTGATTTTTAATCAACTCTCCTATGCAGTCACTCGGACAAACCGAAAGTGAAACAGTGTTTGAACCTCAGCACAAATCATTGCTCCTGACAAGACTTAGTTCTTGAAAATAATTTATGAATTCGATGTAATGTATGCTAAAGCATTGTTTTTCAAGAAAACTTATTTACAAATACCTAAAAAATAGTCAGATTTTAAATGGTACGAACAATTTAAATATTTTTGGTAGTCGTATGTATTCCTACGCCAGAGTTTAATATAGTCACGTTCAACTCGACGTTCGGCTGTCTCCGTAAACCCTTGTCGGAGATTTACGGTGTCAGCCGAGCGTTTGGTTGAACGAGACTAGAGTTCAATATTGCTTGGATCCATACAATTTTCGAGAAATATATCCACCACTGATACATAGTTTGATTGAATTAATTTTATCTTTAAATATTATTTAAGATGATTCATATGGAGGTTTCTCGACATTCTAGTCGAAAAAGTTCAAACATTCATATTATAAAAATATGCGTAATTCAAATTAGAAACTACGTATACATGTACTTGTCATACAAAATAACATATCATTGATTTTAAAATAAATAAACATCGACAAAATCAACTCCCGTCAGTTCTTCAGTACTTTGATTTTTCTTTGTTATCGGGTAGAGACGCGTGCGTCCCGTCTTTTAGCCAGACCCAAGAATGTCAATGCCAAGTTTAACTACAACTGACCTTGTGGTTGTATGTTTGAAATATTTAATAGAGGACAAGGCGACAATACTCAGACGTCGGGCAAATGTTGATCAGGAAGTCTCACTTAACACGTGGCCTTAGTTACTTAAATTAAGATTAAATATTTTAAATGTATATATATTTGTAACGGGACAGGAAGTTGTCGTGAATTTTTATTTTTCACCGAGGTCGTATCTGAGGTCAGTTCAGGGTTTTTAGCTCACATGAGGCGAAAGATCTTAATTTAACTAGAAATCGATTTAAATTTCACTATATATGGTATAACAATTATAAACAATGAAAGAACATCATTTTTAGACTGAGTTTTTGGTGAAAATTGCCTATGAGTATTTCTTTACGTACATGAACATCAGTTAGATATATCGTTACAGGCTGACGTCAACGTGATAGTCATTGACTGGAGACGCGGCGCCATGACCTTGAACTACCTCCAAGCCGCCGCCAACACGAGGCTGGTGGGGGCGATAGCTGCCGTCATGGTGGAGAAGCTGAACCACACCTACAACATCCAGCCGTCTATGATTCACATCATAGGGCACAGCTTAGGGGCACATATTGCAGGTTATATTGGAGAACGCGTACCAAGAATAGCTCGTATAACGGGTAAGAGTGCAAATAAATGACAATCTCTTTTTCGGTCAAACTAACGTGATTGAAATTTCTAGGACAATTAATGAACATAAAATTTATTGAGTGTTCTATTTTTCTTTTTATAAGGGCTGGATCCAGCAGGTCCTGCTTTTGAAGATACGGATTCAGAAGTCCGTCTAGATTCTTCAGATGCTGACTTTGTTGACGTCATCCACACTGATGCTGACTCCCTTGTCAATACAGGTTAGTAATAAACACATGTATAGTTAACAGTTTAACAATATTATACTTAATAATATTCAATCTTAAATCCGCCAAGTTTCATTTTATCTACATTTATTATCACCCAGAAGACATTGCCTCTTTTCCTCACATCTTACTTGAACTAAAAATCAAGTTAAATTTTACTATATATAGTATTACAATTTTAAAGAAAAGTTTGGTGAAAACTGTCCATGAGTATCTCTTTACGTGCATGAACTTCAATCAAATAGATAAAACGCAGAACAGTGTTGCAAAAATTGCCAATCTTTGATTTGTTAAACTCAGGTGACTACTACGGCCCATGGGCATCTTGTACTCTTTAATTCAAGCATATGACCAAAAAATCCGAGTTTAAGGTTTATGAGGTTCGGATAATGTAAATACGACTGCGAATATATTGATGTCTTTATGCAAGGTTGAAATACCAAAATCATTTCTTGCAATTCGAATTCTTTGGGTAGATATGCAGCCTGGATTTGGGACGAAACAACCAATGGGAGACATGGATTTCTACCCCAATAACGGCAACAATCAACCGGGGTGCGCCAATTCTATCGGGGATAACTTAATGAAGTTTTTCTCAGGAAATAATGGTAATGTTGGAAGAGTTATATATTGAGAAGTTTTGACAATAACTTGCTGAGAACGTTTGAACTAAATGTAAAGGCGCCACGTCACCTAAACTGAAGATATAAGAGTATACATTTAATGTATCTTATTTGTATTTTTGTTATTTAAATTTACTATCTTGATTACTTCAGATTTCGTGGGATTGGTTACTTGCAACCACATACGAGTATTACGACTGTTCACCGAGTCCATCAACACTCCTTGTCAGTTTCATTCTTACCCATGCGCACTGGAACATTTAGGAAGCGCCAAGTGTGACGTGTGCGGAGCTCGTGGATGTGCCGTTATGGGATATCACGCACAAATGAATAGAAATAGAACAGGAACGTACAATATACCAACGAGTGATAAATCGCCTTTCTGTTTGGAGTAAAAATTACAGTCGTTTAAAAAAATCTAAGATAGGGTTACATGCGTCTGAGCAAATCACACAAGTCGGATGATGAATAAAAATCTAAAAAAAATAAAATAAATAAATTTGCTTTGAAAAAATAAATAAGCGTGGTGAAAGAACTAACATGTGGTATTTTCTTTTATTATACTTTCAGTCTTTTTATACGCTTCGCGTCGGTTGACAATGGTTTTTTTCAGGGTGTCAATTTCAATTGTTACCCTCCCAAACAGGCACTATTTATATAATATTGTCTAAAAAAAATTCTATCTCGCTTGTTGATGCAAGGGGTCGAGAGGACCTTTTTCATCCATTGACGTTTTTAATTTTTTAAAATCTTTTTTCCCTATAACACTACAGATTCTAATAAATAATTGGAATACCCCCCCCCCCCCCAATCTTGCGATAGAAAATCTGTCAATGAACATCTGTGTGGGTTTTTTTTGCACCACAAATCATCAATAACAAATGCAGGTGCCAATCATTGTGCACTCAGAAGAGGCGCTGTTGCACCATTCCATTAAAATTTGAAAAATCAGGGCTGTTATTTAATCGTAATAATATAATCTCACATGTTTTCAAATTTTGCACTGAACTCGCACCCCATCCCCCAAACGTTCTTGATGTTAATAACATGAAAATATAATTCAGTTCTCAACTTCTTCTTCAAATTCTTAAATAAAATTAAAATCTGGAATGCTTGTCTTGCATTAGGGATACATGTTACTCCATTACAGAGAGCCGAGTTGTAAAATCTCAAACTCTATATCATTATAAAAGGTTGCGTTATCAAGCATTACATGAATTGCCACTTTGATTTTTATTTAAAAATGATCAAAAATCAAACAAGTTTAATAATTGCTTTCAAAGTTACCGCTAATGCATATATATATCAATTACTGTAATACTGTACAATAATTGAACAATAAAAATCTTTTTTAAAAATTGCTGACCTGATTTATTTTCAAATTTTTCGTATTATCAAGACAACTTCACATTTCATTCCAAACAGAATGGTTTGGCACTGCCTGTGTGTAGGTAAAAGTCGCCAGTATCCGAGGGAAGCGAACCGTATCCCATGGTTGTATACTGACAATTCTTCTTGCAATCGCACTGTCCCCTATTAAAGTCCTCTTTTGACTCGCAAGGTAAAGCATTAAACACACAGGTGGACTCGATGGACTCTATGTACAGGTCAAGCACGCGCATGTGACTACATGCAGCACCACTTGCGAAACCTGTCCATGGAAGAAAAGATTCAGGGTGACATTATTGCAATGCGAGATTTAAACTGATCGTACGAAGTCATTACATTCATTGTGTTTTGTTTCTTTGCATTTGCCTTTTTTGAGTTTACAGTTTAACTGTGAGGGGATAAAACCAAATCAATTCAACAACAAAAATGGATCTGAAAATGAAATAAATTTACTTTCGAGTGAGTTTGGAGTGCCAATAGCTGTAAATACATTGTCTTTGTGTTCGGGGCACCCCGGTTGGTTAACACCGCCATTAGGGTAGAAATCAGCATGACCAACTTTATGCTGCATTCCAAATCCTTATAAAAGAAAACATATTAATCTTTAGAACTTTTGTTATCTCAATCGCATGATGTATCCAGCATAAAATAAAGTAGGAAAATATTTCCTTCGAGTTAATTAGAGTCAACTACCGTAATTTGTAAGTGGTTCGCCATCAGTGTGAATCGCCTCCACGAATAAAGCGTCTGTCGGATCAAGACGTACAGCAGGGTCCTTATTTTCAAATAATGGTCCAGCGGGGTCTAGTCCTAAAAATTATAATAGAACTGTGACCAAAAATGATACCACAAGGTTGCAGCTTTATACAATATACCGGTATTATAATAGCATTTTTTTTACCCCCAAAACAGGATGGAGATGATATTGTTTTCTTAACTAGAAATGACATGAAACAAATAAACATCAATAATATTAGTATACTAGATTGATAAAATAATAGATAGTAAAAAATTCTAAACCAAATTGTAAATGGTCAGTTTGACAATGCTTGCGTTGGCCTGTTATTGACCTTTAGGATTATGATATTTAATTTTGATAGAAGACTATCAATAAGACTTTATTCTTTCTTTAGTCAGACTGTTTATTTTTGAAAAATTATACGAAAAACATATTTTCTTTATAATTTTTATATACAATTCATGTACCTTTTTATTTTAAGATTTATCACTTGCTATAACATAACGGAACCACAATGAGGAAAAACTCTCTATTAAATTTTAAACGGTAACATGACTGGACTTTATTAAATAAAAAGTTATACCTGTAATTCGACCGCAGCCTGGAACGGCAGACCCAGCATACCCTGCAATGTGGGCCCCTAAACTGTGCCCAATCATTTGTACATCTCCAAGGGACAGCCCTGCGTGCTGTTGGAGACCTTTAATAAGGTTTGCAAGGGTTGCTCCAACAACGCGGGTGTTTGCGGCTGATTGCGGGTAAATCAAGTTGTCCGCCCCATTCGACCAATCAACGGTTATAACGTTTGCATCAATCTACAAAAAAATTAACAGACATTGTACTTTGGAAGGAAAAATAGGGAAACGAAGGTTTTGTTCGAAGCACACCAACCTTTGTATACTAGTGGAGCTTATGATAAATCTTAAAAGATTATGTTGCATATCATGAAGGACAAAAAAAAAGTTGTATGGTTTGCGTTATGCAGCAGAAGCTAATTTAATAGTTTGCCCTCTACAAATATATCCGATTTTGTAAAATGTTATTTTAAAAAACATTTATGGGAAGCAAAACATGTAGACAGTCAACTTAACGAAAATATTACCTTACTATAAGAAATTCGAATACAAATTTAAAAAATTGATAGAAATTTTCCCCCATAATGTTTTTTGTACCTTCTCAAAAATAGCAGTAGTCATAGTATTAAACCAAGAATCATGCACACTGCTCGAATAGCCATGTACAATGAATATAGTCGGCCGTTGATTAGAAAATGTTGATCCTGTGATGGTAGATGCATCATACGGGTCCAAGGTTTGTGGGGAGTCGGTTGTCCCGGTGTACAAGAAGAACTGGGTTTGAATCCTTTCTGGAGGCTGTGGGTAGACATACTTGGCATTGTTGAAAGGAGGCATTACATCGAAACACCCAACATGCTCGTAACAAACCGGCAGGAATGAGCCCAGAAAAGCTGAGAAGTAACATTTGTAGGTTAATATACATTACACATTTTGATACAATGAAAAAATCAGACAATCACACTATTCGATAAATATTACAATACAACTCTTTAATCAATCAATAAAAAATGTTGGTATTTTCATGACATTGTTCGATACATACGGAATGCACTTGTGTAATGCAAAATGACAAGAGGACACAGAAGGCGAATCAACATGATGCTTGCTGATGGATAACTTAGGTAGAATCTGCAAAGGAATCGCAAATGAAGAAAAAAAACATACAAACATTAACAATTCATAAAACAATTCGAAGCGTTAGTCACACTGATTCCAACAAGCATTCATAGCTAAGCAATATATGTCCCCTTTCGGTACCCTCCCCTCTCTAATTTGTCCCTTTTACATGTATATGCATGCTAAATACATGAAGGTCTGGAGAAAACCCAGCGGTTTTTTTTAAAAGGACAAACCCGATTTCTTCATCTTTGGATCCATGCGGGTAAATAAAAGAACCGGCGTGGCACTAATCAATCAACATGAATACGGGAGATTTTAATACTTACTTAATTATTAATAATTTTATCCACATGTATTTTGGCATTCTGTATCCAGTCAGTCATGTTCAATTTTGACAGCTGCACAGAGCATAAGCAATTCCTGCCCCACAACCACAAACGTTCTTATTGGCAGATGATGAATATTGCAGAGTACATGTAGATGTAAACAAAAATACACAATCTTCTCTTTTTTCGCCTTCTTTTACACTTGGAACACGAAATAAATCTCACCAAATCGTAAAGAAGAGTCACATTTAAATATTATTAACTAATTTTAGTGACTAAGCCTCAGTATTTGAACAATGTCTGTATATTTATACATGTAGCATACTCACGTGACTATCACATGTCATAAACACTATGCTTTGTAATTATGCCGGTGCCAAGGTGGTATTTTGAACCTAACCTGTCTAAGGTACATTTATCGGAAAATGCAAATAAGTCATATGATAGACCATTGCTTACGGGTGATTTCCGGTCATCTTGTATATGCATGAATGTGGATAAAAAATATAAACTTTTTTTTTGAACTGATTTGTTAATCCCAAAACCTGTCAAAACCTGTCAAAAACTGTTGTCAAAAGAAAAAAGCAATAGATATGAGGTTTTACATATACATGTTGTTTTTCTTTGTATTGTATTTATTTTGTAATTATGTATGAAAATTTCGCACAAAAGAATAAATATTCCTGTCAGAAATGACCATCTCCTACAGGAAATTGAATTTCAATGGGATTTTTTTTAGAATAGGAAATCCTATATACAGAATATATTGGGAGTCTACCTAGCTAGACGGATACAGTGCGTTCTCAAGGAAAAAGGCTGAGTTAAAAAAAGGTCAGTAAAATATTTCATGGTTTTTTTCTTCGTTAATATAATATTTTCTCCGAAGACTACGGCGGCTATTTTAAAGTTTGATGATCACTAATCATTTTGATACATCACTGTTCACCAGCTTGTGATGGTCGAGATTAAATTTTCGGAGATCTGCAGCTGAATTTCCAGCTGATGGTTTGTCACGACAACTTTGACTGATATAGAGATTATCTATTTTTAATAAATAGATATATGACGGATGCATCTATACTTGCAAATAAACAACAAAATGCCTGCACCTGAGTAATGGCTTACACCTTTGGTATTCCAATACACCTAAAATGGTCTCCGTAAGCTATCATGATTGAATTTTAACTGATCAGTTATTCTTGTGAAATTAATTAAGAACCTAATTTCATTTTTGACAAACAAGCCGGAATTAGCAAAAGTGGGAGTAAGGTGGTGGACACGCTTTGGCGGATCCAAGTCAGGGCAAGTTTGCATCAAAATATATGCTTGCAATGAAATGATATAGAATGATAACATACGAGTGAATATATTTACTGGGAACTTATTTAGAGTATACATTAAAATTAAGATTTGGCAAATGTTGAATAAATAAAAGGAGCTAATTCGTTTCTTGAATATGCGATTTTAGTTTTGATACTCATTCGCTTGCGAAATGCAACCAATCACAACTTTTCGGGCCTTTCCCGCAGAGCTCGGAAAAAGAACATTTCCGGGATCTGTCGTAAAGGCCCAAGAGGCTGCGATTGGAAGCACGACCTCTGGTGAGAAAATGGGATTGAACTTTAACCAAGATAACCAAGAACGCGGGTTCACTAATTAATGAAAAGTGTAGGATTTCATCATGCATCGCGGGCAGATACTTTGGATCGGACTTCGTTTAAAAAAAAAATGAAATGGAACAATTTTAATGCGATTTTAGTTTTTATGGAAATAACTTTAAAGAACGGGGTGCCCAGAACCGGTTGACTATAAACATCATGATGGAAAGTGTAGGGCGAGTTAAACATCGGGCATAGACTTTGAATATGACAACTTTGGTTTAAAATATGCAAATAAATATGCATTCAATAGATTAAGAATGACAATAAAACACAAATGTATTGGCTGATTAACTTGGAGGGGAACCGATACTTTTTAACACAATACATATATATCACTGAGTAAGTATGTTAAACAACGCACGAGTAAAAAAATACACTTAAAAATGAATTGTTTGTATACATGTACTTTGAAATAGACACAAAAGACTTGATGGGATTTGATATTTAGACGAGGATGCTATTTTTAAAATACGGACTGTGCTAGTCATGCCTCTATAGACAACCCTTGAAATTGAAAACAAGAAAACCCTTTGAAAATGAGATATTTTGGCCTTTTGCAAATTCTTTCACTTCAACAAGAAAATAATGAATCAAAAACATTTCAACTACATAGCAAATAATTTTCCATGAATATATATAAAGAGTATTTAAACTTACCTTCTCTGCAGTAAATTTGTCAAAACAGAAGTCGGTTGGTGGTTTTTATCCCAATCACACCATTTTATTTGGCCCAGCTGATACAATTCAATATATTGATAAACATGACTTTGTATGCGCGCGCAAATTGGTTAAACTGCAGAACTAGTTTTACTCATGTATCCAGCATGTAGCGATTCTACATTTGAATGGACAATTATGTACATGTAAACTTGTTTTCTGAAGAAGAAAAAACCCAGCATTGCTATATATGGATGCGTATCTGATACATGTATCACAGACTCTTATATTTCATCGTTGTATATTAGTAGTCCATCATGGTCGAAGAACTATAATAATATAGACTGGGATGGCGTGGAAATGTGAATATTTTTCCTTTAAACTACATGTACATAGATTTAAATTCAGTGTATATTTTCCCTTATGTTTGCATTGGAAATCTGCGACGTTCAATTTCCTTTGAATACACTTTGTTCATTTGTGCGCCATGAGTTTTGAGTATCTTTATTTTTGTTAAATTAAATAAAACGTAAAATCGTACGTACATAACAATTTGATATGTACTTATGAAAGATAATCATTCACTCATATCTACTCGTTAATAAAAAAAAAATTCTCAACGAAGTTTCTGGCACTATTATAATATTTTTAGTCGCGGAAGCTAACTAAGTAACATGTTAATATGACTGGTCCATGTACGTTTTATATCCCTGACTAAGAGTGTGTATAATGGCTTTCATAAGTATGATCTCAAATCCTCAGTAATCACTCAGCTGAGATTTCACTCAATTTGATAAAAAAAAATCTATAAAATGTTTTTATAGTTTTTTGATTTCCCTTAAAAATACCCTGAAAAAAACTTTAAATGTTTATTTAATCCAGATTTAAGTCGGAGATTTCACTGAAGTTATTTTTTCAAGAAATCGGAGCCAGATCTGTAGCTTTACGAATAGACGATCCAAATTTTCCATTGAAGTCTCCTCAAACATGATTACGTTCAACATTTTCATGTACATGTATTGTGAAT
This sequence comes from Magallana gigas, assembly GCF_963853765.1. Lineage (NCBI taxonomy): Eukaryota > Metazoa > Mollusca > Bivalvia > Ostreida > Ostreidae > Magallana > Magallana gigas. Next base: position 24,726,115 of record NC_088859.1, read on the forward strand.
TCTTGAACGATCTCAGTTTATACAAGATGTTTCTCCTCTCTTTTATATAAATGTTTGTTTTCGTTCGACCTTTCATGCAATGTGATCTTGGAATAAATGTGTTTATTCTCTTCCCAATGTGTTTGTTTGATCAACATTTCATGCATCATGGTCTTCTTTATATTGATGTTGATTACATTATTCATCTTTCAAAACAACTTTCCTTCGTGCTTATTACATTGAACAATGAGAACAAGATAACGACATAAAACATAATCAATTGATAACAACTGGTCTTATTATTCAGGGTATCTGAATTTTATTATTTGTGTTCGTTTACGTATAACGGTAAGCCAGGCAAACCAGCTCTCTGCATTTATTATTGTTGTGAATTAAAAAAAACCATTTACGGATTATTTATTAAAATATAATAAATTATTGTGTTTCGCTTGATTCCTAACTTTGACAAAAAGGCGTTGCGGCATTGGTTGACAAATAAAATGACCCCCTTAAATGTGGATTGGCGTTGTAACCCATCTTGGAGCAGCCGTGTCCACAGGAATGGCATCGTCCCGCGTCAAAGTCGGCCTTGGATGGGCAGGGATAGGCTGTGAACCCACAGGGCGATGTGATAGATTCCGTGAAAAAGTCCAGCACTCTCATGTGACTACAGGCAATGCTGCTTTTGAACTCTATTAAAATTGTAAAAAATCGTTAAAAACAAAGTACATGTAAAAGTATTTAAGAGGTCTAGCTCTCTACACCAACTGACAACCGGTAATGTAATGAACTCAACCTTTTATCATAAAATCATACACTGCCAGGTATTTATACTATAAAACATGTATTTTACGATAAAAGCAACGCACGTTCTATTCTGCCTGTGATGAGGCTGAACAGATGCTTTCCTAGCTCGCTGCTACATCCGGGCTGTTTCTCCCCGCCATTTGGATAGAAGTCAGCATCAGCTATGGCTTTCGTTAGGCCGAACCCTGGAATGATGGCAAAAGAATTCCTAGCCTTTTAAGAGAGCTGAATGGCTGTACATGTTTAGACTAGTACATTGATGTCCAGAGGAGCTCTGTATAAGGTTATATAGCGAAATCATCCAATTTTAAAGAATCTATCTGATATATGAAATTTTTCTTTATATACTGAATAACAGATAATAGCTTAAATAGACACACCTAAAGTTTAAAATATATCTGAGGGCTAATTTGTTGACCCAGAGTCGTCGGAACCGGGGGGGGGGGGGGGGGCTGCTGTACACTTTTTTTTTGCAAAGTTGGACCTAAGCATTAGGCACATAGCATCAGAGAGAGTTCAGGCCCCCCCCCCTGAACTATAGGTACCCCCCCCCCCCCCCCCCCCCCCACGGATTAGGATTTTCATGATTTTGGGAATAAGTTTTTTTTTCGTTTGCTTGTCAAGATTTCTGAGGATTAGTCTAGCACCACCCCCCCCCCCCCCCCCACTTTCAATTTGCTTCCGACGCCACTGCAGACCACCCAGCCCACTATAAGCAATATGAATTATTGTCGTCCTGTACAAAAATTGATCTGCTATATATTCCTTAGAAGAGAAATATTTCCTCTAACAAAAATTGTTGGTTTTTTTCAAATCTTGTTTATCATAAAAGATCAAGTTACATGCAGATTTATCATACTAGCAGGTTTTTGCAGCAAAATACAATTCTAAAAAATACAGCTCATATTGCTTTAAGCTTATATGAAACAGTTTGTAATCATATGAAAAAAAATGATCCAATTGGTGAGTTGGATTATTTGAAGTCATACACATGCCCACATTTAAATTTGACAGGATATTCTTTGTCTACGATGTACATGCATTGTAAACATTAATTTTGACTCTTTCATAAAAGATCTTCAAATACATGTCCATTCACTTAAAATAGACAATTTTGGGAGGATTTATTAGATGTCATTTTTTTTTTCAAAAATAGTTATTTTAGTTATCTAAATAAGAAATCGACAGTTTACATAATTATGATAAATTTGGATAAAGAAAGAAGACGGACTTAAATTATTGACATAGACATGTTGCCATAGTAACAGAGGCTCAAGGGTGAAATGAGACATTTAAATACAATGTAGCTCCGAGATAGTTAATAGCGTTTGAAAAACTGTCAAATGCATAATTTCAAACTGACTGAACATATTTTTAATCATCAATGTATATATATCTCAATTTTCATTTTTTTTTATATATATAAATGTTGTAAAAAATAAAATAAAATATTGCGTTTGACTATTCATTGAATCAAAAAGAATACTTTATTGATAAAACTCATTTTGGCATGTTGATAACCATATGTTACAAAGCTATAAAAAAAATTGCATCAGAAAAACTCCCGAGACATTAGATAATGCAGTAGATTTCTTCTAACAGATTAGTAAATTGCTACATGTTGACCATGTGCGACAGATGATGTGCACATTTTCTTTACTTCTATAAAAACATACAATCATCCGTGGTAACAAGATAGATTAACTGTTCTTTACCTAGTTCAAGCAAGGAATCTGCATCAGTGTGAATAGCCTCCACAAATAAAGCGTCCGAAGGATCAAGTCTGACTTCGGGGTCAAAGTTCTCAAAAAGAGGACCAGCGGGATCAAGACCTGAAAAATAATACATATAATAATTTGAACTATCATTTTTTTAACTTGATCGTTTGTTGATCAAACACTCAAATATTAATTACAAGATATGACTAAGGAAAATTGGCGGTAAAGAAACAAACCGACGAATAAAGAGTCCAAAAACAATTTCATGTTTGTATAATGGCTCAATATGCAGCTATGCCAAGAAAGATATTAAATCGATGTTTGCTCAGCGAAAATTCATAGAAAAACAAACTAGATGAATATCAAATTATGGTTGGCATTTCTGTCAATCTATGAGTTCTTACTATGAGTTGATAATACTTGTACTATTTTAATGAAAAGAAAACCCCTGTCAGATCTACATCAGCAATAAGCTTAAGCCGTACCCGTTATTCTACCGACTCCGTGAACACGTTCCCCAGCATACCCCGAGATGTGTGAACCCAGGCTATGTCCCACCAGATGCACCTTGTTGTAGGCCAGGTGAGCTACATTGTGCAGCTCTTTGATAAGGCTAGCGATGGTGGCCCCGACCACTCGGGTATTAGCCGCAGCCTGAATGTAGTTTATGTTGTCTGCACCTTTTGACCAGTCCACAGCGATAACATTCATATCGGCCTGCAATAGACCAAAAATGATGCAATGTACGGTAATACATGTATTGAATTACATGTAGCTCTTTATTTCATCTCAGAATTACTAGTAGCCATTGCTCGTTTCTGGGAAAGATTAGTTACATTTGACGTTACAGGTACCAACAATTTATCAACCAAATTAAATGTGCATATTTTTAAACAATCAAACGCAAAAGTCATACTTTCTTAAGGAATGCAGCTGTCATTTTTTGAAGCCATGGCGCATGCCCATCATCTTGGTATCCATGCGTAATGAATACGGTGTTTTTATGACCGTCAAAATTTGATCCAGAGACTGTTGACCTATCGTAGGGATTTAACATCTGCGCATGTGTAGGATTTTGCCTTGTGTACAGTAGAAATTTAGTTTGGATGTGATCGGGGGATTCGGGCAAGTGACCTTTTGCATTGTTATAAGGGCGCGCGTTGCTGAAACAGCCTATGTGATCGTAACAAACTTGGCGGGAAAAGATGAAACCTACAGGGAATAAAGAAAACAGTTTGACATGACGTGGGGAAAAACTAGTTATCATACTACAACTTGTCAATCAAGCTCGCCATATGCCGTTTAATTAGCTTGATGATAATATATAAATAGTGCCTGTTTGGGAGGGTAACAGTTGAAATTGACACCCAAAGGAAACCATTGTCAACCGACGCGAAGCGGAGGTTGACAATGGTTTTCGAGGGGTGTCAATTTCAACTGTTATCCTCCCAAACAGGCACTATTTATTTTACTTTACTGAATGTCTTAATTTTAGAGAATGTTTTACTGCTTTTATATAGAAATGACGTGAATTCTATGGCGAACCGTACGCGCATAATTTACGCGCATGTAACAATTCGTTGCGTTACCCGTTGCTAAGTGTGTTGCTAACGCTGAGGGTAATAGAACGGATTATCAATTGCGTCTAAACCAATCAGATTTCAGTATTTTACATGAAAGTATAATAAAACAAATTCTTATATTACACAGTCACGTCATATGAGATTTCATCGAAGACATGCTTGTACTAGCACACTGGGATTACGATTTGTTTGTCCATCCCCTAACAATTTTTTCTATAATTTTATTTAGTTCCCTTAGACCGAAGCATATTAATGATTAGAATGATGTTACTTCTTACAAAACAGTAATTGATGTAAAATAATTGCAAACCTTTAACGGTCGCAACGAGCAACGTCAGAAAAAACAGACGAAGACCCATGTTGACAGGCCCTGCTAACTTTGTGCTACGAACCAACTGATAACGCCGTTACACACTGTGAAATCGGGGTTATAAGGTGTTATAAGCGTTCTTATTTCATATCGTTATGATTTCACATCGATATGGTTCCTGTCGTATCTAACAGTCTACATGTATATGAATATGTATGTGTGTCATTGATACAGAATTTATTTTCACAAAGTTTTGAACACTACATATTTTTTGTGTTCAAAGGAAAACAGGCAAAACTTTTAATACGTGTAGATTGGTATGATTCATTTATATTATTTACCCAGAATATCAGTCCTGATACACATTTTTCGAAATAAGAAAAGTGTGAGAAAAATAGCCCCCCCACCCCCCCCCCCCACCCCCGCTCCAAACCCGCTCTGAAGGTCGTGATAAATCGAACGATCGTTTGGTTGATATTGGTCCTAGAGAAGAAATCGAATTCGTTGAAAGTTTCCAGACGGGCGGGGAACTAGACTAAGGTTCCTCTGACATAAGTTCTCGTTAGGACTATTTGGTTTTATTGTCATTTTGAATTAGATCTAAGAGTCTAAGTGGTCATCTAGACTCTGTGGTTGAAGGATGAACATGAAAGACTAAAACCAGACGTTAAATGTTTAAAATAAACGGATTTCTAAACTAAACAATACGTAGCATTTTTACAAGAAAATAGATATTGTATACAGAATGACAATAACAATTTTCTGCTTCATTAATAGCTTTAGTTTAAAAAAATATATCACAGGTTATAAGTGTATTTAACTAGAATTTTAATTTGGATAACGCGTTTCTTTCTTAATTACAAGTTATATGTTTAACTGACATATGTATATTTTTTCTTCGTAGCCCATATGTTACTTAAGAAAGCATTTGGATGTTTTCTTCATTTTTATGTAATGGATATATCATGATTTCAAATTTTCATACAAAGTGAGTCGTAGAAGTACGTAAATTATATCGATATATTTCTGTTAAAATTCAGTATCACTAACTAGTAAGTGAAAGGGTAGTAACTCTCAAAAATGCTGTCTTCTTATGTACCTTGTTAACTAGCGATCATTGCAGAAAAAAAAATTCCATAGCCCGCTAACGCAGGTTATGTATTTTTTTCTGTAATGTCGCTACCTTCATATCCCATATGAACCACCAAAGAAATCATTTTAGTGTTAAAAATGAAACACAATGAAACACATATCTTAAGATTTAGTGAAGAAAATATTTATGGGTGTTAATATATCTTTTTGAATTAAACTTGTTTATATATATGAGCTACATGTACGAGTAATAATGCACCCAAAAGCAGATGTATTTGTAAGTGGGCAGGTCGTTTTTAAACTGATGGAACTGTATAGTGTAGGATCAGTCTTGTCAGTTTCTTTATTAATATAAATCGATTTTCTTCAGGAGAAGAAAATATTCAGATACAGTAGCTGTAAATATTTCAAATATATAATGAAAGCGAAAGCTGTGAAATTCACTACGCCATAAATATATCATGATAAATATTATTTGCTTTAATTTTTAAAAACAATTATAAAATGCATCGAAAAATCGCATTTAGGTATTTCTCAAAACTCTGGGTTTTTTTCCGTTCAAATTATGTGTATTGAGTTAATAAAAACTGTTCTCATATGATCTGAATAAATGAAAAATCGCAACAAATTTTCAGGTTTTTCCATCTTATATTCTATTCATTTAAATAACGAATATAAAACTAATTTTCAGTTTTAATCTTTGCCGATCGATAATAAAATAGATTTTTTGTATGTGGACAGTTCACAAGAATTCGTCGTGAATACGTATATTGAACCCCGTTTTACCGTTTGTTTGTTTGTCTATAACTTATACGTCCGTTATACATGTATAAGCTAACTCCTGTTATTTTAAATTTCTTTTTACCCGCCATCTTTTAGATTTCACTCGTATATCTCATAAAAAATTGATAGAATCACCAGTAATCTTAACAATTTCAAGAAAGCTTTCCATAAAGCTTAGACAGTCAGTGAAAGATTTTTTTTCCAAGTTAGTATTAAGAGGGCTGGATGGTTGTAGACATTTGCAGACTGTATTAATCTCCTTTGGAAGGAGAGCTTTGTATACAGACGCAAGATTTCACTCCTATATCTCATGAAAAATAAACGAAATCACCAGTATTGATTACAAGTCATTCATAAAGCTTAGAGAGTCAGTCAGCGGAAGAATTAATATTAAGATGGGTGGATGGTTGTGGACATTTGTAGACCATATTTATCTTCTTCAGAAGGAGAGCTTTGTATACAGATGAATAAATGGAAGCACCATACAGTATTCATAACAAGTTCAAGAGAGCTTGTCATAAAGCTTAGAAGGAGATCACTGTGTATCGACACATGAACATTTTCAAAATATGAAGAAATTGTTCGGTAATAAATGATAGTTTAAATCTAAAATAATCATACTTTAATATCTAAAAGTTCAAGGCAGATTTGATGGATAATTTGTTGAACCCCCAGCCTCCCTAGGGGGAATGGATGCTCAACAAATCACCCATCAGATCTGCCTTCAAATTTCAAATCATATAGATATCATATTTGGTCATAAACCATTATAAATTAGTGAAGAAAAAATCCAAAATACAAGTATCAGCTTTAAATTTCTACACATTAAAAGTTTCACATTTTTCCACATATAATTAATCTTTTTAAAGATTTTAAAGTGTAAATGTTTTCTACATATCATTCATATATCTTTATACATCTCGCTCTTCATCTCAAAGAGATTGATAAAGTCTAAAAAATAGCCACGACCATTCAACCGTCTTAATTTATGGTCTCCAAAGATTATATGACTATCCACTTGTTAATTACACTGTAGTTATCTAATAATAGCTTTAGAGGAAAAGTTAAGATTAATTCCCTTAATCCATTGTAAAATTTGCACGTGCACACTTCCTAGGATCTCCACCATTAGAGAGCCAAGCTTCGATCAAATTTGATATTACAATCTTTAGGATGATGCAAGATATTACAAATTTCAACAACACTAATTGTGGATTCAAGTGAGATTTATGATGACTTTACCTATCTTGAAATTCCTATTCCTCTTTGTATCATTTAATATTTATTCGTTTGATGAGATATCGGCGCTTCTGATTGGTCGAAAAATTTCTTTGATACCTGCATCAATAAAATTTTTGCCGGATCTACTTTTCTCAACTGTTCTGATCTAACACTATTTATAGAACGGGAATTTCCAAGATAAACACTGTCAACAAAATGTAAAGTTGTGTCTGTTTTATTGTCAGCAAACAAAATGCAACCTTGTGAATATAAAAACTTGAAAGTTTAACCTTCAAAAATAAACAAAACACATTATTTGATTCACGAAATAGAAAATTAAGCGTCTTCTCACGATTTCGTCTGCTTGAGATCAATCAATATTTACAGCGAGGCTGGCTGTTCCTTTTCCAGGAATATCATAACGAACATATAGACCTATAAACTTTCACGGTAACACTGCTGTTCAAATTTGGTAACGATCATTTTTAAATTTACACACGTACATGATCGGTCATCAGAATAAGCGTCGTAAAGAAAAGCTATGAGTAATGCATCAACTCCTTCGGCGCATTCCAAGCGGCAGATATACAATTTATAAGTACATCACTGGCTATCTAGTTACCACAACGTTTACAAAGTCGCTTACACATACTATTCTTTGTCGACATATCAGCTATTTTAATCCACGATCGCCTTTCCTTGGATGGTTATGTCCAGTTGCATATTCCAGCGATCTCACATCAAAACTAGTTTTATTACGAGTTTTTCTGCACAGTGATTAATATCACAAGCTATCGCATGTATTTTCCTTTCGTTTTCAATTCAGCCGGTTCAGATTTTAACTCACTATTTGTGTTTAATCCGTTAAATATTCAGCTCAATAGCTCTGCATCAGCTGAAGGCGAATCCATTTTGAATATTGTTGCTGTTGTTGTTTGTATTCATACGCGCCGCTTCATTTACATTATTTACATTTTTGATCAATGACACTTCACATTTTTTTAATTGAAAATGTTTTATTAAATGATAAGAAATGAAGATAATAATTTTTCTATTGATCGACGTATCAAAGAAAAAATTGACCGGAAAACTTTTTCATCAATGCGCTACGCGCATTGATGAAGTTTTCCGGTCAATTTTTTCTTTGATACGTCGATCAATAGAAAAATTATTATCTTCATTTCTTAAGTCAATCTAGCGTAATTTATAAACAATTAACTGAAATCTACGTATGATATTATATAAATAGTGCCTGTTTGGGAGGGTAACAGTTGAAATTGACACCCCGAGAAAACCATTGTCAACCGACGCGAAGCGGAGGTTGACAATGGTTTTCGAGGGGTGTCAATTTCAACTGTTATCCTCCCAAACAGGCACTATTTATTTTACTTTACTGAATGTCTTTTTTTAAAATTTTAAGAAAATTTTACTGCTTTTATATGGGAATAACGTGAATTCTACAGCGAACCGTACGCGCATAATTTTCGCGCATGTAACATTTTTTAATATTACCCGTTGCCAAGTGCGTTGCTAACGCTGAGGGTAATAGTAAATATAATTAACTGCGTCTTAACCAATCAGATTTCAGTATTTAACATGAAAGTATAACAAACAAAGATATATATCCCCGAGTACCCAAACTCCGTCACCATAAGCAGAAAACCTCCTGCGTTTCTCTGTAAATTATTTTTTGTGGTTTTTATCATTGGCAATCACTGAATATAATCTGAAACAATATAATTTATAAATTTATTAACAAAAATATTTTTATTTTTATTCAAATAAGCCCACTGAATACGACGTTTATCACGCATGCCTATTATATCTTATGAACCTAACTCCGTCATCCACATGCTCTATGATATGGCAGGGAATGAAGACAAATTAACAATTTAGTTAAAACTCCATTTGTATCTAGGCCAAGTTATAATAAGTAAAATCGGTGTATACAATTTAAATTGTATATCATTTCATCGAAATGAAATGATCGCCAGAAAAAAAAATGGGTCCATGTAACATTAATCACAATGGCCTTTTCAGAATGTATGGATGCCGTTTGATTTCTGTCCTTACATATTTCAAATATTTTATATCATTAATTAATATATTACTTATTATATTATTTATTCATTACATTTTTAGAAATGTAGCATATTCTAAATAGCGATATACCGGATATATCTATACCCTGTATAAGGCAAAAGTATCGGCATGAGCGATTTGACGTTATCATCAAGAATAGTGCATAAAGGCTATTGCGGACTGAAAAAATGTATCAATTACCTTAATCAAAAATGTATTACATGTGAAATGTTTCATCTTGACCTCTCTAAAAATAACTGACCACCATAAATGATCGAATGGGCCCGCGTGTCAGAAATATCGATATTTTAGTGCACCCGTAAAAAAGTTTTAGCTGATTTCACTCAATTGATGGTGCATAAAATGAACAAGGTTTAATTCTGTTATTTTTTGACCGTTGCAAATTGTTGACATTTGATTAAAGATTTTTGACATAAAAAATGACGTCATAATCGTACTTTATTTCAAACGGCGAGGAGTTTCCCGAAAGTGACGGAGTTAGGGTAGTGACGGAGTTAGGGGGCTATGCGATACATGTATTTTATATATACTATATACATGTAAAAGCATTTCTAGTGCATTGATCAAAATTTTTTTTGTAACATCCACCCAATTTTCATTATCATTAATTATCTCCCCTTTCGCGTGAAAATTAATTTAAACACATTGTTTGCTAAAAATCTCGTTATATATCCTGACACAAGAGAGTTGATTTAAACATGATTTTGAAAAGATAATTATATTAAAGTATAATAATGATATTTCACCTCAACCCCTCCCCCATGTTTCGTAAATTTCCACGTTTTCCCCCATGTACTCCAAATTTAAAGAGGTTCGCTCCCCTGATTTTGGGTAGCCATTTTGGGTCACCTCTAGTCTGGAAATTCTGTGTCATATATGAATTCTAATTGTAAATTCTTTTTTTATACAATGCAAAATAAACTAAATTGAATGAAATAGTTAAGGAAAAATACATATTTACAAAGTTTAGTAAGGGGCCATATTTTGTTGCGGAAGGTGTTTAAGAAGAAAATGAATATTTTTCATAACTCAGTTTTACCGTAATTTTAGCTTTCTTATTTTCAATGCAGACCAAATTTCCAGATAGTTTATGCATTGGGATATCTTCGTGTTGCTTCAAAAACATATTTTAACAATATTTCTATCGAGATATATTGGCATATTTAACTGATATTTGATAAAAGTCAAGAAAAAATAAAATCCAGTTTATTTCATGCCCTTTCTCAAAATTAACATCATAGACCCATACTTTTGGTTTTATTTTCTGAATTTGTTAGTTTCTTTTGAAAAGTCTGTCATAGTTTGAGAAAAAGTTTGAGACTTTTAAATAATTTCATTGCATGTTGAATTGTTTATGAATAAAATAGTGTTTTTTCAGTGCAAAAAGTCAAAGTATCAATTGGGTGAAAAAATTGCAAACTTTTTCTTTATGATAAATTCTATATAATGTAAATTTGTATTTGATACCATTGTTCATTTCGTTAAAAAGATTTTTTAAAGGGAAAAGCGATTTATGTGGAATTTGCACTTTCAGTGCAGAAAGGTCTTATTAAATACACCGTAGCACCAAAAGGATCATATAGACCCCAAAATTTTGTTTTGAATTTTGGTTTAGCTAAGTCTGTAGATGTTAAAAAATACTTCAAAAAAACACCCCATAAAGACTTTAGATCGCAGGATCCAACGTCCTTAAGAAGAGGATATTTTAGGCATTATACATGGGACCATGCATTTAATTTATCTCACGTGACTGTGAAAGTACGTAAGATAATACCATACAATGTTCACTGTGTACAGCCGTATTGGCCTTACCCATAGCCTGAACATTTGAACCAGGAGCCACGAATTTCATAATTTTGGTAGAGGGTTTCATGGCTATCATAACTATGCATTTGGTTTTTCCAAATGTATCTGGAAGTAGAAAAGACGTTTTCTCCGATTTAGTACAATTTTACTGTATGGCCATATTGGCCCCGCCCCAGGGGTCATGGATTTCACAAGTTTAGTAGCCTAAAAGGGTTTTCTGGACATTTTAAGAACAGAATTAATTTTTTTCCAACTTGTGTGGGATTAGAGAAAAATTATTCAATAGTTTGTCTTTACAAGCATATTTGGCCTCGCTCATGAGGCCCCGAGGTGATATAGTAATAAATTTTTACAATTCATATTCCTAGAGATGCTTCAAATCAAAAATGATAAAAACTGGCCATGCAGTTTTCAAGATGAAGTTAAAAATGTAAAAATGATAACGGACGACGCACGATGAATGACGCATGAGTCACTCAGGTAACCTAAAAATTGTATGGAAATTATTTGCCATCTTGTAGTCAGTGATGTAGAAATCCCATTGTTGTCATTTCTAAGAAACGATATTAATTCCAAAGACGATATTGCACGCTAAAAATTAGACAAATCCGAATACTCAAAAAGTGACAAGACCGGTTGTGGTCTTTGAATTACTAATAAATACCAGTACTCCAGCGAACTCTAATTAATCGACAAGGGGATTTTCGTTTGATCTTTCATCCTTGGAAAAGGAGTATCAAGAAGTTAATATTTCGTTTTAATTGAAAATTGATTCTTTAATTTTCTGGTTATCTTGTGTCCTTGGATTTTGCATACGATCATTTTGTGTAGAAGGAAAACAAGCAAGATACTAGTAACATCCATCGTTTTGGTGTCAAAGATAACCATGCATGTATAGTACTCGTCTACATGTGGCTTAGGTTTTAAGCCATAAATTAATTTTACCGTGAATTGAATATGTTTGAATTTCCAAGTGGGGGGGGGGGGGGGGGGGGGCGCACCCCGAATCCCCTTTTCCAACTTCAGATCCACGCATGTTGTTATTGTAGTCCTATAAGCATTTGTTGGCGAATATCTGGTCAGACACTTTATATATACAATGTATTTAAAGTGATAAACATGTATACAAGTAAGAAAAAAAATGAATTGATGCGTATATCTTTCAAGAACATCTATTTCATACATCTTAGTCCGACTTTTCAAAATGACATTACAAGTAACAAGTGATTAGTTTGTTTTAAAAAAGAAACTATAATTGATGCAAAAAAAATCTCTTTTTATTCACAATATGTGTATTAAAACAAAAAAAAAACAAATTATTTTTCGTATCCTGGAAAACATTTTAAAAGATATACATGTACATGATGACTACAGCGATTATACTTACGTAATTACATACATTTAGCTATATGCACACTGTGGAATACAACACAGCACAAATTGTCAAAGACTATAAGATACATGTTCACGTATACAGACATTACAAGTGATAGCTGTCTCAACAGTCTGGGGTGAACTGACGGTGATGGAGACCGGCGTGGTCGTCCGACGTCATTCTCAGAGCGTGCCCGCAGAAGTATACCCTGAAAGATTCATTGAAAGATGCCTAATTATTAAGATTAAATATCTGTTTTTGTCTCAATCTTATGATAACTCTTGATGCAAATTTGCCATCGTGGATGAGTCTTTACACAACATGACTATGCTATGGAGAATTCCTCAAATTAGAGTAAATCTCTCCCTCCCTCTCTCTCTTTCTCTCTCTCTCTCTTTCTCTCTCTCTCTCTCTCTCTCTCTCTCTCTCTCTCTCTCTCTCTCTGCGGAAAAGAATACTATAACATAACAAACAAATTATAATTACCCCTAAGAACTCCAATTAACATGCTTTTACCCAGTAGATGTAAAAATGCCTTCTCAACTGATCTTTAGTTTTTGTGCAAGGTACATGTAATAATATAGGCAGTTTTATGTGTTGCTGATGTTAGGGAATACAAACAGGTAATCATAAAAGATCTACCCCTGCACGAACAACTTTAGTGCAGTTAGAGTGATTTGCCCTTTGATGTTGACAGAATAAGCAGCAACCTATATTGTGTGGTATTGTAATCAGTTCATGGATTTTGAAACTATTTGAGATATCATTATAGTAGTTAACCTTATTTTAAGCACACATTTCATCCTATTAGTAAGTATAATTCAGTATTCTGTTGTCTTTCAAGTTTTTTCTTTAAAGCTGCTTGGTCCGATTTTTTTGTTATTACAGTATCAAAATTTTTTCCATACAAACCATTTATCTTAGAAAGTTACGGACTTTCTCCTATTTACACGAGCAGAATCAGTCTCCTTTCAAAGTTGTTAGAAATATTCAAAGTAAATAAAAATAATTATTTTTTGGGCAAACGAAAAAACAAACCGAAGTGCATCACGGGAATTCTTAGAAAAGGAAACCGTTTGGTTTCGTCCCCCGAATGCTTGGGGAATGATTAGGGTATTCAACCCGCATGCTATTAATCGATTGCAAAGAAAGCAAACTTTAGAAATAATAGCGAACAAAACGTACACATGTTTATTTGTAATTTGTCTGACTATTTGCATAAAATTTGATATAAAATCGGACCAAGCAGCTTTAAGAAAATGTCATGAAAGTAAAATATTTTTTTTTACCTCTAAAATGTTGTTATTTTAGACAAAAATATGAAAAACCACCTCTCCTTAACAATTTGAAATAATTTTCTGCAATGTAAATTAAATAAATATTCTATCTTTATTTCTAAAAAAAAAAGAATTTTATTAAGGTCTTCCGTTTCTAACGGCATACCTTGTTTTTATTTTATTTTTTTCCCGTAAAAACTCATCCAGGCGATTTCTCAAAACTATTCAACCAATTTCTTTTATTTTTTTCACAGAAGACATTAAATGGTTTAAATTTTAATGTTTTGATATTCAAGGACGTCACTACCGGTCAAGATCTATCGACGGTTTTTTAAGTGATTGAAATTTTGTTGATCACTGTTGAAGTAAAATTCATTTTGAGGTTTTACAACAGTTTGGTCCTTCAAATTTGAAATGTTAAATAATAAGGGATCTTTACGATTTGATCTTGAAATTTTGGCATTACATAATTTTAAAACAAAAACTATTTTGTTAATCATCAAAGTGAAAAAGTCTTGCAGTATTTAATTCTAAACAATACGCTTCAAATTTGCTATAGCGACTCTCGTTTGGGAGTTAAATGGCTGGCCCTTAAAATAATTTTATTGATTGTCTCATTCATCTCAAGATTAAATAATATTTTGTTATGATTTGTACAAAAAAAAAATGATGCAAATACTGAAATTTTATCAATGATATCAAGATTTAGGGGCCAGCCCCTTAATTAAAGGACCTATAGGGACCAAACGTCTTTTCAAAATATCTTTTAAAACTTTTGAGAATATGTTTAAAATTATTGAAACAAAATTGTTCATTTAGACATTTTACAACTTAGTGGCCATCAAAAAGTGACTACTAGTATCTTTTACGTAATAATGTATCTTAAGGCGCAGGAATTTTGAATCATTGACAACATATAATTCTTAAACAAAAAACATTTTGTAGATCATCAAAGTGAAAAAGTCGTGTAGAATTTCATTTTGAACATATCTTTAAAATTGTCATAGCGACCCATTTGGAAGATACGTAACTGGCTTTTAAAACTGATTGCCATACTTATCTCAAGACTAAGGAATGTTTTGTTATGACTCGTATAAAAAAGATGTTGCAGATACCGAAACCTTTTCAACTACATTAAGAATTAGGAACCAGTCCCTAATGTTAGGGACATATAGGGGCCAAACGTCGTTTCTAAATATCTTTAAAATGATTGAGAATTCTAATATTACAGGTATGTTTTATATATTCATAGTTTATAAAGATCTTTTAATTCTTTGGGATTGTATCTCATCTTTACAAAATCGTACAGAAGACCGGTCGTTGCTCGCAACGAGATCGCATTTAGTTATCATTATATTCATTTCTTGTATGTGCTTCAAAGTTTTCATTGAAAAAGCTTCCGACAAGTTAGAGACATGCAGCTCGTTCCGTGAACAATGGACTTACGACTTGTCTGTGTCGGCCGCCGTAATGGTGACCCTCTCCACCACTACACCCTTGTCTTCACCCCAGGAGAAGAAGGATCTCTCCTCGTGGAACTCGAGTTGAGCTTGCTGAATGTCCCCGAGCTTAGCGAGTTCAACTAGCATCAAATCTCGGGTCTGCCCAGACGAAAATGGTCTCTGGATTCTTATATAAAAAAAATCAAATAATACTAGTAATTGAAGATTTCTTAATCAATTCCCATCGCCCACTCCCAAATAAATAACTAGGGTAAATTAGGTAGTTTTTTTTTACCCGCTGAAGACAACTGAATCCGATAACCCACTGGAAGTAAGGAATTTCAGTTTCAAGGTCCCGTATGTTGGATGCGAAAATGTTCCAAACTTCAGCTGAACAAGGTACTGGTGACCTAAAAATACGCTTCCCTGATTAATTTTGACTATTTGATTTAGAGATTGTACAGAGTAATAAAAATTCTTTGACTAACGATATTAGAAATGCATTACCACAAAATGGAGTGCCTGATCGTGTGGCTAGATAGAATTTCCCCCTGGCTCTGTATCGGATTGCATCGTAGCCAATCATAGGACAGGGCAAGCCACCACAATTGAAGCAATTTCCCGCCATAAAATCACGTGTATTTGAGCACTGGAATGACCTAAATGCACAGGGGGAGTTGATGGATTCCGTGAAGAGGAAAATGGAACGACTGTGGCTGCAGCTTATGATATTGCCGGTCTCTACAAAGGCAGAAAGTAACAACTTGCAGCCAATGAAAATAAATAGTGTCAATTTAATGAAAATACGTGTTAATATTGAAACTTTGGGTCCAGTTATTAACAAAATTAAAAGAAAAAAAGTTTTGTTTGTATGAAAATCCTGTCTGCATAATTAATGAGTCTGTTGGTCGTTTATGCATCGTACCGTAGGTCCCGTCCTCGTATTCCTCGGTTATGATATTCATAAAGCTTTGTCGCGGGCAGCCCGGCTGATTGCTCCCACCATTAGGGTAAAAATCCATGTGTCCCACGGGAAGCATCATCCCATATCCTATTGAAAGAAGACCACAGTATTTAATCGTCCGGTAATTGCACTGATGTGTTTTGCGTAAATAAAAAAAAGAGGTTTGATTGACTTTGGATTCATTTCTAAACTACAAATAAATCGTTTCATGGGAGTCATTTAATAAATAAAAATAACTAACGGGAAAACCAGAGCAAAAAAAAAAGGATTGCATTAATGTGTTAGGTAATCTTTGAGGAAGAAATAACAATAAATTTTGTATTGTACATGTACCTAACGAGAGAGAGAGAGAGAGAGAGAGAGAGAGAGAGAGAGAGAGAGAGAGAGAGAGAGAGAGAGAGAGAGAGAGAGAGAGAGAGAGTACTTTTGACAGCTATTCCGTATGGAACAAATATCATTTGTTTTTAATGCCAATTTGATCTATAACATTTTCTTTTAGAAAATACGAGTTTGATGAAGTCAGTTACTAACAAAGATGATCTTATTTTTTCTATTCGATGACTAGTTTAGATGTTTAACTGTTTGACAAAACACCATCATAAAAAAGTTATTTCGAGAGACTTGAACAATAAAGATAAATGGATAAAATAGTAACCATGCGATAATCAGACAAAAAGGCAGAAAAAAAGATGCAACGAGGAAAAAATAAAATAAAACCTAAATTAGTGCATTCCCGTTAAAACGTCGAGTCCTCTCCCTGATCAAGTCAAAATGTGTTCTTAAATACTCCAGGGTAAAATGATATTGTTCACACAGAATGTGGGTGTTATCTTGAGATCGATTTTTGCGCTCTGTAGCGCTTTTTAAAACAAATCTTTAGTCATTACCGAGTGTTGAGCAAGATAACTTGAAATCTTTACCAATATGATGAAATATAAATATCAAAGTCAAAAAATAACTTCTTTTTAAAATTAAAAACACGTGTTGTATCATTTGACCATTAACCTCGTTTAACCATCTGAAGAGAGACTTCAGGCACAATGATTTCTTTTGTCAATTTCTATGTCATGTTAAGGTGGTGTATGAGACACCTCGATATTGTATTGACGTACTTCTGGACAGAATAAATAATAAAATCATGTATAGTTTCATAATTTTTGTCTTTCCCGAAACTGCTACATGTACCTAACATCGTAGTACAATGGGTTAGAGTTTTACAACGGAGTCTGTAAGTCATGAGTTGGAATCCAGATGGGGCTTTTCATTATTTTTACCTTTCCAAAAAATATTTAAAACATATTTTTTAATTGGTCAACTATTGTTATATCAAAAAATTCTAAACCAGTGAAAGTTTAAAAAAAAATTTTGATTTTGAATTGATTATTTTATCCACATTAAAATCAACAGGTGTCCAATATGAATTTTTAAAAGAGAAAAATACTAGTTACCCCAAATAATAATGGTTCTAAATTATAAATGCTTTATACAGGTGGTTTCAGAATGTCTCATCTGCTTTATCTTTAAAGCTCACAAACTACCATTCATATTGATTATACCGTGTATACCAGTATAATGTTCGAGGAAAGAGGTTCTCTACGATTCACGGAGAATTTAGAACCATTTTAACAAGAGCTTGGACTTTGGGCAGTTGGAGTTAAACAGCAATGTGACGTAGAACTGTCTATTTCATTGAAAGCCACTCGGCCATTGCTCTTTGAAATCAACAAGATTTGTCTGGCTTTTGAGCTAAGACTACGCAATCGGTGAATATTTCGCTTGAAACCAGCGTCATTTTTAACTTGTTTTCACTCAAGAAATAGAAAGTAACGTTCTACTGAAAGTCCAAGGTCTTGTTAAAATGGTTCTATTTCATTATTAAAGCTGAAAATTTAAATCGCCATTAGAATGATTTAATTATTGAGTGAGCATAATGAATCTTTGAATGAAAGATTTAAATCAGAACAAAAATGTAATGGCGTGAAAAATAAGAAAGATAACGAATATGGAAAATTATATTTTGCCCTCGGCTTTTTTATACTCTAACCAATGATTAGATAATTAATAGTTGAATTTATAATGAAATACGACTTCATGATAAGAATAGCTTAACTTTTAAAGCAAGCAAATACTATAATGGTGAGAATCTAGCATTTTTGGTTTGATTTATTTTGTTTCAACATTAAATATTAGATATCGTACAAGAATTCTTTCATTATTATGAAAAGCTAGGCACCAGCCTACGCAACGCAAACAATCCAAAGTTTGGACTTTTGATTTCCGATCGCTTCCGATGATATTAAAGTTGGTTATGTAATTCAGGCGGCATATGGATATCAATTTTATCATTTTTTTTTCCTGATCGCGCTCTCAAGACAAAGCACAAGTAGTCTGCCTAAGAACAGCAGACTTTGTTTTGAATTGGTTTATGTTTTGTATACATTGGAAACGACATCAATTTATCATGATCACAAAAAGATGGAGAAGATAGATGAAATCGTTCAACCAGCTGCAGATGCATTTCATTTTGTAAATAGAAGAATCGAAAAAAAAGGGATTTTTTTAAATCTTAAAATTAAATTTGAAGGGAAATTTCAAAAGCCAACAATTCTAGTACTAATTTTCCGATCAGGGGGAATAATCATATGCTAGACTAAATATTTTCTGGATCCACGCATAAAGCTTGACGTACATCTAAGCGTTGCCTACACGACTAACGGCGTGTAACGCCGAACGATGAGTAAACTGATCACTGAATATTTAGATCAGGTGGGTGCATGGCAATTGTTAATGAATCATGCATTACAGGCGAACGAATATAAATGATAAAAATGTCACCACTTCGAAGGTTGTTGTTCATTTGCCTTACTTTAACGAGTTGAAAATTACATTAATATTACCTCAGCAATTTGAAAATGTTCATTATAAAGAGTGTTAATATTTTTTAGGATAAGCCACGAATATTAGCATCCCGGTGTCTCACACATTAGTCGTGTGCTTTCACCTTTATGTGACCTCCGTAAAATTCTGATATGTAAAGTGCACGTATTGTGGAACCTACGTGTAGCATTTTGATTTTGACTTCAGCTTACAAGATGGTAGAAGTGAATTATGTAAGACCGGTCACTTATTACCAGAGATGGACTTGTAGTACACAAATCTCCCGGGGCCTTTCAGGAAACAGTAGCACACCCAGCTGCAGACTTTTTAGCGATCCCACCAACGGCAAAGAGAAAGAGGAACAGTGCTCTCTTCAATATATATGGTGGGGGATAAAATGCATAACTTCAGCTTAAACCTTTGTTTGCCCGCTATATAACAAAGTAGTTCAAGTCCATTCGCTTATTACAGAGATAAACATTAGAAAACCAGGAATGAAATGGTCTGTTACTGTATAAATTCGACTGGTACATGTGTATCACTCAAGACTAGGTAAAATCTTTTAAGCTGGAAATGACCAAACTCTCTATAGAGCCATCAAGACATGTCAAAACTTTATAATCTCAGGTGCAACTGAAATCATTGGGCAGCAGTTTAGCTACGGATACCCCCGAAGTACAATACTAGTATTCATCTCGACCTTGGGAAGTATAATTATATTCTCTTCAAGGGTAGATACATTTATATCACCATATCGAACTTAAAAACACAAACACATGTAATTATTTAATATACCTACATATGTAAGTAAGGTTTTTATTCTGTAGTGACCAAAATTCTTTTTTGTGTGTTAATATAATTTTATATTTCAAAGAAATCAATACAATGAAAAAGACTTTTCGGCTACCATTTCGTCATCCACATTTTACAATTTATCCAAAGATATAGCGACATTTCTATTCTGAGGCTCATGGTACATGTTTATAGTTATTATCCGAGGGCTCAAAATATGTCAAATTAATACATTATTTTGTTTATCAAATTGTCTCAAAACGAAAGCTGTCAGTTGTTACTCACTTAAAATTACATTTTCAGCCTCGCCACCATGGCAATGATTGATTTTTAAATGTTTCGTTACATATTTTAAACAATTATATTGCGTTCACATTTTTGGCTCATTAGCCCTGATTAAAATGACTCAAATACTAATTGTTATCATAGGTCCGTTATATTAACTGGGGAGGCACAAACTATTGGTATGCATGTTATTGTGATTGGAAGAGTTAAGTATTGATGAAATACAACTCAAACATAAATTATACGCTCTCACCTAAATCAATGTTTAACATTAATATTTGCATTCTTAGTCTGTGTATTAAAAATTGAAAAGGCCTAAAAGTCTGTCATTATGGGCAAATGATCTCGACTGGAGGTGACTATAGTTTAAAACTTCGCTTAAGCTTGTTAAAAAATATTAACAGTTCACATTCCTAGATGTCTAGATTTGTGCTAAAATCAAATTTTCTTAAATTCCAGCTAAAATAAAATATACCAAAATGGCTGAAGTTGAAGGCTTATGATATAATTGTATAGTGATGAAGATGGTTACTGATTTAAATGGGGGAGCGTCTGTGAAAATTTGGATTACCTGGGTTTTGTTATCAATTAGGTACGTGTATTTGAATGGAAACATTTTTTTGTAGCAATTGTATCTTTGTATCAAAGTTAAACATTTTGAAACGAACCTGAAATTGTGTCGTAATCAGAGCCATCAGTGTGGATAGCGTCCACGAAAACAGCATCACCCTGGTCCAACCGTACCTGGTCATCGAAATTCTGATAATTTGGTTGAGCCGGATCAAGCCCTGAATAACAGGATATTGTAAATATACGTAGTGTTTGTTCATCAGGGTAAATAAATCTCGAGGAAGAATTCAAAAATATTGATTACCAGTGATACGACCCAATCCCGGAAGTCGCGACCCTGCGTATCCTGCAACGTGCGCACCTAAGCTGTGACCAATCAGATGATACTGAGAGTTAGTGGTTCCAAGCACGCGGTTTAGAGAAGAGACAAGGACGGCGATTTCTGCCCCGACCACACGGGTGTTAGCCGTTGCCTGATTGTATGGAAAGCCAGATCCATTGCCCCAGTCCACCAATATCACATTCTGTGGTTTCTGATATGAGAATGTTGCGATGGCAAATTATAAATCAGTTTAGTGGGTTTAGTGTATGATTATTCCCCCTGATCGGTAAATTAGTGCTAGCGTGCAAAAAATTTGATGGCTGTATAAACCAAACAAAGCGTCAATTTTTTTTTCTCATCTGGTAGAAATCAAATTAAAAAGTTGCTCTGGGGGAGTTCATCGTAGGTTTTTCAATATGAGCATGAATAAATAATTTTTTATGGACATGATCAGTTTTATTGGTACTGCAATCTTACTCGTTTTAGCATCTCCATAGCCATGTGTACCATCCAATCAACTCGACCATTCTGTAGAAAACCATGGCTGATGATGACCGTGTCCAGTTCCGGCCGGAAGTTGGTTCTGCGTGAGCTGTTTAAGTCGTCCTCAGAAAGGGTGGTGGGGGTTCGCTGGTGGAAGTCAGTGAACAGGTAGAACTGCGTGTTTATGAACGAGGGGCTCATGGGAAGCACGTCGGTGTTGTTAAATGGGGGGTCGATCGAGAAGCACCCAAGTCTGACATAGCACGCCGTGTTCCTTCGATGCCTTTCAGCCTGGGCAACTGTATAATATCATAATAGAGTACGATATTGCATTCAAGACGATACAAATATAAAACTGGGTAAATTGTACCAAGGCTAAAGAGTTTAACAAACGGTGCATACGATGTTCATCCCTGGAAAATGTACTCTCAAATAAGATACATGTTTAGTATAAGCGGCATATCATTGGTTGCATATATACATGACTTGTATTGTTCTGAGCTAAATGTTCTACTTGTATTTTAAATGACAGCCTGTTCTATTGATATTCCTACATAAAGTAATTTTTTGCCACTAAGAATATGATGTGATGAATAATACACTAAGCAATGCAAGATAAACACTAGGCTCATGGGCCACATCACTTACCTGAACAACAGTTCCCTATATCGTTAAATTTCGAAATTTTTTAACACTAAACTCTTCAAAATTGTGATTCATGTACATGTAATTATTTTCCAAGATTTGACAATAAAATTTTGACACATTAAACGGACATGGTTACGATTTTGGTCACCCCCTTTTTTAACTTATATGTTGAGCTTAAAGCCAACTAAGAGCCAAGTTAGGAAGTCACAGGTTAAACAATCCAAAATTTACACTATCTGACGATTTTTGCGTAGTAATGTCACACTTTATACATGAATATTTGAATTTTGATCTTTGAACCCCCCCGTCTGGGGGTCACGGTTTTAACAATTTAGATTCTACACTGTCTTAAGGAGCTTAACGCTTGCAAAGTAATCTCACAATTTGTAACTTCTTTGTACATCTTGAAAAGAAGAGTTCTGTGTTAAACTTTGAATCCCTCCTTGAGCCCCAGCTGTTGTCCGGGAGTCACAATTCAAAAAAATATTAGAATCTACACTATCTTAGGGCGCTCGCTAGTAATTTTACAAATTGTAGCATTGTAGTTCTGAAGAATATTTTTTAAAAACATTTTCCGTATAAATTTCTATGTTAATGGTTGAACTCCTCTTGGGGCCACGGTATTGATCCTGGGGTCACGATTTTAACAATGTAGAATCTACACTATCTTCAGATGAAGATTTTAAAACATTTTCGCTTTGTAGTTCTTGAGGAGAATATTCTTAAACAGTTTTCCTATATATATCTAAGTTAAACTTTGAACCCTTTTTGGGGCCCCAGTATTGGTTAGGGGTCACAATTTTAACAAGTTAGAATTTTCACTATAAATACAAACTTTGGTGTAAATATTGGCATTACTGGTGCAGTGGTTCTCGATTAGAAGATCTTTTAAGACACCCACCCTCTTCACTGTTTCACAATTATATCCCTTTTTAAAAGGGTTAGGTCCTTTATTTTTAAAATTCAGAATCCCCTAACCATGTATAAGGATGCTTTGTACAAAGTTTGGTTAAATTTGACCCAGTGGTTCTAGAGGAAAAGTAAAAAATATGAAAAGTTTACATGTACAGGCAGACGGACGGGACTGTCGACGGACAACAGGCGATCAGAAGAGCTCACTTAAAACTTTGGTTCAGGAGAGCTAAAAGGCAAAATTTCTAGTTGAATCAAACTCTAATTTACGAGGGTAAATATCGGCAAATATTCCAGTCGAAGAATCTAAATCGGTATTCAAAAGGGTCAAAAGTCATTAAGATATATACATGTACATAGATTTTCGATATATTTACCGAAATTCGCTGATTATCTCTAAATCTATGGGGAATGTTACGAAATCCTTTATGCAGTACTTGATTGGGTTCGCTGTTTTGACCGCAGTACTGGGACATTGTAGATGTATTCCAATACACAGCTCGATCAGAATTCACTTAGAAAGTTTACTGTTTAGAGCTCCTGATATCATACTTAATGTTAATCACCGTAAGTCCTTAAATAAATCAACCCAAAATATGAGGAATTGTAATGAATCATATTATTAAAATATCTTTTATTAAAGATGTCAAAGTATATTTATACCGTCCTGATACCAGTATCATGAATATTTTTACTCTCTCTCTCCTAGCTTGCATCCTTGTAATATATGGTCCGATACTCGATCGTTAATGCCGCTAAAAACATTTGAAGCTTGATTTTTATTATATTATAAAAAGAATTAAGGTTTCGTTACTATCAAAGCCAAATGAGCTCTGTTTCGTAAGTTTTAAAATAAATTAATCGTGAATACACGAGTTACTTTCGCGATATAACGCCTACGGTATACGTTCGCGAATAAACGCATAACTTTTGCGAATAAACGCGAAAATATCGCAAATGGACTTTCGTTCGTTATCGCCTCGGGCAAAGGAATTATCATGATAATTTTTCTCAAACCTCTTCCAGACTTCAAAGGCACAATACTTTGATTTTTGTAAGATTCCGATCAAATTAAAGGACCGGTTTCCATGGTCACGTACTTGCTCGGAATGTACAGCTTATTCGACAACTAGCCACTTATTCTGCCTTGGCTTTCGATCATAATCAACACTTCATGCCATACTACCGATACTGTTCGCTTTTTAAGCCAATGAGGTTATAATCAAGGTAATCAAAACATGAATGCCAACTTATTGACGTCATTTAAGCAAACCTTCTTTATGTAAATATTTCCCAATTTGATGTATTTATAGCCAACATATATAAGCATCATGTAATTAATTAAATAATAGTAACATCATCTGGTTTTGCTATTATATTTCTCCAATAGTTTTCGTTGTCAATGAGATGATTGTTGGCGTTTTTAAAGTAAACATTATCGCAACAGCGCTTATTGGACGTACCGGTACAGGATCGACTGAGAACGACAATATCCCCTACGGTTTCGCCTTACGACGGTTTCAAATTCTTTAATTACAGAACACGATGTGAAATTATAAAAGAACGCAACGAATCATAACTTTTCTTTCTTTGTTTTAAATCTATTTTGTTTTCTCTTATACCGTTCATCGTTATTTCTTTCTTAAAACGTATTTTGCGATCCACTAAAAATTAGACTCACTCGTCGAGAAATACATATATACTCTACCTAGTGCAAGCAGTTTCACATTCATCATTTAAAAAGTTGTGTACCAGAAATCTACAATTTAGTAAAAATTACGAAACATACTATATTTAAACAGTGATCATATTTTTAGTTAATAGTTAAGATGAATACGTATGACATCTTGAAAATTTTCTAAGTTTAATTAGTAATGCATGCTAAAGGTCACCTAAAAATTCACGGTAAAACTTAATTTAAAAAAAAAAACAACAACATATAATTCACGTTTTGACACATTTTGTAAAGTTGAAATTGCATTCTTCTAAATCAAGTAGGATTGGATATACATATCAAATGCAAAACGTGTAATCTGACAGTCAAATATATTTTCACTTACCTACGGCATAAAGAATTAAACCAAGAAATAGGCTAACGGGCGCCATTGCTGGTTTGTGTTTAATGGATTCTGCAAAAGTTATCAACTAAGAGTGTAAACCTTCCCGTCTGTTTATTGAAGATAAAATCGCCTTTCCGTCGAAAAAATTTCTGAACAAATTAGAAGCAGATTTCTCCTATTTCAAATACTGGCCGTTTCCTGTTTTTTTTTTAAATTAAGTGAATAGTGTACGAACATGAAAAAAGCCGACAGCTGTTTTCTTTTAACCTGCTATGAAGAGTAATTAATACATATAAAAGATAAGAAAAAGCCAAGTACATGCATATATTGATTACTAGAAATTAAAAAAAAAGAGAGATTAAAAGGAGACCATCTCCTAATCCCGCTAACAACTACACTCAAAGGCGTGACACTTTTATCTTCGAGAAATAATGGACGTAAAGAGCTATCGTCAACGACACTAGCCATCCTAGAAAAAAAAAATTAAAAATGACAAAAATTATCCAAGAATACGTAAAGTAGTTGTTTCAAAAATATCAAGAATCACTGCATGAAACATGGACTAAGCGAAAAGTTCCTCATTCCATATGTAATTTGACGTACTGGGCCGGATATACGAACAGTTCTTCATAAAAATTATGTCATGTCAATTGTCAAGATTTGGTGAGTCTCGTCCAGTCCGTTTGAAGTGCTTATATCCATCAGCTGAAGTATTTGTTTTAAATCTGTTGTCATTTTCGCTCTTCATGCGACTGTACGTTAATAGATTATATATAGCCCTGGGGATGAATGGATGAAACATTTTTAGTCTTTGGGTAATATCGTTTAGTATACATGTATTAAAATACAAATATATATGACTGTGTGACTTTACATATATCCTTTAATTTTAATAGGTGGTACTGTTGTTAAAATGGATCTCACTAAACGTAACAAAATCAATGGAAACGTTGGCCACGTCAAGACAGCCTCTCTTGTACCCGTGGCTCCATTCCGATGAAGGAGAAAGAAGAGCTTAAGGATGTCATCTGCAACTCTGCCTTAAAACCGAAAGTCACAGCGTAACTCCTAGACTCTCGGTTTCACTTTACAGTAAGAAAATGCATCGGTCTTTCATTTCATGTACAAATGGATTTAAATAAATTTCTTTCATTGTAAGTTTTGAAATGTGACATGTAATATTTGAAAGGCAACGTAATTATATAAAGTATTAACCCAACCTTGAAGTTTCTACGGTCTTTTGAATATAAAAAAAAATTGTAAAAATTCACATAATAGTTTATTTTTCGTATAATTTTGTACAGTAAATTAAAAATTAACAATATGAATGTTAAAAATGTGATTCCATGAAGTTTTCAATCGCTCTGTGTATAAAAAGTCATAGTTATCAAACATAAGAATTACTTAAGCCCAGAGGCTACATCGCTCACCTGAACAACTGTTAGTAAATTAATTCCAAGTTGTGGCCGCCGATTCAAAACTCCTGTAAGGCATAGTCAAAAAACCCTATAAATTCTAAACATATTAAGCTTGCTTTCACAAAAAGTTGAAGAATCTTCGTTCTACAAAGGGGATCATGAATTTACAAAATATATGAATCTATCACATTGTCACACACTGTTGACGAGTCATATTTTTATTGCGAAAATCAAAATAATATTTTGTTAAAAAGTTGAGTATATAAAAAAGCTTCTTGGGTATATGATTTAAATGCCAGACGATTTGGCTCATGAAAAGAAGTTCAAAACACGTCAACCTATTTAATGTATTGTGCTATGTGTAAGTGGTTTAAATTGGCCATTTGATTCTGCAGAAGATGTCGTAAATTTAAATTAACACATGGACAGACAGACTGACGGATGGCGGAAAAAATGTGCTCAGAAAAACTCACTATTTCATGTTAGCTAAAATAAGAAACACTATTTGATATTGCACAGGCATTACATGTAAGTTCATGCTTAAGCGCTGAAAAGTACGAAGTTTTTATTATAATTGAATTAAGTCAAATGGTGCCTTTTATATATATATATATATATATTTTGCAAAATTCGATGTATAAAAAAGCATTAGGAGATAAAGAACAATAGCGGGAAAACTGTATAGAGAAGTATACCAAAAACAATGCTGCTTTCACAAACACTGGATTAAGCTGAATAATTCACCTCCTGGGTAAAAAAGAAGTACATGTTGATAATTTTAAAGCTTGAAAATACTTCATATGAATTCAACAGTTGAAATTTACTCTTACTTTTTTGGAATGTTGATAAATTGATAGTTACACAATATACAACTTGAAAATATCGATTAAAAATATTTAAAACGAACAATATTCAAATAAACCGAACTGCAGGAAACAAAATGTCCAATAAAATGGTACAGTCATATGTTTAAAAAAAATACAAATCATAACAAAATTCAAAAATAATATGTCTTGTGTATAAAGCTGATTGTACTGGTTGAGACAGGTAATTCGGTATGGTGTCAACCTCAGTCGTTCTCGATGTCGTCAACGAAGCGAGTGTTGGAGCTTTTGGACGCTCCGTGTTTCCTTAGCGTATTATTAAGCAACAACATATGTACGTCATTGGCGGAGCAGACGCGAAGAGGGACCGTCTGTCTGCCATTTAACGAGGTCATGGACGTGCTCTTGAGGTTTGAAAAACTAGAAGCGTTAAGGTTCCCTCTTCCTGGGCATGCGCGGATGTACTGACTGTCCTGAGAGAAAATGGAACCCGAGCGTTGCCGAGTCACTGGAGGATCACACAAACAGTGGAAACAAAACATACAGCAATTAGCGCTCTCTACGTCGAACTGTTTCTGGGGTAAGGATATTAGGTCAGCTTGACCTCGATTACAGACATATTTAACGCCTGATATGATTTTCCATAGGAGTTCTTTCCGCAGCAGAATGTAAACCCATGGATCGAGGATCTGATTGAAAGATGCTAGCCGGATTAATTGTAAATCCAGAACAGTATTGCACACCAATCCAGTCTGGTTCATCACAACTCTTACCTAAAAAAAAAAATTCAATTTCTTTTATGCGTTAAGATGTTATTCCAATACAGATTTAAAGTACATAAAGTATATGATGTTTCAAGAACAAATACATTTTTTTTCTGTTTAGTGCGCTTAAAATATTATAACAAGACTTCATCTCAATGTTTACGGCTGTAAAGTGAAGCCAATTTAAGGATTCAATTGGCAATTCTTGTCAAGCACAGGGCTTCCTATACTTCCAATACTATGAACAGTGAAATCTAATACGATTCCGAACAGCAAAGAAAACAACATTGACGCGTAGCGCTGAAAATTAAATGGCACCTGTTGTATTTGTAATAGAAATTGATTTTCTGTTAATTTCATCTAGCGACGAATAATCGTCACGATTATTGTTTTGTTCAGAGTACAATTTTACATCTTCTTTCGATTAATTCTGATTTTTTTTTTTGGTTTTAGAATCATTACGTTAACATGTATCATGTTTTTGTACGTGTATCTCTTCTCAGACGCCAAAAGAGTTTTTTTGTTTAGTTTTAGAAATTTTATTCCTGCGTAATTGCTTAGGTTCAAACAGTCTTACATTAATGTTCGCCAGTACCCACAGAAAATGACCTCAATTGTGAAGAATTCGATTTGTTTCATGCAGAGCTCATGCACAGTTACTGCATGGTATCCAAACCTTACATTATATCATCATTTAGTAATTACTCGCTGTAAAAGACACCGTGCACACATAAAGCTATTAAGATAGTTTTACACTTCTGTTGTCCAGAGTCTGGAAATACAGCATATTAGATAAAAAAGCTTAAAATGATATCAGTATTTTACAAACTCGCCGTATTACATGTCCCATTGGATGTCTCTACGTTAACAATTTTTAATAATAAGTTTTTAAAAACCTGATAGTCATAATGGAAATAAGATAGATTGGAATTGGTATTGAAATTAAAAAACTATCCTGGGGTTTTTATTGATTTCTTTAATAATTATTACACAATCCGAGGAGGATGTCAAAATAATGGGAAACGTTTCCTGTTCAGTTATTTGTTGCCTGAAAAAAAGCGCCAATCGAGATAACATACAGCCACAAACGCGGAAATCAGATCAAATGAAAAATTACTTTCATATTTCTTTCATTAATCATGAGAAAACTGCCCCCTAAGTATTTGACAATTAAAAAAAAATTGAGAAACATGCTATATGTTTCACGAGGCCTAGTGGTAGAAAATGGCGCTTGGCAAAAATCATAAAGGAAAACCAAATGGATGTACAAAAACGTTCACAGTAAAATACAAATAAATGTGAAATCAAACATAAACCTAATGTTCATTCTATACCATCTCTTGATAAAAATGGACACACTTTTATTCTAAGAATTAGATTTTGGATATAAATCACGAACAAATGACCATTTCGACGCAACGTTTTATATTCTACACATAACATGCGAATACGGTTCAACAAAACGTGTGATGTTACAAATGTAACTATAGTGTGAAAGTTTTGTGCAATACATCTTTATAAAGCTGTTCCCCCGAGAAATCACTGTTCGAAACATACGGGGCGAGAATTGTTCCTTCAATGTTAGAATGTATGGAAAAGTAGATTTTAATTGACTGACATTTAACAGGGTAACCAAGCAACTGTAAACCCGTCGTTTGCTTGGAATGGAATACCAAGCGTCCCTTGGGTCTTTCAACCTCGTTTGGAATACGATTTTAGGCAAGGTTAAACAAGGTTTAGGAATTGCTCTTTTTGTTAATATAATGTGGGTGTTTGTTAATATATATCGTGTATCAAACATAAATGCGATAAAATGATCATATAACCATTTCATGTTCTAAATGTTTGAAACAAAACACTCGCATCTCCGGCTTTTTTAGTTTGATCAAATAACAAAACATTTAATACCGATTGTAAAAGTATCTACACCCCCTACTTTTACTTGCATACGATTGTGTTTTTATGCCCCTATTAAATACAGTATTGCGCAATCTCAAGATGGAATACGCTTGACTTACAATCTATGCAAATTTTACTCGAAGCAAGCGTCATTTTTAACCTGTTTTATTGCAAGAAATAGAGAGTTACCTCCTATCGAAAGTCAAAGGTATTGTTAAAAATTTTCAAACAACGTATAGTTCAACTAATGTTTTATGTATTATACCAAGTATTCTAATGACAAAATCAACTTGAATGAAGCGTTTGGGAAGGGGAGAGTTCTTAAGATGAAAATGAATTATAAAAAGAGTTATTTTCGCCCAGTGAAATATTCGCCCTTCTTCACTTGTAAAAAGTTTTGCCCCGTCTTGAATTCGCTCAGACAGTTTTGTTTAAAGGGAATGATTTGAGACTTCGATTTCACCCAATCTTAAATTCGCCCACTGACAACAAGGGCGAAAGGGGCAAAAAATAAAAAATAAAAAAGAGGACGAATACTTCCCTGTATACAGTATGTATTAAAGTCATTGTTGCATACTGCAGTAGCCTGTGGGTGAGCTTGATTTTCCAAAAAAGTGTACGCCGTGTACACTTTTCTACATCGAGTCAGGGGCATGTGTTGTTGGGTGTACCACTGCTGAAACCAATATGGCGGACGCATGTTATGACTGGAAACTTGACAAATGACTTTAAGTAATACAACGGATTAAAAGTCTTATTTAAGTTGTCTTAAGCTTCAGATTGTCTGTTTATAATATCTTCACCCTTTTCCGCCATATTTAATCTTATCTTCCCTACACCATGTACACTACACCATTTAAATATACTTAATATGCAAATCAAAATGAATATATCGGTGTGCACTAAGTTAAGCTAAATAAAACAAGCGCGCCCTATAAAAATAGAATGGCCGTGGGTTTTGGTGACGTTGTTATACGGATAGAACATCGTTACTGTATCTGAAACACTTTTGCAAGCCAATACTGCTTTCTACGAGGTACATAAAATTACGGTGAATGTCTGACGGGCCAGTCACTACGCACAATTAGGGATAGTACGCAGTATAGGAGACTTTGAAGATTTCTTCAATTAGTACAGGCAGACGACATTGACTTCCGCCTCACACGGCCCTCTGTTGCAGAGTACGTTAATGTCCACCCCCGGATGGCGAAACAAAAAAAAAACCATGAATTAAAAAAAATACCCACACACACTCAAACTGATAAATAAATCAAAGTACTGAAGAACTGACGGGAGTTGATTTTGTCGATGTTTATTTATTTTAAAATCAATGATGTTATTTTGCATGACAAGTACATGTATACGTAGTTTCTAATTTGAATTACGCATATTTTATAATATGAATTTGTGAATTTTTTCGACTAGAATGTCGAGAAACCTCCATATGAATCATGTTAAATAATATTTAAAGATAAAATTAATTCAATCAAACTATGTATCAGTGGTAGAAATATTGCTCGAAAATTGTATGGATCCAAGCAATATTGAACTCTAGTCTCGTTCAACCAAACGCTCGGCTGACACCGTAAATCTCCGACAAGGGTTTACGGAGACAGCCGAGCGTCGAGTTGAACGAGACTATGTTGAACTCTGGCGTAGGAATACATACGACTACAAAAAATATTTAAATTGTTCGTACCATTTAAAATCTGACTATTTTTAAGGTATTTGTAAATAAGTTTCCTTGAAAAACAATGCTTTAGCATACATTACATCGAATTCATCAATTATTTTCAAGAACTAAGTCTTGCCAGGAGCAATGATTTGTGCTGAGGTCCAAACACTGTTTCACTTTCGGTTTGTCCGCGTGACTGCATAGGAGAGTTGATTAAAAATCAACTCCCAAAAAAGAACTTTAAAAATTCTACAAAAGTAATGGATTTCTAGGCAACATTTGGTGATTTTGATTCATTGCTGGAGAAAACATTGACGTCGTTAAAATAGATATTTCATCAGAAATCTGCAGAGGATGTTTCGATTCATGTCATTATCTATTCATCATCCTGTTAAGGAGGAATATAGAAAGGGCGCCTTTTTCTTGCCTTAGAAAAACAATACAACGTCGATCTTCTTGATATATTGAAAAGGAATTGCAATGAAACACCTTTCATAAACCTTTAGGCATATACTTTTTGACGTATGATAAAAAGTAATTAAGTCTAGCTATAACAGCTTTTTAACGTCAACACTGTTTTTTACAACATCATAAAGGCGATAAAAAGGTTAATCATTTGAACGTGTACGTCTACAAGTAAAGCTAGAACGTTCGTTTAATTTCAGGTTTACATACAAAACGTTGCGTTTCGCTAAACAAACATCACTACGCGTACGTGCAAAACTTCATTGCATATAATTAATGATTTACAAAATAAAATTAATACCGATATTTATTTTTAAAAAACCCCCCACATGGCCCGAAAAGATGAAACTTGTGTGAAAGCTTCCAAATAACGTGTAATATTTTGCAAGTATCGAAACAGATGATGTAGAACTGAGGTATTAGATTTCATTCAACAGTTCACTAACATTTCTGAAACAGTAACTTCTCTAATTTAAGTCACTATGGCCGTTTGTTAATAATTAATATCCATGTACATGTAGTTGAATATCCATGTCACTTGAAATGTCTTTTAAATTACACGGACACGTTCAAATGCTCCTCTTCTATGTTAATCAATAAGCAACCATGCATACTTAGTATATTTGGATAGCATCTGACCACCTGATTTTGGTTTTGGATTATCAAGAGCTATTGAGACAAAAGATCGATGATGGAGAGATTTGTAAAGACAGGATAAACAGACATTCAAGGAATAAAATGTATAATTATATTGATCAAACTATCAATAGAACAAGTAACTCAGGGGATATTTACGGAACAAATACCAGATTACTCGTGTATATATTGGCTTTTTCTTTCCGCGCCCCTGTCTTGTCAAAAAAGGTCATGTCGTGTTCTGTCACTCATTTTTTCCCCTCACATTTATAAAGTAAGCCCTTCTGGGAGTCCAAACTCGATGAAGCTAGGATTGATTTTGATATACACATACAACATACAAGGGTTGATTCAAAAGTAAGTGCCACACAATGCACCACGCTTCTCGTTATATAAACTGAAATATCAACATTTGCCCAAACAAACTTTCAATTCGAATTCGAAATTTGATTAAATTTTGTTGAATGATTAAGAAAATATGAATGTTTTTAACATGATATAAACTTGACATCGCCTTGTCATAAATTTACTTCTTTTAATTTTTTTTCCAAAGTAAATATTAAATAACTTAAATTTGAAAAAAAGAAGAAGCCACAAACAACATAATATTGTAAATCAAATATAACATAGACTTTGATAGATAGATATAACTAGTATAAGTATTGGAATTGCTATATCGACCTATAAATGAGAGAGAGTAGTTCTGAAGGCGACGTTCTGATGTATACAGCATTACTATAAGGCTATGTTCATGACATTTTGAAAAGCCATCGATAAAACTGATCGCACATCAAATAATCCAATATATTACTCTGTCAAACACAAAAAGAGTTGTTATTAGAATGATTCAAAATTTAAATAAAGCATCATGGCCAATTCCTTTTTAAGGACGAAATTATGAAGTTTTAACATAACAAAGAATCCAGAAATGGCGTCGCCAGCGTGCGGCGACTACCCTCACCTTACGCTTCATAAAATAAATGTTCTTCAGAAATAACTATCATGATGCATGAAAACTTTCAGATCTGAATGGACATAACTAAATATTTCACAGTACGAATTTTCCTCTCTGCAGTAAGGTTCGGGTTAAAAAAAAATTGTCCAGGTACACCATATGCAGGCATTGGCACAATTTCTTAAAATTTAAACGATTTGTAATCGATTATTAATCGATTATATTGTTTTTTTTTGGTCATGTGATTGATTACTTTATAAGATGTTGATTTATGATCGTTTATATCAGCAAGTTTTTTTTCTCAATATTTTTATGAATGACATGTGCCTTCAATTCTATTATACTTAAAATACACAGACCCATTAAAAGTTTTTAAAAAATAGTCTCGTTCAGATCTACTGAACTTAAAAAACGAACTTTGTACACGAACTTACTCAACCCGAAAGAAGAGTATTTTATAGCATTGTACATTACAATGCACTGTGTACATGTATGTTAATCACTTGTACAAATTTACGCTGAACATGGTCGTGTGGCTTACTTATCTACTATTTTTTATCGTTGTTATGCTAATAACATGTAAGCCAAAGACCATCCGTGATCATCTTCATGTGAGTCATATATTTTGAGTTTTTCACTTACTCCCTTCATTTTGTTTTTTTTTTGGTGCGTACACCCCCCCCCCCCACCAGCATCCGTTTTTGTTTTTTTGAAATTAATAAAATGAAAAACTAGTTTAAAGCTGCTTGGTCCGATTTTTTTGTCATTACAGTATCAATTTTTTTTCCATACAAATCATTTATCTTAGAAAGTTATGGACTTTCTCCTATTTACACCAGCAGAATCAGTTTCCTTTCAAAGTTAGAAATATTCAAAGTAAATAAAAATAATTTCTCTTTGGGCAAACGAAAAAACAAACCAAAATGCATCACGGGAATGTTTAGAAAAGGAAACCGCTTGGTTTCGTCCCCCGAATGATTGGGGTTATTCAACCCGCATGCTTTGCATCGATTGTAAAGAAAGCGGACTTTGGAAATATAAGCGAACAAAACGTACACATGTTTATTTGTAATTTGTCTGATCATTTTGGCCTTTATTTAAAGCGATGTCAAATTCGAAATACAACCATACTCGTCTCGTCGTCAGGGGTGAAATTTAACATGAGGCGAAAAAACGCGGTACCTTTTTATGTCGTTTGTTTTGTTAGCAATTTTTGTACGTATTTTTCTTCATTGAAATTTGGCATAATTGACGGATAAAACTACTGCAATGTCTATTATTATACATATACTAAGCATAGCCATCGTTTAAAAGCGTGCATAAAATTTGATATAAAATCGGACCAAGCAGCTTTAAAATAAAAGCTGAAGCACACTAGTGTCCTTGTGCTTCACAAAGAGTAAAAGTCAATATGACCCTTGCTTTAATCTATGGTATTTTGTTTTATTTATGAAACGACCCAGTGATGGTCAAGCTGTTACATACGTCCAAATCGTAGTGTGACCAAAAAGAAATCAATGACTCTAATTTAAACTTACGGTGTTAGCAACACAAAAGGTTAATTCATTGATTAAAATATCAAGGGTTTAAAAATCATTACTGAGGTTAAAAAGGTTAAACTATTTACTTTGAATGAATGCGCTTGTACACGAAATGTGTACACGTATATGTATGCACATTTTGGTGTATATATACTCTGTAACACGTCGTCGACACGCATGTTTAAAATACTTGCCTGGCAAGTACGTGCGTGAATCGTCTACCTGTCAACTATCTGATGTTTCGTTAATTGTTGTGTTAATCCACTTGAGAATCTAACGACATAAGCTAGGATTTTGCCGATAGACGGGGGTGATCTATGTGAACAACAGATGAACAACAGATGACGACATCCGTTATATACTAGTATAGTGATAATGGTAATGGTTTCTAGCTCATAACGAAATTAAATTAAAATCTTAATAAGCTTTTTAAGATATCGACCTGTGTTTCGCATCAAACATCTTGAATCAATAATCATAATTAATAAAGAAAACAGAACATAAATCATCTCCAAGACATACACGATATTAATTTTTCAATTTTTCAATCTACTGATTTTTTTTTCAGATTTTTTTTTCAACGACTGTGTGTACAAAGCAATCGTGTGTATGGATTATCAGGGAAAATATGCAACATAATGCCATCAGTGTTTATCCCCATTGATTCATGCATCTTTTTTTAGCTCACCTGAGCCTTGTCTGTTGTTGTCGTCGTCGTTGTTAACTTTTCACATTTTCATCTTCTTCTCAACCAAATTTGGCACAAAGCACCACTAGGTGAAGGGGATTCAAGTTTGTTCAAATGAAGGGCCACGCCCCCTTTAAAGGGGAGATAATTGAGAATTATTGAAAATTTGTTGGTATTTTTCAAAAATCTTCTTCTCAAAAACTATTTGGCCTGAAAAGCTAAAACTTGTGTGGAGGCATCCTCAGGTAGTGTAATTTCAAGTTTGTTCAAATCATGGTCCCCGGGGGTAGGGAGGGGCCACAAGAAGGGGATCAAGTTTTACATAGGAATATATAGAGAAAATCTTTAAAAATCTTCTTCTCAAAAACAATTGGGCCAGGAAAGCTCAAATTAAAATGGAAGCATCCACAGGTAGTGTAGATTCAAATTTGTTCAAATCATGGCCCCTGGGGGTAGGGTGGGGCCACAATTGGGGGATGAAGTTTTACATAGGAATATATAGAGAAAATCTTTAAAAATCTTCTTCTCAAAAACTATTGGGCCAGAAAAGCTAAAATTAAAATGGGAGCATCCACAGGTAGTGTAGATTCAAGTTCGTTCAAATCATGGTCCCCGGGGGTAGGGTGGGGTCACAATTGGGGGATCAAGTTTTACATAGGAATATATTGAGAAAATCTTTAAAAATCTTCTTCTCAAAAACGATTAGGCAAGGAAAGCTCAAATTTGAGTGGAAGCATCCTCAGATAGTGTAGATTCAAGTTCGTTCAAATCATGGTCCCCGGGGGTAGGGTGGGGCCACAATAGGGGGATGAATTTTTACATAGGAATATATAGAGAAAATCTTTAAAAATCTTCTCAAAAACTATTGGGCCAGGAAAGCTCAAATTATAATGGAAGCATCCTCAGGTAGTGTAGATTCCAGTTTGTTCAAATCATAGTCCTTGGGGGTAGGGCGGGGCCATAATGGGGGGGGGGGATCAAGTTTTACATAGGAATATAAATTAAAAATCTCCTTCTCAAAAACTATTAGGCCAGAAAGCTCAAATTTGAATGGAAGCATCCTCAGGTAGTGTAGATTCAAGTTTGTTCAAATCATGATCCCTCGGGGTAGGGTGGGGCCACAATTGGGGGATCAAGTTTTACATAGGAATATATAGAGAAAATCTTTAAAAATCTTCTTTTTAAAGACCATTTGGCCAGAAAAGCTTTAACTTGTGTAGAGGCATTCTCGGGTAGTGTAAATTCAAAATCACAGTCCCTAGTGGTAGGGCGGGGCCGTGATGGGCGGTTTGAATTTTTACATATATAGAGAAAATCTTTAAACATATTCTGGGAAAGTTTTTCGGTCCAAAACTCAGTACTTAGTGTTAAAGCACAGGTTATGCAGATATAAGTTTGATGAAACCATGATACCCTAGAGAAAAGTGGGGCAACAAAATGGGGGGGGGGGTATATAGGAAAAGAGAAAAATCATTTTACAGGTACAACAACAAAAAGGGCTTGATATTTACCAAAAGAAAGAGGTGGATAAAAATTGGCAGATTTTCAATTTTTGTTTAGCAAGATCTACTGTTCTTAGTTGTCAAGTTATTTTGATACTGTAATGCTAATTTGATCAGAATTAAGGCAATTGTTGCGCAGGTGAGCGATGTGGCCCCTGGGCCTCTTGTTTCTAATACTCTAACATTTTAACTTTTAAGTATAATCGTTTATAGAGTAAGACGAATACATTTCAAAAGCTCAATGCGTGTTATATTCATTTACATATTCATATAATATGTAGGTATTTACGATGTACATGTATGTCTCAGTGATCCTAGTATATATTGTATGAACTGTTCATCAGTACTTGGTGTGTCATTAAGTAATAAATCAATAGCATTCGTCTATTTCCACGTCTTTTTTCAAATTTTAAATCAAAGAGTTGTAAAAAAAGAATTATTAGTGCAGAATTCAGACGCAGACCAACTTAATCCGGGCATAAACAACACAATACAGAACTACCCCCTCCCCACCCCCCCCCCCTCCCAAAAAAACCCCCCTTAATACTGAGTTAAAAAATCAACGGCAACGTACATTTACATTATTTTATGTGGAATTATTTTATTTAATTCGAATTTTTAAAAGGTTTGGTGAATTTAATGTGGGAGTTTTACTTTTGACAGGCCAGACTATAGCTTTGAACATTTAATACAGTGTAGGTCGCATGTCGCTGTTCTTGATATCGATGGTCCAATGAAGACTGTTTGAGGTTTATAATCCCTCGAATTAAGTCGAGATGCTAAATTATGACACAAAAATTGTCACAAAAATTTCTTGACGCATGCCAGATCTACATGCACGTAGCATCGTTTTTGAATGGGATGGAAGGGGGGGGGGGGGCCAGACATCCAAAAAAATCTTGACAAGCAAAAAAAGAGGGGGAGGGAAGGGGGGTATACTTTTAACTTCAATTTCACTGCTTATTTCATTATTTTCAATTCAATTTTTTACATGGTTCCATAAAAATTGGAGGGATGGGGGTGGGCAACTCCATGTTTATTCAATTTTTTGTATGTGAATTTAAGAAAAATCTTTCCTGTGCAAAAAAAGGGAGCCCCCTGATGCCACGTGCCTGATCTAGATCTTTAAAGAAGAGAAATTGATGATTTTTTTTCTAGCCATAAACTATTATCTAGTAAAGAAAAATTCTTAATACATGTATTTTAACTTTATCATTTGAATATTTTCTTAAGAGGATTGATATATTAGTCTTAAAGGAATGGTATATTGAGCCTCCGTAAACAAAAACAGGGCACGAGCCTTGTTTACATGACAAGGAATTGTGAGCTCTTTATCTTGCTTATATCTCTTCGACTCTCAAATTTCATGTGATCATCATAAAAACAGAAAAATAGAATTTGACCAAAATCGTACGTGACCATGCCCCTTTAAATAGCCAAGGCCATCAAGTCCCCCTGATATATTTCGTCAGACAATTGAATTAAAAATTCAAACAAACTCTCGTTGGACATTTCACGTTCTTCATAAAATAGTCATCCTTTTATTTTCTTCTTTATTTCAAATGTACAAAAAAACCATAAATTTTTATGGTGTTTATTTCCTTAAAGATTGTTCCAAATTGTCTAGTGGGACTGCTAAATGCATATTCTATTTCAAGTTCTATGAAGAAATTTGAGATTTATTTTCTACGTTTAATCAATCAAAATAGTTTTATATATTGTATTTATATAAAGGAAACATCACATATTTCTATTTAATGTAACGGCAATGTCGAGTTGTATCAACAGGCAGGTGTAAGCAGTTGGATACTCTGTTCGAGATATACATGTATATTTCCCATTTGTTAATTGAATATCAAATATTAAAGCTACAATAAATCAATCGATGCGTTATTCATTATTAACGGTTTAAAAATCTACGCCTTCGAACATTTACATAACTTAGATTGTTTTATTTGATTTTCTTTTTTTAAAAAGCTAAATTTATTGTATTTATAGAAGGTACACACACAATTCAAGTTATGAACTTGAAACGTTAAAATTGTTAATCGATTTCTGATGAAATTTGTCTGACAAAAGACTAGTAAAGTAAACCACCGAAATACGACTCAACACGCACTGGATAATAACTGACATATAACGAACACCCTCGAGTGTTACACTCCAGGTAATCTGGGATCTCAAATCAATTAACCACGATTTTGACTTGGTAATGAAGACATTCGATGTTACAGAATCTGTAGTTTAGCTTTTACCCGATTTTATGTCCTAGCTTCATTTGTCCGGATATTCATTAGCTTTAAACGTGTACCAATACATACCGTCACTTCCAAAAACAATGGCATGTCATCTATCATATACACTAGATAATTACCGATAGATATATAAGTAAACAATAATTACGTTCGCGCTCGTTAGCGTTCTGTAAGAATGTTGGCGTGCTTGTACGTTTATTTCTGAGGCTGACCACGCGGAAACAATTACATTGTCTTGTCTTGTCGGCAGATTCCTATCTCTTCCAGATTTGACATACGTCGTTGTACACGGTGCGCGAACGTTAGGGAGTGATTCAGTGTTAAACTGTTAATGATGTAGACGAACAATTCTCTTTATGCATAAATAACCTAGAAGTCATTTATTGGTACATGCACGTATATATAATTTTATACGTACGTAGAGAGGAGCATAGCAAGCACTGAAGACGACTGTTATTCCGACCAGCAGAATCAGCATCTGGCACTCGGCGTACCGCTTGCTGGCGCCGTGGTTGGAGCGTGACGTCCCGTCCTCCCTGCGTAGAATCCCCTGTTTTTGTCGGCTCTTGAGAATCGTATAAATGACTGTCAGATTACATGAAATCGTCACTATGATAATACTCATGGCTAAGATGCTGATGAAATAATTAAATGCCACGTGAATGGGTTCTTTGGAGTAGTAGTCAAAATAACACCAGGTTCCGGGATACTTCCGGACGATTTCTCCAAATCCTAAAAGAGGTAATGACGCGATAACACCGGAAACTACCCAACACGAGACCAGTATAATGGTGGCATGCTTTTTTGATAACCGGGTATAATAGACATAAGGGTGCCGAATGCACACTATCCTTTCAATAGACATGGCACACACGATTGTCATGGTGGAAAATCCGGCCATTATCATCATGAAGCCAAAATAAGAACACAGGTATTCACCCCCTATCCACCTCCTCTCCACGTAAACCGTAATCACTACGGGGGAAGTCAGGGTGGTGCCGATTAAATCAGTGATGGTCAAGCCGGCCACCAAGCGGTAGAATATTGTCCGTCTCTGTTCTTTGCTGGAGTTTAGAAGCACTATTAGCGCTAATAAATTCCCAAAGAATCCACTAGCAAACATCATCCCTGAATTTCTCACATTTTTTGTACTAATCCAACTCATGTGATCCGTGGCGTTTAAATACTGTGGGGTGGAACAATTCATGCTGCAGTTGGCCGTCTCTTTTGCAGCCTGACTAAAATTGCCGCCAAAACCGCACAGAGACATGATTTTTAATCCGTTTTTTGTAAATCCTCACTCCAATCTATCTGTCTCTAAATGGGCAGCTTCTCCATCCCACCTACTGTCGCCAGTTTACAGAATCATGACAGTGCTTTGTGACATGCGCAGGCGCCATTGATTTTGCCTTTATAGAAGAATCCAGGCAATTGTTTCTAGGGTAGAGCGACGTTTTGTTTATGTGTGGGTTTTTTTTAAAAGAAATGCAAATAATCATTTATTTTAGCTCCCTCGGTTCATGGCGAATCTCTTTCATAATCCATTGTAGTTCCTTGTTTTTCTGTGCTAACGGCGTAACATCTCTGCGAATGATGATCTATCCTGCAAATATTATACACAGGGATAAATAAAATAAGTTAGCGTTGTCACTTTTTAAAGTTCATTTAATGCTTGTGTGAGTTAAAAGCTCAGTCGGCGTTTCATAAACAAGAACAATATTGTCAGACGGCAGAATGATTGCGAGTAGAATCGACAACTGATAACGTTGATGCTTGCCTCGCACTCACCATTCACTTTCGCTCACTTGTTTGCATTGGTTTAGGGTCCACAAGGGATTTACCCATTTATTCTGACGTAAATGTCCTCAGATACAAATAGGGAATATGATTAAAAGAAATTAATATTCACGCTATTTGTGGCCTGTCTCCCTTGTCGTGCCATATTGGGGAATTACTATTTCTAACAATTGTGCTTAATATTATATTCTGGCGGTAGAAGTATATAAACAAGGTGTTGCAAAATAATCAGGGAACAGTTCTCTCCTTTATAATAATCTAGTATAACATATATATTTCATTTGTCGACATCAAATATTGAATTACATTTCGATTAGCCAAATGCTAACCAATTTGTATTTTTTTTTGCTACAAAATAATTGTTTTCATAATCCAGTGAACAACAGATAGATTCAGAATCCACAGTAATTATTAGAACGTTTATCTTATTTAATACACAAATCTTGTTTATTTTTATGCAATTTATACTATATCCTTTTTCATTCGCAATTGTATTACATGATACATATATTTTTTTATGAAAAAAAAGAGCAGCTGTGTTCTTAATGTAATCATTTGGTTTGATCCATAAAAAAAGCGAGAAAAGAGCCGAGAAGGAATGAAAATAAGTTAGATCTTTTGAGATTTTTATTATCTTGTGCTTAGTTACTTAATCGATAAAATATCTAGTTTGCTTTGATTTTATCTACCATTAGCGGTATCAAAGCCTCTAATTCAAACGTGACCTACAAATTACATAGACGATAACCATCCATTGTTCACATTCAGAGAGAGAGAGAGAGAGAGAGAGAGAGAGAGAGAGAGAGAGAGAGAGAGAGAGAGAGAGAGAGAGAGAGAAAGAGAGAGAGAGAGGGGGAGGGGGGTTTGCAAAAAATAAAAAAATAAATAAATTGTAATTTCATGAAAATAAGTTATTCGAGCTCTCTTTTCAACAAAATATTGCAATTTTGTTTGTGAATGAAGTTCACAAAGACTGAGATTTTATGAATTTGATCGGCAATATGTCATGGCTGCGCGTTGTGTTTGGTACTTCTGGCAACAATTAAACGTGTGAAATTACAATTTTAGAGTTGGATTCTGAGTGTTTATAAAGCGATAAGCTAAATCAAGGCAGTTAATTAAATGGTAAATGAACTAATAAAAATAAAAATTGAATCTGTGCTTGACGAAATGCACGATCTTTAAACATTCAATTACTTGGTTAAATACTTGCAATTCCTAAAAAAAAAATGAACATTTTCATCAACGATTTATTATTTGAAACCCTGCTGCTAAGAAATAAATTTTTCATTAATGCTGTTTTTTTTTTTTTTTTTATATAGAACACAAATTACAGTTATGATATATTAAAGAATGCATCGGAAGCAATCCAGTTCGCTTCGCTCGAAGACTGCAATTTCCAAAGAATGAACATGGTTTATTCAAATAGCCATAATAAACAATGTCAATATCATGAAATAATGCCTTATTCTATACCAGATACAATAGCAATCGACAAAGATTCAAACATTAAAAACAACAGAAACCATGGACTGCCGACATTTTTCGGTAGTTCCCTCCTTAATGTTAATATTCTCTGATCATAAATAATTGTTTATGTGAACATCTACCCACACCATATGAATAATTTATCAAAGATGCAAAGGGAGATGTGAATATCTATAGACTAATGCATTAATGATATTGTCATTATTGCTGAAAAAAAATAAACATAAGACTTTTGGTTTAATTGAAAGGCCAGAGTTGCTACATGCAAATAGCTCGTACTTTTATGTGATATACATGTAGTAGAGTACTACTAAATTTTACATTTATATGAAAACTCTTGGTCAATCAGATTAAAATCAGATCCTTTGAGTCGCTCGTAGCGATCTTTGTGAGCGGATCAAAGGATCTGATTTTAATCAGATTGACTCTTGGTCAAACCTGAATTTAAAAAAAAGTTATTACATATATATTTATCTTTGTTTATGAGTAGCTGTTGATATATTACCGAATCTCAAAAATTCAAATAAAAGGCCAAAAAATTTTGTTTCGGGAGCGCAAGATGTAAGAATTACATGTATTGCCGTTTAAAAAAATTACTAGTAAAGTAAAGACATGATTACCAACCAAAGCTAATCAAAATATTCTTAACTCGAAAGCCATGCGTAAGTATTGTTTGCAAAATATTTTAGACAACACAGACACTTGGTCAGCGATACAGCGTATTGGTTATTACGAGCAAGTCTAATTCACTTAGTTTATATTGCATCGTCTATTTCCGTGTCCTTTTCCCCAAAGATGGCTTCAGCGATTGAAAACTCAATTCCATGTGGAGTTCTATAAACACCGCCTTCGTTGTAATTTTACAAGAAACCCAGTTCCAAGAGATCAGTATGTTGAATTTCTAGGATATTGCGAGACCAAAAGACAATTATGTTTAATTGGATTCACGTCTATAGAGGTCGACGCGCCTTGGTGAATTAAATAATATAAATTCGACCCAAAAGCTTTGTAGGAATCAGTGGCACACAGACAGAAAAAAATGAATTGTTTTCTTCTTTTATATGTTGTTAAGTTTGATGGACACCAGAGGTGAATTTGATGACTTTGCAGCTTAAGCTCAAGGGAAAATATATGATCTCTCGTGATTGGCAACTTACAGTTGTTTTGTGGAATAAAAATATCATAAACATACCTGGATTTTTATAATTCTTATGTTGTCTTTTCGTTGGGAAAAATCTTTTTTACAATCCGTGCAGAAGATATTGAGTTTGATTTTTGTTTCTATTTTTCTGTCATGTCACTTCTAAAGTTTTTAAAAAAAAGATGGCTTTTTAAATCAATTTTTTATCGAATATGATGTCCTTTTAAAAGTATCAATTATCTTTTGAAATTTAGAGAGCAAGAGAGTATCGGTATATTCTCAATGA
The DNA here is from genome assembly GCF_963853765.1 of Magallana gigas. Taxonomy (NCBI): domain Eukaryota; kingdom Metazoa; phylum Mollusca; class Bivalvia; order Ostreida; family Ostreidae; genus Magallana; species Magallana gigas. The sequence continues at coordinate 24,770,858 of NC_088859.1, forward strand.
GAGCGCAAAACAAGTAAAAGACTCTTTCAATTTGCGAATGGCCATATCCAAGCACCATAACTTATGTACTCCAGTTTTATGTAACTGTCAAGCCTTAGAAAGAAAAACAACAACAACAACAACAACAACAAACGTTAAATATAAAGTGTTTTATATCATTGCAACAAACAGCAGTTTGATCGTGTTTAATGATACTTGATTTTTTAACCGAAGCACGAAGGCTACGGAATAATAGTAATACGAACAATGAATCATTTTGCTCAAACCATATCAAAAGACCGGAATTGAACGCCCTTAATACCTGCATAATATTATGCTATTATAAATGAGACCAATCGATAGACTTTCAAACAGATTAAATCTAGATTTAAATGGCGTAGTAATTATACAGACATCCATACTTCGTCATTTTTTTCATGAGCCGGCGAAAGACATCGGTCGATAGTTAGTTAGGACAAAAGGCACCTTTTCGTCAACAGTAAATATCTGTCCGAGTTGGAAGAGTTTTACCACAACCCGCTAACAATGCATTTAAAAATAAATCCTACCATCAAACATTTGAAATTATTTTTAAAAAATTTCCGCCCAAAGTTGTATTTCAAATACTGATTTGGATTATGTTTACATTACTTTGATAAAAAACAACAGATTTAGTAGCTTAAGTCCATACGGAAGAGAGCTTGTAAATAGATGTGAATAGGTATGCAATAGTGTCTTACTATGCAAGTAGGTAACAGTATTGAAAGATGTTTTTATCAGAATCATTTTGAAAAATTAATTTCTTACAAATAAAGGACAATTGTCAAACAAGAGATAGACGAGAGCAATATCTGTGCTTTTGGCAATATTGTTTGTATGAATTATCGATAGCGACCAAATCACCAGAATCCAATACCGCCGGAAGTGGTGTTTCGTACAGGCATGATAGTAGGCGCTCACTGTGAGCGGGTTTCCATTATTAATGACCTCTACGGATTCAAACACTTGTCTGACTAGAATGCACCATCAATAGAACAGCTGTAACCTGCAATCACTTCAGGTACAGGTACAGGTACATGCAAGATTAACTGTAGCCGGACTGTGACGTCGTGGGTGATCACACGCGCTTTATTCGAAATTTAGCCATAGTTTATTGATCTTTCTTTGCTTTACTTTAATCTAATACTATTATATGATAAAATTTAAAAAAAAAAGAATGATACATAAATGGTACATGATGTGTTATTAGTACGTATTACATGTACTTTATATTCTTGTAAAAATGGTATATGCCAAACTGCAATATTTCAGCTCTGTTCAAGACTTTTTGGTTTCGTATGTTTGTTTTTTTTTTTTAAATGATTAAAGACCCTACATATACCGGGATATTGTCTACCATAAATTAGGCGGTTAGTACCACCAATACAATTCTCCCGAGTTCCTGTTTTTTACAAGTATGATAAATTCTTCCTTGCATAATACTGGTATAAACAAGCATTCTGAGAGTATTGCATAAGCAATACACGTCCCCTACCGGTTTGTATAATTCTATGAAAGCTTCGACGCATACATCTATTTCAAAACTATTTTAAACGAGATAGTATGCTTTAATCAGAGATAAATGAACAGAGGAAATTCAAACTACATAGTTGATATAGAAATTAAATTAAAAAATGGGTTAAATAATACTCTTTATTTTATCTCCAGTAATTTCGCCAAGTCCATTAAGTATTTGGTGGTAGAAATTTGTGAAAACAATGCACTGTAATGCATAATATTATTTCTTACCGTCTTCTGTTCCCTGAATCAACAGACAAACCCGATAGCAAACCCGATTGTAATAATACAAAAAACCCCATCGATTAAATTTACAACACAATGCTTGACACTATTTTACAGATTGAACTTATTTGTTTGTTAGAAACAATAAAAGGAATGGTACAAGTAAATCACGATATCATTACTGACTACATACTTTCCTCGTCTATTCAGTACACACCGAACCCGATAACGAACCTAAACATTAAAAAATATATAAAAAATTAACTTTCTCGAAAATATGTCAACCAGACTTTACATAAGTGTAAACTTAATCTGTAGTTTGACATTTTGAAGCTGTTCAGCAAATTTCATATTATTCCTCAAACGCATAAAGAAAAAAAGTGTGGAAAACTGAAGTGGGACAGACAGACGGACGGATGGACGGACGGACGGACGGACAGACTGACGGACGCAGAGGAAAGCTATAGTCCCCTCCGCTGAAAACCGGTAGGGGACTAATAATGGGCGGGCTTTGTTAATCATTTTCGAAAAAAAACTATTATTCTAGTTTAAAAAACACAATCACTCTTAGCTTTTCAAGGTTCATGTATGAATTGTGCCTCGTTATTTCAGAGGGCACGAACATTTCTTTGAAATGCTCGCAACCAAATGGCTGTAGAAGTAAAGCACGACAAAAGTAAAAGACGAAAAAGAAAAAAGATAAAGAAGGAGTTCTTTGTTTTCAAATCAGATAAAGCAGTTCCCATTTACACAAACTTCTTTTTTATTACAAAACTGAACACCTAACAATCGTTATGAAGAATTTACGACGGCAGGACTGATCGGGGATTTCCGATATTTTGTAGCCCCTAACCCTTTTACTTCAATAACCCTTATATTGACAGTTCGTACACACATGTGCAAGGTTTTAAACAGATGTAAATGTGACAAACGCTATAGATACGGGTTTTTGTTCATATCGAACTAGTAAGGAGAAAAATCTACTAATTTTACAACAGTACTTAATAAATTTAAACAAAAAAATGGTACAGACCTTGTTTACACTATAAATTCATGTACTTATTCGCTATGTATCTTTTTAAAAAAAAACTCGACAACTGACTTTAAAATTTGGACTGACCATTCAAATGCTACATTGAAATGAATCATTTTAAAGATTGAAAATAGAAAATTCATTTTCAGCTTAAATCGATACAAATTATTGACAGCTGGTCAAAGTCGAGATCAAAATATTCTTCTCTCGAGGGTACAATCATGAATACACGCATGTTAGCACACAAGATTCATAGATCTGAAAGACAATTATTAAGAAGCAATAGTTCTTATTGTTACACTCGGTATTCTTTAAAACAATTATACGTTGGACGTGGGGCGATAAAAATATTTCCGAGCTCACTTTTGATTTCAATCTCACTTTTCCACAAGATACCTTTTAAAAAGTGAGACCCACATTGTAGATCAAACGTGAACTCGTCTTAGTTTTATGGCACTAGGTCACAGCATGCAGTAAAACAGAGAACAGACGTGGTTAGATCAAATCGCTTACTAAACATTTTGGATGGTGCGTTGGCGGTGATGTCGAGGATTAATATATAATAATTATTGAATTCGGAGGTTAAAGTCTAAAAGCAAATTTAAAAGCGATTCAATGTAAATTATTAGTCAACGTATTATGTAACAGAAATCGGTTTACACGGAGCAATATTGATAAAATTTAGAATTTATCCAATAAAACATTTCAATTGGTTTGCTGTAAACATCTGAAAAAAAAATCTTTTAAATTCTTTATCATAAGTAGACTTTCATACAAAGACTTGTGATGTAATGGCTTAGTTTATCTATTGATTGCTCATTTGATAAGAAACGAAAGGAAAATTGAGCTGTTGTCTATCAGTTAGAATAATCGATTATTTTCAAAACAGATCAGAGAGATTTAATTAAAAGCCCAAACAGATAAAAAAAAACAAACCTGGAGGGCACTTCCGATAAATCATCTTCGCATAAGCGATAATATTTAATTGTATTCATTTATTTTTCATTTTTTAACATAAAAAAAATTGCATGGTTACATAATCTAAAGTCAACATATTTTGCTTCGATGTGCAACATTGATAAACGGATATGTACAGAGAGTTATCTGTGCACCATCCGTTTCACGTCATTCAACAGAGAGAATAGCCCTTCCCTATAAATATTAAATGAATTGAATCGTCTGTTCAAGTTCTTTCATAAACAATTTAAATCGTTTACTTTTTATAAACATAGTTATCCCTCTTACTGTCCGTTTTCAAAACGAAAGTAGATACATATCAATTTTATGAACAAAAGTGAAATTTAGATTTTAAAATTATTTACCTTTTTTGTTTAATCACCTGTTTGCGAAACCAAGTAAACATAAACGAGCGTCAAATCGTCCGGTTTCATTTGAAAATCAATATGTTTCCGCTAAAATTTAATTCCACACGAAATGTTTATTATTCTGGGTGGAATAATAATTTTACTTCCTTCTACTTACATTTACCTCTTATACACCCGTGTACTCGTTAATGAGGGGTGTTTCGCAACTCTGAATAAAAATAGTTTCTGAAAATGATGTTTGGATCCCTCTTTTAGGAAATTAGATAATAGAAGGAATGCTGTCTATGAAAAGGTGTATTATATTGCATGGTGCAGGGTAACTGACACCAGAGGATGATGATCTGTTCAAAATGAAAAGTGGGTTACACTGCGTATGTAAGCGCATTGAAATATTGAACTTGCATTTTATACAAATGTAAAAAACCCCACTAGGTATGATGCATTTAGTATGTAGTTCCATTTAACCCAGGCCTCTCACATATGATTTGTTTAGAAATATAGTATCTTTTGAAATGTTAATTTCAAATGCTTATGCAAATAAATATGTAATTCATAATTAGAAAGAACAGGTACATGCATGTACAAGTTTAACCCGTGAGTCGTTCCTTTTACCCTTTATTTCACAAATCCGCATTTCAAGATAAGGAAGAAAATGAAATGTTTTTATTAAATGTTTGTGATTTATTAGGATAAAAAAAGGTGTTGGAGTGTTGGAATGTAAAGGATGTTAACTCGACATATTTTAGGCATCGTTATAAAAAACTTAAGTTGACGAAAACACAATTGAGATTTTAGATTTCTTAATCTCACAGATATTACGACATGTTTAAATTATAAATAACAATGTAACGTTAAACCTGCAATTACAAATGCTTTAAAGCATGACGGGTTCTGCATGTCATAACTCAGTTGGTAAAAGACACAATGCACTATTCACAATTTTAAATTTCAAGGTAGAATTTAGGAAAAAAAAGAAAGAATTCTTGGGGTAGATAACAATCAATAAATACGACACTACGCAACGAGCTGTCATGGTCTCGTTTATATCACTTACAACAGATCTAGAAAAGACGTTGAATCTAGTAAAAGGAAAATGTGTAATTTAAAAAACAAAGTATGTGCTTACTTGATCAGCTCCGTCAGATAAATCGGGGGAAAAAGGTAAAAACACTCCTAATAAAAGTTCTCAAAGATTTAAAGTGGTTCCGCTTTGAGAAATAGATCTGTCACTTCTACAGTACAATGAACGAGAACCAACTCCACACGTAAAATGCACATGCATGATATCAACATGGGCTCGGCTTATCTGGTTTAACAAAAGGGAATCAACTCGAATAATAAAATGGTCAAGGCTAAAAGCTATATTCTATGTATCAACATTCCCACTGAATATCAATAAATTAGAGAGAGAGAGAGAGAGAGAGAGAGAGAGAGAGAGAGAGAGAGAGAGAGAGAGAGAGAGTTTAAGTTTATAAGTATATAAGAATTTAAGATAAATATGCGTTGATATGGAAAGTACAATTAACAGAATTTACCAAATAAAATAAAACTTTCTGACTCCTTTCATCTATGAAGCAGTCAGACGACTAGAGGAAAAAGGTTGGTATGTTTTATGGTACATGTACCTCTGTTTAATGAACAGAGAGGTCTGGCTATCTCTAAGTATCATCTTGTGTTAAGAGGAAGACGAAGATGAAAGAGAAGAAATGGTTGTGGTCGGAGTTAGAACATATGCCTCGCTTATCATGTAGAAAACAAGTATTGCACTAAGCGGCCCCACGAACTAATTACACAAGAAAACATTTCGAACATCGTTTAGCGGTCGGCTGATCTGGCACAAGCTCTTACAATCTGCGTTTTCTTAATTAACCTAAATATATTACTAATGACAAATTCCAAAATAAAAATTTAATGACAAATTCCAAAATAAAAATTTGCACTAAATTGTTTGAACGTATTTCTAGTTATTGTAAATAAAAGAATATATGTCAATATATGCATAATTATAACCTTATAAAGATACATATTTATAATGATAGAGTTGTATTTGTAAATCAAGAAGAACAAAAATTCAAAGTATAGGTCCATAAACGCATTTAAAACCTTCAAAGTGTGGTGTCTTGTGTATTTATTTTTGCCCCGAACTGAATAAGTTTGTTTGGTACCGGGCAAAAAATAAATAAAAACTTTCTCAGTTTGAATTATTCTGTTTGGTACCAGGTAAAAAATAAAACATAAATTATTCCAGATTGATAAGATAAATGTAGTTTGAAATTGAATTTTACTTTTCGAGATTGTAAATATAATGAAATAATTTGTTTACAATGGCAGCACACTCTGAAAAAAGAACTTTTTACCTTGAATTCATGAAATACAGTGAAGTCATGTGTTAAGTACACATTTTGCATAGTAAACCATACATTTATGTACAATTTTTATAAAGGTCGATCATTTGACCTACATATGTATTTAAGTAAATGGATATAGACGAAAAATGTTTTCAATTTTAGAGGGTGAATCTACTTGGAACAGTAAATATCCATTTCATTTCGGCAAATATATATTATAGACAAAAGAATAAAAGACCTGGAACCAAATGGTCAAATCGAGTATGCCAAAGTAAAGCTTCCATTACATAGATTTTAAAAGATCGTTTCGCTTTGATATATCAAAACAGGAAAAGGTCGGTTAAAAACAAATTCTACATTTGAATGACTCTTTTGTACAAAATCTTCAATCAGTGTTACCAATTTCATAGGGGTATATACTATTTATTGACCGATTTAAAAACATATCTTCTTTATTTTCTGCATAAACACAATAGTTTCCTGGGACTACAGAGCTGGCAGTTCTGTTGCTTGTAAATCTTGAACTTTATTTACAGAACTTCGTAAAAGAAGATACAAAAAAACCAATGATGAAAAAAGAATATATTGCCGAGTATTGATAGCTGTAAGAAACAATTTTTGTTTAAATCTCAACCATTCTTTTGAGTGTATTTAAATGCCGGATTCTTGTGCGAAGTTTTACAATCAACAACACCGGTGAATGATAAAATATACCCAGCCAATTTACTCGAAGATAAGACATCTGGATTACCCTGTGTTTAAACACATCAATATAAGACATTGTCTCAGAAGTGCACGCGATTTAAGCTGGACTGTTTTGTGAAGAATGAGTGCCAGAGGAAGTTTAGAAGACATTTTTGAAAGTGCTACCAATCCAAAACTGAGGTTTGAAGGCAAAGAAATCCCCCGAGGATCACCAGCCTTTCAGTTGGTTGTAACGGATGTGGTAGGCAAAAACAAAGAGGACGAAACCCAATCAGACAATGAGGAGGACAAAGCTGAAAAACCCAAGCGACAGTACCACGGCAGGCGGAGGAATACAGTAGCCCACTTGTATCACGGCGAGCCGCCGGAGTGGACATCCCTGCTTGCTAATGCAAGAAGAATGTCCGTTTTACCGGAAATTGGTGAATTGGCAGCGGAAGAGGACTCGAGAGGACGGCGACGATCAAGTCTTTGTCCGCCCACGAATCGTTCCCGCTCGCTTTCGCCAATGACAATGGACGTATTGCGCAGAAACAGTGTCGCTTTTGGTTCTTCAAAGGAACGAGAGACTGTGATAAAATAGAGGTGCGTTAAGTGTATAACATGTAATAGTGATTTATCATATAACCTACTTGGTTTAATTACGCATTAATTAATCAGTGCGGTTTTTTAACTTGTGCGTTCAAAATACGGAAACAGAAAAGAACTTTACGATAGATCAATGTTTTTATGCTTGTGTACATTTACTATTGTCATTTTATCTTGTTTTGGCGTCGTTCATCGTACATTTAATTAATTAAACACAATGATCAAACTAAAAAAGATTTCAAGTTTTTATGGCCTTTAGATGACCAGATTCAAATTGAATACTTGATAATACGTAAATGTTTAAACTCGGATGTTCAAGTGTCGGCTATGAACAAATGTAGCATAATTCATCACGGAAGTCTTTTTGGAAGTTGAAAATTCTAATTTAGTGATTTTTAGGTCACCTGAGTGAGGTGACCTATTGCTGTTGATCTTAAATTCGTCCGTCGTCGTGCGTTAACAATTTCACATTTTTAACTTCTTGAAAACTACAAGGCCAGATGTTACATGAACTACATTTTGTGTGAAGTATCTCTATGGTAAGAGCTATTTGTAATAGTTCAATTCATGACATTACCACCCCTGTGGCCTCATAGGTGAGGGCAAATGCCAAACTTTTAAAAATCTTCTTCTCTACCCACATACAGGGGGGGGGGGGGGGGGGGGGGGACTAATTGCATGGTTATGATGTTCACGAAGTCCCTATACCAAATTGTGAAATTCATGGCCAATGGGCCAGGGGCTCAAACCCTAAGGTGGGCTCCAATATGGCCATATGGCAAAAATGTATTAAATTTGAGAAAATCTTTTTCTCTACTCCCATATATATCCGAGAAAAACTTTTTTCCTTAGGGTAATTACTGTGTGTCAGCCATTACCAATTTTAACCTCATCTTGAAAACTACGTAGTGAGTAGTCACTTTGCAATATTGAATTAAATATATGTTCTATTGACGAAAGTCCACTTTAATACCCTGTGCATTGTATACTTGTAGAAACAAAATGAATGCATTTTTTTGTGCATTATAAATGAAAGTGAATACGGCATTATAAAAGATTAAAAGAAATAATTAACGGCCTGCAGGTCTCTTATTACGAAAAGTTTACAAGATTTGGCTCCTGGAGCTAAGGTATAGATAATCTGAGATTCCTCCGACTCGAAACCCCAACCCCCCCCCCCCCCCCCCCCCCCAACCACCACATTTTTGTGAATGAATGTTTTTCAAACATCAAATAAAATCGTGATAATCAGAGGAGTCTTAGATTAGGGTTAAGACTTCAAAATGAAGCTTAAAGTGCAAACATGAGACTCTCCGACATTTCAATCTAAGGACTATGGTACTCAGGTGACCGTCAGACTTGTGGGTCTCTTGTTACAGAAGTGTTGTTAGCCTGTTATTCCAAAACTTGTTCTCAAACGTTGATTCTAGTAAGGTAGCCATTTTAAAATCGCTGCATGTCTTTCCCTCTAAAAAATGTCGTCTCATTGATTTAAAAAAATAACAACTCAACAGTAAAAAATGTACCTCTATGTACAAATATATTAAAGTAAATAACTATCAATTGATAAATTTAACCCCAGGTTCCAGCTCATTAAACTTACTCAAATAAGTAAACAATCAATATGCCTATATTCAGCTGGGTTTGCCAAACACTGTGTTTGGACACATCCAGTTAAATGTACAGTCATGCAACACAGTTTTACTCAACCCAATCAAATTAACATAAACTGGTCTTGCTTCACATGCGACGTAAAGTTTAAAACAAGGAAATACGCACACATTCTTCCAAAAAGAATGCCACATAATATTCAAATTGAAGTATTGTGACAGGCATCTCTTTAGCCATTAGAGCAATAAGAGAATAGATCATCACGCGGTTTAATCGGGGATAAGCATTACGGTAAGATATTAATTATTCATTACAAATCAGTCCATGAGAGGAAGGAAACTAGTCAACATAATAATAATTAAGAAGATGAAACACCCACCTCGCTTCCAGATGGATCATTCGCGGATTTACTCACAAGATCTATCGATCTATCGACACTCATCTTTAGTCCTTTAGTACTCTGTGACTAACTTATCAACCTATGTACGTGTATATTCTTATTTTATTGTGGAAACGATTAATAACAATTGTAGGGATCAGCTAATCTCAGCAAAAAAGAGATTAGGAAAATTAAACTAATCGGTGCTTGTATACCAAGATATCAGCGTTAACGGTTTAGTCCAATTGTGAACCACAAGCACCTGACGTTATAATTTTGCTCATAATAAAAATAAATACCCTACACCTAATAATACAAAAATAGGCAAACATTTCAGTTTGAAATAAATTCAAGATGACGGCGATGGGTACCTTGTGTATTATTAGGTATAGGGCATTTATTTTTTTTATGACAAAAAATTATTACGTCAGGTGTCTTTGGTGTTAACTTACTAAAATATTCAATTGCTTTTAAATGAGTGTGTATACTATTGTTAGTAGTGTACTTTTTTTTATCGTTTCTCAACTTGATAGCAGAATTTTGCGACACATCGTCTCTTAGTGTTAATATCTATCTCATTAATTATTTCATTCAATTGAAAAGTATGCGACCTACTCAATCTTTGATATTTGGAGGTATCAAAGAGCAGCGACCGTTAGATAAGGATATAGTAGCTCAAGAACTTCGGGTTGATAGCCATAGTCACTGGGGCAAAAGTAAATTATATATACAAAAGATAGAGCAGTTACTTCTATAGATGATATTAACATGACATTCACGTCACACGAACACACTTCATTTTAAAATAACTGATTACTTATAATCATTTTGATACACATACATGTACATATGTACAGTGTATATAAAGTTAGTCATCGTATTTTCTTTTTTTCTCATCTTTTAAAAAGTAAGAAAACAATCCGGTTTTGCACTTGATAATCTCAAAACGGTTTCTAAGGATATCATTCTAAGACTTAAATGGGGCATGGTCACGAGCTTGATCAAAATCATTTTCACGTTTTTATTGTTTGCAATGCTTTAGTGAGGCCTTTCAAATAGTCAACAAAAAATTGAGTGTCAGTCACCGTGTTATAAGCGAGATAGAGAGCTCACAATTCTTTGTCATGTAAACAAAGCTTTTTTAATGTTAATTAAAAGTAAAAATTCCAGTTTTAGCTTTAGACCCAAAATAGATGTGATGAATGCTAGGAACTATTTTATTTGTGCTTAAAACGAATTAGAACAGAGAGAAATAAGCTTGAAAAAGAACTTTTATCAGAATATTGAACCAATGTAAAAAAAAACCAGGGAACAAGCCTTGTTTACATGTCAAAGAATAGTGAGCTCTGTATCTTGCTTATAACTCTACGACCGACACTCAATTTTTGGATCATTACAAAGGCATTTCTAAACACTAAAAATTGAAAAATGAAATTTGACCAAAATCGTGACCATGCCCCTTAAATCATGAAGTGTTTGAATTACGATTTAGTTGCTCGACTTACCGAAACAGTTTAAGTCGTATGGTATTCATACTTTTTCAGTAATAAGTTTTTATTACATAATTTATTTATTTTATCTGTTCCAAATTATGATAAACTTCAGATTTGCTTTGTTGAAAATACATAAGAAAATCCATTTAATGCGGAACTATGAATTTGTCCTTCAATTAAAGTCTGCAGCTGCAGACATTGTTCTTTTTGTGTGTGCACAACTTGCATACAAAATGTAAAACATAATATTTATTTTATATTCATTGCTGTTATATCTTTTTTAAAATAACAGTTTACAAATGTTTACATTTTAGTTCCACATATGTACAAGATCGCCAGAAAATGAAAGTTAAAGCACAGACAAACACACGAACGTATGTTCTTTGATCTAATACAAAGGACAAACGAGAAAAAGTATAAAAATATGCGTCAGACTTGAAGACTTTATCAACTACGAATAAAAATATGTATATGCAATGCCAATAATTCAAAAGAAACTTAATTACAGACAACGAAAAGTTCTGTTGAAAACAAACAGACAGACAACCAAAAGTACATTTATAATCCCCGCAGGTCGATCTTCGAGGGCATAAAAATGCATATGGGATTTTCGTTCAAGCACATTTTTACCAAATGAGCTTTGTTTTTAGAAAAACAAAAAAAATCGCAGATCCGCGAAGCTTTGTTTGTTTTAAATACCATTCTATATTGTCTATCAATGCTCTATTATGGTTAATTGTGTATTTTACACTCAACAAGCAAATTCAAGATTTACAACGTTACTTTATCACGCTAGGTGTTCCATCGAGTTGAGTCAATTCACTCCAAATGCAAATGTATCATTGTTGCAAACAATGCTCAAATATTAGACCGTGGACCTTAATTTAAGACGACGGAAACATCCCGATATTTCCATTTTATAAAAGACTGCACGAATAGTACATTCAATATACATTTAAGAAATATACTGTCGTGTGCCCAAAAGATATGATTCAGGTGTATATAAAGGAGACTTCAACTTGCTCTTTCTAAACATCCACCAATTGTTTTAAGTTGCATTGAATGAACCAAGAAATCATTAAAAAATTATGCATGAAAGAATTAAACAGTAAAATTGCTGACGATTTGTTTGCGTGTACTTCTTTACCTCGAGTAAATGCTTTGCAGATCAATTATAATATTAAGCCTTCTGAGGAATGATGAAGAGAAACGTGCATGTAAACCGTATCATGACTGACACATGGTCAAAATTATCAACTTCTGTCGTGCAATAGAAAATCACTAACAAAAATTCTGCGCAGCAGTTATAAGTTTTCTATTCTGATATAACTAAACTGTTTGAATTTGTAAAGAGGTATAGCAAACTTGGTATGCAATATGACCTAAAAGATAGCCCAATTACAAAAATGAAAAATATTTTCTTGAAAATTTTTTATGGAATTAATTATATCTGGCGTTTTTAAAGTCACAAACTTAACATTATTTTAGAACATTGCTGCAAGTTAAGTAATGGAACCAAATTAAACAAGTGAAATAGAAAATGAGCTAAGTAAAATAAATATGGTACTATTTTGATGTACAGATGTTCTTTGTCACTTTTTTTTGTTTAATGTGGTCTTCGTATTGAAAATCAACATTGAAGAACATCACCATATTCATCCTGAAAATACATACCTTATAACTGATCATTCAAAGAAACCTGCCGCATTATTGTGTTGTGAATGATGTAATGATTGGAGAGAACTGTTATTATTTTTTCTTTTGCCCTAGGGTTCATTTCTACAATCCCCAGTAATTACATCTGTAACGTTATTCCCCCCCATTATCTATGATAGTATAAGTATTGCCAAATTATTTTTTTTAAAATTAATGTCTTAAAGTTTGTTGATGTCTTTTTATTTTTATTTTAACCATGTATCGCGTGCATTCATTATTTTAAAAAATATGACACAAATTATTATTCATAACATGTAGAAAGTAAGTATTGCACTATCTGTTACCTCGAATCAAGTTTGCATGAAATTATTCAATAACTTCAATACAACAAGAGGCCCAGCGGCCACATCGCTCACCTGAGCAAAAATAGTCTTAAATCTGATCAAATTAGCATTACAGTATCAAAATCAAAATATCTGGACAACTAAAAAAAAATTAACATCTGCAAATTTTTATCCACTTATTTTTTTTGAAGGGGGGGGGGGGTGGTGGTAAATACCAAGCCTCTTTTGTTGTTGTACCTGTAAAAAGATTTTTCTCTTTTCCTATACACCCCCCTTCCCATTTTGCTCTAGGGAATCATGGTTTCATCAAACTTTAATCTGCACAACCTGTGCTTTCACATAATTTACTGCTTTTTGGACTGAAAACTTTCCCAGAATATCTAAAAAGATTTTCTCTATATATTCCTATGTAGAAAATCATCCCGCCATTGCGGCCTCGCCCTACCCCCAGGAACTATGATTTAGCAAACCTGAATCTATATGTATCTGAGGATGCTTCCACTCAAAATTGGGCTTTCCTGGCCTAATAGTTTGTGAGAAGAAGATTTTCTCTATCTATTCCTTTGTAAAAGTTCATCCCGCCATTGCGGCCCCGCTCTACCCCCGGGGACCATGATTTGAATAAATTTGAATCTACACTATTTGAGGACGCTTCCACTCTATTTTGAGCTTTTCTGGCCTAATAGTTTTTAAAAAGAAGATTTTTAAAGACTTTCTCTATATATTCCTATGTAAAAATTAATTCCCCACCGTGGCCTCACCCTACCCGGGGACTATGATTTAAACAAACTTGAATCTATATTATCTGAGGGTGCTTCCACTCAAATTTGGGCTGTTTTTGAGAAGAAGATTTTTAAAGATTTTCTCTATATATTCCTATGTAAAACTTTATCCCCCAATTGTGGCCCCACCCTACCCAGTGATGCTTTGTGTCAAGTTTGGTTGAAATCTGCCCAGTGGTTCTGGAGAAGATGAAAATGTGAAAAGTTTACAACAACGCCAACGACGACAGACAACGGACAAATTTTGATTAGAAAAGCTCACTTGAGCTTTGAGCTCAACAAACAAGATAATGTCGACAAAAATAAGAGTCTACAACGCGTGCAGGATAAAGGTGTTTAATATATATAGAACTATTTGCAAACAGAATGGTCATTTGCAAACCTCTGTCGTCATGCAGGTTCTATGAAGAACTGAATACATGTAATAATTATGATGACTGAATACATTTAGTAATCAGAATGACAATGAAGAAATTATTTCAATTCAAATTATGTCTCTCAACAAGTCACATAATGTTTATGCAAGATGTAGACCTCTTATTTGTATGTGAATCTGTGCGGTTATGTAAATTGATTAACTTAGGATTACTATAAGAAGACGTAAAGTGTTGAAAAAAGACATTTACAGCTAATTTCAAAGTGTAATTCTAATCGATGCTTCGTTGGAAACACGCAACAACGAAAACTACACAACTGCTAAATATTCTACGAAGATCATCATCCATGTTATTAACAAGGTTCCTCAGCCTTGAAGATCTAGAGCGTTATACAGACAATGACTTTCTTAACCTCACAGGACCAAAAAACACAATTGTATAATTGGTTGTTTGCAATCGTTACACGGGAAGGAAGGTTAAGGTTTGATTATATATCTTCTGGAAAGTTCTATCCCATTTTCTCACCAGGGGTCCTGCTTCACAAGCGAATGAATATCAAAACTAAAATCGCCCATTAAAGAAACGAATTGACTCATTTTACTTATTCAACAATTGTCAAATCTTAACTTCTATGTATTCTCTTAATAGGATCACAGTAAGTATATTCACTCTATATATTTTGATAGAGACTATCTATGACTTAGATCCGCCAAAGCATGCCCACCACCTTACTCTCATTTTTGCTATTTCGGGTTGTTTATCGAAAATGAAAGAAGGTTTTTGATTAATTTCACAATTTTAATTTATCAGTTAAAATTCAATTATACCTTTCGAGCAAGTACTCTGGCGCAGGTATTTTGTAGTTTATTTGCAATATGCCTTACATGTAATTTATATATATATATATATATAGAGAGAGAGAGAGAGAGAAAGAGAGAGAGGTGGCATTTAGTTTAAAACCTAATTCAAGCAGAAATGTCTTTCACCACATGAAGTTCTTCGTCTTTCTTATGGAGAACCTAGGAAGTCTTGATTAAATCTTGTTTGCATTCTTGTAGCCTTTTTAAATTTACATAATACAGTGTATTAATTGTTTGTAGTTGTGTAGGTTACAAGCAACATACTTTAATACTCACTAGGTATATGTACCAGCTCACTATATTTCATAATGTACCCCTTTGTTATTATTTTTAAACATTTTTCTCTAAATTTCATATACATTTTAATTATTGTGTTTTGTTTTGATATAATTTTGCAATTAAATTTAATATGCATTCTTCATGCCTTATACTCATTGTTATATTTATTACATAATAAATGAAATATTAGCAAAACATTCCTGTATTTATTTTTATAATATTAAGAAATAGACTATACTCAATGCACGTTTTCAAGAGTTGTCTCTCTTGCGGACAACAATGAATGCGATCCCCAGATTCATGACTCTTAATACTGAGTTGTATTAGAACTGTGGATTTTACTTTGATTATCGTTATTGATACCTTCTACAAAAATACTAGCTGTTAAACCTAGTCGTTTTTTTTCTTTACATAATATTGCATACAGGGTACCCCTGTTTTAAGAATAACAACTCACAGAGTTTTCACAATGAAAAGTTTTTGTTTTGCGGATAAATTTAACATATATCAGTATCATATATATGCATCTCAACTCTCAACTAAGTCGCGGCGCTAAGATTTGAGGGTACGCGAAGCTTGTGTACGTCATTAGATTGACAGATAGAGTATATAATCACTTGTAGGGAAAACAAAAAAAAATTATACTTTCTTTTTTTCCATATTATGTTGTTAACATTACATTTTTCAGTGGTTAATAATCTTTCCTCACAGTCGAAAACCACACATATTTTATTTTAAATGTGTGCAGAATTTTTTCCCGAAATGAAAAAGCAAAATGTACCTAGGTACGTATACCCTTCGACATTGGTTCGTACACTGAACGGTTCAAGTTGTTTAAATTGGAGAAATTTCAACAAGATAAGAGTAGATTTGATCCTTTTCAAAATCTGTATTGTAAATTACATTGTAATTAAATTTGAAATAAAATCAACTTGATATTATAATTAATTACAAATCCCAAACGCCGTAATAGTACTTATACCGGTATTTTTATTGGTCAACAAAATATAAGTACATGTACATACATTTTACATATTGATAATTCTGATTTAGTGTGATTTTCAAATCACTAACAGACACGTAGCATAGTTTTAGGAAGGGAGGGGGTAAGGGGTAGCATATCTATCAAAAATCTTGTCGAGTCAAAAAAATATCCAATTCAGTTTAGATTTTTCATCCCTGCCCGCTCCTCTATATATCCAACAATGCATTTTGTTTTTTATTTCAATTTTCAAGGATTATTAAGGAAAAAATTCACTTTGTCATTTCAAAACTATTTAGACTTAATTAAGTATTCAGTTCAGGGCCAATGTTATCTCAAAGTCACAGACCCAGTAGAAAGATGGCAAAGACGGTCCCGAGCAGAAATGCAATTTAGATTTAAAGTGCGGCAAGAGTGAACAATGGGTAAATAAGATTAAAGACTTGGAAAGATTATAGACTTGAAATTTTATAATATTTTGATTGTGTGCCAGTTTTTTGGCTATAGTTTAATTTATATATCAATCAAAAACTGAAAACAAGTATTTTAAATCATTTTTTATTTAGATGAAAACAAAAAAAGCAGTGAACATTAAAGTTATTCAGATGATGATCTGCTAGCGGCATATCATGATGTACACAAGGGCATGTCTGTAAGGAGAGCGGTTGTCAAACACAATGTCCCTCATACTGCACTGTGGGACAGAGTTTCAAACCGCTAAAGATGGTGCTACGTTCAAACTTACGCATGAGGATGAAAAGAATTTAATAGAGAATACTCAAAACATTGGGAGCAAAGGAATTGGATTTTCCATATCTAATTTCTTTCGCTTCGCAGGTGATCTGGCTAATAAACGGGTTACACCTTTCAAAATGGCTGCCCGTCAGAAAATATGTTGGAGATTATTAAACAAGAGGCACAATGACCTCCCGAGTCTACGGCTGTCATCAGACACGAAAATGATGACGAAAGAGAATACCTGAGCCTGAACCTAGAGTTGTCGAAGAACGAATTAGTCTACAAGGCCAATGTTATCTGGAATATGGACGAGACATTTATAACATTGGCTACTGACGCCGAAAATTGTTGAAAGGTCCAGAAACACATGGACACTTAAGTGCAAATATTTTGTCGTAAGATTATTGACAACAAAAATGGCTGCCTTTTTCTGTTTTTTGAAAACGATCGAGCATTGCGACGAGAACGTATTTTTCGGGACCGAATAAACCCACTAGACAGATAAAGGACCTAGATTTGGTTGCACGATACCGTTTTCCTCGGCGAGAAATTCTTCTCTTGACTTATTTGGTAAATGATACTGTTCAGCATCCAACCTCTAGATCATGTGCGCATCCTGTCTGCATCCAAGTAAGTTTATAATATAAACTTCCTTTTCTTACCTCAATTTCATAGAAAGTTAACGGTTCGTAGTGAAATTATACTGGCACTTTTCGGTCCTCTGTAATTTCGCCCCATACAGCATTGAAAAGACAATTTTTGAGTATAATTAAACAGGCACCTGTCATTATTGATCTATCATACCTTTATCAACTCCAGTAATATTATCGATTTATCTCACTATTTAATAACCCAGTATAAAAAAAACCAGAAGAGTTTAATACTTAAAATTATACATGCAATGGTTTATTATGATATTTAAGCAATGCTGCATCATTCTTGATTCTCATTACTCTGCTAAAAAAAATATATTCCAAACAAAGTAGGTTTCACGGCCTTAAACTATCTATCACAAATGACAGCCTATATTTTGATTATTTCGCTTTTTTGGTAGTTGATTTCCAAGACTGACTGACCCCCCCCCCCCCCCTCAAAAAAGTTTTTGGTAAGAAAAGAGTCTGAATAATTGGGGTATGTAGTAGGTGTGGGTGGTAGTTATAATTACCATTAAATTTATAATTTTGTGTAAAAATGTTTAAGGGCTTTTTTTTCCTTCAAAAAGTCTTGAAGAACTCCTAATTTAAAAAAATGAGTCTAAGAATTCTTGCATATCCCTCCTTCCCCATCTTTAACACCCCACTTACACAATTTCTGTCTCTCTTTCTTCAGGTGTTGATTACTCTTCGCTTTTTGGCCAAGAGGAATTACTTGTCAGAGGTGGCTGACCTGCATGGAGTCTCTATTCCATCCGCGTCAAGGATATTACATTCTTTTTGCCCAGCTTTATGTAGACAGCTTAATAACATTAATTTTCCGACCACAGCTGATGAACCGAGGAGAGTTAAGGATGTCTTCTATAAGATTGCACATTTCCCAAACGTAGTCGGTACTATAGATGGTACACGGATACCAATACAGGGCATGTCTGGAAATGACGAACCCAATATTTATTTCACCTGCCGCAAGGGTTTTCCCTCCATCCACGTTTATAATTATTAAGATTTCAAAACTTTTTCATATAGATACGTCTTGAGCCCCACTATTTGTCCAGGGGTCACAGTTATTAGAATATACAATAGGATGCTTACACAGAACTTACTGACCACATATATATCATATAAGGTCAACTACCAACAATTAATGTAACTATTAGTAATGATATACATGTATTGAATTTCTGCCAAAGAATAAAAAGTTAATACATAATTGTATTTTTTTCCCCCACAGTATGGTCTTTTCGTTTTCATTTTGTTCTGCAGTTTTCTTGAAGAGTATTCATCAGGAGAGTTTACCTCTGATGAAGGGTTAGAAAAAATAACTGCAAAACAATGAGTCAGTAAAAATATATTTAAATACCCTGAGGTAATTATATTGACACTAATGGCAAAATGGTAAAATGATAAATATTATTCAAGAATTCACTGTAAACTGTGCATAAGTTGGATTAGCTAGCTGTAACATTGTTACCACGTCAATGAAACACAAGGTATACATTCCAAGATGTAGAAACATTTAAATCACTTGTCTCAAACTGCACTTCCTGTTCATCAGAGGAAGTCCTCTCTGGAGAAAAAGAAATAGATTCACATTTTAAAAATGAAATTAATCCCTTAATAATTACGTGATAGATAGTATAAATCTGTATAATTTATAAATAAAAACAATTTTAATTCCAATTTTCTTACCTTTTTGGGAGGAAAAGGGGGTGTTTATGCATATATAAGTGATCAATCATCTGAACCATTTCTTAACTGAATGTGCAGTTAAAGAGAAAAATTCAGAAAATCATATCAAATCAGAGAAGCATTAATTAACATGTTACAGTCAATTTTATTTATACCTGGAAAAGAGGGTTTAAGTTGACAGCAGGTTGAGGCAGGAGTTCCCTTTTAAACATTTACTGCTTCTGGAAAAGGTAAAAATGTATGTCAAGTTTCTTTTAAAATTTGTATAATATCATTCCATTAGAATGAATTTCGTAATATCAATTTTTTGTTTACATTTATATAAACATGTAGTTCGTACCATTCTCCAAAAGTACAAGACTCTAAAAAGCTTCAGAGGTATCCATCCCCCCAGGCTGCCGACCTAGAAATCGTTCTAACAATCTGCAATGTAATGCAATATAGCTAAAACCTTAATACCAGTGTAAATTATTATTTCAAATAGGGATGTTTTATTTTACATCATAATATGTAATGAATGAAAAAATAACAGCATTGATAATACATGTAACAACAAAGCATTACTATCATTACTAATATTTAAAGCTTACATTATAACAAATTCACAGCATTCTTACATACATGAAGTTAATAAATGAACTGAATAGTTAACATGGTCGCAAAAAAATGCTTAAAACATATAAGTTGTTTAATCTGTCACTAGGTTTCAGTATTTGATGTTAATTAAAACATGCCTTTTGTTCCCATGATTTTAAATCATCCTCAATACTGGGACCTCCTCCTGTCCCACCAACTCTTTTCCGTCTCTCTTTTGATTAAATTAGAATATAATGTATTAAATAAATGAATTCTTTATATATTCTTTCCATCCATCCATCCATCCCTCCATCCACTTATATATCAATGTACAATATATACCTATCCCTTAATTTACCAACCATGCCTCTATCTATACTACTATATCAAAGTAACACACTCGAATTTTTGGGCTTTAATACCGATAAATCAGAAGAGTATTATCTTTTGTTTTTTTATATTTTAAACATCATTGGTACTTGAAGATAACCAATTTGTTTTTATTTTTTTTTTCTCAATAAGGTTTCGCTAATTAATAACTAACGAAAATTTCTCAAAAAATTCCGGAAAGCATCTGAATTTTTTGGATTCTACAATCTTGCGCATGCGCATTACATTCACGCTAAATCACGGGAGGCTCTTTATTCTATGTTTACACAATATCGTATTTTGCATGGATAAACTCAGAAACAATAAAACAAATGCTTGTAAATTTTCATTGGAAATTTTCTTCTGCTCATCAAAGAAAATACGGGAGATAACTCTAACACAGTGCATTTACTATTTAAAATCCCGAGAGTTTCGAATGTCAACATGGTGTGTAAAAATCGTAGTTGAAAAAATGTTAAATTCTGCAATTTTGAATAGTATAAAATTTAATTTAATAAAAAAAAATAATACCGTACATTTCATTGTGCAGTGTGTGAAGATATTTAAAATGTGTTTATAAAATTGAGACAAAGGCAACATTTATAAACAGTTAAAACATTAAATAAACATTAAATAACAAGGTAAATAAAGCACAGTTATTGAAGCGACGACGTCAAACATAAATCATTAAATGCTGCTATATTCATCAAGACTATAAATAAAGTACATGAAATTAAATTATGATCACAGACATTTAAAAATGCACTAATTTAAAAAAAAAATCAAGTACAAAAAAAATAATTGTAGCTCTCACATTTTGTAACCTATGACTTCAACAACAAACTTTTAATTAATGAAATTAAATGTAACATCCAGCACCCAAAGTATTCTTACAGGCACTTTTTCACAATCATGGCAAGTTATGCAAATAATTTAGTTATTTAGCTGTCTTAAACATTGGGAATGCTGATTCCAGTTTCATGCACATTTTCAAACATGGGGTTATCAAGAATGGCTGCTAAATCTCTGTCGCCAACATCGACATTTCCCCGGAGTTCTTGCACATTGAGGATAAATCTGGCATTAAATTGTTTTCAATTTGTAAAAAGTTAATTTAAAAAAGTTAAAGTCTGTATCTTATCATTCCGAGTTGTGTTGGAGATTGTTTTGTTTGTAACGTGATTGTGACTGCTGTCTCAAAATAGTTACAGTGGGATTGACGCACTGAGAAAAGAATTGGTGATTTCACCATGCATCAGACACCCTTGGTTTTTTTTTTTATTTGATCACACATCAGTTAAAGTCCAAATATAAAGAACACTTGTTTTAAAAGTTACAGTTTTCCCCCTTGCCTAATAATTGGAGAAAAAAATTTGTAAAATTGCTAAAAACATCGAAAGTAAAGCAAATTAATGAACTGTTGAATCAGATCTATATCTCCAAGGATCGGACAATATTTACCAAGCATCGGACAGCTAAACAGTAGAGATTAAAACTAACAAAAATTCAGAGGTTCTGCAATCACATTTCTTTAAATAAAAATCCTTTAATCTACAGTCAGGAATTTAGCCTAGTGCTTCTAGAGAATATTTATCATAAGGGGTTATTTATCGTGCCAGCACGTACAAGAACTTTGGATTAATGAAGGCAGTATCTATAAAACTCGAACTTTAATTGGTCTGAGGAAAATGTTTGTATCAATTAATTTTTAATTGTATTTTTAAATATACATTTAAAGTATTATGTATTACAAAGAATGGGCACCTAACATGTCGATTATTTGAAAAAATCATGCATTAAAAATGTCCGACGCATGGTTAATTTGTGTCCAATCAATATGGAGCAAAAATGACATTGAAAATATTTAAATCAAATGCACAACATTCAAACCATGCTTTTGTTGAAAAGCTTCGTAACTAAATTTTCAATGATGGCGTATTAGCCGTCATTTTTACGATGCCTATATTGTTATTTCTTTGAAAATGTGACTGTCAAATTTTTACTAAACATAAAGTTCATTTGTTTTAAATCAGTGATCAACGAAACAATACATGAGCGCATGCACATTTATTTGTATATTTTTAACCAAATTTGTCCGTTCCAAGGTATGTGTCCCTTGCTCTTGCGTGACCATGAAGCGAATTTAGGGAAACTCGTAATTATGTGTTGGCTCAACGACTTATTCTATTTTTCTCTTTTTACATGTAACTAGATTTTATTTATTTTGAACACCGTAACTTTTCAAAAGTTCATCTTTTTATATGTTTATAATATATAAGAAATCGTGAATAACTGCGATATTTGGTTTGTGCGTCACCGTGTCTCTTCAATTAATTATGGCTACTTGAATAAAAGTTAAATGACATGTTAAAGGGGCATGGTCACGATTTTGGTCAAATTCTATTTTTTTTTGTTTTATTGTATTTACAATGCTTTAGAAATGCATTTCTAATGATCAAATGAATTTTGTGAGTAACTCGTAGAGTTATAAGCAAGATAAGGGGCTCACAGTTCTCTGTCATGTAAACAAGGCTCGTGCCCTCTTTTTGTTTACATAGGTTCAATATACCAGTAAAAAATCTTTTTCCAGCTTATTTGTCTATCTTTTTATTAATTTTAAGCATAGATAAGCAATTCCTAACGTTTAACACATTCGTTTTAGGTTTTAAACTGGAATTTTTACTTCAACGTTCAAAATGTAAACAAACGCTTTGTTTACATAGCGAAGAATTTCAAGCCCTGTAACTCGCTTATTACTCAACAAAAGACACTCAAATTTCGGTTGCCTATTAAAAATGCCTTTCTGAAGCATTGTAAATATTAAAACTAGAAAAATAAATTTTGACCAAAATCGTGACCATGCCCCTTTAAAGGCTAAATAATGCAGTTTAAAGCAGTTTTTTAAACATAAGGCTTCAGAAGAATGTCTTTATTCTTACGCCAACAGCTAAGTCGTGCTTTGGATTACAAGGATTTCTGTCTTTACATGCATGTTTCCAAAAACCCAAAATTTCTATCATTCATTCGGACTGATGACTTTGAGGATGTTATCAGTCCGGAGCAAATTCTATCAGTCCTTATAAAACATTCTACTACAGTTATTGCCAAGATCAAAGAGATGCCGCGGACATTATTCTCCAGTATACCACGAACGTCATCAGTAAATTATCAGATCAGAAATACCTATTTGTCTCGCACTGATCATGGAAGTACAACTTTAAACCGTAAAAAGTTTTAAAACCATGTCAATTCCACGTGTTAGTTGCAGTCAAAACAATGTGTAATGCCTCAAATTTTTATTTTTAAGAGATCAATGCGGCTGGGACCTCCCTAGCACATTTTCACAGCGTGTTTTTACATATATATAACGTGTAGTAGTAATAATCGTATTAAATTGCCCTTGAAATATTAGGAATGTGATTCAAAGATATTTATAAATAAATGAAGAGTATTAAAATCCTAACAAAAAGTCTGTCGTCTGCATGTGATTCCTTTGATCGATACACATGAATTGTAAACATTATTAACAAAACCGTTGGGGTTACACGGAACAGCCGTCAAAATGACCTAGATCGTCTCTCTATAGGAGAAACAATCTGTAGAAATACTAGACTAGAAATAAAGTTCTTGTTTTCGTGAATGTTGCAGGATAACCTCCTCGGTCTCGAAATGTTGTTTGAAATATAAAAGCCTCGGCTTACGCCTCGGCTTTTATATTTCAAAACAACATTTCTCGACCTCGGAGGTTATTCTGCAACATTCACGAAAACTCGTACTTTATTTCTTAAATAACTACCCATAGCTTTAATAAAGGTAAACCAAGATATGTATTGCAGTCAAGATTTATTTCAGAATTCTGCTTCAATTTCTCTAACTACATGTACATCTCTCTTTTTCTCTCCTCATTCTCACTTTCATTCTACTCTGATTTAATTTCATTCTGTTTTTCACTCTCACTTTCATTCAATTTCGCACCCTCAGTCTCAAGCTGAGAAAATGGTTCATCACCAATAAAATTTAGTTCAGTGTTTTCAATTTCAGTGACATTTACAGTTTGCAACTGCCCCTTTGCATTGAATGATCTTTTGTAGGAAGGTCTTTCTATTTCCTGTCAACTAAAATTTTTTTTGAAATACATTAGTTTTTGTCATGAATCAAATATGTAAGTATAATTATATTAAACATGTTAAAGCAAAGTTTTCATAAAATTATATATTTTATTTATTTACCATCCATTTGTCAATAGCTGGCTGAAGATCAAACTCTGTTATCTGTGAAGATTCTAAACAAATGAGCATACAATCGTTTAAATGTTGGTTGCTCAGACGATGTCTTCTTTCTGTTTTCAACAGTTTCAATTGGTTGAAAGCGGTCTCGTTGACCATACTCGATGGCGGTAAACTCAGAATGTTAAAGACATTTAACAATCAACATTCACCGAAGCTCTTGAAGACATCAGTGCCCAATTTTTATATATAATCATGTTTCCTCTCGCCCGACTGACCCTACATTTTACCCTTCGACCAAAGGGAGTTTTTTTTCAACCTTTTATATCTACCACCTCTATACCATAAAATGCACACTTGTGTATTTTATTGTATAGAGGTGGTATGTGACGAGCCCCTGTGCTTCGACCCTAATAGATTTCTTTATTTGATCGGTAATTGCAATTTCCTCGGAGAAGTGGAAGTCGCTGTCTTCTAAGTTAACGATCGTGTAAGTTTTTCTAATTGGCAAACACATGATAGTAAACTAATTTAAAAGACATTTTCACTGCATGAATTAACACTGAAGTGATTTATAATTCGCAACTATCTTATCTTCAGCATGTTCTCCTCATTATTACGCACATGTTCTGAGATTTTATAATTTTTTTTAAAATAATTTTTCCCTCCCTACCTACGGGTTTTTTTTTGGTCAGGGGGCAGGAAACGGATATACATTTTTTGGCATATTAAATGACACTTTCTTATTATATTAATAATTGCACAATAACTCAACAATCGGGATATCCTTTAATTATCCCAGACTTACATGACTGCACTAGATGGCTGTGCACTTAACTTTCAAACAAGCAAATTTAGCACTGCAAGTTTAATGAATGGCAAACATTAAAACTACATCTTTATGTGATTATCAAGAGGTTTTTGTTATTTGTGAATCTACAATGTAGGCCAGTCCCCTACCGGTGTTCACCGGAGGGGACTATAGCTTTCCTCTGCGTCCGTCTGTCTGTCCCACTTCGGTTTTCCACACTTTTTTCTTTATGCGTATGAGGAATAATATGAAATTTGCTGAACAGCTTCAAAATGTTAAACTTCAGATCAAGTTTACACTTTTGTAGCGTCTGGTTGACATATTTTCGAGAAAATTAATTTTTTATATTCCAATTTTGAAATGATATTCTGCATAACAGTGCTTTGTTTTCACAAATTTCTACAAACCGGTAGGGGACGTGTATTGCTTATGCAATACTCTCAGAATTAATGCTTGTTTCTTTTGAAAAAGAACTGCTGTTCGAGGTTACACCAGAAAATGAAACTTGTCATTGAGCAAGAAACGGTCAAGTTGTCTCTCACTTCCTGTGCTACTTCGCCTCAAAGACATGGCTGCAATTTCACCTCCAACAGCTTCTGGTCTGAACTCAGGTTAATGAAATTCTTTAGGGACCAGGAAATACTAATACTTTCACTGGAAATGTTAATTGTCTCCTCCTGCTCCCAGAGGCTTCTAGCTGGTGGAAAAGAAACATGCACCCTAGCTTTGTCAGAGAGTTTCCATGCAGTGTTTGTCGGCAGATTCTGCTTGAAATGGGGAGGTAATTATAACGGGAATAGCAACACATTCAGGGGAATGGCGAAAGCTGGTATATAAAGGCCATCTGGGAGAACGGGCGAAGGGGGTAGGCAACAACGGAGCAAGGTTTCATTCAGCCGCATTTCTTTCTCTCCAGCTCCTTAGATTTGGCAGGAATGGGGGGGGGGGGGGGGGTCCTCAAGATGGCTGTTCTAGAAGGGGATTGCGAGGATTCAGTATCTGACTCCGCAAAAAGCTGTAATTCAGTTTCAGTAATTGGAATTTTGAAATGGTCTTGATTAACGTTTCATCTTTGCTCAAAAATATCGAAACACGATTAATGCATTAATGTTCCAGGTTCAGTTTTGTAAATTCAAAGGGGTTCGTAACTGGAGCTGTTGCTTGGTTTTAGAACTGCTATCTTTGTGGACAAGCTGGCGATGCTTTTGGGATCTAACAATATGCTGTTGTTCACTTCTGTCCATTAATATGAACTGCCCTCCTCCAGCACTGCCAGTTAGTTGTCGGGGACAAAAGAATTTGAGAAAATGGTGAATAGTCCGGGAATTCTTGATTATACTCAACATATGATGCCGCACGAAATTCAAAGCTTGGGCCTCCCATCACTCAAACCACGGATGCCTGGACCGCTTGAACACAACTTTCTTCGTCCAATCAAGGTGCAGGGCCCTCAGCTTACTGGAACGTCTTGAGTTCGTTGGCTATACCAGGAATCAATACACATCAGACCAGCAGGAGATATAACAAGAGTCCCAGGGGCCACATCGCTCACCTGAGCAACAATTGCCTTAATTCTGATCAAATTAGCATTACAGTATCAAAATATCTTGACAACTGAGTACAGTAGATCTTGCTAAAAAAAATTTGAAAATCTGCCAATTTTTATCTACCTCTTATTTTTTGGTAAATACCAAGCCCCTTTTGTTGTTGTACCTCTAAGATTTTTCTCTATTCCTATATACCCCCCCCCCATTCCGTGGCCCCACTATTCTCTAGGGAATCATGGTTTCATTAAACTTAAATCTACCTTTAATCTCATAACCTGTGCTTTCACACTAAGTACTGAGTTTTGGACCAAAAACTTTCCCAGAATATTTTTAAAGATTTTCTCTATATATTCCTATGTAAAAATTCAAACCGCCATCCCGGTCCCACCCTACCACTAGTGATTTTGCTAACTTGAATTTACACTACCCGAGGATGCCTCTACACAAGTTTGAGCTTTTCTGGCCAAATAGTCTTTAAAAAGAAGATTTTGAAAGATTTTCTCTATATATTCCTAAGTAAAATTTCATCCCCATTGTGGCCTCATCCTACCCCTGGACTATTATTTAAACAAACTTGAATCTATATGATCTGGGGATGCCTCCACTCAAATTTGGGCTTTCCTGGCCTAATACTTTTGAGAAGAAGACTTTTAAAGATTTTCTCTATATATAAAAATGTATCCCCCATTGTGGCCCCGCCCTACCCCCAGGGACCATGATTTGAAGAAACTTGAATCTACATTATCTGAGGATGGTTACACGCAAATTTGAGATTTCCTGGCCAAATAGTTATTAAAAGAAATTTTTTAAAAGATTTTCTCTATATACTCTTATGTAAAAATTGATCCCCCAATTGTGGCCCCACCCTACCCCCAGGGACTATGATTTGAAGAAACGTGAATCTACACTACCTGAGGATGCTTCCATTTTAATTTGAGCTTATCTGGCTTAATAGTTTTTGAGAAGAAGATTTTTAAAGATTTTCTCTATATATATTCCTATGTAAAACCTGATCCCCCAATTGTGGCCCCACCCTACCCCTGGGGATCATGATTTGAACAGACTTAAATCTACACTACCTGAGGATGCTTCCATTTTAATTTGAGCTTTTCTGGCCAAATGGTTTTTGAGAAGAGGATTTTTAAAGATTTTCTCTATATATTCCTATTTAAAACATGATCCCCCTATTGTGGCCCCACCCTACCCCCGGGGACCATGATTTAAACAAACTTGAATCCACACTACCTGCGAATGCTTCCACTCAAAGTTGAGCTTTCCTGGCCTAGTAGTTTTTGAGAAGAAGATTTTTAAAGATTTTCTCTTTATATTCCTATGTAAAACTTGATCCCCCAATTGTGGCCCCACCCTAACCCCGGGGACCATGATTTGAAAAATTTTGAATCTACACTTCCTGAGGATGCTTCCATTTAAATTTGAGCTTTTCTGGCCTAATAGTTTTTGAGAAGAAGATTTTTAAAGATTTTCTCTTTATATTCCTATGTAAAACTTGATCCCCCAATTGTGGCCCCATCCTACCCCCGGGGATCATGATTTGAACAAACTTAAATCTGCATTTCCTGAGCATGCTTCCATTTTAATTTGAGCTTTTTCTGGCCTGATAGTTTTTGAGAAGAAGATTTTTAAAGATTTTCTCTATATATTCCTATGTAAAACTTGATCCCCCTCTTGTGGCCCCTCCCTACCCCCGGGGACCATGATTTGAACAAACGTGAATCTACACTACCTGAGGATGCCTCCACACAAGTTTAAGCTTTTCCGGCTGAATAGTTTTTGAGAAGAAGATTTTTGAAAAATACCAACAAACTTTTAATAATTCTCAATTATCTCCCCTTTAAAAAGGGCGTGGCACTTCATTTGAACAAACTTGAATCCCCTTCACCTAGTGGTGCTTTGTGCCAAATTTGGTTGAAATCTGTCCAGTGGTTCTTGAGAAGAAGATGAAAATATGAAAAGTTAACAACGACAACGACAGACAACGGACAAATTGTGATCAGAAAAGCTCACTTGAGCCTTTGGCTCAGGTGAGCTAAAAACGGTTCTTTACATGGAAAAGGTTGTCCACAGGTTCATGGTTCTTAAGGTCAGCTGGAGGTTGCTTTCTTTGTGACCCCAAAAAGACACAACTTTTATAGCACAGTGAGAGCTGGTACTAAGTGCTTAAGTGCTTCTTGAGCTTCTGTCATCTATTAATGTGAAAATTAGACGGCTTTCCGTCAACTTGTAGGACACTGTAAAAGGAACAATTTTCATTAGAAAGGATACTAGGCATTAGAAGGCACTGGCATCGAACAAAACCACAATACAAATGTAGTGCCATGACAGCATGATTTAGAATGACAAGAGAGGATGGCAATATTTGTTGTCTGCAAGGTTTGAAGGGCTTACCTGACAAAACTTTGACTTAAGATAGTAAACATACAAGATGACAAGGAGTCCAAATGTTGATACGACCAACAATAATAAACTGTAGCACATCAAAACTATGGATAGGTTTTATCACGAAACAACGATGACAAAAGGAGACTAACATGGATTTAAAAAACCCCACCAACAATACAACATCGAATTATTTACTCACATAACAAAGTCAATTGTCACAATCCTGGGTGGCCAAGTGCATCTAGATGTCGACCCAGTGAGGACGATTACATGTGCACGTCCGTCACCTCCTGTCACTACTTAGGCAAGGGCTATAGAGTGCGCACCTTCGTCCCCTCCAATTACCAAATGGTGCGGGCCATAGACTGTACACTCACGTCACCTCCCATCACTTGCCTCAAGGACTACATGTATATACTTAAAAAAATATATTTGTCAATTAGCCTCGAAACTCCAAAATTGAAGTAACTTTATTCATCTGGGGTATGTTATCAATTCCTTGGTCTTTGGTACCTTCTCGGGGGAAAGGGGGGGGGGGGGCAATTGTAAGCGAAAAATTCTCGTCTTGTAATTGAAAACGAAAGTTTGGATGTAAACAAGTGCATGATAGCAGACGAATTAAGTATAATGATAAATAACTCGAAAAAAAATCATGAAGACTCTAAAGGCATGTTACTTGATGCATGGTATGTAAAAATAAATGCAATCAGCAATATATATATATATATATATATATATATATATATATATATATATATATTTATATATATATATATATATATATATATATATATATATATCAACAGCATTTAAACTTGTTTTATTAGACACAGGAATGGAGTGGAAGAAGAAACACAATGGAAAGGACGCAAAAACAAATCAGTTTATCTCCCAAGATGAAGGTGTGGACTCTAACTGTAGGCACTTGGGTTGACGCATCACATCTGAAAACAGGGGTAGGGAAGACATTTGTTGGTACATCTTCTATTTGGATGGCTTTGAAATCAGTTACGTTATTCTGTGTATAACGACCACATTTTGTACATAACAAATGAATGGTCCGATATTCTCAATCATTTTGAAGGTTTTATCAAATAAATATACTCCATCAAAGGAATTTTCATAATTTTGATTATGATCCAACTAATAACACCTTATATTTTGCAGTGAAGTCTAGGGGCAACGTATGTTTTATTAAGATATTGTAAAAAGTAACAGAAAATTCGTAAAACTCTCTTGGTTAATACATGCATAAACTTTCTCAATGAATCATTAACCGCAGATATTTTGGCGAAATTAAATTTTTCTTTTTTCATCAAGGGATATAACTCTGTTAAAAAAATCAAGGTGCAAAATGACCGGCTTCTTATATGTTGTCAGTCATATGAATTTGGTTCATTTCACTTTCATTGTTATCTAGCAATACACATTTAACTAGTTTAAATTGATTCAAATTTGTTCAATATCCCTTCATTATACATTGAATACCTTACGGTATACCTTAAGGTATATTTCGTGTCTCTGACAAATTTAGATTTCACTCTATAGGTTTGGCCGTCTGGAACACTAATTCTTCCACCCGAGTTGCACTACTGAATCCTTTGAATGAAAGCTCAAGCCTCGGGATTGGCTCTCTGTAAAATTCGGGGATCGAAATCATCCTCATATTCGCTAAGAGCAAAGAAAACTTTAGGCCCATTGGCCAGATGACATCATGTCAAAGTAAGATCCGACTTCTCACAGCCGTGTAAAACGTAACTCGGAGTATTTACTGTTTGAGTAGTCTTTGTCTGGTTGATGGAACTCGGAAATTGACATCAAGGAGATCTGTTTTAGTCGAGCTTGTTTGACAGGTGGAGATGAAGTCGGATACAGGTCAATGAAAAGTTTCTGGAGGAAGGATTCTGTGGATGTTGAAAATAAAGTCCCCTACATCGAGGGTTTTAGTTGGCCTAGATGCTACAGCTGGCTTTGGGTCCAGTACAACCTTTTGTGGTGGAGTCTTCGAGACCCGTCTAGTCCGTTCAGTTACACCTCTATGGGATTTCCCAATTAAATCTAGATGGAGGGAGATACAAGGGTGTAAGTGGTGGAGTAACGGTCGAGATGGCTGGTGAATTCTCGTAATATTTCCGTCGATGACGATTTGAGGCTTCTGAAGAGGTAGGATTAAGGAGGTGATATCCTCAGGGAAGATTTCCGAGGGGAACGGGTAAAATGGCCATGGCTTATACCATGATGATGTTAAAACACTATTCGGTTAAAACCACTGTAGGTTTATTATAATTGAACAGTTATATTCTTCTGATGTCGGTCAATGCATTGTTTTATGGACCTGACGGAGACTGTATCGACCTTGGACTCGGTCAATATTCTCTCCGTTAGATCCATCAAACCATGTTTTGACCTCATCAAAAGGCTATCATTGTATAAAGTAGATTAACAAAGAATATATTTTCATATGCTTTAATGGAATATTAATTAACACTCCTTTGGTTTTTGTTTAACTTTAATAGTGTTAATATAAAACCCCGGTAGTCAGTGATGTTAATACGGAAGCGCATTGGGCCACGTAGGAAAAATACTTTATCTGGCGGCCGACACATATATCTGGCGGCCGCCACATAAATTATTTTGCAAAACGTGAGTGTTAGTGTATTTATATTTGGTTGAAAAGATGGATGTTGACACAGCCGCTGCTCTATATTTTTATATGATGTTTACCTACAAAAAATCTGTAAACACCACGAAATAAACATGTCGAAAGCTAGACTACATGCATGATTATTTTCATTATAAGAATGGAATGAAAATGCAAGCTGTCCCTGTTATGCCCCTTTATTGTAATGTTATATATAACTTGTAGTCATATTTTAAAAATTCTTAGGAAAGTATTAAATTAAGTAATTCCAGTGTTTCTGTTGTTTAGGTTTTTTTTAAGCTAATGTATTCTCACGCTTAAATTTGGTATGCTGACCATCTGTCATGTCATTCATATAAAGTCTCTTAACTGACCATACGTTTTTTTACCCAGAGACACTGTGGCCGATCGCGATCTTGTGACAGCTGACCTTAATCTGCGTTGGTAAATTCATATACCAAACTTAAAACATTTAGAAGCCAGTACGTTCCTTTACTTATACATGTTTACATAACAGTCCTCTCAAGTTCAGGTTTTTAATGTTAAGATTTCCCGAACGGGTATTTATTTTAATTTTAAAAGTTTAGAATCAACTCTAAAATACAATGTTTTACAACATACATGTGAATACAAGGCACAAAGTCAATAAATATATAAATCATTTTAGATTTTAACAAAGTCTACTATACATTCAACTCCACCAGTTTTTCAAAACTTAAGTTCTGCAATTGATATTTAATGTCAAGTTTTTGAAATTATTAATAAAACTAATAAATTAATGAGTATCCAGAACTCCCTAAACATCTCCCTTTAAAGGGACTTGGACACGATTTGAGATGAAAAATTTTATTTTTATTTTTTATGTATAAAATGGTTTATTGGTGCATTTTAAATGATTGACCAAAATATTGAATGTTAAAGTCAAGTTACAAGTGAGATACAGAGGTAAGAATTGGTTGTTATGTAAACAAAGCTCGAGTTTTATAATTAATTACAAAATATGTAAAGTAGAGATTAACCATTTCTTAGACAAAATGACATGTAAAAAACAATTAAAACTAACTCAATATCTTCATAAATACTAGTATCATAAAAGAAAATTACATTTGATTGAAAC
Source organism: Magallana gigas (assembly GCF_963853765.1). Classification (NCBI taxonomy): domain Eukaryota; kingdom Metazoa; phylum Mollusca; class Bivalvia; order Ostreida; family Ostreidae; genus Magallana; species Magallana gigas. Next base: position 24,804,151 of record NC_088859.1, read on the forward strand.
TTACACCAATACAACACATATGTAAAAATGACAACATTCGGGCTTTGTTTACAAAACAAAAAATTATGAACTCTGTGTCTTGCTTATAACTTAATATTTGACTTTCAAATTTTGACAAAGCATTATAAACTTTTATATTTATCAGTATAAACACTGAAAATGGAAAAAATAAAATTTGAAAATTTTAAGTCAAATCGTGTCCAAGTCCCTTTAAAACATGCGCGCGCATCAGGAAGCCAGGTTTCATCTGGCGGCCGCCAGATAAATATATCGCAGACGCCAGAAAACTATATGGCGGCCGCCACATAATAAGGGCCGCCAAATAATTATCTGACGGCCGCCAGATAAAATGTTTTTCTAAGTGGCACCAACGGGCTTCCCTACCTTTATATGATCGATTATCTTGATAATACGAATAATATTTGTCTCGACAATAATTTTTTGTTGGTAGTCTTTTGTGGAAAATTCAGGCTTTATTACAAAACCAGAGCTTTCCTTAGTTATACCCCCGCTCCGAAGGAGAGGGGATATACTGTTTAACCCTGTGTGTCTGCCTGTTTGTGTGTCCTTCTGTCCGTACCAATTTTTTCCTCAAAGATTTCTCAGTTGCTGCAGGTCGTTCATCCGAACAGTTTCTCAAAGGGGAGCTACAGGCCTGCTGATAAAAATGAACTTTGGTTATACACATATTCTCTTTTACAGAAGGATTAATGGTTTGTCAAAACATTACATATTAGATTTAACTTAACCATATTTTCTAACAGAGAATGATTGTATATTATCTTAGGTCTATTGGCAATCATACAACTAATTGTTTCAAATACAATTTATGTTTGTTGATATTTATTGTATGTACTTTAAATAAATAATATCATTCGATTTACCAAACGTGCTATTGTATTAAAATATCTTGTTATTCTGCTACTATATTTTGCCTTTTGGGAAAGGGTAACCTTATATAAGTTCTGCCTGTTGTCCAATCCAATAAAGATAGTTTTAACGAGGCCGAGTACAGAACGAGTACGCACGCTTTCGCGCAGCGTTTCATTTGTATTGTGACGTCATCTTTTTGCTTTGTTGACGCCATGGCGTGATAGTTTCAACTGCAGATATTCAGCGAAATTTGTTGAAAATAGCTCGTTTGATGTGTAAAATTGATATTATATTGTGGAATAAACATAAATGTCTCGAAGTATAAGCTATATTTGGGCTCGGGTCGAAAACGTGAAGAGGGTTCAGCAAGCCTAACCCTCTGTCACGTTTTCTTAACCCGCCTAAATATAGCTTAATTCATTTATTTCAAGACATTAACAGTGTATTTTATATTAATTACCCTTATTATGTGATGTTATATATTTATTTATTACTTAAATATGTCGTAATGTTTTAATAACACAACAAAGGTCACCATTTCCGTCTTTGTCAAATAAAAAATAGCCATTATCTGACAAACTTGGAAATTGGGCGTACAAAAAATAACTTTGATAAGACCCCTGGAACAAACCAGGAGGTAAAAGGTTTTTTTTATTTGACAATTTGATGCCTTTTAGCAATAACTTTAATATGTAGAAGAAAAAAAGAAATCCCTAGGGCAGAAGTTTAAAAAATGTGCAAATTTGGTACATTTTAAGCAAAATCCCATAGGGTCCTATGTTAAAAATTAACAAACTTTGAGATGACCCCTTAAACAAACGGTGTGGTAAATGTCTTATTTTTTTTATCTTAAAATAATAATTATATCACTAGAAATTCTTGTAAAAAATTTCATTCAAAAATCTAGGGCAGAAAAAATTAGACCCGGCCTCGTTAATTTAATGAGATTTAATTATGTTATATTTTATTCTTATATAAAATCCAAAACTAATTTAGAATAGTCTAGCTTTCCTTATATAATGATTAATAGTCTCCTTAAACGATAACTGAAGCCAATCCGTGGGATTGTATATCAACTTTGTTAATTTTTAAACGCCGGATATCCTGATCAGGAGACACAGTCAGACTGTTTGATTATTGACAAGCAGCTACTAAATTACTAAAAAAGTATTTTCATGTTACGCCTCGTTATTGCTATGTAGGATAATTTACATGTATTAACATTGGCCAATCCGTGAATTCATACATATCTGCCGCTAGTTGATATCAAATATATCCTACGCATCATAGTAATAGACATTAATAGACGGCTTAAAAATTATTACAGAACAAATACATTAAGCAATTTTACCTATTCAACGGTACTGTACAGGCACATACATAGACTATGAAAGGGGGGATCTAGACTTACCCCAAATCTTTACAAGAAATAAAAAACACCGTTCACCATTCTTCAATATCATAATTCTTGAAACAATGTTAATATAAATTAAAGGGGTGGGGTGCGTTCAAAATTCATTTTTCTTTATGTAAATTTAAGAAAATTTTCTGTTTTATAGTAAAGGCAGTTGGCAGCCCAACCAACCTCTACCCACTTCCCCAGATGCTATATGTACGTACCTTATAAAGAAGTAGTAAAGAAAATCACTAGTGAGCATTGGCCTACAGATATTATGGTCAGTATCCGTATCAAATGATCAATATTCAGTTAACCGGTATTCACTCTCGGAGCACACTATGATGTAGATAGAGCCGATTTAACAAGAGATTGGACTTTCCGGGGGGTTACTACTTAGTACTTACTTCACTCATCAAAACAAAATTGAATCTGTTTCAACTAAAATATACCGGGGCATCCCTATATGATTGTGAAAAAGTACCATTGCGTTCAATATATTCATATTAAATAGCCGATGACTGTACAGTTATCCATGGGCAGACCCCGCTTTCATCAAATTGGAGATGGTAGCGTACTGCTCAAAGTCCAAGCTCTTGTTAAAACATATCTAAATACACTGTACATGTACTAGCGATGTTGAGAGAGTATCAATGGTAGTTGATTAAGCGCCTTGTTGTTGGTCAAAAATAGCTCAAAAACAATCAGATTATGATAAAGTAATATTGTACATCTGACAGTCATAATTTATAAAATAAAACTTATTTCATAGGTACAGTATGATGCAATAAGTACCGGTATTCGTACAAAATGGCGGCGTGTTTACATCTCGCTTCGCATCGTTACATTGCAAGGGAGATAAAATGGGTTATAATTAGAATTGGGATTTCGGTAGTTATATATAGTATTCTGTCATCAATGACGTTTTATACGTCACATGATTTTTTTTTTCGTCTGCATTTGTAAACAAATCTCAGACATCGAAAGTAAAATGGGTCGCAGAGGAAAAGAACTAAGCAATGATGTATAAGAAATCGCTCAGAAATTATTTGAAGCAGGTAAAATCATCGATTATGTGTCAAATACGTTGCATATACCAAGATCTACTGTTGGGAGCTTAAAAAGCGTATTGAACATCGGGGCTCGATAGAAAACATCCCCCAAAGAGGAAGGACCCCCTCGGCGACAGCAAGGGACTATAGAAAGTTAGAGCGGTTAGTAAAAGTTAACAGAAGAGGCAATTTACAAGACATTACATCAAAATTCAATGAGAATAGGGAAAGACCAATATCAAAACGTACTTTGCAGTTTCATTTAATTACATAAAAATGGGTAGGCCTACAGAAGATCGGTTTCAAAGAAGAAAGTAGTTGTTAAAGATGTGAATCATCAGAAACGTTTGTCTTGGTGCCGTGAAAAGTGAAAACTGACTGTACTGCAGTAGAGAATTACAGGGAGAAAGTGATCATCTCAGACGAATCTAAGATAGTGGTGGGGCAAGATTCTCGTGTATATGTGTGGAGAAAGAGAGGCGAGGGCTGGAGACCCGATTTGGTGAGGGCGCGGAAAACCAAGCCATGTTACGAAGTGATGGTCTGGGGATGTCTCACATGCATCGACTGGAAACTATGTTTTCCAAGACGACAATGCCCCGGTGCAAAGTGCGCGTTCTACCCAAGATTATTTACACAGAAATGGCATAAGAACAATGAGCTGGCCGGTACATAGCCCCGACATCAACATCATTGAAAATATTTGACTTTTGATTAAAAGAAAACTTCAGGGAAGAGTTTGGAGAATAGAAAACAAGGAAGACGTGTTTCATGAAATCCAGCGCATCTGGACTGAGATCACGTTTGAATATATAAAAAGCCTATATCAGACAATTCCTCGGCGATTAACTGAAAGGTCATCTTACAAAGTATAAGGTAAGTTTTAGATGTTCAAAATATTTTTAAACATGAAAAATGAAGTTTGAAGAGTGACCTAATTCCGTCGTGAATGTAAACACGTCATCATTTTGTACGAATACTTATTGCATCATACTGTACATGTACCAAAACATTCATACACAGTAAAAATCTCGAGCTCAATAAAACCTCAAGACAAGCAGTTATGCGAGTGGTATGTTGAGTTGGAATGGAAAGAAAAAAATGTTGAACAACATATTTTTCGGTGAACAAAACCCGATTGATTTGCTAAAACTGACCCAGTCATTATTTTGGGTATATGCAACAATCTAAAGTAAAAGTTGATTGGGGTATAAATTTAAAAAATAACATGTTACAATGTTACACAAGCTGGTATTTTGGATATGGCTATTTTATTAAAAGCTAAATATTACATATAAGACGGGTTTTGTTGGGCAATATAGGAAACCGGGCCCAAATTTTGTCATTAATTAATAAGTTCAAAACAGCACAATTTATTGTGTTCCGTAAATTACAAATTTTTAATACGTAAGGAATGGTAGCTGCCAGGTTGTTCATCCGAATTGTTTTTCGAAGTGGGAGCTACAGGCCTGCTGATAAAAAGAACTTTGATTATACATATATTCTATTTTAAAGAAGGATTAATGGTTTGTCAAAATAATACATGTTGGATATAACTCAACAATATTTTCTTACAGAGAATGTATATAATCTTAGGTCTATTGGCAATCATAAGTATTGGAATTTACCCTTAATGATAAATTTATTTCTACAAGAAGCAGCAGACTTGATAAACCCAAATCCTTAAAAAATTACTTCAAGACTTTTTGTACAGCCATATTCCTGCCCACCAAGTGGTTGGCAGGTCGGTTGTTAATCTATTGGTAAATTTTGTAAAATAAATAAGCCATGACCAAAATGACCAAAATCGCCAATTGATGTTCTGGTGTTCTTTTTTAATTGATGTATGACATGAAAGTTTAACTCGTCTAAAATTTTCAAATGATCCTGGACCAAGTTCCTTATAAATTTTAAGAAAAACCCTAATGACAATTTGTTAGCCTCCTTTATTAATTTAGTTTCCATTGATAAATCCATAAAATATTTTCGACTTATCTATTTTGAAAAAATATTTTATCAACTCTTGTCACCCACTCATATAAAAAAATATTGTGATTAAACAATTGTAAATAATTGCTGACATATACGAGTCTTATAAAACGGTTATGAAAAAACATTGTGAAACCATCTAAGTGATTGTAAAAATTCTACCTCCCTTTTTTTTTCTTATAGATACTACAGTCTGTTGTGGATCCGGTGTGTTGTCTTTAGTGCACATTTCCTATAAAGTTTTACGCCCGTGAATAAATGAAATATCATCTTGAATGACTGTTTGACTCGAATGAAAAGGTCAAGAGTTAAGGATATGACTAACTAGCTATGTTGAAGTTTGTTTTATGATATATATATACATTATTACACAAACAATGTAATCTTTGCCAAAAATGAACAGACCAATATTTCTTACTATTATATGTTATATGTATACTTGTTTTTTATGCAGATTAGGTAAGGATACATCTTATTTTACCATCATCTTTGTATTTTTCTCCATGTCAAGAAAAGTATTTTTTCTTTGTGTTTGTAATTTCTTTACGACAGGTCAAACTCAGTCTTGTACAAACTGTGGTGGAGATGGTTCCTGTAACATGGATTCAGTGTGTAACAACGGATGCTTACCCGGGTTTTATTCTTTAACTTGTACACAAAGCTGTGGTAAATGCGGGGGCAATGGTAGTTGTAATAGACAGTCCAGATTCTGTGACGAGAGTAGTTGTTTACCCAGATATTTTGGTCCTCTGTGTATACAGCTTTGTCCTCTGAATTGTGGAGGTGACGGAGGCTGCGACTTTCAAACGGCTAACTGTCTTCAAGGATGTAAATCACGATTTTCGGGAACCAGGTGCGAACTATTTGTTGCGTGTCCTAGTTCTACTTGTAGAGACCCATGCCAAGCAATAAATGGAGGGATATGTACTTCCGGTTGCCGCTCTGGTTATTTTGGAGATATATGCAACAGAGTTTGTAACTGTCAAAATAATGGCGCCTGTGTCCAGGATACTGGTGTTTGTGAGTCGATATCTCAGACAACAAGTGTAACTGTTCCGACAAGTAAGTCTTCTTACCTTTTCTCTTACAGATATTTGGTCAATATTTATTCCTTCATACTTCTTTTAAAATTATAAAATGTGATTAATCATTCGAGAGACAAGGTTACGGGAATATGTTATTGTTTAGACAGTTGAAATTATAGACAGACTCCCTTATAAATGCAAGCAGTTCTTCAGACTAAACATTACTTATATAAAAGTACCTAATTCCTGTCTATAAATAAGACTTATAAGCAATTTAAAATAAAAGTATCATTGTTCTAGTTTTTTTTTTAAATGACATGTATAAAATATTTGTATAAATATCAATAACAACTCTCAAGTATGGTTATTTCTACTTACGAATTTATTTTTTCCAGCAGCATTAATGTAACATTTGAGATATTTTTCCATAGAATCGTTAATTTTTTGTCTAAAACAAATGATTCTTGTTGGATTAGGTAGTAATAAGAAAAATTTAAACACAATGAACAGTTCTATAATCTGTGCCTGGATATCGACTACTGGTCATATTCTTCAGTGGCATGATATCAATCAACCACTTATTAACCGTGAAGTAGAGACAACATACATTTCCTTCTTCACAGTTAATGAAAAGAATACATTTACAGGAATTATCACCCCCAAATGTATTAAACAATCTAACTCAAAATACGACATCAGATTTTGTGAAATAAACACATTATACATACTTACTTCTTTCCGCAATATCATTGGTCAAACACAATTATATCGGATCTGTAGGTTAATGCATTTTTTCTTCAATTAGTCGACGTGCTATTTTACTTTAAAACATTAGGAACATGTATGTTTATAGATGAATAAATAAAAATAATCTTCTGCTTTAAAGAACATGGAGTTGTATATTTATTCTACTTCACAAGCGGTACTTAGTAGATGTGTAAAACAGTCGATGTACACGGTAATGTATCAGGTATAACAAACTCATAAATGCTACTAAACATTTACATTAGGAGGGTACCAGATAAGTCCTTTTTATTTTATCCTCATTAACCATTAGCAATAAAATTTACAATATCTAGTGTTAAACCCATCAAACATGAACGCATAATATAATATTATTAAATATAATACTAGACAACATTGAGATGGTGATCATCTCAATAGGCCCCGCTGAAAAAGCGGGGAATAGTATGAAGAGCATTTCAGAGCATTTTGCATCGAGCATTGACCTATAACTTCGAAATTTTCCTGCTGGTATAGCATTTTTAATTCAATCCCATTACCCCTTACATACAGGCAGGTTTGTTCAATATGAGCAAAATCAAGCAAATTAGAAATTGTGTACAGTCTAAAACTTATTATGAAAATCAGCTATGACCTTCATATTAACTATGTTCAAAGTAATTGCACACCTTTAATCCAAAAGCTATCTCTTTATGTGAAGTATGAGCGAATTAGGGTTAAGTGGAAAGTTTGTATGCTCCTTAAAAGGATTTTTGTCAGATCCGATATGACACTGACACTTAAATTACAGGCGTCAGCTTACAAACATCAATCAAGGTGACCAAATACCGTTTACTCAAAAGCTCAGTCTGTTTAAGTGAAGTATGAGCCAAATAGGGTTAAGTGGAGAGAATATACGTGTATGCGCTGAAAAAAAGAATTTTTGCAATGTTCGATATAGCCTTCACCCTTGACATACAAACTTCATTCAATGTCACTGTCCTTCATTTAAGGCCCTTTGACCATAAGCACTGTGTGAGTGAAGTATGAGCCATTTTAAAGCAAGGGGAAAGAAGATATGTACAGTACAAAGGATTTTTCATAATTCTCCTATGACCTGAACCTTAGACCTAGAAACCTTATTCAAGTTCACTGCTTAGCCAAAAGACAAACTGTTTGTGAAGTATGACCCACAATGACTAAGGGGAAGAAAAAAAGACATGCTCCAGACTGGAATTTTCGGACGTAAAGACTGATTACCAAAGGGCGCCAGCAGAGCGGGGCCCTAATAATTACGGCTCTTAAGAGATATAAAAAAGCAGCGTTTTCCCCATTTGTAAATCACTCTACACAATATCATTTTTGTTACAAAGATGTGATGTCTGACATGAGACATGTTCTATCGGAAACTGTTATATATGAAAATTGACCACGATACGATTTGTATGTAACCTTCATTTTGGTTACGTAATTTTAAATACTAGTAAATAATCGAAAACTCTGATACAAAAAAAAATCTTCAACTTTAATTTAGGACATGAATTAAAATAAACAATCAAGTTTCTTTTCACAACTGTTTTTAGGGTTTAAATCGTCTAAAAATCATGCAGAAAATACCCGTTTTATGATAATGCTTCTGACGCATTTTCAAATTTGACCAGCGGAAAGATAACTAGATGCTGTCATTAGACAGTAATACCCGCACCAAGTGTTTGCCCCTAAATAACACTGTTTTGTACCAGTTTAATTAAAAATGAAGGCCACATGCAAACTCCGGTAATACATTTAAAAATTATAATTTTCATAACTGAAGGATGAGATCCCTTCCCATATGATAATACACATGAGCAGCACTTTATGTGCAATTTGGGGTTGATCTGTTTGCAGTGAATTTTCAGTTAATCAATAATCTTAACATTTCATGTCATAGAAAGTATAACGGTCTATATAATTATTACAAACACAATTAAAAATTAAATTATGCCCCCTCCCCTTGGCGGTTGCCGGTTTTAGATTTGCTTCTGTGTGCATACATATGTACATCATCGTGTGCACAGATTTAGAGAAGGGGTGGGAGTGAGAGGTCCAGACCCCCCCCCCCCTGAAAATTCAATTATATCAATTGTAAAATTACCAAAAATACACCTTGGTTCCCAATGCTCTTACAGACATGTAAACGCTCTAGCCCACTGCGCTTCAATGTTAGGTAACATTATTTGGGGGGTAAATATTTAATTAATATTTAATATACTTTATTGTTTATCTCAATAGAAAGTATACATCACAATATGCAGGTGTCCTGCACCACCTTAAAGCTGTTATTTACCAAATAAAATGGTGCAAGTGGATTTGCATGAAGAATAGGTCATAAAAATACATGCATGTTACAAATAACTGATCTTTGTCTGAAGTTACGTACCCAACACAGGTCTGCAGCTATCATTAGCGGGTACTAGTTTTACCCAGCTCTTCGATTATATGGGTTCGCGTGTATACATACATGTCTGTGTTTTCCATATGCAGAAAAGGATTAGTTAAGATCAGCTAAAGGAATTCATTATTGTGTTTTTATTGGATTATCAATTCATTATGATGCTGACAAATATAGGTAAGCATAATACATGTAGTTGCAGTAGCACAATATAATGAGATGCCAGAATACATAAGTTCTACTTTCACTTTCTAAATGTGATCTCCCTTTGACAGCATACTGTATCATCATCTTTTAATATTTAAATAAGCTTATCGTTACCTATCCTAACGCATTTGTAAAGTTTCTGTCATTTTAGTTGCAAAAGTTATTTTTTTCATTTGTCAGACTTGCACTATGGAGTTGACCTCATCTTGACCCTGTATAAACAATTTCTTATTAAATTTGTGTATTACATGTAAGTTAGTGTACTAGACACTTAATTATCATTTTTATATGAGTTATAATAGGAAGGAAGGAGTATTTCTTTCTTAATGTATTATAATGCATCAAATACAATGTAGGTCATGACCTTATGGGACTAGCTGTTCTGACCCCACGAAACAGGAAAATACAAAATATCTTCTAATGTCATTATGATGCATCAAAATGTGTAAAGTACATTAATGACCCCCAGGTGTTGTCTTTAACTCGCTTTGCCCGAGTACGTGCATAGGAGAGTTGATTAAAATCAACTCCCAATAAAGTATTTTATCTTATTCATATGTCACAGTAGTGTTTGATCCATGTGGGTAATTCCTAGCCTAATGATGTCACTGCTTTGTTTAGGAGACTTTACAATTGCCCCAAATAGGCAAATACACATGCATATAACATTTTGTTTATAAATCTTAAAAATTGAATTAAGCAATTTCAAAATATTAATGTGCATCAGGAGAGAAAAAGGAATCAAGAAATGATTTAAAATTTGCTACTGCAAACATGTAAGAATGTATAAAGAAGACTGAATCTTAACAACCAGGTTAGATTGGGGGGGGGGGTGAATGTGGAGTATAAACATTTATAATTTGAATCATTTATTGTTATTAATTTTAACTTGTCAATGAATACTAGTTATTGATCCCAAGGTAGAAATATGACCTCTAATCAATAGATCATTTGTCAATTATGCAAGGTGTAATGTAATTTTTTTTAAGAATAACATTTTTCACCAGTTTATAAAAGTTTTTAGACACCCAAATTATATTTTGATTTAATAGATCATTCGACAATTAAGGGGGGGGGGGCGTTTTATATTTGAGTTTGTTTGGGGGTGGGGGTTCCAAGTCATATATTTGACAATTTTTTAATGTAATTTAAAATAAGACTAAGCCATACTACAGTCATGAACATGAATAATATAGAACAAAAAACAAACTAATACATGTACATGTATACATACATAGGAAGTATTAAAAAACATAGATGATGGATCTATATCTGGGTTCTTAAATTGAATCATATATCATGTACATATTATATTATTGTTTCTTTGTTCAAGGCATTTCAGATGGTATGTAGGTCATGATCCCAAATGCTCCTCCTGAAATTATCAAATATCATAAAAACCATTGAGATCCCCACCTTAATCCAAAGATATTATTCTTCCTTAGGTCATGGCGCATCAGATCATTATGGCATGTAAGTCATGACCCTAACGGGTGTCAAAAGGGTGTGGGGTCTAACATTGAACCTTGTAGGAAGAATTGTAGACTCTATTTTAAATGGTAACTTGAAAACGGACAAAGATAATAATATAGGGTTTTTATAATCATATATTGACTGTTACTGGCAATATATAGGGTTTATTAGATCTAACCCCTGGGGTCATCCCCACCCCCCAGGAATTTGAAATTACCATATATCTCAGAAACTGTTATAATCATGACCCCTAAACCATATATATTCATGTTTCTGATGTCAAGGGGCATCAAATGTTATGTAGGTCATGGGCCCTGTGGGTGGTCCTGACCCCCTCAAACAGCAAGTCCCTTAATATCTTCAAAACAGTTGAGATCCCCACCCTTAAACCATATATATTCTTGTTCCTTGTGTCAAGGGGCATCAAATGGTATGTAGGTCATGGGCCCCGGGGGTGGTCATGACCCCCCTCGAACAGGAAGTACACGAATATCTCGAAAACGGTTGAGATCCCCACCCCTTAACCATATATATTCTTGATCCTTAAAGGGCATCAAAAGATATGTAGGTAATGGACCTCAGGGTTAAATTTAATTTTTCAAAACCGTAATGCACATCTACATTGATCTATGGAATAGTTCCTATCATATCCCAAGATATGATGTGTCTATCCATTAAATCATAAAAGGAGTTCTAGGATCTATGTTCTTTTGAAGTGATAAACGTCAATTTTCTGCTACTTTTTGACTCCCTGGTTGAAATTTAAATTTTTAAAACCTTACTGCACATCTATAGAACAGTCCCTATCATATCCCAAGATATGATGTGTCTATCCATTAAATCATAAGAGGAGTTCTGGGATCTATGGTTTTTTTTTGAGTAATAAACGTCAATTTTCTGCTACTATTTGACTCCTTGGATAAAATTTACATTTTAAAAATCTTATTGCACATCTATAGGACAGCCCCAATTATATCCCAAGAGATGACGTAGCTACCCCAAAAGTTGTAAGAGGAGTTCTGGGAACCATACTTTTTTTGCAAAAAAACACGTTATTTTTTGTTGCCCACTGATCCCCTTAATAAAAAAAAAATTCTGGAACCTGATCACACTTCAATATGACACCCCCAATCATATTCTAGAAGATCATTTGGCTACTGCAAAAAGAAAATGACGTTTTTGAAACCATTTTTTTTTGTTAAAAAACGTCATTTTTTAGCAATTAATTGACCCCCAGGACAAAATTGAAAATTCCGAAACCTTATTGCGCATCTATAGGATACCCTAAAACATATTCCAAGAGATGATTTTTCTACTGTTGAAAATGTAGGAGGAGTTCGAGGAAGAAGGTTTTTTGTGAAAAAACGTCATTTTTTACCAATTATTTGACCCCCAGGACTACCGGAGAATTTTTTAAACCTTTTTACAAAACAACATGACACCCCAAATCAAACTCTAAGAGTTCAGATTGCTGGTTTATAAGATGTAAGAGCAGTTTGAGAAAGTAAAACGTGACAGACGGACGGACGGACGGAACAGAGTAACAACAATATACCCGAACTTTCTTTAGAAAGTGCGGGTATAATTACATGTATTACATGTATATATTAAAAATCGATAAAGGACAGGCTACTGTTTGAATGATTCATAGACATCTCTATTTGGAGCGATATAAATTGATCATTCAATCCTTGATACGTAATACATGTAGGGTCATTAAATTACGTTCTGAATTATACATTTGTCAAATCGTATAGACAAATTTTTTTAAAAAATAAATTACATTTCAGCATGTGTGTACCTGTATTTGTATTTTACACCATCTCATCGCAGGTGCGCATGTCAGTAATAGCATCTTCCTCTTTTTTCATAAGATAAGCAAATGATTGAGAAACAAACCTTAAAGTTCGCTTCATTTTGATTATATTGACCTGCTAAGGTTTTTCCCATAGTGATTTTACAAAATATTTATCAAACACCGTCTCCTTCTTTTACAGCTGTATCTGATATAAATGACAACATAAACAACAAGAACGACAACACAGCATTGTTGATTGGTCTATCGGTATCCCTTGTGCTGGTGTTGATACTATTAATAATTGTCATTCTATTATTAGTGGGATATAACAAACGGTGAGAAAAACGTTCAGATTTCAATAATGGCGAATTTACCAGCATTTGGTTCTATGAAAACGTATAATATTTTTTTCTACAGAAAACGGTCGGAGTTTCACGTATATGAAGGACCCGTTTTTCCGCCATCCGAAGGTACATCGAACATAAACTTTTTAAACTGATCTTTAAGTAATCATACTTAAACATCCATTTATGTTTACAAGTGAAATAAATAAAATTTGTATTATTTATCTGTTGCATGTGAATTGCAGCTATATTTAACACACTTTTATCAATTTACAATTGAATTAGTGGTTAGGATGATGGGATTATTATTGAAAATAAAATCAAAACTTAGTTTAAGTTTGTTCCATAAATTTCTATATACATGTAATAACTCTGCAAACGATACAGAAAAAAAAGGCATATAATGGAAAATGCTGGTAAGAATCACTTTCCTTTTAGTTGAGAGTTTAAAAAAAAAATAAAAAAGACTTCGCATATTTGCTACAAATATTCCCTCCTGTTTTACTCTGATTTTTAACAAACATTTAGCTGATTGTATAATTATCTATCTGTCTATTAATCAATTATTAATTTTCTCTTTTAATGAACCTGTTTTCTTTTTCTCAATAAGGAGCTATTGTTGTGTATGATAGTTTGGATTTGCCTCCAGAAAACGAGTACATCGAACTTCGTAGCGATTCAATAGACAGGTATAACATCAAAAATAATTTATTATATTTACTCGACAATAAAACCAGGTTTAATCATTCATAATACTAGATTATTTGATTTAAAAAGATTTTCTTCTGATGAATTAATGTTTGTCTTTTTCAGGTTCAAAATAAATAAATAATAAGGATTGGCAAGAACCAGTAGACACGCTACATGTAGTAACGCTGCTCTGTTCAAAAGACTCATTACAGTGTGGACGGTTAATCCCGAAGATTTAACTTTTTACTCATTTATGTACACAACAGTGAACTTTCGATCCTTCCCTGTTCTCCTAGCCTGGATAAAGAGCCGGCAAAATTTTGATGATCAATGTCGCCATGAAATTAATTTCATTTTTGTTCCATATGTTCCATTTTTTGCACCTGAATTGATTTTCACCACTTCTGCTTCGCTAATTACCTTTTCATTTTTTTTCAAACCATTTAAGCACATTGAAGCGTCAAGGATATAATTGAGAAGTTTTAAAAAAAGCTTTTTATTTTCTTCCGCCAGTTGCATCATGGACAGATTTCTACTTGATCCTCCCACACCCCCTCCAACAACAATTTTTTTTATCTAAATTAAATCTGAATACTTGGTATTTTATACATAAATACTTAAAAAATTAAAACATTTTGCTATTTAGCTATAAATGCCATCCGACATAAAAACTGCTCACACGTATGGTATTTCAACACGCGTGATATAATGTCTGTGATGGCATATCTCTGCCCCTTGTGTGCAAGTTAATTTTCTATCACATATGTCGACATGCAAGATAAATATGTTGACATGCAAGATAGTTATGTCAGCATGAAATATAACTATGTTGGCATTCAAGAAAATTGCAATCAAATGAGAATTATATAAATCTCAAAAAAATCTCATGTATCGCCAACGTGTGACATCCAAGATGCTAGGTGCTCCTTATTTATGTTGACGTACGTATGGTAACATGCGAGATAAATATGTAGACATACAACTTATTTATGTCGACATGCAATTTAGTGATGTTAACATGCAAGATAAGTATGTTGATATGCAACATATTTATGTCGACATGCAACTAAGTTATGTTGACATGCAACTTATAAGTTGCATATCAACATATTTATCTCGCATGTGAACAAAACTAAGTTGCATGTTTACATACATTTTCTTGCATGTTAACATAGTTGACATAACTATCTTGCATAACAACATATTTATCTTGCATGTCGACATATTTGATGGAAAAATAACTTGCACACAAGGGGCAGAGATATACCACCACTGATGTCTGTAACTATAATTGAATTAATTAAAATTAATCAAATCCTTCTTTCATTTTATAAACCAGCCCGAAATAGAGAAAACGAGAGTAAGGTGGTAGATATTCGAGTCAGTAGGAGTTGGCATTTAAATATATAATTGCAATGAAATAATATTGAATGATTACATATTGTACGTAAAGAATTACTATATTTACAAGGAACTTACTAAGAATACACATAAACGGTAATATTTGAAAAATGTAGAATTAACAGAATAAGGCAATTTGAAAAGTGTAGGACGAGTTCATCATAGATCGCGGGCATAAACAATATACGACATATATTTTTGCCCGGTCCTAGAGTCAATACCTCTACCCAAGGGGATATGAAACATCTACCCGAAATTTACAATCTAGGTAGGGGGCATAATAATCTTTCTAAACATGCAGTCAGGTTTTAATTAGTGCCAGTAAAAAACAATTAAACCATAATATACATCTACACTATGCAACTGTTTTGGACTCGCGCTAGAGGGATAACCTCTACCTTTTTGGACCTGAAATTTACAATGCCCCAGTGGGGCAAGAATCAATGAAATTTACAATTTATGTTCCCCTTACACAAAAGATGCATCGTAAAACATGCTAAATTTAATAAGAATTTGTCAAGTAGTTTTGAAGAAGAAGTTAAAACTGTTCCATTGTTAACACAAGACGCACGACGACGGACAACAACCAATTGCAATTGGTCACCTGACTTGCTCAATTATATTTAGAGCCATTTTAATAAGAGCTTGAACTTTTAAATGGATGTAATTAGTCTGTTTGTCAGAAGAAAGTGTCTAATTGTGATCTACTTCCTGATTTGCAAAAAGAACTCGGTAAATAATATTTAGAGACTGACGAAATAGCAAAACTCTTTTTCTTATTAGAAAATACAATACAGAATAGGAAATCGTCATTAGCAATGTTTTATGTGTGTTATTGTACATTTGTTTATTGGATTTTTTCTCAACATAATAATGATGCAGTTAGTAGAATAAGGAAGTTGTCATTGCCATTGCACATGAACCTGTCAGACGTTTAGCTGATGTTCCCAGCGGAGGACATAATGGCTCTAACGTCTAGTTTAATAACCGGGGAGGAGGTTAATTGATGATTATTAAATTCACTAATCGGTTAGGTCAATAAATCATCGGTCAGGTCAATAAAAAAAAGTTCGTATATATATATATATCAGTTAGGTCAATAAAAAAAAATTCGTATATATATATATATATATATATATATATATATATATATATATATATATATATATATATATTTATATTTATATATATATATGTAGATAAATAAAGCCTACATATATATATATATATAACCTACTTCAAACTTTGACCCCCTTGTGGGCCCAAGAATTGTCCAAGGGACGGTCTAATCAGTTGACTTGCTCCCATCGTTGCGGAAACCTACCCCGTGGGATCACGATTTAATCAAACTCGAATCTATCTTACCGGAAGATGCTTCCATACAAGTTCAATCTTTTCAATTAATTTAATATTAGAATCATATGATAACAAGAACAAATTTTATACAAGTTGAGCTTTATTTTTAAAACCTGCTGACTCAATTATAATCTCAGAGTACCTTATTGTATCTTACATGTTTACATAAATTCAAATTTAATTTAAAGTCGTATTTACATAGTTATCATATTCCCTTGCTTTATTGTAACCAACCATATGAACATGACTTTATATGTTTGCTTTTATTTCAAAGGTGCAGAAGGATGATAAAAATATTAATATCTAATATTTTTTTTATATTTGATATCGATAACGCAACCATTTTTAGGTGTTTATATACTAAAACGATATGTCACATTTTCACCTGATTGCCGGATATAGTTCAAACTCGGTCTGGCGAGAATTTTTATTCACCAATATATGGCAAACGATTTGCTTACTTAAAAACACATTTCGATTCAAAAGTATTTTTAAAGGGCAACTAGTTCAGAAACAATGAACTTATATGGAACGCTATATATCGTCCTATCCAACTTCACAAAATATATATCACAAAATGAAAAGGGACCTTGACAAGTTAGGCAAGTGGTCTAAACAAAAAGGTGGTTGATTTAAATCGTAAGAAAACTATAAATTTAAACTTTTCTAGGAAAAATATTCCTACCCTATTATTAGTCCCCTACCGGTTTCACCGGAGGGGACTTTAGCTTTCCTCTGCGTCCCTCAGTCCGTCTGTCCGTCCGTCTGTCTGTCCCACTTCAGTTTTCCACACTTTTTTTCTTTATGCATTTGAGGAATAATATGAAACTTGCTGAACACCTTCAAAATGTCAAACTACGGATCAAGTTTACACTTTTGTAGTTTCTGATTGACATATTTTCGAGAAAAATTAATTTTTTATATTCCGATTTTTTAATGTTCGGGTTCGTTATCGGGTTCGATGTGTATTCAATAAACGAGGCCAGTATGTAGTCAGTAATAATATCGTGCGTTACTTGTACCATTCCTTTCATCATTTCTAACAAACAAATAAATTCTGTAAAATAGGTGTCAAGCATTGTGTTGTAAATTTAATCGGCAGGGTTTTTTTGTATTATTACAATCGGGTTCGTTGTCGGGTTGGGCTGTTTAACTGTTTGGTTTGATTCGGGGTACAGAAGACGGTAAGAAATGGTATTGTGCATAAATTTTTACCAGCGAATACAGAATAGACTTGGCGAAATTACAGGAGATGAAATAAAGAGTATTATTTTACCTATCTTGTATTTAATTTCTATATCAACTATATAGTTTTCATTTCCTCTGTTCTTTTATCTCCGATTAAAGCATGACATCTCGTTTACATTAGCTCTGAAATAGTTGTGTGCTTGGAAGCTTTCATAGAATAATACAAACCGGTAGGGGACGTGTATTGCTTATGCAATACTCTCAGAATGCTTGTTTAATTTGGAAATAACTGTCCTGATGTTTTACTTTCAAAAAACCACGTTCATTTAGGTTTCAATTTCTAATCTGTTGCCAGGTGGAAACTTTTTAACTCAAGGTATGTATGAAAAGGCTTGCAGACGATAAATATACTGCGTATGCTTAAACACTTTCTTTGTCGAGATGTATTAATAAAATTATATCTGACTTATAAGACCTGTATTAAAATATGGGTATATAATCTGGGACAATTGCACTGATGAGGAATCACCTTTTTTAGAAGATGTTCAAGTTACAGCTGCTAGGATTATTACAGGTCCAAGAATTAACTCCTCCAGATCAAATTTGTATTATGAACTAGGACGGGATAAGTTATCAGAAAGAAAGAAGGTCTAAAATTAATCTTGTTTTATAAGATGGTTAATGGTATGGTGCCAGATTACTTACTAAAACTTTTAGAATCGTTTATTCCACCGGAAAATACTTCTTCCTTGAGAAATCACGATGGTCTAACTTTTGTCATTTCTCAAGCCAGAACTACATCTTACTTAAAAAGTTTTATACCATCTACAATTAAGCTGTGGAATGAACTACCTTTGGACATCAGAAGTCTCCAATCATTGTTTTCTTTTCAAATTCCATTAAGAAACGATATTTTAAAACTCCAAATAAACTTTATAATTTTGGGAATACCAGAAGAAAATATAATTCATTGTCAATTGAGAAACAATGCTAGTAGTTTAAATGGTGAACTTTTTGATGATTTTATTCGAGAAAATTAAAATCGATGAAAGTTCCGGCTATCATACTAAAATGCATATCATTTTTCTATGACAGTCTTAAATTAATTTAATTTAATTAATATTAATGTTAAGCTTACTAAACTTGAAACTTTAGATTTGTTATTTGGAGATGGCGACTTTTCATTTTATGAAAATACTGTACTATATAAATTAGCTCATAAATATATTGTAAAATCTAAGAGAGTTAGCTAAAATTATCATAACTATAGCTATTCATCAAATACATTTACGCGAAAGTAGTATGCTTATGCTTTAACTGTAATATTTAAGTTTTTTATTATTTGGATTTTTTAATTTCTTTTTTCCACAAACCGGTTTTTGATTTTCTGTTTTTCTCATCTGAATATATAATTTTATGCTACATCATACTATTTTATAGCAAAACTGTATTATTTCGTTTGTCATTTAAATCTTACACTTTATTTGTATTACCTTGCACCTTATGGAAAAAGCTTGCATAGGCATTGCCTGCTGCCTATTCCATTTATGTAAATATCTATATTTGCATAATACAATATGTCAACAACAAATCAACTCAAATGTTTCAACTTTATTTTCATTTACATGTATGCATCTATATAAAAAAAGAGTGCTTTCCTTTTCTTAACTTACACAATATCTGTGATTTTAGTATCATTGATTTCTTTATTGCAGTTAATTATAACGGTTTCCAATCTTCCTCCTCTGGGTTGGTCCTTTTTAATGCATGTCCAACTCCTGGAGTTTGATAAACAACTTCGAAAATTTCCTTGAAATTTCTCGGACAGGAAAACATATAAGATTGGATTAATACAGCTGTTTATATATGCAAGACAATTGGCGAACATCATTACTGCAGTAAACCCTATCGTTGCTTCAAAATCTATGAAGTTCTTAATAATCAGAATAGCATGGATCGGTAGCCAGCATAAGGCAAATGCAATCACACAACTGATGATCATCCGAGTCGCCTGTCGCTTGGCCTGCATGCTTCTCCGGTGTCGTCGCAAGGATAAAGGGGTTCTAAGGCGTAGATGTTTGACAAGAGATCCGTACAGCGTACAAATAAGAGTCAGTGGAAAAGCATAGCCAAAGATAAAGAAACAGCCGTAGAACACCTGTAAGACACGTTTGTTGTAAAGACCGGCTAGATTGAGGCATGCTGACCGGTCAAAGCCCTCCCATTGGTACCTGATAACTCCGAATTGCAAAAGAACAGGAATATTACCACAAATGATTATTGCCCATGTTGCATACACCATGAGGAAAGTGTTTCGCCGGGTTCTTATTTTTTTGGATGCCATAGGGTGCACAACAGCGAGGCATCTATCTAAAGACAAAAGCACCAGTGTCCAAACGCTGGCATATGCAAAGACATGTGTGGTGAAGTTTACAACTTTACACCAGATATTTCCGAAAGGCAAATCCGACATTGCATAGTGGACTGCCGTGTGTGGAACACACGAAAGTACAAATAGCAAGTCAGCAAGTGCAAGGAAAAATATCAGAATGTTGGTTGGTTGGTTCAGTTTTTCTTTGAACGAGATCAAATATATGACCATCGTGTTTCCTATCATTCCAAAAAGTACCAACAGTCCAAAAATGACTGGAATGAAATACTTTACAAAGTTTTCGAAATCCAGATATGCACTGATGTCGAGTCCGCTCTCTTCCTGATGGATTGTTCCGTTTTGATACGAGACGTTCAACATCTTTTTTTTGGTTGGTCAGGGCAACTTTAAATAAAGAACTCTACTTAATAAAAACATGGTGTTTTTTTTAAAGATTTAATGCATTCAAATGCTTAAAATTATAGCAATACATTGAAAACAACAATTTGCTTACCTGATGAGATGACAAATGAACGCTTTCTCAGCCAGTGGTATTTATATATATAAATATGCGATAAAATAATTTACTAGTGTCTACCCAAACTCGCAATACTTTCTTGCGATTGCTTATCAAAAGTAACCAATCATAGCATTTCATTTGCTATGTATATACATGTAAATTTAATACGTGTAATACCGCACTTGTAGAATGAACATTTTAAAACCAAGACATTGTAATAGCATTGTAATAGCGGATTTCACGACTCCAAATGAAATTTTTACATATAGCAATAAAGAATTCGAAATCGAATGTCATAACGGATATAATACCATGTTGTTTTTATGTACTATTGTATCACTTAACTAAGTTTTTAATTTTTTATTTGAAATTTTAATGAAATATACATAGAAATGTCGAGTCAAAAACATTTTATTTGTATTTACCGATTTGTTTGTATGAAACCAAATGTTGACTCTTGATATGTAATATTTCTAAGTATAATAACTAAATATCAAAATGCCTTTTTACATATAAAGTGATCATTGTATGTGCCCCTAAATGGCTTTTAATATATTGTTTTCAAGATATTCGTAAAATATTTTGTCGAAAAATTTTTTGCAATGTCCATGGATCTACAAGCGAATTATGTAGTCTCACGACCTTTCAATGATAGTTTTTGCGATAAATCTAATATATTTTTATTGAATAGTAAAAAAAATCCTTACCGGTTTACGGTTTTCCGGTTTACGACCGATGCTTTTACGAGGGATGGATGGCCGTGGTGATTTTTTTTAGACCTTTTTAAATATTCATAAGACAAGGAGCGCTGTCTATAAATATAGTTATCAAACTGACAAATTTTAAAGCGCTAAAATATTTGAAATTTTTCATTACGAAATAATAGTTTATGACCAAAATTATTTTAATTGAAATTTCAAGATATAATATGGGTAATTTGTTGACCATCCAGCCTCCTTTACAATTTTTGACTTACAAGTATAAATTTAAATCATTCTGTAAATTGTGTTGACCCTCTGTGATATATGTAGATTATGAGACTTATTTCAGAGGGAAATGCATCACCTGTAATATCCTTTATCACTGCATTTTAAGTCACATCCTTAATTTTTGTTGTATTTTCTTAAAAGCTAAATGATGCAAAAAAAAGCTACGCGGGAGTGATGATACAACGATAACCCTACACCACGAAAGATAACTCGTGCAATATTTGTATATCAGCCCCGATACATGTGTTTTGGACTAGGTGAAACAGCTGTTTAGAGCTAGGGCTGTATCGCATTCACGGCTGAGATCACTCTGTCTCGCCCTGTAACTAAGGGGGTATATCGTCCTCTAATATTATAGTAATTTATTTAAAAATATGTGTTCATATGGCCTAAATTTTTTAATAAAGTACATGTAATTCGTGGTTTTGTGTTTAATTCTACTTAAATATAGCCATCTGATTAAATTTACTTACTTCAATGGTTAATATGATTTTTTGAAATTCCACCAAATGTAATGTATTTTAAAACTCCAAAAAAACTTTATAATTTTGGGAATACCAGAAGAAAATATAATTCATTGTCAATTGAGAAACAATGCTAGTAGTTTAAATGGTGACCTTTTGATGATTTTATTCGAGATAATTAAAATCGATGAAAGTTGCGGCTATCATACGAAAATGCATATCATTTTTCTTTGACAGTCTTAAATATAATGAAGAAAAAAACAGTCTTTTTTAATAAATATTAATGTTAAGCTTACTAAACTTGAAACTTTAGATTTGTTATTTGGAGATGGCGACTTTTCATTTGATGAAAATACTGTACTATATAAATTAGCTCATAACTATATTGTAAAGTCTAAGAGAGTTAGCTAAATTTATCATAACTATAGCTATATATCAAACACATTTACGCGAAAGTAGTATGCTTATGCTTTAATTGTAATATTTAATTTTTTTATTATTTGGATTTTGTAATTTCTTTCTTCCACAAACCGGTTTTTGCTTTTTTGTTTTTCTCATCTAAATATATAGTTTTATGCTACATCATACTATACCTTACATATACTTTATGGAAAAAGCTTACATAGGCATTGCCTGCTGCCTAATCCATTTATGTAAATATCTATATTTGCATAATACAATATGTCAACAACAAATCAACTCAAATGTTTCAACTTTATTTTCATTTACATGTATGCATCTATATAAAAAAAGAGTGCTTTCCTTTTCTTAACTTACACAATATCTGTGATTTTAGTATCATTGATTTCTTTATTGCAGTTAATTATAACGGTTTCCAATCTTCCTCCTCTGGGTTGATCCTTTTTAATGCATGTCCAACTCCTGGAGTTTGATAAACAACTTCGAAAATTTCTTTGAAATTTCTCGGACAGGAAAAAATATAAGATTGGATTTATACAGCTGTTTATATATGCAAGACAATTGGCGAACATCATTACTGCAGTAAACCCTATCGTTGCTTCAAAATCTATGAAGTTCTTAATAATCAGAATAGCATGGATCGGTAGCCAGCATAAGGCAAATGCAATCACAAAACTGATGATCATCCGAGTCGCCTGTCGCTTGGCCCGCATGCTTCTCCGGTGTCGTCGCAAGGACAAAGGGGTTCTAAGGCGTAGATGTTTGACAAGAGATCCGTACAGCGTACAAATAAGAGTCAGTGGAAAAGCATAGCCAAAGATAAAGAAACAGCCGTAGAACACCTGTAAGACACGTTTGTTGTAAAGACCGGCCAGATTGAGGCATGCTGACCGGTCAAAGCCCTCCCATTGGTACCTGATAACTCCGAATTGCAAAAGAACAGGAATATTACCACAAATGATTATTGCCCATGTTGCATACACCATGAGGAAAGTGTTTCGCCGGGTTCTTATTTTTTTGGATGCCATAGGGTGCACAACAGCGAGGCATCTATCTAAAGACAAAAGTACCAGTGTCCAAACGCTGGCATATGCACAGACATGTGTGGTGAAGTTTACAACTTTACACCAGATATTTCCGAAAGGCCAATCCGACATTGCATAGTGGACTGCCGTGTATGGAACACACGAAAGTACAAATAGCAAGTCAGCAAGTGCAAGGAAAAATATCAGAATGTTGGTTGGTTGGTTCAGTTTTTCTTTGAACGAGATCAAATATATGACCATCGTGTTTCCTATCATTCCAAAAAGTACCAACAGTCCAAAAATGACTGGAATGAAATACTTTACAAAGTTTTCGAAATCCAGATATGCACTGATGTCGAGTCCGCTCTCTTCCTGATGGATTGTTCCGTTTTGATACGAGACGTTCAACATCTTTTTTTTGGTTGGTCAGGGCAACTTTAAATAAAGAACTCTACTTAATAAAAACAAGTTTTTTTTTAAAGATTTAATGCATTCAATTGCTTAAAATTATAGCAATACATTGAAAACAACAATTTGCTTACCTGATGAGATGACAAATGAACGCTTTCTCCGCCAGTGGTATTTATATATATAGATATGCGATAAAATAATTTACAAGTGTCTACCCAAACTCGCAATACTTTCTTGCGATTGCTTATCAAAAGTAACCAATCATAGCATTTCATTTGCAATGTATATACATGTAAATTTAATACGTGTAATACCGCACTTGTTGAATGAACATTTTAAAACCAAGACATTGTAATAGCATTGTAATAGCGGATTTCACGACTCCAAATGAAATTTTTTACGTATAGCAATAAAGAACACGAAATCGAATGTCATAACGGATAATACCATGTTGTTTTAATGTACTATTGTATCACGTAACTAAGTTTTTAATTTTTTTATTTGAAATTTTAATGAAATATACATAGAAATGTTCGGTTTTACAAGTCGAGTCAAAAACATTTTATTTGTATTTACCGATTTGTTTGTATGAAACCAAATGTTGACTCTTGATATGTAATATTTCTAAGTATAATAACTAAATATCAAAATGCCTTTTTACATATAAAGTGCTCATTGTATGTGCCCCTAAATGGCTCTTAATATATTGTTTTCAAGATATTCGTAAAATATTTTGTCGAAAAATTCTTTGCAATGTCCATGGATCTACAAGCGAATTATGTAGTCTTACGATCTTTCAATGATAGTTTTTGCGATAAATCTAATATATTTTTATTGAATAGTAAAAAAAATCCTTACCGGTTTACGGTTTTCCGGTTTACGACCGATGCTTTTACGAGGGATGGCTGGCCGTGTTGATTTTTTATTTTTAGACCTTTTTTAATATTCATAAGAAAAGGAGCGCGGTCTATAAATATAGTTATCAAACTGACAAATTTTAAAGCGCTAAAATGTTTGAATTTTTTCCATTACGAAATAATAGTTTATGACCAAAATTATTATAATTAAAATTTCAAGATAGAATATGGGTAATTTGTTGACCATCCAGCCTCCTTTACAATTTTTGACTGTACAAGTATAAATTTAAATCATTCTGTAAATTGTGTTAACCCTCTGTGATATATGTAGATTATGAGACTTATTTCAGCGGGAAATGCATCACCTGTAATATCCTTTATCACTGCATTTTAAGTCACATCCTTAATTTTTGTTGTATTTTCTTAAGCTAAATGATGCAAAAGAAAGCTACTTGGTAGTGATGATGCAACGATAATCCTAGTACACCACGAAAGATAACTCGTGCAATATTTGTGTATCAGCCCCGATACATGTGTTTTGGACTAGGTGAGACAGGTGTTTAGAGCTAGGGCTCTACCGCCCTCACGACTGAGTTCACTCTTTCTTGTCCTGTAACTAAGGGGGTGTATCGCCTTCAAATTTGAACGTAATTTATATGAAAATATGTGTTCATAAGGCCTAAAATTTTGAATAAAGTGTATTTAATCCGTGGTTTTGTGATTAATTCTACTTAAATATACCCATCTGATTAATTTTACTTACTTCAATGGATTCTTATAATGATTTTTTGAAATTCCGCCAAATGTAATGAGTATCTAAAGGGATCTCGTTTCCTGCAATTCGTTAGAATTCGTAATAAAACAACACAAACACTGCAAGAAAAACTGAGAGAAACGTTAAAATTCTTTACAACTGGTTTTCAGTAGTATGTAAAGAATCTAGAAAATGTACGAAATTCCGCCACCTGAATTGAATATGTACCATGCAAGGTTTTTCTTTTCAGGAAGAAGACGTGACGGTTCCGAATACGAACCAGAGACTCTGAGAGAATATTTCGGGAGCTTCGCTCGTCACCTTCGTGAACATGGCTATCGGCACAACATTGTTGAATCAATGGTTTTCTCATCGAAGGGAAGTCCTCATGTCAAAACGTAAACAGTTGAAGTCTGAGGGAAAAGGAAACAGAAAACGCAAAACCCTTGCACAAGACGACTTCATTAAATTGAGAGAATCTGCCAGTTAGGATGAGGTAAGTCAGTGCAAATATTTGTTGTTTTGTTTTTTGGGTTCCGCCAGTCCACCGTTTTATCGCTGAAAAGCGTGTCGGTAGAAAATAGCCCGTTTTACACACACACCCACATACAGGAGCATAAGCAAAAGGTATACATGTGAATCTTCACAATGTACATGTAGCAGTGGGCGATAACCTGACGGCAGTTGGCAGATAGAAGTTTTCTGTTGCATATTAAATTCCTTGAATGAAAAACAAATTCACTGTGTCTTAAGACTAAGATTGTGAACTCATAGACATTGTAAAATGCTTTTCAAGAGCAATATAAGAAAATACATGTAGTAGCAAGTCCACATACCGTACGCTCCCTCGGGTAACGTAACTTAAAAAACACTCGGAAATTTTTGTTCAAAGTGCTTTATATTTGGGACCAAGTCAACGCACTTTGAACAATTGTTTTTTAAGAGTGCGTATTAATTGTACATCAACATAGTTATCATCAAGATACTTGGCGCACTTTGAAAAAAATATGTATAAATCACAAAATATGGACTTGGTTCCTAACTTACATGTATTTTATATTTAATCGATAAAGTGTTCATATTTCTTTGTAAACCCTTTTTTCTATGGTCTAGCATCATCGGGAACGGGCAGGTGACAACCAAAGATACCGCCAAATTCTGATATATTATTTAAATTCAACAGAGTTTAGGCAAAAGCAAGCTGACAAATCAATAGCTTCACCCGTGTATAATGCAAAATCTGAAGGTTTCTAAGCATTAATCTACTTCTCAAATTCAAGTCAAATAAATTATTTTGATATAAAAACTATATCATGTTCAGCCGTTTAAGCAATACGCACATTTTAGCATTTATGTTAAAAATATATCATACAGGTATGTATTTATTTGATATACTCTGTCATCATGTTTGTTCATAAGCTTATTAATGACATTTAAATATAGGTCAGCTATTGTTTTGATAAAATCGATCATTCCCTAACAATCTCACAAGTTCCCTCTTCAATATCCCATCCAGCTTGTACATTTTAGATTCATGAGAATGAAGCAAAACCCGACTTTGCTGGAATATTCATGGAAATATTCAAAGAAAAAACTCTGTATAGGCACACTAAACAATAGGGCAAATGCATCATGGGCCTGTTAAGAAAAGGAATGTCATTTAATTTCGCCCCCCCCCCCCACCCTCCGAGGTTGATCGGGTATATCCAACCAGCAAAATATGCATCAATTGAATACATTTTTACTAATGGCGACCAAATACTTTCAGGGTAAATTTTAAGTCCGATTTATAGCTCCCAATAGAATATTAAATAAAAAAAAATAATCAGTTTTTAAATATTATGCATACTCTAGAGCAACTTTATTCGTTACGAAATTATCTCCTTTTGTTTTTGTATTGGTGTTTCTTAAATTTTCGTCTACCCTTACGTAGGACTATTCCCTTCGACCGTTGCGTAGGTATATACCAGTTGATTTAGTTGATTTTCGACCGAGGCTTTTTTGTTGCAATGTCTTCTAATACATTTACTGTTATAATACATGTACCTAAACGCTAAAAAAATTGAGGCCAAAAAATTTTAAGTCCGATTTATAGCTCCCAATAGAATATTAAATAAAAAAAAAATAATCAGTTTTTAAATATTATGCATAGTTACTCTAAAGCAACTTTATTCGTTACGAAATTATCTCCTTTTGTTTTTGTATTGGTGTTTCTTAAATTTTCGTCTACCCTTGCGTAGGACTATTTCCTTCGACCGTTGCGTAGGTATATACCAGTTGATTTAGTTGATTTTCGACCGAGGCTTTTTTGTTGCAATGTCTTCTAATACATTTACTGTTATAATACATGTACCTAAACGCTAAAAAATTGAGGCCAAAAAACACTGTTTATTAACATTTAATCGTACAATTGCTGAAAATAACATAAATTTAAGTAATAATGAATCATGATTTAAGTATTATTAGGGGATCAGAGAATGATTCACTATTTGTTAAATGAAACTGGGTATTTTGTTTAGCTAGAATTGCTAAAATATCGGAATTTGTCGTTAAAACGATCTATCTGTTAGCGAACAATGTTTGGACACTGCCTATGCACATTATTTAGAATTGTTATATAGAATATTAAATAAAAAAATAATCATGCACGACAAATATGATTTTGTAGGTAAATTAACACTTTTCCACTGCGTTTATAAACAACACTCACTTTATTATGTAATGGAAGTCATGCTGTTTTCCTACGTGCATGTAAAGGTCGGTAAAAGCAAATATAACGCAAAAAAGTATGAATGGCTATAAATTAATCGGTAGATGAAAATATGTACGAATAAGTTTGTTTAACATGTTATCAAGACTTAGTATGGAACGGCATCGCTGCTTTATAGCATAAAACTACAGCTACGTAACTATGTCAAATTATCATTACATTATGTCAAAGTCCATTACGTGGTGGGAATATATCTTAAATTTTTATCAAATCATTATAACGTGATGTCAAAAGCACGTTAGGTGAAGTAAACATGCCTGTACATAATGTCAACTTTATGTTGTGATGTAAATTCATCCTTACGTTAACGTTATGCCAACTTTGTACAACCAAAGGTCAATACATCATGACATTATTTCGACACTGTCAACATTTTATTACGTGCCATCAATGTATCCCTACATTATATCAAGACCGCAGTACATATCGCGATTCTATACTTACATTATGTCAACATTTTGTAATATGTTATCAATATATCATTACATTTTATCAAGACTTTAATACATGATGTTAACACATCCTTTTATGATGTCAACACTTTATCACTTTATGTCAAAAGTACATTACTTGATGCGAAAATATCTTGACGTTTTGTCTAAACTTTATTACGTGATGTGAATAAATCTTTACATTAGGCCAATTCTCTATTCCGTGATGAATACGCACCATTACTTTAAGTCGAAACATCATTCCGTTATACAAACACGAAATTCTTGGCCTTTATATAAATTCAAAATTTACAACATAACACATACATAGAAACGGTACGCCGATTTACCCAAATGGAACCAGAAAAACCACAACAGTAGATACTATAGTAAGAAGCAGTGATTTAACCATACTAGAATGAAAATATTTACAAGCCTACGTATGCTCCTCTGAAAGCTGTAATGAACTTAGTTGCTGCCAATTTAATTTCCCGAGAGTGAATGAACATCTTCATATTTAAACATTGAATAGTATAATTATATAGTTTAGATAGACCAAGGTTACAAGAATAAGACTTAAAATGCAAGTCTTCTCGTGCCCATCGGCCCTTGAATACTTATAATGAAATGCATGTAAAATCTAAAATTAACCCTTATAAAGATATTATATTTATATGCCATAGTTATTATTACAATCAAGAACTAACTCGGACGTTTTGTAGACCCATAACCTTTTTTTTTTAATGTACATTGTAGCTTTAAATACGCTTGACCAATTTGTTTTATGTTAACTCCAAAAAACGGTCATCTTCTCAACTGCATCTTCAAAAATCGAATTGTGTGTCAATAAAAAATGAGCAATAGTGTGTAGTTTGTTCTGATATTAAGACATACAAATGTATTCTCTCAATATAATCGTCTACGTCGCTATTTTTGTATCAACAACACATTCCCATACTTGTGGTGTTTACTACCCGGAGGATTGCCTAACGTCATAACCTTTTGCTTTAAAAACAGGTGATGCTTTATTAAATACATCTACTTCGGGACATTACTATGTTTGTTACTTCCACTCGCTTCCACGCTTCAGTAACCTAGTTTTTAAGATTTTCCTGTGTAATATTCTAAATCACTTTACCACCCATAATGTAGATTATGTCGCAGATTTAAATTTAAAATAAAGGAAAACACACAGATGTATAGTTAATAGACTGCAAATCACGTTAACTGTCAAGAAGATAATCCTGACGACGCGATGAAAATATTTTTAAATTCGAATCATTAGTAACATTGTATAAATAGTGCCTGTTTGGGAGGGTAACAGTTGAAATTGACACCCCGAGGAAACCATTGTCAACCGACGCGAAGCGGAGGTTGACAATGGTTTTCGAGGGGTGTCAATTTCAACTGTTATCCTCCCAAACAAGCACTATTTATTTTATTATACTGAATGTCTTAATATTAGAGAATTTTTTACTGCTTTTATATAGAAATGACGTGAATTCTACGCCGAATCGTAGGCGCATAATTTACGCGCATGTAATAATTCGTTGTGTTACCCGTTGCTAAGTGTGTTTCTAACGCTGAGGGTAATAGAACGGATTGTCAACTGTGTTTTAACCAATCAGATTTCAGTATTTAACATGAAAGTATAATAATATCAACTGTTTCCTCGTTTTAATCAATTAAAACAAAAGAGCATTGGCAACTTTATGCTTGTCGACAAAACCATGTCACTTATTGTTCGTGTCGTTAGCCATTGTTAGTACTCTAAATATTCAGTTTACTGGCTTAGTATGTATATATTAGATCCTACACTTTATATATGCTAGTATATATATATATATATAGAGAGAGAGAGAGAGAGGAGAGAGAGAGAGAGAGATAGAGTGCTCAAACACTACATTTTCGATATCGAAGATAAATATTGATATTGGTCAGCAATCTGGTCATATACATACAGTAGTCTGCTTTCTTTGATCACACATTGTTGACGTCGGGTAAGGGAAGAGACGATTGCTTACAGCTTGTAAATATCGTAGAATCGTGTTTATTGCTGGAAACTGGCTTGTTTAGAAATCATTCTCCCTTTATAGTCCATGAATATGAAAGAAATTTATATATGCAGATGTCAGAACTGTTTTTGACCAACATAGTTTGTTGTGTCCACCAGTTTTATTTATAATTGTTCGTAAGCAGACATATTAAATCGAAGAGTCTTTATTTGACATGTACTTGTAATCAAATGCAGACTCCCATCCTTATGGATCATCTGGTGTATAACATTCAAGATTATTTCATGTTAATTGAATAATTGTTCTTTTAATAAATTTGGCAAATAAAAACACCAATTGATTTTTTACGAATGATAAGTTATTGACAGCCTCGGTGTTTCATTGATGTGATTGTTTTACAATCCAATTCCTATCTGTAAAAATTGATCGTGCATAATAAGTTTTTGTAAACAAAAAGATGCAGTGTCTACAAATAATACCATTGAATGATATTTATATTTCTGGGGTCTTAAATAATTAGAGGTCGTTCACATTCCCGGGTGACATATCTCTCAATCTTGACGAGGTGCGTGAAAAAAAAAGTAAATTATATAAGCCTTTAAGGTCAGACGCGACCTAAATGTATCTTCCATTATTCTTTTAAAAAAACTTTTGTTAAGATTTCCGCTGTGATTCCATAATCATATTTCATGTTACATGATAGTTTTCTAGTTTGAATGGAAAAAATATAGACTAAGTACAACTTTATTTATTATAAGCATTAAATTGCAATCTGCCTGCTATTGAAAGGAAAATCCAAAATATTCCAACATAAAAAAAAAACGCCTGGTAATATACCATGAATGTTTGGTCATTTACATCTTTCTACGAAGATATCTAAAATTGAGGTACGTCTCCTGTGTCCTTAACAGATATAACGCTGCTCACATTCATTTTATTCTCCCTTGTTTAGGAAGGAAATTAATGCGTCGTCATTAAAATCGGAAATTTAGGTCCAGTAGTTTATTCACTTATTACAAGGAAAGCATAAGTTACAAAGTTTACGAGATAAAAGATACTTAACAACACAAAAGATATTTTAGTGACAATTTTAGCAGCAAACTAAACTCAATGGAAAACAACACAAAAGTCACATGTAAATGATACATGTGTTGTCAATGGTATACTAGTATATATTCATACCCATAATGCACCAAATGCACTGTCAACCATCTTTATGGATTGCCACAGTATAAGTACGAAAATGTCTGCATGGCGAATTTTTTTTTTCGGAAACACTGTTACAGTGTAGGTCGTGCATGTTACAATTCAGTGAGCGCTTTCAGTTCAATACATTCACCAACATTGCAATTTTTGTCTTTGCCATTTTCACTTTTACTTTTTGAACTGCCATTGTTAAGCAACGTATCTCTGGTTTCCATTCCTCTGACGTTTGTTTTCTCGTGTGCGTATTTGCTACAAGGTTCTGGTAGACAGCAAAGTAATCGACGAAAACTTCGTCTGAAATTTTCAGACAAAAATGCATACAAAATGGGATTGACACAACTGTTCATGTATGCTAAGCAGTTGGCGGCCATATTAATAGAAGAAGTCTCAGTAGTAAGTTCATAGTCGGGGTCAAAATGTTGAACCAAAAAGATCACTTGAATAGGAAGCCAACACAGAGCAAATATCAGAACTACGATGACAACCATTTTAGTGACCCTCTTTTTGGCTCTGATGCTGTCGGCTCGCTGACTACCCCCCGGTACAACACCATAAAGAAGTCGCTTCAATAGGAACCCGTACAGTAGGCAAATCAGCATCAGCGGTATCATGTATCCAAACGCGAAGAAACACACGTAGAAGACTTTTTGCTTCATTTTATTTCTCATACCATCAAGATTCAAGCATGCCGATCGCTGAAAACCCATCCAGTTGTAGTAAACTACGCCATATTGTAAGAAAATGGGCACATTTCCGCAACAGATGAAGGTCCAAGTAATGTATACGAGAAGATAAGTATTACGTCGGTTGCGCAGGCGCATCGATGGTATCGGATGTACGACTGCTAAGTATCTATCGAGGGAAAGCAATACCAAGGTCCAGACACTAGCGTACGCAGAGACATGCATCAAATAATTGGCGATTTTGCACCAGATGTCACCAAACGGCCAGATCCACATTGCGTAGCTGGCTGCCGTAAACGGAACACAAAAGATGATAAAGAATAAGTCCGCCACGGCCAAACTGACAATCAGAATGTTGGTGGTATTTTGCATTTGTTTGTAAGACCAAACAACAAATATGACTAAGATATTTCCTACGAATCCCAGGATGACTATCAATCCAAATATCATGGGTATGATGATTTGCACAAGATGTTCAAACCTTAAAAAAGCTTCCATGTTCAAGTACTCGTCCGTACGGTTGCACAAAGTCAGATTTTCACAAGATGTGTTTGGATACATGGTTGTGAAATTAGATAGGTTTCCAACAATGTTACTCATCTGAAAAGAGAATTTATGAACAATATGTAGCAATTTTTAGCACATGTGATCTAGCTTTATGTAAGTAATATTCGCTCAATTCTGTGTCATTAAAATATTCAAAATAGTTTGCTTATAACATTAATGTAATGCTGTTCCAACAAACCCCCACCGAAAAAAAACACCTTAAAAACACAACAAAAAACAACGAAACGTTTCTGTCATGCAATCAATTTTTTTCGAACTTAATTTAAAAAGTCTATATGATTGATGCATACAACATTTAAATATTGTATGCCACAAATCAACTTTTTTAAATCTTAATACACGTATGCTTATTTTGATCAGACAATAAACTACATGTATATTGTTTTGCCGATTCGAGAAGAAAAACTTTTTATCATTTTTATAATATTTCTTTAAGTCTGAGAGTTAAGAAGTAAAGCACCAGGTAAATGTTCAAGAATACAAAACTTGCCCAACAAAATTTACAAGTCAAATTACCCCATTATTTTTGTACTATACATTGTACTTACCAACATGTATAATGCAAATTGTGCTAATTTTAAAGTTAATAGTCTAAACAGTCAGTCGTCCCCAGTTATGAAAAGCCGTGGTTTAAAGGGGCGTGGTCACGATTTTGGTCAAAAGTTATTTTTCCGATTTTAATATTCACAATGCTTCAGAAAGGCATTTTTAATAGGCAACCGAAATTTGACTGTCATTTGTTGAGTTATAAGCAAGTTACAGATCTTGAAATTCTTTGTTATGTAAACAAAGCGTTTGTTTAAATTTTGAACGTTGAAGTAAAAATTTCAGTTTTAAACCTAAAACGAATGTATTAAACGTTAGGAACTGTTTATCTATGCTTAACATAAATAAAAAGATAGACAAATAAACTGGAAAAAGATTTTTACTGGTATATTGAACCTAAACAAAAACAGGGCATGAGCCTTGTTTACATGACAAAGAATTGTGAGCTTATAACTCTACGAGTGACTCTCAAATTTTATTTGATCATTAGAAATGCATTTCTAAAGCATTGTAAATAGTAAAAACATAAAAATAGAATTTGACCAAAACCGTGACCATGCCCTTTTAAAGTCTGAACGTATACTTTTGGAAAAGTTTGACCTAAATTAGACTTTGTACACTCATACATGTAAATAAGTCTTAATTAGGTCTGACTTTAATATATGTCCACTCATAATCAATCTTAAGTCTGACTTTGTCCACTCATAAATATTTAAGTCTTAATTAAGTCTGACTTTCTACACTTCTTATAAATCATTCTTTAAGTGAATTAAGTCAACTTTTTACATGCATCAATCCATCTGAATTCTGACTTTGTACACTCTTAAATGAGTCTTAATCAAGTCTGACTTTGTACTCTCATATCAGTCTTAGAAAAGCCTGACTTTGTAAACTCGTGATATGGTTATAGACATCTGTAAATTCGTGATATGGTTATAGACATCTGTAAACTCGTGATATGGTTATAAGACACCTGTTACTTACGAGGCTTAGATCTAAAAACCAAAGATTGTGAAGCAGATTTAGTAACATTTGAACATAAACCATTTTTTAAGCACACATAAGATTTAATTAAAATGCTGTCACAATGTTCACTTTAACTTTCCAGTGATAGTTTAGAAAGGTTAATTTTTTTTTTCAAGAGTCCAGTCAAGAGACAATTTATATTCGTCTCCCTTGTTCTTGCAATGTAGACGAATCTTTTATGAATATAAACCTTAGCTTTACCTTAACATAATATTTGACGTTCCAGATCATCTGATTTAGCAAAAACCGTAAATTGAAATGATATTGTTTTATAAAATAATATGTTATTGATGGTTTATTTTGTTCAATGAAGAAGTTTCTAGTAGTTATATAATGACATGGTTAGAAGATAAACAGTCTTTCTTTGGTTCAATGTTAAAACGAACATAATAAATAAATCATAATATGAAACTGTACAATTCATGTTTTTTCCCTTGATAACAGTACATCGACTCAATTTGACTGCCATGTCATAATAGTATTGTGACATTCCTATTTAATGTATCAAATTATCACAGAATACCGTATCATATAAAATACTCGCATGCTCCTTAACTTGAGGACCCTTTCCAGATTAAATACTTGAGAATTGTAACTTCATGGTTATTTGTACATGGAATTAGAATGATCTGCCTTATGATCCTAACATAATGAACTGCGATTTACAATGATCATTAGTTGAAATCAATAAAATATTCAAAACCTTATTTTGGATCCCTTTATAAAAAATGAATTGAGCATTTATTTGCATGTTTTGTTTGTTTTTATTTAGTAGGCGAGCGAAATACAGCTTTGTTTATTAGCGACTGAAAATACCCTTCCCTTTTGTTTCAAATCATTAACATATCAAACAGAACATGCACAAATTTAAAAATATCATGCATGTTTTTCACTCCAAAATATATTTTTAAAACTGTATAATAGAAAGTCCTAAACAATCCGTAAAATTTGTTACAAATTTCGCAAACTGTGAACTACATAGACCTATGTAACATGCATTTTCAGTCATGTGCATGCATAAAGAAAATTCATCGTTTTCGTTTTCGTTTTCATCCAATCCTTTTTTTTTTCCTTTTGTACTTTTGAATTACTGTTTCGATTTGAAAGTTGATTTACTAATATCGTAAATAAAACAAATTGATTTACCTACCCTGTGTATTACATATTGTTATAACGGTTCTCATTTCAAGCTCATTCTCCGAATTACTATTGGAATCCTTTCCATTCTCCGTTATTTTCAAAGTGTTGTTTAATAAACATTCTTTTGAGGTCACATCTAAAGGTTTAGTTTCATTGTTTAACAAAGTATGTTTTTGGTCTTTTTCGTGACCTCTGGCATGAGTTCGCTCGTATTCAAATTTGTTATTCCTCTCACGTTTACAGCACAACAGATTTTTGAAACTCCTTCGAAAGTTTTCCGAGAGAAATGCGTATAAAATAGGGTTCATACAGCTATTCATATATGCAATGCAATTGGCAGTCATCATAAAAGATGTGTTAACAATGCTTGCTTCATAGTCTGGACCTAAATACTGAATCATAAAGGAAATATGAATAGGAAGCCAACATATTGCAAATACAACAACCACTATAATAATCATGCGCGTGACGCGCTTTTTACTTCGGATACTCTCGGCTCTTTGG
Organism: Magallana gigas; assembly: GCF_963853765.1. Lineage (NCBI taxonomy): Eukaryota > Metazoa > Mollusca > Bivalvia > Ostreida > Ostreidae > Magallana > Magallana gigas. The sequence goes on from NC_088859.1 coordinate 24,840,796, forward strand.
CTTCCCCCTGGCACCACACCGTATAAAAGACGTTTTAGCAGGAATCCATATAAAACACAAGTAATTAGAAGTGGGATGACGTAGCCGAAAGCAAAAAAGCAGGCATGAAACAATGGCAATGTGTCTTCCTCTGAATTAATACAACTAGATCTGTTTGCCCCACTGTATTCGTATTCGTGCATACGATATTGCAAGAGCAAGCGAATATGCCCAACACTAAAAATGAACCAAGTCAAGACAATGAGAATACATGCGTTGCGAGTATTTCGAAATCTCATCGAAGAAATAGGATGAACCACAGCCAAATATCGGTCAAACGACATTAACACGAGCGTCCAGACACTTGCATATGCGCAAACATACATGAGATAGTTTACGATTTTACACCAAATATCACCGAACGGCCATATAGGCAATGCATATAAAGTAGCCGTGAAAGGCACACAAAAAATTATAAAGAACAGATCTGCGAATGCCAGACTGACGATAAGAATGTTGGTTGTGTTCTGCATTTGTTTGTACGAGAACACGACAATGATGACGAGAAGGTTTCCCACTAGTCCTAGGAAGACGATCAATCCAAAGATGGTGGGAATGATGATGCGGACTAAGCTCTCGAAAAGCAAGGCACTGGTGTCCGGGCCGGTGATGTTTGAAGCGTTCTGAGTAAAACTTGCGTTATAAATTGCATCCATTTTTTAAAATAACGACCCACCTAAAATAACAAATGTTTTGCGTTTATCATTTACGCAAATTGTAGAGTCCGACATTTAACTTTTTTATGTTAAAGGTATGATACGATTTCAATATGCGCCTGTGCAACATGTATCTATGGTCTTGTAAAACAAGAAACAGGTATTTAACAGGGATACATGGGTGCTGAGGGTCAAAACTTTCAAAACTACTGGGTTTTTTTCTTTAAAAGGTCAAGTGCGCCACACCCAACCCCAACACACAAACTTATCCCTTTTTGGTGTATATTGCTAGTGTCTATGTGTAATAGGAAACGATACTTAATGCGTTAATCAATGACATTTGGTTTTTATCAAAGTTTAAGAAAATACCAGACATAAAGTCTTTGTTAAAATTTGCTTTAGTCAAAGCAACAAGTTTCTAACCAACATGATTTAAGTTCAACATTTCCAAACTGAAATATTTTTAATACTTAAACATTTCAGTTTGAAAATGTTGAACTTGAACACATTTTGGTGAGAAACTTGTTGCTTTGACTACGTTAATACATTTGAGTTTGGAAATGATGAACTTAAATCAAGACATTTTGGTGGGAAACTTGTTTCTTTGACTAAAGCAAATTTAAACAAAGACTTTATATGTGGTATTTTCTTGGATTTTTCATAAGGATGTGCCCTGTAGAAATCGATCTGCATTCGCTGTGAACGGACTATTTTTTTTAGTAAGCATGCATGATGCTCGTGTTTGGAAGTGTTACCATGAACATTATTTTGTGGGGACAATAAAAGAGAAATGTCGGACTCGACGGATAGTGGTATTGAAAAGCATATAATTATGTTTAAAGAATTGAAACAATATAGCTATTGACAAGTAAAAAGTGGTTTGAATATGCAGTACAGTTTATTTCGAGAGACTCGTGGCGTAATTGCGAAACAAAATATGCGGTAGATACATTGTATATATAGACGGTTAAGGAAAACCCTTCAGAGAGCTAAATCTCTCTCTCTCTCTCTCTCTCTCTCTCTCTCTCTCTGATATTAAATATTTTGGCCAATAACACTTCTGCACACATAACTAAATTAAAATAATAATCAAAACATCAAAATAGATTACTGCTAAATTAAACTATTTTGCAGCAATAAACTTTAGACCTTGAACAGGATAATTTTTATCTACTTGATCTATTAATTCAATCACTCTTAATGAGGAACAACATTAACTTAATCATAATAAATGAGAAATGTTGATTACTCATGACGTCATACATAACTACATAGTTTAGATAACGCAGTGGGTCCCCGTAGCATTGTCTAAAGCAGTTTGCCTAAGACAGCAAGAGAATCAATAGAGGAGTTCTTTTTTGTTGACTGTTGAGATAATTCGGTAGTATTATGAAAAATGTGAAGATCTTATTAAATCGCGGCTGTGAGGTTGACGGGGCGCAAAGTGGAGTGAATTTGGTTTGGCAGACAAATTGTCTGCGGAGATTTAAAATGAGCGGAGATTGAAGATTAAATCTATATTACAACTGTTCGAATTTTCATCTCGGATTGTGAATTCTGAACGATTATGAAGACTTAGACTCCTACTGTTGTCTGAAGCCTTCTTGAATGTAGTTTCTGGGGTTCTTTTTCCTAGTTAGCTCTTTATCTTACAAAAATGTATTATATTACTACAAAATTAAAGTGCAAATACACTAAAATTTAGTGGATGGCAGGAATTGCTTAATATTTTAAAATTTTTGTAATATTTGGAATATTCATTGCTCTCCGGAAATGTTATTGCAAGGTGGTTGCCTCTTCATTTCCATGTAATTTTGTTGTTATAACTGTATAAAATGTAATTAAAAGTTTTATTATTGCTAAAATAAAAATTGGAATTTAAAACCAAGTTTTATGTGTAGCTTTATATTTAAAGTGTTTCAAACAAAACCGAAAATCATTTCCATTTTATTTATAGCGATGCAGGGGAACGGATGTTGGTGATAATATTTATTCTTCTTTGTGTGCTTAGATTTCTAAACGCACATAAATGTGTACGTAAACATGTATTTGTTAAAGCTTTTTCATCATAAACGACATTCAAAAGAAAACTCAAGGAGTCTGTGTATTGCAACGGGAGGCAAAGAATTGGATCTCAATTTATCAGAATTCCTTAAGATTTTTCCCAATTTCAACTAAAGTTGGTGTTAAAATTGAGAGGACGTCATTAGTAGCACTGTACATAACTCATAAATTTGAACCTGAAATTGAACTGTTATTACATATTAATGATGGAAGCAGTTGGGCGATCAGAAATTTGTTGATTTGCAAACCGACACGGGCCTCTATTTGGCCAAAGGACCTACATTGTAGTTATTGATTTTACTGACCCTGTTTAAGTTTACATCATGGTAGCACTACAAAATCTCACCTTTGCTACGCCAATACTTGCAACAACAACAAAAAAATTGGCGACGTTTAAAACGACCAGGGAGGGAATGCTATAATTACTAAATAAATACAGTTATTAAACGCAAGAAATATCAGGTAGTTTAGCAAGAAACTTGTTTACGGTAGTCGGTTTTTCTGGTCCAAGCGGGAAAATGTATTGAGGCAAAGATCAAATGTGAAATCGTGCTAATCTCTACTGACAGACGACAGGGTTAAGCAAGAAGAATGAAGTTATGTTATCAAGTGTATTTCCCGTCATTTTCTACCGAATTCTAATCAATTGACGTCACACTTTGTCATAAACACAGTAAACGTAGCATGGTCTTTTGTAAGAACTTTGTAAAAATATGTTTCTCTCTCAACCACAGCCATGCTGTCTGCTAAATCTTCTCCCGGGTCCCATGTTTTGGATTTCAAAACCCTATAATACTACTCTGTTTCAATTATGATGTTTAACTTACATGACTTTGGTTATTTTGAATCTGTTCTTTACAATGTACAATTGGTGAACACACAACCAGGGATAATAGATTTACGTTGCCATTTCAGCTGAACCTATCAGCTGTGGATCTATCAGATGTGGATTACCAGTAGTGGTCACTATTACTGAAATCTAATTTTTTACGGAATTGTCATAGAGTGCAGCGTTTCCCTCTTAAAATTGCGAAAACAATTCCGATTGAAAAAAAAATCCTAAATCTAATGCCCGCTGAAAAAAACGAAACCCTTGAAGAACATATTATTAAAAAAAAAAGTTAGAGAATGTAAATTTAACACTTACATTAAAATAAATTGCCCTACATGAACATCTTGTCAGAAAAGTCAGTTGAGCAACTTTTTCCATGTGTTTGAAAATTATGTAACAACCTAAAAAAAATCATTCAATTTGATGCTTAGAAACACTGCAAATCATTAAGTTTTTAAATGAAAATGATTAACTGAAGGAACTTTAAACTATATTAAACTGATACATGTAGTACCCTGAGGTTTATGGCCGAGAACTATGAACTATTTCGTGGCTCTGTGATGAAAATATCGATGTTCGCAAAGAGCTATGATATTTAGGTTGAAAGTATAGCATGCATTGATACAATTAATCAAGAACCCATCAGACAGTAGAAACGAGAGAGAAACAATGCCAAGAAGGGACAGAGAGAGAAGCAAGCATGTGAGGCTATGATTTGCTACAAAATGAATATTAAATTTACAGAGCTGGATTTTCATTCAGACAATTCCGTTTTTATCTTTCTTGGGGCATAAATGTCCAGGGTTGGGAAAGGGAATGATGATTATACACTCTAACTTCATATATTTACAGTTTTCAGTGTCTGTGATAACACTAGGAATCTATTTTGTATTTACAATCCAATAAATTCAATCGTGTGGGCGCAAGCTTGATTTGCATAATTAAAAGAAAGGGAAATCACTTATATATGTTAATTTTCTAATATTTAATCGTACAATTGCTAACGAATATTTATTAATACAAGCAATAAGGAATCATTCTTTGAAATTTATGAGGTGATGAGTGTGTTCAAATCTATCAAACTGATTCTCACCAAAACTATCACCTCATAATACTCAAAGAATTATTCCTTAACTAGACTGCAATAGCATTTTTCTCTCTCTAAAAACTGCGATATGCGTCACTTTAAGGTACATTAAGGATTGACCAGGGTTACATAGAGGACACGGCGATGACTCTTAACTTAAATAGTTTTTGATAATTAGTTTTTCTCGAATATCAACATGAAAACGGTTTTGTTTATCACTGTTGATGAGATTTTCTTAGAGATTGTTTTTCATTAGTCATTGTATTGTACACTTTCAGAGCAAAAAAGATGGTCACGGAATATTATGGAGAAAAATAGTGTATATCAGACGAACATTCAACAATGCAAGATATATGTGTGTTACAATCTTCTAAAAAAAATTTTATATTTTAAATACACGTTATTTAAGAAATAAAGCTAAAATGCTTTTCAATAACTAGGTGGGTCTAATATGTCGAATGCTTTTTTTCAAGAATCGAAAGAAATGATTATTTTGCTGTTACAGTACTTGTATGTGTTGTGTTTTGATGGGGTTTTTTTGGTTTGTTTTTTGATAGTTTTGTTGTTTGTTGTATAGTGATATGCATCCCTCTTTCAATCACAAAAACATTCTTGAAAGTCCACAATTTATTCTCTGAACTAACTCCATTGTCAATGAGAAAAAATAATCTTGATTAATGATCTCTATAACAATTCATGTATATTTACATCTATCCAGTATTTAATCCTTTATTTCTCGAGAAAACGATTTTAATTCATAGTTCTATAGAAACTGAATGACCGAAATCAACACGATCCGTTTCTAAACAGTTTATCCTTCAGCAACCTAAGAAAAATCACGGAGTGCAAGAAATAATCATGATTATGTCAGACTCAAAAAAGTCGCCATCAAATAAGATCTAACCAAAACGCTCAACAAATTAACATGCGAAGCACGCCAATAGGTAAATACCGGGAAAGCGAAATCCCCATTCATTTGGAATGGGAAGATTTGCGCAATCGGCCATAACAACCGTATAAGTACATAATTCTGAAACCAAACGACATTAACAACTTGATTGTCACCTTTGGCACAGCACCTCAAAATGACGGTTAAGTGACCTCTTAGATGTCACACATTTATACATGCACATACCAATAATCAAAAATAAGTATCCTTTTGACTTTTCGGCTTTTTCGATTGTTCAATGAACTGTCCTTTAATTTATTCTTATCTCTAGGAAATCTCACCTACTGATTAAAAGGTGCCTGTAAACTGAAACTGTAACAGTTACATATCATGTTCATTGGGGGTTTTTGGTGGTTTTTTGTTTTGTATTTTGTTTTTTGTTGTTTTTTCTGCTCTAAATAACCTTTGCACCTCTCCTGTTTTTCTTACCTAAGAAATTGATTTTTATAAGTCATTTTGCTTCTTTCTCAATCTTATTGTAAACGTTGTCAACTATTTGTACCTGCCATTGATAAACTCAATAAATATTGTTTAAACTAAAACTAACAATAATTGGATATTGCTTCTATCTAACCTACTGATGTAAATTAACAGTTAATTCGGTTACTTTTACTTACTTTTTATGATTAATTCAATAATTTGTTAAAATAGAGATAAAAATATGAACAATAACGCTTTCTTAAATAAATCTTGGTAAACTTCTTAACACTGACCAATACGTGACCTCTAAGCAATCTCATTGTTTACTTAGTACTGCTGATTTGGTGGGGAAAAAAATTAACAATACGCTGACGTACTTTTATGCAATGTCGCTAACTTCATATCCCGCATGAATTGCCACAGAAAGCATTTAACTGTTTAAACAATCTTACGATAGATGTTTGAAAAAGTTGTTAAACATTGTTCGTTATCAGTTAGACAATGATTTCATATTTGAGAATCCTGCACATGATGTTAATGTTGTTCTATGTATTAAAGTGCATGAAATATTACATTAAAGTAGTTTATCTTAGTGTGCCTTTTCATAAAAAATTAGTCATTGGTTTGCGTTCGATAATTACAGACTGATAAAAAGGAATAATGGATATGGGAGAAATCTTGATATAATGAGGTGACACCTGGTGGTTAAATGACAGCTTTTGCGCACAGATGTAGGTATGTTTTATTTTGCTTCGCAGCCGACACTGAAAGAACTAAATAATATTCGCATCGACGACAATTCAGAGCGTCAAACCTCAAACGGGGGATAGTGCCCCACATCCAACTAGCCATCCACTCCCGCCCCCACCCCGCACCAAAAAAAAAGAAGGGAAAATCAAAGAAGTCGAATATAATAACTATTTTGACACACACCCCATAAATCTTGGGAAAAAAGGGTAGAGTGTGGCACATGGCCCAATTGTGATATTGACAATAATTATTGTTGTATTTTAATCTGAGTAAACTTGTTCAATAGCAAACATATAAACATGGCAAAACACAAAATACATCGGACCCGAACTACGGTGGAAAATAAATCAAACAAAAAATACTAGGACCGTTTAAGCAGAAATCATAAGGAAAATTTTTGCTTTCATCGGTAATTGTGACGATTCAATTGATTCAAGTTCTAGATTGGACTTAAAACATCAACATTATTTTAATCATTGTTACTATTGCCGTTGTGTTGATCAACGAGTACCACATCTTGAAGTCAGAAATATAGTGTATATTCGCTATAAATCAAAATACAGTTAAACTTTGTTTTCTCGAACTAGATGGGACCGTTTAAAAACTTTGAGATCTCTGAGTATTCGAGAAATCGAGGGTAAAATACTTCGAAAATAAGTGGCTGGGACTTACAAGTCACTTCGATATATCCATTGTATTCGAGATATCAGTGTTCGAGATATCGAAGTTCAACTGTACATTGCAATAGAGCAAAAGATCCAATACAAATGATCTAGATACATTACACTTGTTTCAATGTTTTTAAAAATCATTTTGAAAATATATTTTAGCATGATCGAACCGTTAGGCATTCACACCAAACACTCGGGAATTGAATCGTACGCTTTAATGCGATTTGAGGCAATCCTCTTGCAAGTAAATAGAAATGCTTTTCGCAATACAGGCATTTTGCTCGGAAAAATCATTCAGATCGCTTGGGGAATTAAAGAATCCAAATACTAAGCGATCATACCTACTTCTTGGAGATGCCTTTATTATTATTCACGGAGTACCACGATAGATCATGACGGGAACCAGCTGCCTTCTGTGGTGCTTGCATCTCACGTTTTGTGTTAAAGTTTAGAAAATGTTGAATTAACGCCAAGACTACTACATAAAAATTTGATGAGAATGAACAATATTCGGTGAAAAAAAAAAGAATGAATGAAACCACATCTCCGAAAATTTCAATGTCTGCTTGATATCTTGGGTAAACATTGCCTTTCTAATCTTAGAACTATTTATCGATACAGTAGCAGCTGGCTATGCATGATGACATGTAAACTTCAGCGAAACGTTGTTTTTCATGCTTAATTGTTTGGATACCCTTTTTACTGGAACTCCTAACCAATGCAAAGTACAGAGTATATCTGATATCCTCCAAATCTGTGTCTGAATTCAAGCAAAGTTAACTGCCTTATACTTTTATAAATCACATTACGGTAATTTGTTCATTCATTTTCTTTTAATGAAGTTTTAGAAGGAAAACAAAACTTAAATAAGTCTACGAAGTTTTGTTTTCTCTGTTAATTAAAAATGTTTGTCACAACGAAAGACCAATTGTTGCAAAATGGCGTCTGATTTCAACTGAGACAGCTCTAGAACCTTGTATTAAATACTGATCAAATTATATACCAATGTACATGTACACAAGTTTTAAAAAGTCCCAAAACCAATTCTCAGACTTTTTCCAAGTCTTCCCACATTCGCTCTAGTTAAATGACAAAAGCCTTTCTAATAATTTCCGCAACCAGCCGACGGTTATTTCTGTAACTCGGTCCTTTGTTTTGTTCAAAGTCACCTCCCTACGTGGCAAGCCCTAACGAATCGGCACTTTAACATTGAAATTGAACAAAAGCGGAATCGTTTAGGCTCGCCTCGCAGAAAAATGTTGCTCGCTGCAATTCTGCAATGTAGTTGCTCGTCTTGTGCTGGATGTTGTTACTGTATCTTTCAGCTGTTGCAATAGAGTTCAGATCCACTATGCAGAAAAGTAATAATGAACTGATTCCCATGGTACTTCAATATGCAGTATGCATGAACAATTCTATACCAGTATACTCTCTTGATTCCTAGGAGAAAACACCGCAGATATGTTTGATTTGACCTTATACAAAAAAGAAAATGGGCAAAAATAAAGTAGTTTTTTTTCTGGTGTGCATCTTATGTGCCTAGTTGTGATTATAGAGAGTAATTTCTAGAAAACTGCGTTATAGTGAATTGACAATGTTTTAAGCAAAGCAAATGCTTATGAGGGGTATTCCTGTTAGAATTTTATCGCAGATTCATAAGTTACAGAAGTACGTTTTTATCATTTCTCATGAATTTCTATAATAATTTATAATTATCATTTCTTCGTTTCTATTTCAAAAAGTTGCATATGGATAAGAGAAAATGCTCTACTTTTCTTTCAACTACATGTAAATGTAGCATTCAGCAAAGTGTTTTGTCCAGTAGCAAGTCAAGATGCCAACTGATGTCGTGCCTTGTTGTTTCTTGGTTTATTTTGTGGAAGCCATATTTCATGTGCTAGGAAACTTGTCGAAAAAAACCCATAACTCCAAACAAGCACATCCTTAAAAGGAGAAAGACGACAGCTCAATAAAGTTCATCGGAAAATCATGAAGGCTTCTTGGTTTAGATTAAAGTAATAAAATGGATGCCAAATGCAATCAATGTCTCTTTAGGTTCCCGTCATAAGAAGACTTAAAACTACATAGTAATGATTGGGTTCGGGTTCATCTTGCTACATTTCCGTGAATACAATTAAAAATTCTCTTTTCCCTAGGATGCCTCGTCTATTAAGTGTACCACGTGATCATAACGTTCACTATTCAATGAACGTCAAGAGTACAAGATGGAAATGTGATGATTATCTTTTATTCTAGAGAGAAAAAGAGGAGGACTGAAGGAATGAATGAGTACAAATCAGCGACATTCAGTAACAATGATATTTTCATTTACACTCCAATTTTCTCTTTAGGAATTTTGTATGATTTTTTAATCGAGTGGATGAACCCTTAAGATATACTCTGTTTTTTCTTAGTGTCGGCTTTCGTATTCCAACATTTCTAAAGCTTATTATTACCTTCTGCATGATTTGTTACAAACTGACTCATTTCTTATTCATATATTATAGCATTATGCAGGTCACCGCCAAAATAAACACTGATTATGTGGTTGCAAACACGAAATAAATCAATTTATCTGAAATAAAGCAAAAATTCCATAGCTTTTAATCTCTCTTTTGGTTGTATCTTTGGTAACATCATATCTAATGATACCTGGTAATCTATTAGCTGTTGACATTCTTTTCCTAAAGTACGTGTTTGAATATATTATGTTATATAGGAATAGCGCTAATTCGTGTGACAATTTGCTGTCATACCCATAGATGGTTAATTCTAAGCGACTGACCGTGTCGTGTATGTAAAAGAAACCAATTACATTTCAGAATTATTTTTAAGCACTAGTAATATGAGCTGTATTTTTGTGTTATGTTAATTATCTAATGATAATAATTTGATTAATCCTTAATGAAGGAGGAAATGTGTTGCAATTTTCATATGAGAAAAAAATTAAATTTTTGCGCAATATGACTAAAATGCAATTTCGCTTCGATTAGAGCATAGAACCTCTTAAAAGTTTTTTCCAGACTTTTTTCCTAAATAGAACATGAATAAAAAAACCTAATATTTACTTGATATTTAATGGTAAATTATCATCTTTATCAACAATTTCATTATTTCCAATGTATGAATCACAAACATTATTTCATTAATGGTTACAGTCATATATTATAGTTAAACAAAATGGAACAAATCTTAATTTTTCAGAGAGGGTTTGGGCTCCTCCGCACCCTCTAGATGCTTGTTGTTACCGTTATAATGTCTTCTAAAATCATTTAACTATGAACTCCATCGTCTGTTCTTTAATACTGGTAACTCGAATGAGAACTGTTAATTTGTTTAGGTTTTATAACCATTGTACCTAACTTAATGATTAACTCAATTTATCATCCACTGCCTAGAGATTATTGACATGTATAGTAATTAATGATAGGGTCCCTTTAGTGTTCGACACGTATCTGATATATCACAACGATTGTTTGTATCACGTGTTCTGTTTTCCAGCGTTTTTATGATACCAAGATGCAAATCCCCTCCCGAGATTTTATGCCCCTCAAACACACATGCTAAAGGGATCCCCGAGATTTGGCACATGTGGTCGGTTTGTTACCTATATAATATGGCAAAAGGATTATTCACAATGGGAAAATAATTTATACATGGCATATAACAACCATAAACGCTCACTGCCAGGCATGTACCTGTAATTTTCGCTAAATTGTCTTAGCGGGAACACCCGACAATAAATTATCACCAATCTCTCTCTCTCTCTCTCTCTCTCTCTCTCTCTCTCTCTCTCTCTCTCTCTCTCTCTCTCTCACACACACACAGACACATACACATTCAAACTTCACTAAACAGTTTAGCCCTTGTCAGACGAGTTCTGTTATATGTAGATATTATAATGGAAATTGAATCTAAGCAGCATGTCTTTTCGTAGTATGAAACTCTGCATTATCTAAATATTTTATGAATACAAGTTCTCATATTTGAGATATTTTAGTAGAAGTACAAGTAGGCTTTTCCAGAAGATCCATTTACACCTATTCATTTTAAAGAAAATCAAAACACTGATTACAATTTTTTCATATACTAGTATATTCTTTTGAAACTTAAAGGGACTTGGTCATGTTTTTTGTTCAAATTGTTTGGGTTTTTTTTTTTTTTTTTTTTTTGGGGGGGGGGGGTGTAGAAGGTTTATTTGCGCGTTTTGAATGATGGAGCAAAATTTGAATGCTTGACTTAAGTTATAATCGAGATACAGGAGTGAGGAGACTCAGTAAGAATTCATTGTCTAGTAAACAAAGCTTGAGTTTTATATTTGAAAATAAAGTACAGAAAAAGAAAAAAAAACATTTCTTTGACAAAATAACTTGTTGCAAACAAGATAAACTGGTTCAGTGTGTTCATAAGTTATATTTTCAACGAAAGAGAGCAACATATGTAACAATAACCAGACTCGAGCTTTGTTTACAAAACAAAGAATTTCAAACTCTGTATCCTGCTTGTGACTCGATATTTGACTTTCAAATTCCATCAAAGCATTTAAAATACGCATGTTAACCATTCTAGACATTAACTCACATTCTTATGATCAACAGTGAAGTACTAGAATGAGTACTGTAAAATAAAATTATATTATTGCTGCTTGCTATGAGTAACAATTATCAAGAAAATGACAAGCTTTTGAAGTTCACATTAGCTTTTAATTATATATGGAACAAAAAATTCCCATGGGCTATATGTGCACTGATACATAAAATGCTTTTTTTCTTTAGTCTCTGATCCATAAACTTTAACATCGATATCCTTTTATAGTTTACTACTGACGATGATACACGAGCTCTTTCAACACACAATCTATGCAAAACAAACTGTATTTGTATAATATAAGGAAGTACATGTAGTAAAAATAAGCCATATCAATTTCTGATCAGCTACATGTATGTTCAAATAAGTCTTAAACAATTGACCTTTATGGCACATAATAACAAGCATGCAGAAGAGTACTATCATATACATGTATATTGTATATTAATCAATCATTACTCCCAAGATGACGTGAAAGAAAAAAGACGCACAAAAATGGAAGAAATTGACATGCCACGAGCACGTAAATAATGGTTTTCAAGTGTTTGAAAAAAAAAAAAAGTCAGAACAAAACACCCTACTCCGTCCATCAAACATTTTCCTAATTAATCCAATCAAATATTTATTACCCAGTGTACTCGTTGGGTCGTATGTCCTGAGTAACACTTTTTATATAAGTTGGTAAACCTGCATGACTAAACTTTCGTGATACCAGATGTCGCCAAATTTCCATCTTGTAAACTATGAATATGTTGCTTTAATATAATGGCTGTTATATCGTTTAATATCAAAGTTATTTTTAAAATAAGTGCATTTTCAATAATCGGAATGGATACCTTGAATGGTAAACATTGATTTCTTTGGTTGCATACTGAGTTGTTTTCGATTTACAAAAATATTTCAGGTACAGGTTAGACATCCTTAAATAACTACAACTATTTACAAAAGAGGATCGGATGATGCTTTAAAGAGCTAGGTGTGAAAAATACTTCAAATCTAGCAACTCTGACATTTCGATCATAACTTACAAGTACTTACATAGTTTGCACCGTGATACACAAACAGCTGTGTATTCTTCAGAAATCAAAAGAAAACGTGGAATCCACTCGTACTCTTAGAAAACAAAGCACATCTTTGTCTGTTATAGCCTAGCTTGGTTGTGATCCGAATGTAGCTGTTTAAAAGCTTCACTTTCATTTGTAAATAAGTCTTTAATTGATTCTGCAAACTTAATAAAGCAGTATTTTAAGTACTGACAGTGGAAATCATAGATATTTGATCAAATACTCTTTTTCACTAGGTTAATCAATCCTCGATCAGGCTTCAAAATTGCTCAAAACATTCATAAATTATTCATTATCAACCTGATACTTTTTTATCAATATTTACTTTGATGTGTTTGTCATTTGTGTTTTTTATCTTAAGTTTCTAATTTCAATTAAGAACACTTCAGTCAATTTCAAACGACATTTTAGAAAAAAAAAATCATGGACTCTCTCTCTCTCTCTCTCTCTCTCTCTCTCTCTCTCTCTCTCTCTCTCAATATACGTCAATATTTTAGAGAAACAATTAAAATAAAAAAAAAAACCATCCACGGACCAAAAACCCTTTTTTCATAATCAATCATTGAGTCATTAACACCTCAATATGCGTCGGCAGATAGTTGTAGAAAACAAATCTTACCTCCATGAGGCTGGCTAAAATTCTCACATTAATGCCCACTCTTACTTCTACGAGCCGCGTGATCACCACTCGTTATATTTCTCGATATTCTATTATCCCGATGCAACCTCAACGGCAGCTTTTAGCAAATCTCGCGCGGAGCAAGTCGTCTCACCATATTGCTCAATATTTATCATTTGCGTTGTCACTCATAATTTAATTACATTTATGATAATCGCAAGGATTCAGATAGGGGGGTTACTGCACATTCAAACCACAATAAAGGTCCAAAGTTTTCATATTCCAAAAAATGTATTGCTAAGTTAATCACTTACCTGGCTTGGGGGAATGTGTATCTTTCAGGTGATCTGCAATGAAAAGGTATAAAACTAGATAATGAAACACATTATTGATCAGCAAACAATTTTATTTACAGAACGGTGTTCGCAGTTTCCGGTGCATGCTGCATTTATTTGAAGCATTTTGTAAAGTTTTAAGGGACTTTAGTGCGATTCAATGAAAGAAAGTAATAAAATCATTTAAATATGTGTATTAGAATCAGACATTTTCTTTTATGCTTCATTAGATATATATATGATAAAATACACCAACGCCTTTGCAGATCAATTATATGAAAGAAAAATATTCTCCTGTCATCCATTATGCATGAAAGATGAAATTATTCTAACAAAAAGTACCTAACTGATGAAACTCATTTAGTGCTTGAGATCATCATCAGATTTCTGTCATTTATATATTCTTGCGCGCGCACGTCAATGTGTGCGTTAAGGGTGGATGAGTTTGTCCGTGTGAAATTAACACACAATATATTTACACTTATTTCAACAAATATTAACAGTAGTTATCACTTAAGATCTATATATAAGTTTATGACATATAATGCGCTACATAGCGTACATTTTCTGACAGCGTTGTGTCAATTTCATTTCTTAGACAACAGTAGTCTGCTTTCTTTGATCACGCCTTGTTGACGTCGGGTAAGGGAAGAGTTGATTGCTTAGAGCTTGTAAATAGCATATAGAACCGTGTCTATTGCTGAAAGCTTGCTACTTTCGAAGTCATGCTCTCTCTTTATTGTCCCTGATACCGAAAGAAAAGTACATATGCAGATGTCAGAACAAATTAACAACTGCAGCTATTGACATGCTCAATTTGTACTTGATGAGCTTACCGCTTAGAAAAATACAGGAGTGACAGGTTTTAAAAAAAGCTATAAAGAAGAAATGACGCCCGTGGCCAGTCTAGCAAAGTCAAGATAGGGACAGTTTGATGTTGTTTATGGCCTTATCTCGCGGACTAAACGCGGGTAATTTTATTACGTTAGTACAATGAAGTTTTCGTGAAACAAATTAAATATGGATTAAAAGACAACTGGGGAAAATGAAAGCTGTATCATTTCGACATGAATACATAATGTACTTAACTATCCAAAATGAAATCGCTGTGCATGCTCATGCAGATAATGTGTTCATTCGTAATTTTAAATATAAAAATCCAATAAACGTTCCACAAACGTGTTATTTGATCAGCTGTATTGTTTTCAATTTTGTGCAACGGAAAGCATATTTTGAAGTTTCAAATCTGAGTATGAAATGTAAAATTCAATATTGTTGGAACGATATATAGCATTCAGCATACTTCACATCTGCAGCAATTTTAATTGCCATATTCATGCATACTGTTTTCTAGAGAGGAAATGAGCTCACCTCTGTTTCTGCTTCCTTTTTTAAAAAATAGGCCCATTATAAATATTCACTCAAGCAAGTCACATAAAAAAGTTTATTACCCCGAACCCTGACAGTAGATGGTGTTTGATTTCTTCCCCAATTATTTTGTTGATCCATTGTTTCACAACCTATCGAATTTTTTTTCTTCGGTTCCATAGTTTTTGGAGTTTTTTTTTTATGTCAGAAATCTGACGAATGTTTATTAGATTCGTGGATGTAAAAATTACTGAGATTGGATCAGAAATGATGGATTTACAAGTTTAACTCTTGCATTTATCACTGACATGCAGATCATCATTTACAACACGGGATATTGATAAAGTTCCAATACATGGCATAAAACGCTAATACAACTGATCACTCCAAATCTCCTGGTTTATCCAGCTCTCGACGATTCAGGTCACGCCGCATAATATGATACAAATTAATGTCCCAAACGAATTAACCAGGCTTTATACATTAGCCAAAACCAGCAATTTACCGGTTTAGTTTACTTGATGAAAGTGTATGATAATAACACTGAATTTATACATGGTGCTACGACCCCCCCCCCCCCCCCTAAAAAAATTTAAATAAAAAAAAACATTTGGAATGCGGACGGCCATTATCTATAGATATAGAAATCACAAACGTGTAAGAGTTATCTCTCTTTTTTGAATCAATGGTATTTAACAGGAATTTTATCACTGATAAGGTAACTGATAATGGTAGTCTACATAAATAAATATATGTCTAAACTATAGAGTCTTGATTAACATTTATAAAAAGCATATCATCTCACTTGTAAGATGGGAAACATGAAGAATATCGAACCGTTCTTTTTATTGCGGCCCGGTATAAACCAAAGTGGTTGGTATCGGCCCAAACCCGAATAGTGTGTTGTTTATAGATCGTATATCTACACGTAATTTTTCTCTTTCTTAGTCCGTCGTCAAGGGGCTGTTGAAGCCCTCAGATTCAAAATCGTAGATTTCCCATTACCTGCCGACGGGCCAGTAACATTTTTTCTCGCATGTGAAATTACGATAAATGTATTACTATATTATATGATTTTTTACATGAATATTTTATACTGAGGTGACCGCTGAATTTCTGTAAAAATATCTCGCAGAAAAAAATCCTAATTAAGAGTATTGATTAACTATAAAGTACATGCATATTATTTTAATTTCTGTTCTGGCCGATTTCAAGTCAACTCGTTTAAAAATTGTCTGAACCGTGTCCAAAACCCCTGCTGTGTTTGCAGTATGATTGTTTGACTTAAGTAGTATATTATTTTACGGTTTTTGTTTTATTCCAAACAAGACGAGCAAAAGCCGTAAATCTACTTGTAAACAACCTTTCCTCTTCTCTTTAAAAATGATGAATATGTCTATGTCAATGAATTAAAAGGTGTCATAAATCAAAGACATGATACAGGATCGCCCTTCTAATTCCGTTTCTTGAAATGGACTCAAGACAGAGCATTCAAATAATAGGCAAAGAATCAGCAATTATATCCAGTAACATATGAAAAGGAGGAAAAAATGGGTGTTGGAGGTCTCGAAGAAAGTAGACATTGGATCGATACGTTTCATCGAAGAAAAGGATTGATGCTCGGGAAAAGGCTTGGGAAATATCTTTAAAGAAAGATAATTAAATGAGACATTTGGATTTATGGTAATACTCTGCACTAAATAACTGGAAAGAATTAAAGGCCCTCCTCCCAGAGAAAAACATTAACATCCCTTTCTTTAAAGACATTGTAACAAGCTGTTAAAATAGAAATAGATAATAGCTAATTATGTGAACGGTGATTTCGCGTTCTGATTAAAAACAAAAAGTTAACTAGTAAGTGGATAGATATGTAAATTAAACGTTACAAAATGCACATGACTGTGCTATCGCTTTAATTTGCATGTTCATTTCGGTTGACGATTTTTAAACGATGTAATGTAGATTTTGTATCCGACATTGTATCATCGGAGTCCGTACCCCCCCCCCCCCCCCCAAAAAAAAAAATAGAAACAAAAAAAAACCAAATTTAAGAATATTCCGTCTCTCAACATGATCATCTTCATGATGCAAGCGCTTATTTCTTTTCGAACACCCCAGAGAAGGATTGCTTGTTGCGATTGTTGATCATTTAGCTGGAAAGGGCACCTGAAAAACGAAGATTAGTCGTTATCCATCCTTTAATTTTGACACGTTTATAAGTTTTAATAGGAGGTTTATTTCACCAACAACGCGCGCGTTTGTATGATAATAATCCATAAGTAGTATGTAATAAATTTCTGTGATTCTAAAGAGACGGATAGAGAGAGAGAGAGAAAGAAGCTATATTGCATTCGTTTTCGTCCAGCAGTAACATTTATAAGAAACATGACAACCGTGGGGCAATACGAGTAACTTTAAGTGTGTAATTATCAACAATTGGTATATTAGTTTGTCAAACACCTTAGTCGGTAATAGGGGTAATTATACTTTTCTCTGACAGCTTCTAGTACTGATAAGTCAGCATTCGATACTATCAGTTTTCGAACAACGGATGACTTTGTATGCAGGAAAAGCGTTATCTACATGAGTTTTATATCCTTTTACTGGTTTATATACGAATGATAAACCATATCTGATGAACACCAAGGCCGAAAATTGTTCATATCGAAAAGGACAATCAGTAGACATCATAAAAAGGCACTTAAAACTTCAGTGGATGCTTGATCGATCCGTTACAATTTCAAAATACAAGATATTTAACAGGAAAACTTGAGCAGAATCACGGTTATAAATTGGATTTTGAAGGTACGAGATCTTAAACAAATAAAAGATTTATTTGCATACAAATTACTACATTTTTCAATCACTTTCAGAAGTACATTTCCATTATAAAAGGGTTGTTGTATTGGGATCCCCCATTTTTTTATCGATTCAGTGGCACGCATCATAAAGGTCTGGATTTTTGTTTTTCAATAATCAAAAAAGAAACATTAACCCAACGTCCTACTCAGACATTTTGAAGAGACCACAAGTTGTATTTCTACACTATCAAGTAGTTTAACCGCAAAGAATTGAGAAATTATTAAGGTTGGTTTTATTCCATAATCTTTTTTGCTATTTATATTTTTCATCCCATTTGATTGTTAATTAGTGTTGTAGCTTCAATATAATTACAATCTTTGTTCTTCGTACTTCAGACGTTGGAGACTGGTACTTGAAGCTCTAGGCCAATGAACATCAATAAACAATTTTCACTTGTTGACCAGATCAGCTGATTTTGTGTTTGATCTTCGTTATGATTAGCTACAAAAATTGCGGAAAGTACTTGTTAGACACATTTTTACAAGAATAACTGATTTCAGACTTTAGGGGAATTCAATTTTTGGATCAATGTTGGTGATTTAGATCACTTTGTTTGTGATTCGCAGGCTTTTAGAAACACTTTTGGGAATAGCATGCCTGCAAGATAACAGTTTCCAGGTCGATCAAAGTTTTTTACCGTATCTGTGAATATTTTTAATGAAACGGGTGAAATAATTCTTTATACAGTGTATATGATGTGTACAAGTGTGCAATAACAATGCAAAGCTTATTTAACCCGATTATAAACAGAATCGTTTTCATTTCAAAATGACATTAACTTTTTCAGTCGATTAAATTAAAATTTTAAGATTTATATCTCGCACGTGTTGCGGTCAGAAACTTGAAACTTAAAAATCACACTGCCCATTAAAAATGTGCTTGTCATTGATCGGATGGTTTAAACAAAATGAAGTCGCATTTACACGTGTTGCAGAAATAAACCGAACCTTGAACAAAAAAAAAACCCACACAAATGTATGCTCGGAATAGCACATCGTCCACGTGACTCTGCACGGCGGCTATCAATTGACAAGTACATGTACACTGGGAAATAACCAGATGAAATGGGAATAGGCTGCTATCAATTGGACAGACTAGATGATGGATAGGAATCGACAGCTGGATGTTTCCTTGTCAAATCTTCTCTGTATCTACAACTGACCAATGAGGGGATAAGTTTTATATCTGGCTTCCGTAGCTGTTTGACAAGATGGTGAAATACACGCTGTTTCGACGGACATATCCTCTGAGTCTACCTGCGTGATCGACAATCCTTTGACACTGGGTTCTGATGGGAATGGGTATTGATCGGTCCCCTTTAAGTACATTCATTGATCATTATGCGATTCTTAGAAATTGCGTAAATGATTTGGATATTAATGCTCCTGTAATAATGTACAAACTCGTTGATCATTATCTTATCATTATCAAACTTATATCATGTTTTAGATGTCTTATTTTTGAAAACGATATTAACTTTTTATAACAGATAATGAATAATACCCAATTTTTACTTCGTATGAACATGGAAAGCTTTAATAAACATACACACATAAATGAAAGAAAAGCCGTTACTGAACTTATTTATTTTTTTAAGCCCTACCTTGGTGGTATCATATTACTTTTTCGAAACACAGTGCTCATTGATTTGTAACTTGATCAAATTTTGTTTTATTTTATTGCTCTTTGATACCCTTTAAGTTAAAAAAGTTCAACACGCGATCAAATCTACTTTTGATTTTGAAATTGATGAACATTTCCGAAAGAACTATAATTCAAATTATTGACCATGCGATTGCATAAATTTATGTTTACAATAACAGATGATCCAAAATCTCGCTGCTGTTTCGAATTCGCTCATGCGGTTTTAGGGCGGTATCAATTTCATAAATATTAAGTTGGCCACTGGCGCTTAATTTTACACGAGCAACACCTTTTTGCGTCCAAATTTAAAAAAAAAATGCTGCTGCGACCCATCATCATTTCACATGATCATCAATAATCTCGAATTATTTTATGAGTACCTGTTGACATACAATGTATGATTACTCTGCTGTGGGGTCTTTCGATAGGATCGCCTTATTGATCACAAATAAATGATAAATTTGAGCTGTTCTTAATAATTCATCTTACATTTTTTTTCGAGTGCATGTAGTACAAAATCACAACAGTATTCTATTTACCCTATAACTATAAGTGTAGCATATATGGACAGAAATTGAAACTTCAGTTTTTGAATACCGCTTTAGTTTTTTACAATACTGCATCTTTTTTATCAAACCTTGCAACAACAATTTCAGTTTGTCCAAGTCTTCAGCAAACTTAAATAATATACAAGGACTACCTTTATACAAGTTCCCGATGTGAAAGTAGTTATCTTAGAGCAAATGGTTCAAATGTTAATACATGTACCTTTGGAGACCATTACGTTAAGCTGTCGTTGTCGGTAATGGTAGATTGACGACCCGGTGACTATAACGCTGTTGCGAGGCATAAACACTATAATCGTTTAAATCGGTACAAATACATACATTATTCAAAGCAATATGAGATGTAGTTTTAAGAATATTACTTTGCTGCAAAAACATTAAACTATAATGATAAATCTGCTGTTAACTTCAATCTTTATGATTTAAAAAAAAGCCCTCATTACAAAAGTATTCTCTCTCTCTCTCTCTCTCTCTCTCTCTCTCTCTCTCCTCTCTCTCTCTCTCTCTCATGGAATACAGCTACCAAAAGTAGGTTTGACCATAAGGCAGTTTATTTTAGATTTACTCCAGTCCATGTCCGGAGAGGGTTTCTTTCTACTTTTGTTTTTGTTTTCTTTTTCAAATCTACATCTGATTCTTGTGCATATACGGGGGGAAACCAATTCATTACCAAACGAATGTGCATACGTTGATAATGTGTTCAAAGCGCTTAAAAGGAGTTACATTTGCAGATTTTCGTTTAATATATATAGAAACCAAACTTTCAATTGTTTTGATTCATGGTGATATGCTTACTTAACGCGGGTAACTTTATTGGTGATAGCATCATGTAACTTTAAAGCTGACATGCTCACGTAATACGGGTAACTTCGTAGCTGATATGCTCACGCACTACGGATAATTTGGATATTATTGGATAATAACGTGGAGTACTTTATTTCTTACTGATACCAAATCAATAAGATAATATGTAGATGTTCATGAAATTTCATATTCTAAAATGAACTTTTTCTCCTTTATGACCTATTTTATTACTTAACAAAAACGTAAAAAAAAAAATAATTTGACTTTTTAATTAAGTTGTCTGTTGCAGATTTTAATTAAGGAATAAAATAAGCCAGATAGGACATTTTTATCTCCATTCGCGATCTGTATTGCAATATATCGTAATTAATATATTTCTAATATACTAGTAAACACATGCTTGACAAATTCATATGATACTGAGCAGTACGCTGACTATCTACTATATCTATCAAGGCTTTATTAACCGATTTTTAGAAAGACCATTAGCCACCTTCTGTCACCATGAGAAGGTTTACGATTAAGATATTTCAACTTAATTAAACCTCAGTCTGAGGAATTCCTGATAAACAGAAACATGCATTACAAAAATGTCACTTTTGTATTTTTATTAAGTCATGAAAAGTTAAACACTGGGTTGATAATTGCAGCATCTTTATGAGGGTATTTAATTTTCAGACGTAATAAGACAATAAATTCGTTCATGCCACCGTTGTCTGAATTTACGAAAAGGAAAACCGGCTTGTTTTATTATAAATAGAAACAAAAAGAGCAAATCTAACCAAAAAGTTCCAGTATCATTGACCATCGTATTCAGATGATGTAAATAAAAGCCGAATCAATAGATTAAAGATTAAATTTAACCTTCCAGCTTAGATTTCTGATATGTAGTTATTTAACATAAACTTGTGCCTCTATGTCTGAATCTGATTTTAGTTATCCACCCCTAAGGTGTAGAAGAATCACGCCCAGGAAACTGGTTGCCTGCTGATCATATCACCGACTGGATCACTGTCTTACCGGCTTCCCTGTGTCATTCCATACTTTTGAACGAACGAACGACAAACAATTTTTGAGTGCATGTAAAGACTGTGGATAGAACCTCTTCCGAATTAAAGATTAAATACAAATCTTTTTAGTAAAATTTTGCTTAATGATTCTTTTCGTAATCCAAATAAATTAAAGAGAGTTGCAATTGTTTTTCAACAAGACACTATTCAATTTTTGGCAAAAGCGTGTACATTGTGGTAAGTGAATCAAGATCAAAGTTAATAAAGCAAATTCTATGTTAATTATTTATCACCTTAATGCACGTACCTTTATATTGAAACAACTGCTTCTCATTTTAAAATAAAAATCTCCATGAAAACATGGTTCTTGTAAAAATGTGGGCTTATAATTGAATATCAATAAGATTAAAACACTTAAAGGCTGACACGACTACAAAATAATTGACATCAATAATTCTATAAAAGAAAATAACACACAAGATTTGAAACCTCTTGTGATGCATCTTCCTCTATAAAATTTGAAATATTTCATCTACTAGAACTTTGAATAGCCTAACCAAGTTATCTTCTAAAACATGCCTCCTTAACACAAAATATGAATGCATTTGAGATTAAACATTTCCTTCACCTTGATCAGATGGTTAATCTTAGAGGAAGTGCCGTATTAAATTAAATCTTTACAACTTTCAATTTTCCTTACATTGCCAGCACTTTTTTGGCCACACAGAAGTAACAGTTCATTGGTAGTTTCGTTTAGATGTACATCTATCTAAAGGCGGAATCACAACTTTTACTTATTCAGTTCGAAGTCAATTTTTTTTGTGGTTATTCGGCTAAAAATCAACAGGTTGCAAACATGATCCTAGGGTGCAAAGTATTATGGGTTTTTTTTAAGCTTACCCTTGGAATTATTTAATTATTTAATTGTACGAGAATAATTTGATTCTCGAAAACGAAAAATCAGATGATTAAAATCGTAAAAGGAAATCAATATATGTTGAACCTGATGAAATGACAGTGCGTACAAGCACAACACATGTTAGGTTACTGTAGAATTGAAACGATTCATTACGATACAGAGATGTCCACTTTAATCATTTGCATGTTTACAAATATAAGGGTTGTTGGAAAGGTTTGCCATGGGTCTACAGCGACACAAATCATTGTCGTTGTTTTTTAACGAGGCTGAGAACAGAACGAGTACGCACGCTTTCGCGCAGCGTTTCATTTGTATTGTGACGTCATCTTTTTGCCTTGTTGACGCCATGGCGTGATAGTTTCAACTGCAGATATTCAACGAAATTTGTTGAAAATAGCTCGTTTGATGCGTAAAATTGATATTATATTGTGGATCAAACGTAAATGAGAGTTTTTTTATTTGACCATTTGATGCCTTTTAGCAATAATTTTAATATGTAGAACAGAAAAAGAACAGAAGTTTAAAAAATATGTGAAAAATATGCAAAATTGATACATCTTATGCAAAATCCCATAGGGTCCTATGTTAAAAATTAACAAACTTTGAGATGACCCCTTAAACAAACGGTAAATGTCTTCTTTTTTTATCTTAAAATAACAACTATATCAGTAGAAATTCATGTAAAAAATTTCATTAAAAAATCTAGGGCAGAACAAATTAGACCCGGCCTCGTTAAATTCAAAATCACATCTATTAACAATTTATTCTGAACAATACAATATTTGGTTGGACTTCATTTGTTATTATCGTAAGATAAACAAATCTTTGAAAACAAGCCATATTCACTGTACCTCTCAAAAACAAATGAAATGAAATTTGTTTAATTGTTGAAAACGATGGATTTCGAACCGGCGACTTCTGGGCGAGTTGACACTAGGGCGTGAAGCAATATCATTTGGATAACGAAAAAATGTGAATATCTTATTGATGCTTTTGTCACATAAGCCTCTTTGGTCAATTCCTGCTAATTCTCTGTGGGCGACGTGTCAAGGAAGTGATAACCGTGGAGTAATTACCTCACGTGGTTAGTTGTTGGGGTTTCACACTCAAAAACAACGTGTGCATAGCGTGTACATAATTCATATTAGTATCAAATAAAAGTACTTACCCTGATGATGACTGGTCTGTTAACTTGTAACTTTTCCTTTACGCAGGTTACCTATAAAGTGAGAAATCTCAAGATAATTAAGTGCCCAAGCTAGATTTAACCATAATTTCTTTTTAAAATAGCTATCAATAGATAACAAACAAAAATCAATTCCGTTCTCTCTCTCTTGTCAAAAATTCTCTTTTAAATTATATAATATTTTGATAAACAGATTCTTTCATATACAACAATTGGGAAAATAAAAGTACATGTACGTATAATCATTACAGCCGATCACATTTGTTTTATATGTGTGATTATATACTAGTACATGATGGATGTTTCATGATAAAATGTTTTACGTATTTGCGTCTCTGTCATTTATCTACATTATCTTAATGACTGGAAAAAACCCCCAACATTCACATTTTGGACCGAAGTAAAACTATTTGATATTCGCTGATAAGTACTATTGACGTGAGACTCGGATACTAGTATTTCAATGACAAATAGTGTTAACATTCTAAGTTCGCCAGGTTTAGGAAATTTGTGTTTGTCAAATACAGCTCACTTATTTGGGGGGAAAATAATAATGAGTCTTTGTTTTGGTGATATTTTAACTAAGACGTGTATCGAGTTTGTTTTTTCGTTCAAACATTTAATTACTTTTACATCAGTTTATTGCCAATTTTGTGGTTTTCCAAGTTGGAAAATACACTTTATCATCAAGATATGGATTAGTGCAATCTAACAGGAAGCGATCTACCAACTGCAGACTGCGCTCTTCAGTGGAAATTATCTCCGGTGACGATCTTTGAACGCATCAATCACAGGCATGGAGAGTTCGGAAACGAACACGATCTGTTAGCCGACGTGCGGCTGAAAGCTTATGTCACGTACTCTATACATGCATATTGCATGGCTCCAAGTTGATAATGACGAAAGACTGTCGTATCACGAAAGATAAATCTTGTGATGAAAAACAGATTTCTTCGTAAATACACTGAATAGGCGAATTCAAAAATGGCTCCATTTAGCATAATAATTCGCAATATAGCAGATCGTTGTCGTAATAGAAATAAAGAGTAAAATATGGAAATAAGATTGACTGACGAATTGTACAGTGGTAGCACGTACAGGAATCTATACGTGCTACGTATAGCAAGGAATCTTCGATCGAACGAATATAACAGTATCGGGCGTTAGTAGTTGACAGCCATAAATCACACGTATATTTATAATATATGTGAATGCATATCTAGTGAATAACCCTCTCCCTTCATGGTTCGCTGAAAAGTTATCAACGGAAAGCAGTCGTTGAATTGTACAAGCGAATTGTTCAAATCGCTGAAAGGTCTTAGAACCTTCAACCTTCTAAATTCAGTAAGATCATGCAAACATCATTGAGTGTAAGGGATGTCATAGCATTTGTACTTTGACAAGACTTTGCTTGGTTTATCATGTATTTAATTTTACAATTCGTTGGATTTCCTCTATTATCCAGATTATCTCAAAACAGACATTTTCTTACCAATGTCTTTTCATCTATAGGGTTAGTTGAACTACCCATATAGTACAAGCGATCCCGTTACGCACGTGAGAATAGAGAAGGTATATGAAACATTTATCAAGACACGTGCAGCGGTAATTCCGCGTGTGTGGTAAGGTGTTTTTCTATTCTGATTACAATACAAATGATGTAAAAATTCGCAAGTTAAATATCTTTTTATCTTAAAATACTTGCATCAAAATCAGAGTTACGGGGAAAGTATATCAGGAAGTCTTAGTCATAGAATTTCACTTCATTTTATTTTCACATTGCAGCTCTTTCGTTTTGTTGCAATATAAGATAAATTAGATGTTTTCTTGACTCCAAACAGACAAACAAATATGTTAAAACTTCTGGGATGCGATTCAAATCTGCCACGCGATACATATCTCTTCGCAAATAAAAAAAAAAAAGAAAATGTGTTTAACAACACGTTACACCAATATCTCATTCTAATTATCTTAACTACTGCCATAAATTACTCTTTTTAATATGGAAACCAGAACAATTTACGATCCTCTCCAATATAAATTTGTTAACTAAATCAACTCAGAAAAAAGGTATGTAGATTGTATGTTATAGAAGAAATGAAGGAATCTTTGACTGTAGGGAATTGCCTTTATCAGATTTGAATTACAGTTTCTATTGCCTATAGAACACTGCAATATTCCAGCTGCCAAGGTTAATTAGGTATTTTGTGGAGTTATTTATATAAACTAATCTCCCGTCTCCTAAACTCCTTACGAATGGGATAACACTTGAGATAAAATGCTAACTTTTTAATTGATTGAGGCCATTTAGTTAGTCGTTAAGTCAAACGATGATGCTCTAAAAATGAAATGTAGACATGGGAAGCTTATACACACAAAATACGCAAGGGATGTTGATAAGTTAAAAAAAATTACTTACGAATCGTCCTCTTTAGTTATCCTCAAGCAAAGCCAAATAAAGAAAATGCATTTTTTTAATCTGAAAGTGTGTATTTATACTTCTAGAAAATCTTGAGTTGGTTTATTACGCAACGTCGTAAATGTTTCCAGGGACAGCTTATCTGATTTTAGACTCTAATGATGTCATTAAACGAAATGTCATCTCAATGAGCAGTATTTAAACATGGATGAGCCTAATTAAGCCAAATGCAGGTATCATTTGTCGGTCAAGTTGCGTGACTGGGTATTGTAGAAAGTCCCCAAAACATCGTCAGAATTCTTTTTCCCAAATTGGTTTAAATTGTATACTGTAATAATATCCTATGTTCCGTAGCACGCTACATTTGTAAACTGTCAAAAAAAATTAGGAGCAGAGAAGATAGGAATCTGTTTCTCTGGAGTGAAGTGGCAGAATGGATAGTTGTCGATTCGATCTCTGTAAGAAGACCGAGATGTGTTTACTTGGATAGATAAAATAAAGAGGAATGATAGCGACAGTCTGTAATGTCTTTGTCCGAAGCTGTACCCGAGAAAAAGCATGGATAACATCTCCAAGAAAAAGCCATATTAACCACGGAGGAATAAGCACTGACTGGCGCTAATGCTCAGAACAAAAACTCATAACTCAATAGACACCGTTTTATTATTATGTTTTCTGAAAGTAATACGAAGAAAGAGCTCTTGGACTCCGTATCATGCAAAACTCTGCTGTTGGTGGTGTTTTTTATGATGTTTTATAATTACGTTAATGATCATTAACATGGTATGTGGTTTGTCCTTATCATTTCTTTTTCCGACTCGCTGAGTGTAATTACGATCCTTCATGAAATAATGTAGATCGGATTATTTAATCATAGTTTTATAATGAGCCTTATCAAACTGAAAACATCGTTATATACGAAAACAAACACAAAACAAACAGTTAACTCCACTTTTCATATGAAATAAGAAATAATAAGATACTGGTTTAGATTATGATATAATATGATTGGTATTGTTCAGAATCTAATTATTGCTACTACTTATTTTGTGACTGATTGCGCATTAGATTTTACCTTTAAGTTTTAAAAAAAAAATCATTACCAACTAGATCCGCCTAATGATCTGGCAAGCTCAAAGTTTAATTTTTCGTCTTTTTTCCCTTCATTTCTTACCTACAGTATCCTAGAATATATTCCTATTAAGATGTGTATTAAAACGTTTAAGAGCATGATTTCCGCGCCATCTCCAACGGCTTGTGTCGGGAACGGTCGACTAACTAACTTTACTGTTTGAGCAACTAATATGTACATATGTGAAAAAAAAATTCACAACGCTTGAGAAACCGACGAAGCAGTATTCGATCGGTACACTAACTTATCGGTTGTTATCTGGTCATGTTAGATTCGGTTTTGTAAACGTAAGCATAGTGTATGTAAAACTTACATATTTGTAGGGTTGGTTGGTCATGATCAAATTCATGAAATGATATTAAATTCTTATGTACAACCCCTTATTTTTTTTCATGAAATAAGAATCACGAAATAAGAAAAAAAAAAACGCGAAACAAATGCCATTGAGAAGGGTTTGGTTTTACATAGTAATTTTTTTTGGGGGGTTGGGGGGGGGGGGGGGGGGTGGGGTTGGAGTAAGATCTCATAAAGACCATAAATAGGACATTTTACACGTTTTGCCAAATAATTTTTTTCAGAACTGAATGTTGGGGCTCGTATTAAATTTGCTGATCTAGAAAAAGAGATCAAGGGGTCCAGAGATACTTTAAACATGATATTATGACAATAGCTAGGTTGTATTGCATAACAATTATGACAATTGAACGCCTGATTATTGTGGGGAACTTTTCTTCGCAAAAAAAAAAAAAACAAACAAACAAAAAAAACATAAAAAACAAAAATTTAAAACCTTACTTGAACATTTGGCGGAAATTTTTTAATATCCGGGTTGGTTCAAATGCACCAAGGAAGTAGAAATGTGAAGAAAAGAAACAGCCTACAAAACCCATGCAAAAAGTCTACTGAAGTCTGTTCCATCTCGAACATTTTCAAAAGAAACGCAAGCAAGCGATTAAAATGATAAATCTTTTGATTGTCCGTTACAGTTATGCGGTTAGGCGTAACTAAGGCTTTGGACACGTTTTGTTAATCAAACTTCAATTAGATCCAAGTTTCAGTATTTTTGAAAGGTTGTCATATCTTTTTCACATTGGTAAAGTATAACATTACATTGGTAATCTGCATTTTGACGAGCTTTGATAATGTGATGTTTTATTAAATTCAGAATCCACCCTCTTAAATAAAAATAACATGTACGTATTTTGAAATCGCTTGGATATTAGGGATATGGTTGTAAATGAAACCAAACACAAAAACTATAAGTAATTCTTCATCTTCGTTTAATCATAAGAATACAATAAAGCCCATTAGCATATTTTAAACTGCTTAGTACGTATAGAGTCTTTTTTTTAACCTCACACGAAGATTTTTGGTTTCAAAACGTCATCTTAGTTGCCAACTCTGCAACAAGATTAGTCTTTCATCTAAACTTTATGTGCTTTCAAAAATGTGTTCCAGACCTTTAAAGTGTGCGTACATAATGTATATCTTCTAACTTTACTTGCATTCGCCTTCATTCTTAGTAGCACTTGAACCAAATCTTTCAATCGTATTTAGGAGATCAGTTTTTGTGTCACGGTATTTCAGCATTCATTACTGAACTTAATGAATTTACTACATTCTAACGATGCTCATGACTTCGAAGTTAAAGCGTTATCTGACTAATGTGAACGTAAGTTTTTCATTTATTTGACAAGGCATTGCAAAACTTGGCAAATATTGTAAAGACGTCATCTACTGGATGGATACATTTCATGTAATTAGACGATTGACTATATTCAGCTATAATTTTTTCTCTCTGATTTTTGTAAACATACTTTTGTTTCCATAAGTTCCAATTCATCGTAGATGAGCAGCAGTCTGTATGTATTCTAGTAGTCTAACTGAAGAGTTCATCCTTGTTCTGGTAATTACATGTATGTCTGATCCTATACTTTCCTCAGACGACCTTGTGATGTAATTAACGAGGTATCAAATCAGAATTTTCATTTCCGAATAAATATCACGCAGGTCTATACAAGCTAATGACTGGCAGAGTTTGTAAATACAGATATCATTACAATGTACTTCCGATAGAAAATAACCAACTTGTTAGCATGAAAACATGCCATTCATAATAGTGTTGTTGGTGTTTTTGCAACAAAAACGATATTTCTCTCCCCACGTCCATTTCATTGCACTGTTGAATACATGTACAATGTAAGTGCATTGCTAGGGTACACCCTACGCCCGTTTTGAACTACGTATAACTGTCACAATCGTGAAGATTATCAGCAAGAAAGCAATGACTAAAGATAGAAATATAAAAGAAGATGGGCGAATAAGGCATACATACTGCCTATAACACCTCTAACATTTTTTTCAAAAGACTGGTTTCTAACGATGTATAAATCGCAAAATATGCCAAAAAACCCGACATGTAAACAGAATGTGCAGTAGTTAAACATGGATGAACATAATAAAGCCAAATGTAGGTATCATTTGTCGGTCATGTTGCATGACAAGGTATTGTTAAAAGGTCCAAAAATATCGTCAAAAACTTGCTTCTTATACTTTAAAGTTGTGCATCTCTAAGATATAAGAATATGGCCAGGTACATCTATATTTTAGTTACGTTCCATAAAATAAGGAGAGCTTGGTACTGCCTAGTCTTCAAATAAGAAAAACCTAACTAAGATTATATATATATATATATATATATATATATATATATATATATATATATATATATATATATATATATATATATATATATATATATATATATAATAAAAAATAACAGAAAGCCGATTCAAAACTCTACCGGTTTCATTAAATATATATATTTATTTATTATTAAAGATGATTGTTCATGGCATGCATGAGAACAATGCCTAGGCATCGGCGTGCTTGGAGCAGTCATTTGGCCATAATAGGTTATAATGAGCTTATCTTGAGCATAAACTTATAACGAAGAACCGATAAATTGCCTTGAGACATCTATTTCCTAGCACATAAAACTAAAGATGTCTTAAAATGGTATGTCGCACGCTGTTTTCCGTTATTTGGCCCGTTCCTCAAAACCGGAAAATCACCGATTCATGTAATGAACTATCCTTCGCAAATCACGATAGTTTTCTAAAGTAGTTTACAGCGGTGTATGTAAATAAAAATAGTTGAATTCGATTTGCCAGGAAACGGCGGTAATTATGGTATTTGTGTGGAAAGACGACAAATTATTACTCAACCTCCGAATGATTGATGGCGAAAACAAAACGAAAAGAATCCAAAATCGCTGGAACTAAACAGAGTTAATGGGGCAGGAAAATAATTATGGCATGGCCGTAATGTCTTTGATGGAAGCACGGGTATCAAAGGACAGGAAGTCGGACTCAACGATAAATATAAGGTTCCACCTCAAGTAAAAACAGAGTCAACATGAGAATAGTGGAACATGCTACGAAAATATCGCTTACATCTTCTACCAATCGATCAAAAATCAATGAACAGCGAGGTCTGTCGCCTGTTTGTTTCTTTTTAGTACATGTAAGACATGAAAACAAAATGGCAATTTCAATATATTGCATTTAAAAAACTGATGATGATTTTAACTATTATTTCACTGTATTTCTTAAACGTTTTGTTTTACTTCCCCCTTTTCCTAACTAAAGAACGATAAAATAAAACAAAGAATTCCTTAATGGTAACGATCTTTATCTTTTTTTTAAGAAGCACGAAAATATGAAGTCCCAGAGTGTAATAATGTCATCTAATGAGCACTACATCGGAGGCAGACGTCACTGACATTATCTAGAGACTCATATGAAGATTTCAGAAATCGGAGCAGGTCTTTTGGGAATGTTCAATGTGTAAGAGAATACGAACGTTTAGTGATGTATATCAACCCTATAGAGCTCTCGAGGATAACATATATCCCTTTATTAGCACTATCAAATCCTAAGGAAAATTTCTTTTTTATAACCTTGTCTTTATTTCAGTTTTGATAACATGAACATAATTTTATTTTTAAAGACATGAAAACAAGAGGATATCTATAAACAACCGATATTTGGCGGAAAATTATATTATAAATCGTTCGTGGCCTCGACAAGGTTAATCAAATGAAATGGAAGATAATAGAACTCATATCATCAGAGGCTACAGTATAGAACATCTAAATAAGAAATAAGGTATCAGAGTCGGCTCGTTCAGACGTTGTGATTTACTTTTAGGGTCATCAGCATGATTCGTTTGGATCTCCACTGCCATTTCCATCACAGTTACTCTTCTCGAGTTGTAAGTTTTTATTATATTCATTGGTTTGAAACAAATGAAATCAGAACACTGGTCCAATATCTTAAATTGTGTAGCACTGAGGAGACCAGACCCTGATAAATGGCACATCAGACCTTAATTTAATCTCCTTAAGTAATGACCTCCGAGAAGTTGAGTAAATACCAATAAACCCCCATAATCTAAATCCACAGGGGGTGTTCTTTTGAGAAATTGTATTTGTTTTCAATTAACAATGTTTTCCTTTCTTCAATGAAGAAAAAAAGCCACAATACTTGAAGGTGAAGAAAAATCTTGGTTTTTTTTCATGTTTTTTTTATTTATTTTTGTCAAGAGTCGCCCAGCGCTGACAGTTGCAAAGGAATGTGGTTTAGACTTATTTAAAGGCGCCAGATATCGATTACTGGTGTCTTTAGACGCCATCTGATCTCTTCTGTTCTCCAGCATCCGCCTCAAGGCATTGGAAAGCTGTTCAATCAAATCTACTGAATGAAAAGGGAATTAAAACCAAAAAAAAAACGTTTTTATTATTCACAGCCTCGAGTGAAGTGCAAGTATGTAGAGAAACTGAAGTCTTTAAAGTACAGAAAACAATCTATCAATTATTGAAACCCGCACCGATTAGATCAACAAGGATCTAATGGAGAGGTTGAAAGTGACTAAAGGTACAAAATGATCTTGTTTTGGGAAGAAAGTAATGCTACGGGACACTTTGTTGTGTATCAATTAACTTCATTCACGGAAAGAAAAAGTACAAATCGTCTCATAAAACCGTCATAAGTCTCAAAAGCTCTTGTTCAGTCCATTAACTTCTTTAAGAGATGTTGCATACTCGACAGAATGAGGGAATATTTTGTCAATGGTTCGAATTTAGGGAGGGATATTCTGATTATGTATTTTAGTTGTAATGTTGGCGCAACATGTCTGTAGTGAGCAAAGGACCATGTGAACTTTCATAGAAAATTAGTGTCTGTTATTTTATAAGATTCGCATGATTATGTACATATAATAGAATGTTTGATTTTTAATTAATACCATCAAAATATCCAAAATTTTAAAGAAAAGCTGTGTCTAACGTGAAAAAATTCCACTTAAGAGAAGAATAAGCCATAATATGGTGAATGAGTTTGTGCTATAAGTAATCAGAAGATAATATTACTTAGGAACCAAGAGTTGATAAATCACAAATCGATTTCATATAATGCAAACATGTTAAATAATAGCACAATTCTTGCAGGCAAAGAATTCCGGGAAATCTGGAGATGATGGTGTGAAAGGCATATCCTAACTAGCATTAAATCTCCGGTATAGCCAAACCAAATGAGCAGTGTATTGAACCCACGAAGGAATAAAGAACTATTATATTGAGAGGAAATCCAGCAAATATTGCTGATGATAGATAGAGGATGAAATCAAAATATGAAAGGATTACTACTGGTATCAATAGCAAACCGGAAACAATTCCATTTCGTTGTCGTGCAGTGCTCATGCTGTAATCCCATGATTAAAATTCCTCAGACCAGCAAAAGCATATATTTAATGCAAATTTCAAACAAAATGAAGAAAAAAAAACACCAGAGCCATCGCCAATCCAATCTTTTAATGTCTTATCGTACGTTAAAATACATTTCTAAAGTAAAAAAAAAAAAAAATCATTATCGTTTTACTTTGGTACATGCATTTGAAAGTTCTTAATTAATTACACATTTTCATTCAGTTTGCCAAACAGAAGAATTAAGGTCATTTCAGCCATCAAATTAAAATCTCTGTCCTTTTTTTTTTAATTCAAATGAGTTTTTCTT
This sequence comes from Magallana gigas, assembly GCF_963853765.1. Lineage (NCBI taxonomy): Eukaryota > Metazoa > Mollusca > Bivalvia > Ostreida > Ostreidae > Magallana > Magallana gigas. Next base: position 24,874,853 of record NC_088859.1, read on the forward strand.
TCAAACAACAAAAACAACATTGAAAGAAAGGGAATTACTTGCTAAATCATCGGTTGAAAAAAAAAAGCGGCATCACATAGTCTGCATAAGTCAACCTTAATTGTTTTGAAATGAGTGGATTCCCTGATAAAAACAATTTAGCGGTTAATCTTGCACCAGCACATTAAAGAAGAAAAATGTCTAATTAAAGAAAGAACAAAAAAATTGTTACTTAAATCTCATCTTTTTATCAAGTAATAAGCACGCACAAAAGTTGAGCACAATTTCAACTGATCATGAGGGCGAACTGTGAAATAGGATGTATTTTGTGGTTTGCTTTGCTTGAGGCGTCAACGCTGGTAACCTATAAATCAGGAAAAGAAAGGGGAAACAAGACGAGTCTAAATTTTGCCTAATTGGCAATTTTACTTAATTTAGGCCCAGGAAAAGTGAGCAGTTCAGACTGAGTTTTGTCGAATTTTTTTTAATAAGGAAGATTGTCATTGCTGCTTCCCACCAGGAAAAATAGAAAAAAATGCAAGCGTAGAAAGCAATAATTGCTGCGTATAGAGTTTCTTCAAAGCCTTTTTTTAAAAATATTTTCAAGAGAATTCTGCTACCGAAGCAATCCTTTTAAAAAGCTTTTGATTTCGATTTGGTAAAAAAAATCACGTACATCGAAATATCAAATATTATTTACATATTGTGAAAATTCATCACTTTTGAATCACTCATTTTCCATCATTTTCCGGAGCATTTGTCATTCTTCGAGCCTGAATGTTTTTCATCTGCTAATATGATATATTGCGTTGGCATAATACTGATTGTTAAGCAAATTAAGGCAAAAAGATGATCAGCTACGGCGACTGATGAAGAGGTCGGTCCATTTACACTTTACCTTTAAGTATGTCGAATGATTATGCAATGTGTCTATATAGAGAATAAATCAGAAACTACCACCGCTGGCTTATGAAATTGTTTTCATTGCCACATGTAACTGATTAATGATCCTGTGGACAAAATTCAAAACACAGTGACCGATAACAAGTACCATTCCAAGTCCTAAGTTAAGTGGGCGAACAAGGCTACCGTCTGTGAGTGTGCATGAACACACAGTTTATAAAATATCATGTTTACTTAGCTTTCCAAGACTTGAGAGGCATATGACTGTTATTTTCCGAAAGAAAATCTCTACCCTCTTTATTTCTTTATCCACTTTTTGTCCATTTAAGAGAGGTTTACGGGATTGGGAAATTTTATGGAGTGATTGATAATAAAAGATACGAAAATCGTATTAATTCAAAGAAAATGTCATATTTAGTCAGATATATATATATATATATATATATATTTATATGTGTGTGTGTGTGTAACTTGGTTTTGTAATGAATATTCAATATAAAAAGCCCTTATATTCGTATCTGAGTTGCTTCCCGGTCACGTTTTCCAGCTGTGTGAACAAGGGTAAATACATGTATTGGTGCCTCGGTTTAAGAGTTCTGAAATACAACAATCTGATTTGTTTTTTAATTTTTCAATCGTTTGAAACAAATCTTTATCTGACAAAGCCTAGGTAAAGGAAAAATTGGTGATCCTATAAATATTCAGAATTTTTTAATTTCTCATTACATTCGTCGATTTATTGAAATCTATTAAAAGCGGGGTTTCTTATTGACTAAAATATATGTAACCTTAAACTAAAACTTGATATGAGATTATGAGTTCAGTCCACATCACTAGTCCTAAAGGATATCATATGCAGGGTTTTTTTCCCTCAAATTGATGGAAACTAGAGTTGAAAATGTGAATATTGAATATGCAGTCATTATCTGCAATGACTGCGTTTTAAGGACTTTGTTCTGGCGGAGCGGTAATCTCGCAAGAAAATCACGTCTTCCGTAATTTTCTCGTTGTTTACGATTTTGCGTTGTTCAAGCGCAAAGTTAAAAAGAAAAAATTACAGGATATCGACTTCCCGAAAGTAATCACAGACACGGCTAATAAAATTTGGCGATAAAAAGGGAACATAGATTCGATAATACACTACAAAGATCCGATTTGCAGCTGTCAATGTATTAGGTAAGAATATGGCGCATTATGGAGCTGGTAATTTGACGTCTTTGCAGGTCCATTCTGGAGTTCGTTCTATCCATTAGACTCCGTAGGTGGAATTATTATCCAATAATTGATTGAGGAACCTGGATAAACATTTTGGGATTATATCTGATATATAATTGTCCCTCCGTTAGTGCTTGGAAGGTGGCAGCATCCGTTTTCTTAATAAGAGATATAACAAATATTCTGTAGAAAGTTTATTCACCGGGCTACACATCGCGATTGTTATCAGAGAAGGAGAGAGGTGGTACATGTAGGTGTTCATGTATTTCAAAGCACTCTAGAGAAAAAAAACGAACAAAAACCATGAGTGTTATTCTAACACTATGGTATCACTGTCATTTGAAAACACTAATTGTGTTTTCAAAATCTAATCAAAATTTATCGAATCTGCTGCATCATCCCACGAAGTCTAATTACAAAGGTGAGATTTGTATTTAAAATAAAATCAATGATGAACCTCTGTTCTACACCAGTATAAAGTCATGACTCCATTATGTAATTTCAAGCCCTTGAAACATTTTGGAATCATTCCAATTGAAATCAAATATTTTTACATTATAAGCTTTACTCAATTTAAGCTCAGTCATGAGGTAATCTCTCTCTCTCTCTCTCTCTCTCTCTCTCTCTCTCTCTCTCTCATAAAATGAAATGAACCATGATTAATATACATGTACTTTTGAAGAGAGATACCACACCACAACACAGTTTCTTAACTATAAACCAAAGCGTTAATATAGAAATCTCTGGCGAATTAATGTAGAGTAGATATGGGTTTTTCTTTTTCAATTATAAAATGGAATTATTGAAAACATGATTGTACTGAATTATTTTACAAACCAGCATACATTTCAATTTTTTTACTCATTATTAGGATATTGTATAAATCAGTAAATTTAGATCATTCCATATTTTTTGAAAGATCTAATCTGTATATATGTCTATAAATACAGTACAATCTACCTGATGGAACTTTAAAATGAAGCCCGGAGACATTGTTTTTATAATTATATGTGAGGCGCCTTTTCTTGATAAAGAACTTTTTTTCTAAAGGACATTTTTTTAACATTATTAGTTTCCGCAAGTCTTAACCGGAGCATCACCCCTATACAAACAAACCCATGGCGAGAAAACAAACTACTCGAGTGAGAACCACCTTCAGATTTTGATTCTGTTTGGAATACAATGTCCCCACCGCTTGTGTTTGGTGAGAATTCTAGCTAGTAAGCAAATAATATCTCTCTTTGTAATGAACACAATTCAATCTACTTCTTTCCCCTGCAGAAGGTCACGTGATGCATTCAATATCGAAGTATTTGTACACTCTCATGAAGAAATGAAAGCACGATTATCTCGTGTTCGTTATCTCCATTTAATATAATATTAACAAGTCGGATGTTATTGGCTCGAAAATCGTCAGTAACAACCAATGTGTGAAAATACCACATTATTAAGAGCTGCAAAACACAAACAGGTACTATTCCTAGAAACTGGTAATCCTTTATTTAAACCAAAATATTAGTTAGGGCGAAATGAATATATAAAAAAAATCAAAATCGTATAAAGAGAATTTTTATGTAATATCTTACCTTCGGATTTTCCTACTATAGGATCTTGTCACAATGCCGATTTGTTTCGATTGATCTCCGCTCACAATAAGTTAGTGAAAGATTTTGTAAACCGAGAAAAAAATGAAGAGAGTTAATTTTGTCAGTCAGAGAACTACAGTGTGGACATCGTAGATCTCTTAGAACATTTCTCACATTCTAATCCGTTTTCCTTTACCACAAGCGGGTACAGAGTGCGCTAACTCTCGTCCATTGTATTTTTCTGAACGCCTCAAACAATTTGCTGCTGTTGAATTTCTGTTGCTTTTAACAAGAGTACGGCGCGAGGAATATACTACTTTTTAGTAAATTCCGTAAGTAAACTTACAATTATATAATTCAAACACAATCCAAGTCTTTCTAATATACACTTGTTTGCGGATTACCTCTAGATTTATCGATTCGCGGGTAAACGCTGAACCAATCGCATGTGCGAGCGGCCAAGAGTTTTGCCTTTATCACTTTCAAAGATTTTCTTGAGCAAAGATTCTCACCTTTTCTCTACAGAATGCGTCCGCTGAAATTAGGAAGAAAAGCTTTAAACACACAATATATATGATACCGTCGGTTTTCAGATATATTATGTAAATCACACTTATCCTCCTCCATTAGATACCTAACCGAAAATCTATCATGCTTGCTAATATTCAATCTCCAATGATGGCTCTGTCAAGTCGGAAGAGAGCCAATAACAATTATACTCAATGTACACATCTTCCGAAAGTGGTATCTATATCAGATTTTATCAGGCACAAGTCACATCATTGAGTGGAGTAAAATTTTGCTATTGGCCTCATATCTGGACGCTGAAAAGGACATCATCCTATATTAATTTGTAGGATTATTTTAGAGGAGAACGCAGTTGATTATCAGAACGTTGCAGGTTGTATTTCGATTATGTGTTCTTTGCAATGTCACATCAAAAGCTATTTTTCTCTAGCGCAGGGATACTTTTTTGTCTATGCAAGTGTCCTTGGAATGGTAATCAAATGTGTATCCTGTAAAGGCCATGGTCTTAAATCCATTGGATTTTAAAACCTTTATAATAACTACAAAAATCTGAATACACCGCACAGTTTCTTGTCCAAGATCAAAAAGAGTCTACATCGATCTTCATAGGTTGATTTCCTTTTAAGTTATTTCAGAATTCTGAACAATGAACATCCATTTCTACTTCGTTAATTGCTATCCTGCTTTTAATGCGCAAAGCTATTCCATGCACAGCCCCGGATATGTAACTTCACTCATGAAACATTTTCAAGGCAGTGACTACATTGTTAAAATCCATTGAAGGATAGATAAAAATTAAGTAAGATGGAAGTCGATATCCTTCGGGCAGACCTCAAATAAAATCATTCATGTATTCGATGTTGAGGAAATTTGATAAACGATGTTCGAGATTGTGCTTTAGGGCGCATCCTATGGAACTCGTGAAAGAACTTTTAACAAGGTTTTTTTAAGTGGGAAAATATATACAAAGGCATCTATTATAACGAATAGAAATTAGTAATGATATTTGAAATCATTAAATAGTCTATCTGATATGTCTTGTTATATATAATGCATTACATAACAATTATATAGTGATACATAATGCGTTGAATCTTGTGTTCCTTGTCAAAGTCTAAAATTAATTTCAACGAACTTCACGTATCAACCATACTGAGACCAATGGATCAACAGAAGAACAACTCTCTCTCTCTCTCTCTCTCTCTCTCTCTCTCTCTCTCTCTCTCTCTCTCTCTCTCTCTTTTAACCATACGTGTATTTAAATCGTAAAACATTATTATTGAATTATTCTTTTTGATGATATTTTCGTTGACGGGAACTAATACCAAAAAAAAAACTCACGTGATAAACTCGCTACTTTTTTCTGAAGATGCTTTTATGTTGACACTTGTTAAGGTCTTCCGTTTCCAACGGAAGACCTTACTATTATTCTGAAAAAATTTCAAATTTCTTATTATTTTTTTTTTTCTTCTAGACGCCAACTTTGATCCTTAATATCTCGCTCGTTTGTTCACCGATTGTTTTGAAATTTTCAGGACTGATAACATGCCGCGTGATGTTGTCGTTGCATATTTTAGTTGAGGAAAATCCCCATTCGGTTTTGAGTTATTCCCCTTTTAGTAAAATTTTACGACTTCTTTTGTCCAGGGGGGTTTAGCTATAACGATGGCTGGCAGAGTCTCAAAGATGGGCTGGTTTGGAAGCTAATACATTGAATTTGTGCGAGATATATTTTATTTATTATTTAAATGCAAATAAAAGGGGTGGTATAGATGTTGAAACAAAGGCAAGAAAAAAATTCAAAAAAATTCGCGTATTTTCCGTGTTAGTTTCCTACCTGATAAAAATTTGTTATAACATGTATTTTAAAAGATCTTGGTCTTACCAAGACCTTTCATTCGGTATACAGAAAAAGGGGCTGGCCCCTATAATTAAGGAGTTAGATGCGTCAAAAGTTTCTTGTCAATAACTTGTAAAGGAATAAAAATTTCTAATGCATTATTGAAGCAAAGTTGTAAAGAAATTAATTTTGAATCCTTCCGTGGTATTCAAGATAATGTTTTCGTAATTTATAGCCAGTATTTGCAGAAACAATTGTTGTCAGTTCGGTCCATTTTTGTGGGGGTGCGCACGTTTAGGAGGTTATGAAAGGGCTTTTTGTAATGCACTAACTGATACATGCAGCGCGCAAAAATAATTCTACATAAAATTCCCAAATGTTTTTATTCATATGTACTTATTCATTTCATAAAGATGAACGTCTTTGACCTTATTTTTGTTGTTTGTTTCATAACTGTGCCCCTTTCTATATTTAGATGCATTACGAGACTCAGGTATCCGATCGATAGACAAGAGTCGCTAGCTGTATTTAGGCCGTCGCCTTGACGACAGTGCATATGCTTGTAGAGCTGGACGTACACATGTTTAACGCCCCACTGTGTTACTGTAACAGAGACATTTTGAATTGTTTCAGTACTGGGAGATGTGTTAATTAAATGGTTCGAATGCATGGTAATTAAACTCAACTTTTCTACAGTACGTATACACGGCCGTCATATAAAGCACAATGTGTATTACTGACATGACAAATGTACGCTGGCAATTTAAACGAACGCGGGATTGCTCCCGATAGAACATTTCTTTTAAAGCAAAACAAAATACTGATTTCCGATGGATATTATATTATCATCGTGGAGATGATTTTAAAAAGTGAACTTAATATTCGTATACGATAATATTTGAATCCAAAGCCGCTATTTTTAAGTAACGGTTATTAGGGATACATGTATTAATTATGACTTGCCCCGCGTTTCACGTTTTTTACTTGCAATGCATCTACAAACGAAAATACCAAACAACCTTCGGCAGCAATTTATAAATAATTTATTACATACTAGTACACAATATTAAAGAGATAATTAAATAAATTGTGCTTTATAATTGTACTCGCTATCTTCCGTGGAAATAATGGCATGGTAAATATGTTGTTCAATGTTCATCAAAAACGATGTAGCCTTAGCAATCGAAAATAATTAACAAACTGTATATTGATAGATTGACACATTAACAAACATTCAGACCCGCAATGTATTTTTTGCAAATTCTATAAAATGTAGACTCAATAAGTTAATTTTTCCGTTTGGGGTATTTTGAATCACATGTGTACGCTATGTGTACATGTACATATAGATTAATAGCCATATAGATAAACACTTTCAGTGTTGAATTTTTAAAAGATATTTTGTACATGCAAAGCAATCCAATGCAAGGGCTATTAAATTCGAACAATGTACATACGATAGGGATCGAACTGATACTGGTTCTGCTTGTTCTACAAATAGCGAATGAAATGCGAAGTATTAGGGTGTTATTTTTTAAACAAATAAGTATTGCTCTCTTAAAACCTTGCATTACTAAACAAAGTATTTCATCGGAAGCATTATTAGTTACCTTAGCTGCATATATGTAGCTCTCCTTCTGGAAAAATTGAGTACCATCCTAAATTGTTCATAGCAATAGCTTTCCAAAAAGTTTGCCTGACTACCCAAATTTATTCAATGGAAGCATGCATGTATCAATTAGACTATCTTATAAGAAATGAAATTTAATTTTCGCTGCGGATCATAAATTATTAAACTGAACGTGCAGAGTTTAGAAGCAATTTCAATCTTTTTCTTCGATCGAGTGCATGTACCTGTATATCACTGGAAATTAAATCATTTCATTATTTTAAATCATTTTAGGAATGTACACGTATCGAATAATCTCAAACAGCCAAATTGAAAATTGAATTTGTTATATATTAGATGCAAAATCAAAGACATTTTGTTATTTCTAACCATAAAGGAAAAGAATATTCAAACACGTACATGTAGCATCGTTATTTGAAAGTGTGTGTGTGTGTGGGGGGGGGGGGGGGGGGGGTTTAGGTTGGCAGCTTCATCAAAAAAAAATCTGGACAAGGAATTTAAAAAATGGGGGATTTTGAAAATCCTAATCCGTAGGTGGGAGGGGGTATATACATTTTAACTTCAATTTAATTCAATTAGAATTACTTTATTTTTTGGTTCCATTTATTACATGCTCCGACAAAAGTGAAAGATCCATGATATCTCTATTTATTATATGACCAGTTAAGAAAATAGAGTGGGTAAGACCATCTACACATCATGTGCTCTGGCCTAACTTGGACTCGCCCACTAATCGGCGAGCCAAAATTATGAATGAGACGTATTATGGCGCGAAGTCTTTCTTTACCATTCACGCAACAGCTGAGATCTCAGATAGATCCATCGGCATAGATCCACTGGGAGGGTGTCAACTAATAACTACATATATTATACTTTGGATTGAATGTTTTAGAAGAAATCTATCGAATTAACATACACACTTAATTGACTAGCAATTGTTAGATGTACATTTACATTTGTACACGCGAGTGAAACCCTTTTCCAGATGAATGAAATCGCCCAATTGATCGAAAATCGGGTCACACGTACCCCACTTCGGCGAATTACTTGTACGTAGCCCCTCCAGTAAATATTCCAATTATATGAATTTATATTTGTTTTAATTAATCCAAACTGATGATTCTTTGTTAATGATGATAATCCAACACCAACTATTACTTACATTGTACTACTTAGACAATGTGTATCATCTTGCGATGACACCTCCCTCTTTTTTTTTGACCTTTCAAATATGGCAATCTATTTTTAAATCAGGATTACACACGTGCAATGTGAAATGCCCTTTTAATTGAACACTCTTGCTCATTGTGCTTATTACATCCCATATAACGTTTTCATCAATTATGAATATAAATGTTGACACATTAAAGATGCATCCTCAGGCAATTATTAATTCAAGCTTGTGGGTCCCCCCCCCCCCCCCCACTTTTTCTCACAGCAACTAATTTTTTTAAAATTTGCTTATAAAAAATTGAATTATCAAGGATGTAAAAAATTTATATAAAAATAAGGAAATTAGGATTGAAATTGGGAGTTTTTTTTTTTTTTTTTTTTGCTTGTCAAGATTTTTTGGATGAGTCTGCCCCCCCCCCCCACACTTTCAAAAAGGATGCTACGTGCCTGCATAAAGATAACAACATTCCGTCATTTTCAAGCCATGATAAACATGATAAAAAGGACTCTCAAAATAAGAAAATAGACGCAAAGTAAACTGCATTCATTGCATATGTTCACATTGTATGATGTGTCTCAAAATTCCTATTTTGGACTCGTCCACTATAACTACGAAAAAATTAATGAATGAGACATCCTGATTCTGGCGCGGAGTCTTGTAAATGAAATTTCCATTGATCTGAATGGATTTTCCCGTGAGGGTCGGGGTACTAGGTATAAAAACAAATTTAATCGTTCAAAGTTTTGAATTGTTAACAACGATATATCAGATCGAATGTTTTAGAGCGATTTATAAATCCAAAATACAGTCATTTTTAATCTGTTGACGCGTGAGCATATGTATTAAGTAGGCGGGCATCCCTACACCCTATTAATTGAAGACAAATGAAATCGCGTCCAGCAGAACTCCCTGGCATTTTAGTGTTTGTTATTATAAATTTATGATTTTGTTTGTTAATAACAATTCAACATCAATTATTAATTAACAATGTACACTCTAGTACGCTTATACACAGTTTTGTTGCGATGACCCCCCCCCCCCCCCTCCCCGGACATTATACCTATTTTTAAATCAGGATTACACACGTGCTTGCATGTGCAGAAGACAATCTGGAACTTAACTGATAACTATATCATCTCTTTGGAGATTTATTTCTCCGTAAGCAAATACGTGTAGTAACTGATACATGCAATTGTGAAAACCATAGAGGAATGCATAATCTGCGCATAATAACTAACTGCTTGATGCAATATTTCTTTTTTCCAACATGTTTTAAGTCAATGATAATATGAAAATATATGCTTGACTTCATATCGGAAATTACTCATTTTCTTTATTCCCCTTTTCAATAAACAAAACAAACCAACAGACCAAATTGATCCAGATAAATAAATTATCAAAAATAAACCTAAAAAACAAACTACACTTTCATCCTTCACCCACAATATTGCCTTTTCGATATTTGTCATCGTGGTAGATCCGTGTAACAATCTATTAAGTAGGTGCTTGCACGACATAGAACCGGCCCTTGCTGATCAACGTTTTCATTAACACATATAAAGGAAAAAAAATATTTAGATTTTTTCTTGGATTTATTTTGATGTAATTAAAAAAAGAGAAGAAATTAGTTCTATAATATATATGCGATGTAAATCTTTTTTCCACGGAATATTTCGTATAAAACAACGAAGAGTAGTATTTTGAAACTTCATTCAAAATTTGATTAGACCTTAAATTGTAAAATGCTAACATTGAAAATAGTGCCCGATTTCTTTTTTTTTTAAGATAAAACTTTATTTAAAAACCTGATTCTTTGAGACAAAATAAATAAACATAATCAGTTTGATATTCTCTAAGTGCAGTTCTGTAGCTCTTAGTCTGAAAAAGAATCGGATGGACGACCTAGGACCCAGATCGTCCATCCAAATTTCTTGAATATTGCCATTTCTTTCGTACGCGGACGCATGTTGGCCGAATACTCACCAAGACTAAATGGTTCGTATTTTAAGTTTTAACTGCGTTTAAAGGTAATATTGGAATTCCGATAATTTTGAAAATGATTAATTAAATAAAAATGGTTAAAATTACCGTCAAATTACCGGCATCGGCCTTCCCCATGCGCGAATCAAGAAGAGTAGGGTGAGGGTTCCAGACCCCACCCCAACCCCCGTAAAATTTCTTTCCATTACATGTACAATATAAAATTACAAAAATATGCCTCGGACATCCCCAGGCAAACTCAAATAACCGTCAGACACTCAACCCCACCCCAGGAAAATTTTTCTTATCTGCGCATGCCCCCTCCCCCCCCCTCAAAAAACAAAATTATTCTTCAGAACCCCCTGTAAAATTTCCAGGATCTCCGCATACATTCTAAAAGATTCATTGGCCCTTGCTTTCGATAAAAAATGCGAGTAAAATGTTTGGTCTTTTTACGTTCATACCGGGCATACCCACTGTGTGATTATAATCGTCGTCCATATTCTGTGTATATTGAGTCAATTATGATGATTCGATAAGTTTCTCAAAATAAAATGCACATGCAAAAAAACAACATGCGGCGAATCAAACTTCAGACAACTTTTAAAGATCTGTATTTGCTTATATACATGTACTTTGTTTCTTTTACACAGTGTTTATACATCTAATATTGCACCATGGTCAGGTATCAATTTTTATATTACGTCACAAGTATGACGCAGCTACGACGGAAGACCTAATCGTTGCTTGCAACGAGCTCGTCTCTAGTTACATTATATCTTTGTTTTTGAAGAATAAAAATGCTGTAATCGTCCGTCAATCATTTGTTCATTCATTTATGCAAACTTTTTGGTTAAATACATACTGTTGAGGTTTGAGTTCTCGTAATATTCATTGTTGCGATCTCACTCGAACCAACAACTTCAATGACTCGTTAAAACATCAAATAAAATGTATCTGCAATAATCTTTTCAAAATTGCAACGCAGAATGTTTAAACTTTTTTGACACAGATAAGTCACGCAATATTTTGTTTGTTCCTTTGTGATTTTATTGTTTTAAAAATGCAATATAGTAATGTATATGTATCGATCTTCTTCTGTGCCAATTCTGGCATTTCTGTTGCACCAATTTTTTTCTTCTTAATTTTCGATGCTCAAGCCATTTCCTAAAACCGTATGTTTAGAGTAACATTTTGAATTGTGGTTATTGGTAAATGACGCTCCAGTACAGCAGGATCACGAAATCTTCAAGAGACGACTTGTCCACACGCAACCCAAAACTCTGTAGTGGACATTTCTAGGTTCTGTAAATTTGTAGCCACCCACCATTTAAGAGACTTGCTACTACTTCTAACATATAATTGATGTATCAGTTGAAGAATTGTTCTTAAACCATGAAAATGATATGTGTCAATGGCCGGTATAACGAATGCATGTACCAAGAACATATCAATGAGAAACCGATAATTTAATATTATCTTCACGAAGCCATATGAATTGCTCTATGTGTTTTCGTATATTCTTCGAGCCCCCCCCCCCCCCCCCCCCCCCCGTCCCTGTTTTTGTATGCAAAAAAAAAACACCAACAAACTTTGCAATCGTAATCAGATGATAGAAACTTTTTTACAGGTTAAGTCATTGAGAAATACGTATATTTTCAGTTTAGAGTGATAACACTGCATACGGCTGTGCTCAGATTGAAAGACAGTAGTAGTTTATATGTAAGTGCTTATGTAAATTTCACACCAAATCAATTCAATGCTGCAAGTTGTTTTTATTTTTTTTTTCAGGCCTGGCACAATGAATATACTAGAATATAAATGTCATGTGTCGAATTTTACGTGCAACACATACGTTAATTTCGGGGAGCTTGTTTTGTTCGTCGTATTTTCCGTTGTCTAAACGAAGACTCTCTGAAATATTTTACCCATCAACGGTCGGTGACATTTGAACTTTTTATGTATATTTCTTTAAGCAACTTTCGATGACAGTTTGAACAAAGAATGAATATATCATCAGGATGAGTTTTATAATAATACTTCAAATAAATTGTATATTTTCAGCTATACATGTTTAACTTTGCCGTTGTGGATGTTCTCTCCTCTTTGGCGCCAATATTACTAAACATTCCTGGCTCAAACAATTTTGAATCTTTAAACAAAGATGATTTCCCTGTTATAAATGCATGTAAACATGCACTTTTGATGCTGTGGTCTTGAGTCCAAGAAGAAAGCAACCATCCCAATGTTCACATCCGTTTGTCACAATCTTTATTTCTCTTATCCACATAACGTGTGTTTTTGTATTTGGGCCTATCAAGTGAGATTACAATACATGTATTAAGCTGAAAACGATATACACTGAAACGTTATTCCAGCGCAATTTCATCAAAAGTTTTCTTTTTTAGAACCCCGAGATTGATTGATCAAGGTTTTTTCCCAAATATTTTTCATATAACAGAGTAAGCCGCCTGTGTCTTGCAAACACCATTGACTATCGATAGAAGAACACTGGCAGTTGCCAAAACTTTGTCAGGATCCTATCAGAGTCGTATCAGCATCGTACATCACTCTTATCGTAATTACAAAGAAGTTGTTTCAAACCGCAAACACGTGGTGTGCATTCACATATAATGATAGTCTTTGGAGTCCATATGGCTAGTTGAGTAATACAAAGCAATATGACGTCATGTGGTGACATATGCCGTCTGTAAGCGACACAAAGTGGTGTTTTTATCTAAACATGTTATTAATTCCCCTTAAGTCTCAATTTATTATTCAGAATGACCAGTATACAATTTTTTAAATGGGTAATGCTGATAATTAGTTATTAAGGAATACCGGTATGTTTACAGAGGTTTTAAAAGTTCGTTGTAGATATGCATTTAGAAAAAAAATAATACATAAACTTTTAAAAAAAAAAAAAGTTAAGACAAGAAAACCATCATCAAAATACTCAATAAACGCACTCTGCACTGAATTTTTCAGAGCTACTTGATCACTTTCGGGAGAACAAAAGTAGAAATACTCAAAATGTTACATTCCAAAATATATTATACACACTTTCACATTTCAAAGGGTCAAATTACTCACCTTAACTACTCACTGCAGTAAAAACTTGATTTACAATATGCAGGCTATTTGCAGAAATATATATTTCTAAAGCACACATGATCAAACCCAAACCCTCATCATATGAAGTTTTTTCTGTCAAAGGACTGTATATTTTATGGGCCTAAAATGGCCCCCTAAAATGAACATCATCATTTTACGGTAATTCTATCTTTTCTTTGTACAGATATATATTTAATGTTTTATATAATGTTCATTTTGACTCAACTGCCCACAATTTAGAAATATGACATCGTAAAGACAACCTTTTCCCGCCAATTTTAGTATAAAACAGCTTGTTTTCAAGCAGTTTTGCTTTCAGAAAACATAGAGCGATTGCTTGAACAAACAAAATATTTTAATCAGCAATGTATCTAGCCAATACTAATAAGTGACAAAAAATGTCCATGTTTAAGCATGCGCTATATATTTCCCATTCATAAAAAGATAAGAAAAATGTCAATTTTTGACTGATTTGATTGAATTATAGAAATAGCGTCACTTCTGATGTCATATTCTGCCTGTGAGTGCAAATAAATCAAATAAATAAGTGAAAAATATATTTAACATCAACTCTTCTAAAAAATAACATAAAATTTTACTGTACCCGTAACATTTTAAAAAATGGCGAATTATGGGAGCCAAATTAAACTCATATCATATAACGTTATAGTTTATTAGACAGTTTTACATGTATTGCAGAATATGTACAATTCGCAATATATAAATTAACTTGCCTGAAAAAGTGCATACATTACTGTAATGTCTTTGGCATAGAAATCAATACGAATGCATTTCTTTCAAATATCGTTGCTTAAGTGTGGTAGAACCATCAAAGGGCTCAATCACAATAAAGCGGGAGAACAATAAATGTGGTATCATCCGGGGCCTTCAATAATTCATACCGAGTTATGAACGGATATGAATTCTGTCTACAGGATCAAGAGAACTGGATTCTTTTGTACTCAAGTCGTTTTTGCACTCATTATACTAAAAAGAAGATCGAACAAAAATGTTTTTGTTGTATGAGGTTAGTGGTTGAATGAAAAACAGAATCCTTTTTTTCTTATTTTTTAAGACCGAATAGTAAAATTGAAAACAAGGATATTTGAGAAGTAACGTAATCACAAATAATCACAAATCAATCGAAAATAAAGGTTGAAATTGTAATAGAAACCCTCGCACGTGATCTATTAAATTTGCAATATTCTTATATACGAGATGGATTTAAATGCTGCATATTATATATCCCCGTCTATAATGTTGAAAATCATTCAATGTCGTTCATAAAAATGCAAATTTCTTAGGTAATAAAGTTTTTATAAGTGTTAAAAATGGTGTTTACTTAAATAACCAACATTTGATAAATTTAGAGCAAAAATGGTTTTAACTTTTAACATTATTTTCACACGTGGCAAATATTTAAAAAAAAAAAAGTAATTCCTGGACAAAGTGTGCATTCTCAAACTTCCTTGTGCATGAGAATGTTAACAAACGACAACGTGTTAAAATGTTATGATTTCTGTTTCTGGAGGGAGAGAGAGTGTTTGAACGTCTGGATTAAAAAGTTTTAGAACAGACACAGGGTGATGATAGCCAGGAGGGTCTCTATTCTTGCTTATGAGGGCCGGTCGCGCTCTGTTCAGTGCTATTTCATAAACAGTCGAGTTTTCTGTTCACCGTACCACTTCTTCGTTGATTTCGGATTTTTAACCACTTGAGATATCTTCTAACATGATTTCGCAGATAATCAAATTATTACAAATTAAAAAAAAATTACGCAGCTGAATCCTTCAATAACATATAGCTCTCTGACGTTCTTTTTTTTATAGAGAGTTCATTTCTATAAATTGAAAAGCTCCTCATGACATTTTGTTAAGCTGATGAATTGGACAGAAATTGTTTTGTCATATGACATATCGGGAAATAGACACACATTAAAACTGAAAGTTCGTTTTTTTTTTTATGATAGTGAATGTTAAAAGTTAAAGGCTTTGAAACAGATATAAAGAACAAGCTTCAATGATCATTTCTAGAAAATTTTATTGTTCACTGTTCTCTTCCAAAATAGACAAAAGCAAGTTAAAATTATCCTAAGTTGAACAAAAAGTAGTATTACATATATAACAATGCTCAAAACAGTTATTTTAAATCAAAGCGAAACTTCACTTTGGAAAACAATTCAAAGTTGATGTATTGAAACGTGAACGTCGATACTACAACAACAACAAAAAAAAACCATTGTACTTAAACGATTCAAATTTTATGAAAAAAGCTATTTTAGCAGACAATTAATAGAACCTCCTTTTTAGAGTTAATCTTTGAGAAAAACAAGAAACCCTTTGTCGAAGTCATAAATATCACGTTGATCGACACTGGTTCTTCTTCAAAGTTGGCGTATGGTACAAAGAGATTATAACAAAAACCTCTTCTTCTAAACAATCCTCCTTTTTCCTCTGCCTTGTTTTTTTTTGCAGAAACTGCCCATGTTGCACAAATGTTTTTTCACAGAATGAAGCGTCTTACATGTGCACTTCCAATGTTTTCTATCTCTCGGCGCAAAGGAAGAACACTTTTTTCTAAACAGCTGTCAAAAGCATATTTGTAATTTTTGAGTAGACTTAAGAAAACCATTTATTCGACGAAGCTGATGAAACCTTTCAAGTGCAGTTTACAAATAATTCTAAGCATTGTCTCCATATACCATATCTAGGTGTCTCGTTTAGGCACACAAAATTGACGTTTTACAGATATACTCCCGGCACTCATAATGAAAACAGTTTTTCCATGCAAAAGTGTACTACACAAATTCCTTCACATACATCTAAATGTAAATTCAAATGTACTATTAAAACTTTATCCGTCAATACAATAACGTTGTACAGTACACATATATGTAAGCCAAGACATTTCAAAACATGTTTTTTTCAGATTTTTTTATCATTTTTGTTCTTAAGTTTTTTTTCAGATTTTTAGTCATTTTTTTTTTTAAGTTTCATAATCTACATTCTTTGTACAAATAAACCGATCGATACCTTCTATTATACGCTCTATATGTGATGCTGTCAGATAACATGATTCAATTTTCAAGAGATCGTTTTATTCCTTACACAATATTATTTCATATTTTAACACGAAAATACAAGTAAAGTTATTTAAAGAAAACTACTACTGATGCTTCGTGAAGAAATTCGACTACTGACTGGCATGTAAACACACGACGCCTGGCGACTGTATCTCATCATTAAACTAGATCTAATAAGGGTTCGATAACACACACAAAAAACATCAATTATTAATACCATTCTATGTGTAGATATGATGAGGATTCTCTCAGTCTGTCAGGCAATCGTTAAAGATAAGTATCTTGATGGTAGGTATAATCAAAGATCAAAGTGATACAGCGGGATGTAGGCAGAGAACAAACAACTTTCACATGAAATTGATTTTTGCTTTAATCTTCATTGGGATATTCTCAGTTTGATTTTTTTAGAGGATGTGTTAAAGATTTTTATAAGCTTAATTGATTGATGCCATTTTTGAGATTTTGTATGTATCTTTTCTGTTTTGTAAAAAAAAAGGATTCGGTTTTTACATATGTTGGTTCATGCTTGGCTACAGGGCCTCTAAATTAACTCACTTGGTAGCACTGTGTACACTGAAAAATTTTTTTTTTTGGTTCAAACCATTAAAAACATGTAGACTGTTCTTATATCAAACGTTCCGTAGGTCGGGGACTTTCCAGTGAAATGCGAACCCTTTTAGCGCCTTTTTGTTGTTGTTTGGCTTTCCTTTTGAGACAAACGCAATACAGAAATTATTGAATATCTTTTATCCATTTTTATTTTTATTTTATAATTTTTGGTGACATTCTAAAGGACAAAAAGGCTATGCTAATTTTCCCGCCTTTTCGACGATCAACCGGAATTCCGAAAAATGAAATGTACTCTATTGCAAGAGCCTGAGAAGTTACGTTTGGCACAAACAGCTAATTGTATCAAACCTGCATAGATGGCATTAAATATTTTCGTATTTTTTGACATCTCCTTAATAACTGGAACCATTGTTCGTCTTGTAATTGTGCAAAACACGTGCAATCTACACGATCAGCCATTTATCCCAGCTGTAAAGTTAACAATGTTCGGCACATGTTGCTTCACGATATGAAATTTGCTTTTGTTAATTGATTTGATTTGAACATGACAAAAATTTATTTGTATCAGTGAAATTGAATTCTGTCTTAATGATAGAATCTTATTTCTACTAACTAATTAAAAAATGTTGAATGTTTTCGGCTTTCAATAAACATGATGCCGTAAAAAGATGTACAAAAATTATTATCTATTTTTATATAGGTACATAGACTCTTCGATAAGGGAGATAACTTACATGGGGTTTAAATGGCTACTGTTCTATGGTTAATATAATTATTATTTTTTCTGATAAATGAAAACACGAAATACTGTTTGCAGCCCTCATTAAGGTATGGATTTTTGATAGAGTACATACCGGTAATTCCAACCAATTAATAGCCACTACTCAATTTTACGGGAAGATTTCAACTAATTAATGGTTATTACTCATTTATAAGTCACTGAAAAGCTCATTTCGATGATAACTAAAATTTCTCGACATTGTCCCCAAATATAAAGTTTTAGATGATTTCACTGATACAAAATAAAACAAGAGGCCCAAAGGCCTTGACAGTCACCTGAGTACCATAACCTTTAGATTCACCTGTCATGCTTTGTACGATCGACGTAATAAGTCGTACGTACAAAAATATTAATTAAGTCGTAAAATGTAGATTCTTAATTGTAATTAGGATATACATATT
Source organism: Magallana gigas (assembly GCF_963853765.1). Classification (NCBI taxonomy): domain Eukaryota; kingdom Metazoa; phylum Mollusca; class Bivalvia; order Ostreida; family Ostreidae; genus Magallana; species Magallana gigas. The sequence goes on from NC_088859.1 coordinate 24,893,636, forward strand.
TACCAAGTCGTTTTAAATGAGAAAATGTGTCTTACGAGTCTTTCGAACAAGAATAAGAGTCGTAGTTCTGTCTTTAAGTGTATCGTTACAATTCGTTATTTAGACGAATTACATACACCTTACGTCAGGGAAGGGGTCTTTTCTGGTTTTCAACATGTCAAAAGTAAATTTGACTAAATGTTCATTAAATCAAGATGAAAGAAAATTAAAATATCATATTTAAGTTTCCCAAACGAAATGGAGACTTATTGTTTTTGTGCGGTTTCTTCTTCTTTTTCTTCTTTCCCGCTCTGAACTTGTCCGCCCCGTTTCTTAGAGATGGCTGAACAGAATTGTACAAAACTCTAGGATACGATAGGCCTACATATCTAAATGTGCACGCTAGTTTGATTTTTCTCATTTGGGGTTGGCAAACCACTTCTCTGGGGGGTCAAAAGGTTGTGGGGTCTAACATGAAACCGTATGGGAAAAATCTTAGACTCTATTGTAAATGGTTATAACTTGAATACGGAAAAGATAATAATATTTGTTTTCAGAATCATATATTGACTGTTACAGGGTTTATAGAACTGACCCCTGGGGTCATCCCCACCCCCCACCCCAGGAATTGGAAATGACCATCTATCTCAGAAACTGTTAGAATCCTGACCTCTAAACCATATATATTCTTGTTCCATGTGTTAAGAGGCATCAAATGGTATGTAGGTCATGGGCCCCTGGGGTGGTCCTGACCCCCCCCCCCCAAACAGGAAGTGCACAAATAATTTGAAAATGGTTAAGATCCCCACCCCTTAACCATATATACAGCTGTATTCTTGTTCCACGTGTTAAGGGCCATCAAATGGTATGTAGGTTATGGGCCCTGGGGTGGTCTTGACCCCTCTCAATCAGTAAGTGCCCGAATATCTTGTTTTTTTACTATCATACAATAACTATATTTTTGACGGAAGTTTGGCGTAGGAAAATATCACATGTTTTTGCAATTCAAAAAGACTGTAAAGTCCTGAGTCTATTTAGCAATTTTAAAACAATAACATTAATGTTGGATTTTTTTCATCTAATGTGAACTAATGATAAGATACTTGGGTTTCAGAATATGTTTTTGAAATATGATTTGTCTATCAAATTACATTTTTATTAGCTTTTTTAAGCCCTCATTCTATAAATAGATTTGCCATCGGACAGGGGTTCAGGCTTTTTAATTTGAGGGGGAGGGGTTGACAATATAACCATACAGTGAACATTTTTAGGTCACCTGAGTCACTCCGGTAGCCTTTTTGCTGTTGGTCTATGGTCCACTGAACTAAGGTGACCGTCAAGGCTTCTGGGCCTCTTGTTTAGTTTATGCGCTTACCTAACACGTGTCGCGGAACAGACGTTCCTTAAATATCCACGTGGTGACTTGGTTCCCACGAAATAAAGCTCGCAATAACTAAATTAGGGACGTAATGAATTTTGATTATCGTCGTCTCTATGAGTGCACTTACTATAGCGTGTGAGTAATCAGCTGCCTTTTATTTTAAAGTACATGTATATAGTCAACGTACTCATGTAACAACAACATTTCAATTCACACAGTTTTCAATTTTGATTGTTGAAATTTTAGTTTCATTTAAAATTGAAGATTTCTTCAAATGATAATGATTCATCTTTTTTAAATTATTTGATTATTGTCTGCATTATCGTCAGTTAAGTTAACATTAAAGTATACGTAAAATACTTTTTTCTATATGTATCTTCTTGGTATAGGTACTTGCTTATAAATCTTTAGGTGTATGCTGCAACATCAATTTCCGCACATTTTTGATAATATTAATCATTCATGAAAGGTGGGTAGCTCTAAATGCTATAAGCCTGTGGCAGCAGACATGTCACATCAGCTGTAAGATATTTCAGTCACATATACTGCACAATGTCCATTTTCTTGGAACCACCTAATGGGTCATTCCATAAAATAATCACCTCACGGAGCGCCTAAATAACACAAAACCATCGTTATCAGCCGTCACAGTATTCCTTGATAAATACCAACAACTCTATATAAGTATTAACGCAACATGAGAATGCAAGACGCGATGTCCTTTGTCGGCCATTGTTGATAGATTTGGGTCCGAAAATCATCTAGGGACTGATACATCATCAATATCACAAAAAGCAGTGTGTCTTCATATGAATTCCTGCCATTTTCACTGGCCGTATAATTTAGAGAACTCTGGGATAATCAAGGCGATATAAGAAGCGCCAATGATGAATAGTGATCTTCCATCACAAGGATTATAATGAATCTTATAGTCCAATTATAATTGCAGCTATTCCGCCATTCCATATGTCAGATCTTTAGTTGAAAGAACCGGTGCCATCAAATGACGTTATTTGAATCAATCAAGTAGTAAGATATTTCCGAAAGAAATATCATGGATATTTTTATAGTTTAATTTTAGGAAATACTGTGTTTTGTACGAAAATAAATTCAACAGTTAATAGAAGCAGTGAAAACGGTTGTTGAGTATAGAAAGGATCAATATTGTATTTTGCACTTTATAGTGTAAAAGTGCATCGGAATAGTCATGTTTCAGTGTCTGTTTCCATAATAACATTACTCGCAACGTAGTCCACCCTACATTTCAGTAAACATTGTGTTCTTTATTAGTAACTGAAGAAAGATGTTAACTTGGGAGTAATGTGAGCAAAATTAGGGGAAGAAGTTACTTGGTATAGATAATGGTGATGATAATTATGATATCTTATATGAAGTTCATTTGATTTAGTTTCGGCTGAGCTAAAATTATATCCTTTTAATTTATGTTTTCTCACGTAACGATGTATTATTGAATCATATCTCCTCAATTAAGCAATTTTTTTATGCAATTTCGAACTTACATTTTTCTATTTAATGATCTAATCCGAGCTTATGAAACAGATTAATTACTAGTATAAATCATATTACTAAATAATAATGATAGATTGCACGAATTCAATACGTAAATAATAATACCGGTATGTGGTTTTGAAAATTTGTTCTATGCGTGTTTTATCAAAAATCAGGTTATTGACACTGCAAAGACTTGATTGTAAGGCGTACACGATATCCCAGTGCGTGTCGTTGCCGCGTTCATCATCTTTTGTCTTTCATTTCAGTGAACACATTACCTTCTACATTTGCGAGGGGTATTAAGAATTTCGTGAACTTACGACATAAAACAAAACACAAAATACTCAGTTAATTGCAATGAATTTTATATGCTCTAAAAACAAATTTCCGGAAGTTTAGAATCTTTAAATGCAATGCATGTAAAAGCCAAGTATTCACTTTTATTTATTTCACGTTCAAGTTCTCCGGCACAAACTCCGCAGCAACTTACGTTATGCGACATGATTGAGCAAAGTTATATGGTTAGAGTATTATCCCATGGCTTTTAACAATATCTGATGTCTGGAAACTCACGAAGAGTTCCTTATCACATGAAACAAAAAAATGAACAAATATTTTATGTCCTGAAATTAATAGGAACGCAAGAAATTCCTCTATCAGCGTAGATCTTGCTCATAACGTTATGTACGACACATTTCCCCGTAATACTTCAAGGGCGATCTGTTTCAGCCATCTAATGATTATGTCTTAATGCAAAGAAGCTGAGTAACATTTATTAGACGTATATGTGTTATAAAACAACTGGTCCCAGGTAAGAAATTTCGTGAACAATAGATAAATCTCCTCTATAGGTCTACTTCATTTATTTTCAATATTTCCAGGTTAAAACATTTTTTTATTATTATTATTATTATAAACATAAAATATAACTTATTAAAACATTGATTTTCAATTCTTACTAAAGTCCATGCCACTATTGCACAACATATAGGTTTCGATATCGATTGAGAAATAAACAGCAAATCGAAAAGTTCACCGGCATATAAACTTGGTTTGTCACGTGATCATGTCCTGTGAAGCCCGAATAGCTTTGCAGAAGTTTAGATTATGTACATGTACCAACCAAGTACATATCCCGGTGAACTGTTTTAAATATTGTTGTTTATTACGTACTTATATTTACGTTTGAGAAAGGCAAAAAGGTCAGAATTATAAACAGGACCGTGATTTTACTTTTATAATATTACAAAGTTTTAACATCAGACAATATTGATACAGGTAAGCGCGTGTGGCGATCATTGTGACATCAAATTATGACCTTTTGATCTGTTAAAGGTTTACAAAGAAATGAAGATGTTTGCTTCTCTTTGGATTGATGAAAGAAAACATATTTGCAAATGTAAATATTTTAAAATGTTTTTTGATGCCGTTTTATTTCAGTTTAAATGAAATGGTTGGTCACTATGGATGGTACACAATTAAATGTCTGAGCAATCCAACGACCAGAGTTGGTTTCAGGCAATAGAACACATTAAGGAGCTGTTCCCTGCTTTTAGTGTTCAAAGTTGTACTAGTATATGACAGAAGGGTTTCTAACCATTACGCCTTCATATCATTGTAAAAAAAATACATGCACCTAGATGACCTAAATGATAAAATTTAATAACTATAGTATAAGGATAGTAAACCAGACATGTTACAATGATCTTTTAATCTTGCAGCAATTAAAATGATAAAATTGCTAACAAAAACCTAAAAAGAAAACATTAAAATTCAGAAAACTATTGACCAGCAGTTCAATAGATCGGTTTCAATAGTTAAGAAAAACTGAACACACTTGAAAATAGACGATAATAGGTAATCTGTAATAAAACAACAAAATCCCTTTAATTAGGTTGTAAGAATAATTATTGAAAAAAACATTCATGTTTGCGTTACAACGATTTAGTGTCAGTTCCTTCTAAAACAATATCATGATTGATTAATCACCCGTCATTTATTATATACTGGTAATTAACGATCTCCGATCCTCAGCCATGTCCGATAACTCTGAAATATCCGGATTTTTAATTTGTACCATAATTCAGAATTTTTTGTAGAAAATTTAATTAGTCCTCTGGTGTTGATATTACGATCAATGTTTCAACGAAATGATTGGTTTAGTTGTTCCACGGAGATAAACTACAATGTAAAGGGGTTTGAGAAACTGATGCATCGGTACAACTTTTTTTTTTAATTTGATCTCAACTTGTATTTTTATTCCATTATATCCACTGTGTGCAAATTTGCGATACATTTGTAAAATGCATGGAGACAATCAATAAATTTCTTATTATTTCATTGCCTTTGCAAAGTTTGAAGGAAAAATAACATTTTTATGATAATCAAATACTTTGGAGATGAGGGTCGGAGGACCTTAGCTTGTGGCCTGGGCTGCTTAATTGCTTTTCTGTAAATATCATAGTAAATATTACATTATAAGAAAGTGGATACTTTTAGCATGCCAAAACTCACAAAATATGTATAAAGTTTGATGAAAAAAAAAGGATTAAGAAATCATTCTTTGAGTATTATGATGTGATCAAATACGGCTGTGGTGATAAAATCCGATAAACCCAAAGATGATAGATTTGATCACCCCGACCGTATTTGATTTCTACATAATATTGAAAGAATGATTCCTTATTACATGTACTTATTTTTAGATAATTCAGCAATTATACGATTAACTATTAAGATAGTCATTGATGAAATGTATTGGACTATACGTTACAGAATCGATTTGTATGTTATTGGAGACAATGCCACTGTAAAATGTAAATATAACCTACATTTTACTTATTACTATATCAGCGAGACTTCAAGCATCAATACAAGATCGAAACAGCGAATGGCATTTACCGTAATCACTGAAAACAAAGACATGCTCTTGAAGTTTTATAGCATATTTCCGTAACAGAAATAGAGTATAATTTTAGCTTTAACAAGAAAACGAACATTGAGTTTCTAGTTCTGGACTTTCTAATCGATAACTACTTTAACAAACGCTGCCTGTTCATTCATGAAGATTTGATAGAAAAAGACAGTAAAATCACTTCAATCGGTTTCAAATGGGCCGCAGTCTAAATGAAATATATCAGATTTGCGGGTCAATCAATATGGTGGATGCCGAAAGTGAAAACGCTGTCTTTTGAATGTCGTGATCAAAGTATAAAAATGGTGGCACTGCAACTGCTTAACTGCGGGATAATGAAAAAGAACAGTATTAATCAAATCTGATCATCATGGCAGAGTCCATTAGAACAAGATATATGACAAAGACACAGCCGATAGAAGCAGGAGACATCATTTCAAAACAGGCTAAAACCTGGTCTAAGAGATTTTGGTTAGAGAAGAGTAATGATTTTTTACAGACTACACGACAGTAATGGGTTTACATATCACAGCACACTGTCCCACTTTAATGGGTGAAAAATAATATCCGAGTCGTCAGTCGCATGTTTGATGAAGACTTGTACCAGCAAAACTACTGTAAAACATAGGAAAAAGTATTTCCAATAGCTTTAATTTTGTTATAATTAAAAAGTCATACTCAATTTCAAAGATATGCTCTACCTAAACACTTCCTAGCTACTGGTCCCAGTGTTATCAAATCTAAAGCTTCTTTCATAATAATTTACATAGCCCAATTCATGCTTGTAAAGTTGTATGTTAAATTTTCATGATTTTTCAGCTTTTTAGGCCTTCCCCTGCCAATTCCGTGCAAAGGGTTGACCTTCCGTACCATGTGCATGTTGCAACATCACATGTCAGAAACTTACCGCTGTATAGTTTACAATGTCCCATCAACCTACTTTTCGTGTTATTAACCCTCCCGTCTATAACTTGCAATTTCACTTTGTAAAGTCAACAGAACAGTCATAGCCGCAGGTTTCGCATTTTACTTCTGATTCTTATGTACCTAACATATGGGACCTACGTATTGCATATTATTTTCAACAAGAGACATCCCTCTAACTAATGATAATCATTAAAAATCATTTCATAAATTCGAGCAACACTCATAAGCCTTCAAGTACAGCAATTCTCAATTTTACAAAAATATTTTTTTGTACTTTATCCGAAACTGTCCCTTGCTACCTTTAACTATATTAGGAATAAATGGATGATACCTCTACCATTGCATACCATTCTACCTCAGTGCATTGTACATATTTCAAAAGTATGATAAAATTCAATTTGGTCCTGAAGGGGTTTTTTTCATGAACAGGAGGACCCCATTCTATTGATTTGATATTGATATGCCTACTGAATTTGCAACTAAAGATGAATTATATCTAATTTTAAGATAAATAAAAATGTTTATTGCAATACATCTAATGATTTACCTTAAACTGAAAATATTCTTAATGAAAAAATTGTTCTAAAAGACATATTGAAGAAAAACATTATTTTTGTCGAACAGGTTTTCAAAATTTAACTCTAAAATGTATTAATATATCAACATAATACGATAATATATCGTTTAAGGGAAACTGATTTAAAAAAAAAAATCCGACACCATTGGACCTTTTTAGCTCACCTGAGCCAAAGGCTGAAGTGAGCTTTTCTGATCAAATTCTTCTTCTCAAGAACCACTGGGCAGATTTCAACAAAATTTGGCACAAAGCACCACTAGGTTAAGAGGATTCAAATTTCTTCAAATGAAGGGCCACGCCGTCTTTAAAGGGGAGATAATTGAGAATTATTGAAAATTTGTTGGAATTTTCCAAAAATCTTCTTCTAAAAAACTATTCGGCCTGAAAAGCTTAAACTTGTGTGGAGACATCCTCAGGTAGTGTAAATTCAAGTTTGTTCAAATCATGGTCCCCAGGGGTAGGGTGGGGCCACAATTGGGGGATCAAGTTTTACATAGGTATATATTGAGAAAATCTTTAAAAATCTTCTTCTCAAAAACTATCAGGCCAGAAAAGCTCAAATTAAAACGGGAGCATCCTCAGGTAGTGTAGATTCAAGTTTGTTCAAATCATGGTCTCCGGGGGTAGGGTGGGGCCACAATTGGGGGATCAAGTTTTACATAGGTATATATTGAGAAAATCTTTAAAAAACTTCTTCTCAAAAATTATTCGGCCAGAAAAGCTTAAATTAAAGTGGAAGCATCCTCAGGTAGTGTAGAATCAAGCTTGTACAAATCATGGTCCCTGGGAGTAAGGTGGGGCCACAATAGGGGGATCATGTTTTACATAGGAATATATAGAGAAAATCTTTAAAAATTTTCTTCTCAAAAACTATTAGGCCAGAAAAGCTCAAATTAAAATGGGAGCATCATCAGGTAGTGTAGATTCAAGTTTGTTCAAATCATGGTCCCCGTGGGTAGGGTGGGGCCACAATTGGGGGATCAAGTTTTACATAGGAATATAAAGAGAAAATCTTTAAAAATCTTCTTCTCAAAAACTATTAGGCCAGAAAAGCTCTCATTTAAATGGAAGCATCCCCAGGTAGTGTAGAGTCAAGTTTGTTCAAATCATAGTCCCTGGGGGTAGGGTGGGGCCACAATAGGGGGATCAAGTTTTACATAGGAATATTTAGAGACAACTTTTAAAAATCTTCTTCTCAAAAACTATCAGGCCAGGAAAGCTCAAATTTGAGTGGAAGCATCCTCAGATAGTGTAGATTCAAGTTTGTTCAAATCATGGTCCCCGGGTGTAGGGTGGGGCCACAATTAGGAGATGAATTTTTATACAGGACTTTATAGAGAAAATCTTTTAAAAAATTTCTTTTAAAAACTATTTGGCCAAGAAAGCTCAAATTGTCGTGTTACCATCCTCAGATAATGTAGATTCAGGTTTGTTCAAATCATGGTCCCTGGGGGTAGGGCGGGGCCACAATGGGGGATAAATTTTTATATATAGAAAAAAATCTTTAAAAATCATCTTCTCAAAACTATTAGGCCAGGAAAGCCCAAATTTGAGTGGAAGAATCCCCAGATTGTATAGATTTAAGTTTGTTTAAATAATTGTCCAGGGGTATGGTGAGGCCATAATGGTGGATGAAGTTTTACATAGGTATATATTGAGAAAATCTTTAAAAATCTTCTTTTTAAAGACTATTTGGCCAGAAAAGCTTAAACTTGTGTAGAGGCATCCTCGGGTAGTGTAAATTCAAGTTTGCAAAATCACAGTCCCTAGTGATAGGGCGGGGCCGTGATGGTGGTTTGAATTTTTACACAGGAATATATAGAGAAAATCTTCAAAAATATTCTGGGAAAGTTTTCGGTCCAAAACTCAGTACTTAGAATGAAAGCACAGGTTTTGCAGATTTAAGTTTGATGAAACCATGATTCCCTATAGAAAAGTGGGGCCACGAAATGGGGGGGGGGGGTATATATATATAGGAATAGAGAAAAAATCTTCTTACAGGTACAACAACAAAAGGGGCTTGGTATTTACCAAAAAAAAAAAAGAGGTGAATAAAAATTGGCATATTTTCAATTTTTGTTAGCAAGATCTACTGTACTTAGTTGTCAAGATATTTTGATACTGTAATGCTAATTTGATCAGAATTAAGGCAATTGTTGCTCAGGTGAGCGATGTGGCCCCTGGGCCTCTTGTTTGTTTGAACAGCGCGGTTTCTTATTTACGTTCAGTTTGCGTCGAGTTTTTTTACAGTGACTTTAACCTATAGGTTTGAATACCATTGATATACAAGGTAAACTGATTTTAACTAATGCTTGTAGGCAATAGCAAGTTTGAAAACGGGATAAACCAGTTGTCTTTGATAATTATTAATCATCCCCACCTACACCCGTTAGAGAAAGAAATTTAAGATGACATTTTAAAAGTTCCAGCATCTTCAGTTGCTAGACTAAAAAAATGCCCCACAATCTTTTTTTAATCAGCATAATCGGTGTTTGTGAAATTCCTGTGTTTACGTGTATGGCCACGTATCTGCTGTATTTGCGAATTTGAAAATGTTAACTGCATGTACATTAAGGATGTTCACTCTTTATATTTTTGTAAAATTATGCCTTACCAACATATAAAATCAAGGAAAGTAAAACTTAAAGAGGTGAAATCGAAAATCGTTTTGGGAATGGCAAAGAGATCGTTGATCGTTTAATTGGACGATTACTTTCTTTATTATACTCTTTGAAATTTGACACTACGTGCTGCAATAAATTGTGCAAGTGGGAATTGATCCGAGTTATGAAGTAACCTTTCAGCAACAGAATAGCTATCGGATTATCATAGATACTTGATTACAAAAGATACTTGTTGGTATCGTTTAAAACTCGTGCCTCTCAATTCCATTCTACTTGTTGCTTAAAAAAGGAAAACATTGAAGTCAAAATAAAGTTAAGTATTACAAAGTGATGAACAACGTTAAAGTGTTAGGTATTTTGTCATTTCAAAAATCTTAAAGCCAACTTTGATATATTCTTTGACCAAAGCCAGTATTTTATGATTCATTTCCCCGACAATTTTAAAGCACAAGTTGTCCTTAAATGGATAAAGTATTATTGATTATCAAATCAAAACCTGATAGTTAAATGATTACTAATATTGTGTAGTATAGTATAATATAATGTATTGATATTGTATATTTTACATTGTACATGTATATATATGTAATGGTTTTGTGTATTCGAAAATAGCTCCTCAGAGCTAATGTTTATTTTTGTAAAACCCGACTTTTCATAAATATTATCTATCTTATCTTACTAATCCATACAAAGTATTACGGAATAACAGTGTTAACTTGATGTATTTGTGTACAAAAGCACGGTTGAGATTGAACCATATTATTTAGATCAACTGGTGTGTACATTTTAAGCATAATGACCCTTTTCTATTCTATATACATGTACATGTAGTTATTGGTGAATTATGTTTATCGAGATAGACGAATAGTAGACAACTAAAATGTATGTGTATATAAACAATACAACATACAATTGACGAGCTAGTTAACATAATTCGATGTATCCACGAGCGAGATAGTTACGATAATAGGGAAAGGAGTACCAATTATTTTTCAAATTGATCTCTAGAAAAACCTTGATATCTAGACAAACCTTAGGTTCTCAGTACTTTTCAGCCAAATTGTTGGTATCATTCCAAGCCCTTTCAGAAAATGACAAGATATGTAGGGTCCCGAGTCGCTTACAGGTCTCAATTGCAGTTGCGTTACATTGGAAATTGAGATGTAGTTAAGTTTTTAATCTAACAGTTGTATACAACATACAGCGATCGGTAGTAAATGACATTCTACATAATAAAACAACCCCATCCCTGAAATTTTCTCTACTGTCTTTATATTCTCTAAATTAATTCCCCCATTCCAGCCAATCGCGTAACAACTACCAATTTCAGATCTATAACTTTTCTCTTATGTAAACATCCAGGGGTTTGGCACTCTCATTCCTTAAGTAGCAAATAACATTAAAAAAGAGACTACCGTTCTTTAAGCGAGTCCCTTGTTATATTAAATACATTTTAATTAAAAAAAAATATTCTAATTTAATGGAAACTGCATGCACAAAGTTTTGAATTTGCAACCAAAGTATTTGTACGTATATATAGAGATGATAAAACGGGTTCAGAATAAAACGACGGATATTTTTAGGGGGCCTATGGGGGAGGGGGTGCGTAAGAACTAATTAAAACAGCAAATATCTTTATTTTTTAACCATACGTAGCATACATGCCATAGTATTTTTGCGAAGTTTTAAGTAGACTTACCATCGTCTTCTTCTTCTTCCGATAAAGTGCAGGACTCATTAGAGTATCATCGCACTTCTTATTCTTTTTCAAGCAATCTCAAAATATGTGTTAATTTACTGTAGGAATATATAGGAAATTGTCATTTTCCGTATTTACGGTCTAAACTTATTTTAAAGAGATCTGCTGTGACCGTCTCATTGACTTGGTTCAGTGTTACTGCAAAAAGGTCTGTTTAAGGAAAGTATTCACCAAAAGGGTTAAATGGAGAGTATATATATATCCTTCAAAAAGAGATTTTGTTTGATCTGATATGACCTTGACACTTGATTCATTCAAGGTCCCTGTATATTCTTTGATCAAAGGCACCATGTGGTTGAAGTATGAGCAAGATTAGAGCAAAAAGTGGGTATGTCATAGTCTATTAGTCATAGTCTAGTCATCTCATAGTCTATGTGAGGTCTAATGGAGAACAAACCGATTTTAATCAACAAAAACTTGGAGAGATGACCCACTATACATAAAAAATGTCATGTTGTATCCCAACAATTGGAACGTTTTGAAAAAAATAATACAAACCGGTAAATTCGTTGCCAAATTGACACATCGTATTTAAACAGCCTACTTTGCTTAGTCTGAAATTGCTCAGTGGTTAGAACACCAGACATAATTTAACCTCATATAGTTAGTGTTTTTATGTTGTGAGTTACATGTAGATACCACCAAAATTTAAGGCAATTTTTTCCTTATCTTTTTTTTAAATATAATAAAAACTGAATATAATTAGAATTGGTGCTTTAGCAAACTTGTATTATAATATATTTGATTACACTTATTTGAAAAAATAAGAAATGCAAAATTGTATTTCACGACTTAACCAAATGGGCATTTGCGATATCTTATCCCCCTATTTTCTTTCAGATTTTGTGAAAATAGAAGGGAGATAAATACAGAGGTAATTTTCTGCCTTTAGACCAATATATTTGATCAAATAACATTGCTATACATGTGCATTGTTCTTTTTTTTTTTTACGACGTCTACACTTTCTTATTTGAGTACATGTACATGTATGGAGTCGCCATCACATCATTTTTATCGAGATGTGAATTTTTTAATAATTCTTTTAAGAATCTTATAAGAATTCGCCATAAAAATAATAAGGCTTCGCTTATGTTTGCATCCTCTACTGTGCTACCAGATTGGTTTTCAATGGCGTTATTATGCAAACACTGGATATGACAAGATTTTAAAATTTCTTCTCTTGACATGAAATAATATCCGTCTCCAGTCATTTAACCTTGTTTACTTAATCTATATCATGTTTGATGTTTTAAAAAAAGATTCCGAAGTAGAATTAAGGGAAGCGTTACAGACTATTTTTCAAGTAATTAACTTAACAGGTTCTTTTTGCTATTAGAATACTGTCATATATTTTCATTTTTTTTTTCAAAGAGAAATAGATAATCCGTTAATATGTGTAGAGAACTTTGTAGAATCAGACAGAATTGCTTTAGCATTTTACTTTTATTTTCCATCGATAATTCTGAAAATTGATGTAAGAAAGTTTTCAAACCCTCCAATTACTTACAAAAAGGGCAAATTTTCCATTTATCTCCAATATTAAAATGCTCTCTTCGGTTGTTCATGAAGATATAAAGAACTTTAGAAAAATACAAAACCCGTGTAAAATGATTATTAAAAGTAGTTTAACAAGTATTGCTGCTTCATAACCTGTATAAAAGCACCAAAGAAGGTATTTGATGTATACTAGTATACTCATATCTCTCAGCGAATATTTTGAACTTTAGAAGCCTGGTGTCAGTCCATGCTTCAATGTAGCAAAAGTTCTTATGACTTACGAGATACTTCGGGCATTGTGAACATTAAAGGTATGAAAACAGACACCGTTTTAGGATGTATGCATTAAGTTAAAAAAAAATATGTATATTCATACGACGATAAATTGATTTAAACTGAGTGAATTGTGAACAAGCCTTTGCTAATGACTTTTAAGGGGATGCAATTTTTTTTAAATATTATTTTAAAATGACAGTTTTATATGTTTATGTATACCCAATGAACCTGGCTTGTGCTTCTCCTCGTGGATCTTTGAAAAATATACAACAATTTCGAAAAAATAATATATAATACATGTAATTACATGTTCACTAATGTGGTCCGAGTTCGGAAGAAAACTACAAAAATATGTTGTTGGGTTTTTTAAAAAGAAATTTCCATGAATAAAACGTCCTTTTCTTAATGTCTATATACGTAATTAGACAAAATTATGTGATGGCGGAATCAATGTCACGTTGTTTCCAATTTTTGTCAATCCAGTAGATAAAACCAAGATTATTAAACACGTACAAAATAACATGATTCATGGGATTTCGTTTAATGAAAATAATTCGATTAAGAAACAATCATAGTTCACTCGGTTTGCTCTTATTGACTTCAGGATGAGTCATTGACTGATTTAGATTGTAATTAAAAAAATTGAAAAATATAAATTCCTCAAATTGTACATCCCTTGCGTAATTTCAGCGTATAAAAATATTATTGCTGTGGATACCAAGCCTTCTTTAGTTTATTTCGGCTCCATGGGATGGTTTTATTTCATCTTTGTCCATGACTTGACATAAATTCTCGCTGTGCAGATAGGGAACGATATCATTCATTTACTGCAATATATTTTCAGCAAGGGTGACGGCTATGTCGACTTCTGCATGGGATGGGTAAGGGGGAACAAGGAAGTGTTTTAATCAAATTGTGTTTAATGGATACTAATAACGAATAATTGGGATTGATACACAAGTATTTTCCTTCAAGTCATAAATATTCTCATGCATACGAAATAAAGAATTCAACGCTTTGAATTGCAGAATCTACTTCTGGACGTTAAACTTCCGAAACGATTTAACCACACCTTTGATAAAAGTTCTGCACACACGCCCGAACTTCAAAATTACTTTAAAAATATGGATTTCTAGCATGTGTGGGACTTGAAAATGACAGAAAAAATTCAAGTTTGGTAGTAAAATATTATTCTATAATTTTACTGTTATTAATGAGATCTAATGTCCATGCAGTGTTCGAACTCGGGACCTGTGGGTCAGTAAAGCAAACCTACACCCGTTTCGTTATAGAGATACAAAACAAAATTTTGCATTATAACCTGTTTCATAAAGGGTTAAAATCGCCACTTTCTGACGTAAAGTTTTAAAATGTAGAAGTCATGGGGTGTCTGAAGAATTAGGCATTTTATTGCATGGAGGAAAGGTTACATGAGCAGACAGGCGACGATTTGAAGAGGCTCTGCGGACATTTAAGCTGAATGATTCAAAGGAAACATATAAAAGATATCCAATCAATAGGCAAATGTCTTATCAATATACAATCGCTCTTTCTTATAGTGGCATTTATTGTTCTTTATTTAATAAAGACATTTATTTTCCAGTACTGTACATTGTAATGAACTACTGTGAATAGGTAATTCTTGCATTTAAAATTTTTCCCACAGTGTTATGTGTACGTCAATTGACTTTTTTTTTAGAATTCTATGAGTGAAAACTAAAACTTTCATCAAAAGAAGAGTAATTACCAAATATACAAAAATATACGAGAACTTTTGGCACCCGTCGGTGAGCCAGAGCCATATGGAACCCAAGTGCACATGTGTTTATATTGCCATAAAATGTACTTACATGTATTACTCTAAATGTTAACGCTTCCATATATAGGATTTTAGACAGAAGAAAAGGCAAATAGGTGAAAATATGAAAACTCGTAAAAGAGACTAAAGATCTCAAAGCGACTGTGTCTACACTGTATTCTTATCAAAGTATTACCGATTCCTTTCCGTCCGACATGCCCAATTTAATACTTTAGATGTCAACTTTCTTTTAATACTCAGAGTTCATCCTTGCTTAAAGACGTAATCATTTGTGGGGGGGATACCACAAAAACGAGATCTCCCATCCATAAAGACTCCGAGAATTTTGCCTATACATGTTTTATAGGAAGGTCTTCCAAACAGGAAAATTATTTTCAAATACTGATTCGAAGCCAACATAAGGTTATCTACATGACAATAATGAAACACAACCCAAATTACCTAAGATCAAAATGCGTATCAATATCTACAATTTTTCTTTTTTATCAATATTTTATCATGTTTCTTATTCGTACTGTCATTTGTGCTCTCCCTTTTAAAAATCATAACCAGAATAGGTACCTATTCAGTAACGTAATACAAATGTGCGGTCAACTGATCCAAATTGATATCGACCAAAATTAGCATCAACATGTTCCATATCATCTTGTGAACGTAATTTAAACCCATTTGAAAACAAACTGCATTTGCTTGCAAGTGCAGTGTCGGCATTGCTGAATCGGAAAAGATTATCCTGATAAAGAACTAGAAAATCCAGTTGAAAATGCTGGCAGTGACTAGAACAAAAGAAAACAATGCACAATATTGCTTTAAACTGGCTTTTTTTAAAGTGTGGCTTGAAAAAGTATAAGCTTGCACAGTAAACGAAATATGATCATATCGTGATTATTTAAAAAAAAAGAGCAAATATGCTATAATTCTAATTTCAATGATGTTCAGGCATTTGTAAAAGAATGACACGTATTTCATTCTGAAACATATTTTGTAATGATCATATTCATAATATACATTAACAAATTAAATTATTATACTTTCATGTAAAATACTGAACTCTGATTGGTTCAAACGCAGTTTATTATCCGTTTCATTATCCTCAGCGTTAGCAACTCACTTGGCAACGGGTAACACAACAAATTGTTACATGCGCGTAAATTATGCGCATAGAGTTCGCTGTAGACTTCACGTCATTTCTAAAGAAGTTAGTGATGCGTTTCAAATGAAGCAAATAAATATAAAAAAGCTGTAAAGTTTTCTTTAAAATTGAGACATTCGTTATAATTAAATAAATACATGAAGTTTCTCTTTGCGAGGGTAACAGTTGAAATTGACACTTCTCGAAAACCGCGTCACGTCGGTTAACAATGGTTTTCTCGGGGGTAATCAATTTCAACTGTTACCCTCCCCAACAGACATTATTTACAAAAAATTTGGATATTGTTATATTTTGGTAGAGTATTTTCAATATTTGCTTTTATTTTATGGCATTAAGTTCAAAATACACCTGCAAAAAAAACTCTGAAATAAACCCAGATTCACCTGTAAAGATAGAAATTTGCTTTAACACTTTCATGGAAAAACCTGTACGTCTTGTAGCGTGCAATACGGGTTCAAATTATGGATAATTTTCCTTAATTGATTCCTACATTTCTTAATAATAACATGAAAATAAATCAACCATTTTAGTACTTAGTTTTTTATTAATATGTACATTTCCTCTACTCCTTGTCTTGTCTGATCACTCAGTTCTTAACCACCATTTCAAACGCTGTTTAAACATACACTCAACAAATTAGTATACCTAAAAAATGTTATTCAAATCGACTGAATTTAATGTAATCTAAAACGATCTTGTATAATTGAGTTCTTCCTTTCTCTAACTTCCAGAACAGCTGCTTAAAAAGTCTGGAATTTATATTCCGTTTAATTTTGCTGAATTATGTATTAGTCTCCAAAACGTTTAAGACAATGTGCAATATACAAGGAACAGTTTTTAAGGAAAAGGTTTAATTGACCCCGATTGACTCAGTAAAATAAAGGAATTCCTATAGCACTAATATACACTATTGTGCCGCTTGCTTATCTTTCAATAAAGTTGAAATAAAACTCTGAATATGGTAATACGATTGGTTTTTTTTTTAAATCTAAAAATCTAAGCTATATTTGTTCCAAACTGTGACATCACATCCCTTGGTCACTTTAATCTATATAGTGTAAGATTGATGTTCTTTTACAAAATCTAATATTTTATATTATAAAGGACAAGGAAGTGGTATAGACTATATCAGTGCGTGTAATGAGAATGTCTCATTTATCACGTATCGATGACTAGATGTCCTCTCTTTACCGTCTTCCATTTATTTCCTCATATAGACAAAGAGATGACCTTGTCCATCTCTTATTTGCAGAGATTGACAATGAAATGTCCTTTGATATTCTACATTTACCATGGACTATTATGAGTTATAATTGTCATAACGAAGTTTTCCTACCCTCTGATTACCTACAATCAGTCGCATTTAGATCTTCTTAGCGGTATATCACGAATCTAATCGAAGTACCTCCGGGAGATTCCATCAAAGAAGAGATAAATTGATAAAGACTTATTTGAAAAGGTCAAATCCAATTATTCATCTTCCAAAACAAGGCATTCCTGAAACACCAATGGACGTTACACTTTCAGGGGTTTCATGAACTAAAATATCCAGTAGAGTTTGACACAGGTTCAAACTCAATGACACGGGTTCAACATCAATGACAAGCCGAGCTTTAGTGATAGATAGAACATTTCTGATATCAAGTTTTGGCAAGGGAATAACAATACAATATTGTAAAATCTGGCTGCTAACTATATTCACTGATATTCCAATTGGCTTATGTTATGCAGCTGCAGCCAACTTGAAGGTTAACAAAATGGTATTTTAATTCAGAACATATCAAACCATATTGGAGAGAGAGAGAGAGAGAGAGAGAGAGAGAGAGAGAGAGAGAGAGAGAGAGAGAGAGAGAGAAAACAGGGGGTATACATAAAGCAAGTTTGAACAACAATTAGATTCACTCATCATCGATATACACCTACCGTTTAGCTCTAGCTGCTCATTTCTGCCTGTCACCATCAACATACTAGTATCTCTGTTCTTCAGCGGATATGTCTATATACCTTTGTACTTCTATTACATTACTCTAACAACTAATTGTTGATCAATTCTAAATAAATGTGTTGTTATCTAAACTCGTTTAGAATTACATGACATTTAAAATTGCTATTTATGAGGAGGGCTGTTTACTATTTAATTTGTATTTTAGAACCATTTTAACAAGTCCTTGGACTTTTGGTAGGATGTAACTATCTTTTTCCTGCGTCAAAACAAGTTAAAAATTAATGACGCTAGTTTCAAGTCAAACATACGCAGATTTCGTAGTCTGAGCTCAAAAGCCAGACAAATCTTGTTGATTTCCAAAAGCCATTGCTGAGTGGCCAGCAATGAAATAGACAGACCTGCGTCATATTGCTGTTTGATCCAACTACCCAAAGTCCAAGCTCCTGTTAAAATGGTTCTAGCTTATTATGCTACTCCTGAATAGCTTTATTCAATACCTTTCAAACGGTATAAATACGAGCCATCAGCTCCACATAGTTTTAAATTTTATATAAACTAAACTATTTATAGTTTTAAACTTATGGTTAATCATTTCAATAGAGCCATTCGGTCGTTGGCCACTATTGTAATCAAAGTACTGAAGATCTGACGGGAGTTGATTTTGTCGATATTTATTTATTTTAAAACCATTGATATGTTATTTTGCATGACAAGTACATGTAGTTTCTAATTTGAATTACGCACATTTTTATAATATGAATTTTTGGACTTTTTCGACAAAAATGTCGAAAAACCCCTATATGAATCATGTTAAATAATATTTAAAGATAAAATTAATTCAATCAAACTATGTATCAGTAATAGAAATATTTCTCGAAAATTGTATGGATCCAAGCAATATTGAACTCTAGTCTCGTTCAACCAAACGCTCGACTGACACCGTAAATCTCCGACAAGGATTTACGGAGACAGCCGAGCGTCGAGTTTAACGAGACTATATTGAACTCTGGCGTGGGAATACATACAACTATAAAAAATATTTAAATTGTTCGTATGATTTAAAATCTGACTATTTTCAAGGTATTTATAAATAAGTTTCCTTGAAAAACAATGCTTTAGCATACATTACATCGAATTTATCGATTATTTTCAAGAACTAAGTCTTGTCAGCAGCAATGATTTGTGCTGAGGTCCAAACACTGTTTCACTTTCGGTTTGTCTGAGTAACTGCATAGGAGAGTTGATTAAAATCAACTCCCAAAAAGCATCTGAAATTGAGTCTACAATAAAGTAAAACTGCAGCTAACATTCAATCATATGTGAGAAAATGTTAGTCTATAAATAAGAAAAGACTACGAAGAGGGTTTTTAACAATTTAATCATCCATATTTTTATCACCATGAGATGTTTGTTTGAAATTACAATGCGAGTAATAAATATTAACTCTATGCTGGCACAAACGAGGAACAGGGAAAAGAAATGGCGTCATTAGTCATAGAGGACATTAATTATACGAAGGCGAACAAGACATGCAGTGACGCAAGCGTCAAGTGAACGACTGCAAACCGTTGATTTGAACATAATTATTTCACAGTTTGATGGTGAAAACAAGTAAAAAGCTGTCATTATGAGAGCAAACCGGGTTTTCTTTTATATGAACAGTATTTATCATCCATTTGTCAACCCTGAATTGATAAACACTACCTATCCAGAGAACTGGATTACCCTAAATGCAATATTCTGCGAGAAAATGATACTTTTATTTTTACATAAATTATAAAAAATCATAACCTAAGTAATTTGCACATCTCTGCTATAAGTACAATTGATCTGCAAAACAACAATTTACTATTTTAAAAACTGTAGGAAAAGTTATCCATACAATAGGGGTACCCATTTGGCAGCCACCCGCCCGCCATTTTCACCATTCCAATAACCGGATTTTTCCTTTGGAAACCTGGATAACAAAAGGAATAGACACAAGTCCTTAAACCTTTGAAGGCCCTTTCCTACATAAGTAGTGAGAACAGTGATGTTTAATATTTAAAACAAAAGTATCAAAGGTCAACATTCATTCACTGTATATTTCCCGATGTGTTACATAGTGAATCTTTCTGTACACATACTTAGCCTTGTCACGGTGTGTGAGCACAAGTATAAACATCTTCACGTGTTTTGAATATATTCATTTTTGCAAGATTAAATGAAATGTTCAAACCTACATAATCAATTTGATATGTACTAATGAAAAATAACCGTTAAATCTTATCTGTTCGTTAATAAAAAAAAAAAAAGAAAGATTTTTCTCGACAAAGTTTCTAACATGATATTTGAGTCGCGGAAGCGAACTAAATAGCATGGAAAATGGCTGTTCCATGTATGTTTCATATCCCTGACTAAGAGCGTATAAAATGGCTTTAAAGTGACGATAAACTGATATTTCAAACAAATAAACATCCAAATGAATATACATGTAAAATCTGCATTGAATGCTTATTTTTGAATGTCGTCGGCAGGCTGTGCAGACAAATCATCATAACGCACAGTATTCAATTGGTGTGTTATAGGACCGACGACATCCAAAAGTAAGTATTCAATGCTTGAATAAATACATTACACATTATAGTGCTTGCAATTACAATGTATGATAGTAATATAAACAGAGAGTGTATACAACTTTAGATAATAAAGACAATAGTTATTAGTGAGTTCAAAAACGACAGGATCTCTTTAACTTAAACATTTGTATTGAGTAATATCACTAAGGGTTAAAAACAGACTCTTTCCTCTCCTCGGGGGAATCTCTTTAACAAAAACTATAGTTTGGAAATAGATTTTTGTATTTGGCAAACCCTTTAGTTTGTTTGTAAGAAAAAAATGTCTATAATATTATACGTAGATTTGAAATGAACAAGATTGAATTTTGGCAGAAGAAATCATGCAGAGCTGGTGCTGTTTGTAACCCGCAGGTAGTCTATGAAGATTAAATAGTTTCTGTACTTACAATGTTGACCATTAACAGTATTAAGTCTGCTAATTATGGTTTTACTATAATTGTACTATTAAGACAACAATGACTGTTCCGTGGCGTCATTTATTGCTCTAAATAAATGTCTTTATTAAATTAATGATAAAGTAGTTATCGTACATGTATATTTGAAGACAGCTTCAAAGTATCAGGAATGGTAACCTAGGTCATTTTACCAGACGGTGACTTTTTTGACTTCAGTTCCAATGAATAGTATGTAATTCTTTTCATTTTACATGAATCTAATTTACTCGGCCTAATTTGACGACGACGTTTTAGGAATTCCCCATTATGATGTTAATCAGCATGTGAAAATATGGAAGAAAAATAAATGAACCATTTGATATATCTGACATTTGTCAAATTCGTCTTGGTCATAAACATAAAAGAAATCAGAAAATCGGAATTATTGTCAAGGAAACCGAGGACCATTATTCAATAAAGAAAAGTACAGACTCCATGCAGAAATTAATGGTCAATTTGAGTGCTTTATGCAAGTAATGCAAATTGACTGAGATGTTATCATGTTGCCATTTTTGTCCAAACAATTCTTTCTTTCTTTTTGTCTTTTTAGCGATTCTTTGCATGAAGAATAAATATTTTATATAACTCATGTTTCACGACAATCTCGAAAATTATGCATCGGAAGGAAGGAGGTGGGGGGGGGGGGGGGGGAGGAGGGGAAGGGGGTAACGATTTTGGGTTGTGTTCGGTTTTGTTTATTTGTTTTGGGGGATTAGTTTTTGTTTTGCTTTTGTCTTACATCAAGGTTTGATGTTGTTTTAAACATCTAAATGATACGCCGTGACACTTTACTTTCACAGACTGTTCCCTTGTTGTCTTAACTTAAAAAAAATGTAACCAGTTCACGACTGCACAATTGGTCATTGGAGAACGTTTCAAGAACTGATATATAGCTCCCTTGCGACAAGACAAAGAATAAGACTATCAACATAATATCTCCAATGACATATATAGATGCATTAATGGCCTCTCTTAAACGCTAGATTTTTGGTTTATTTTCATTTTTCACTTTATTGTAGACAACAAACCAGTGAAACGATACTTTTATGATGCCTTTGTGGCTAGCAATTAATCAGATTAAGGATACTTTAAATGGAAAGATACTTGACTTAGGTTAAAAAAATTGTGATTCTAAGAGAGGCGACACCAGCCAAATTTGCTTGTATACCGCCATTTATATGGAACGCCATAGCTGCCTTATGTGCCTATTTCATGTGAAGATGGTGCTTTATTATATTATGCTGTGGTTATTTCATGTGAAGATGGTGCTTTATTATATGAAGATGGTGCTTTTTTATATGAAGATGGTGCTTTATTATATGAAGATGGTGCTTTTTTATATGAAGATGGTGCTTTATTATATGAAGGTGGTGCTTTTTTATATGAAGATGGTGCTTTATTATATGAAGGTGGAGCTTTATTATATGAAGATTTTTTTTTTTTTTTTTTTTTTTTTAATTTTCCATAATTTATTTCAAATTTCAGCAGAAATACAATATCAAATATAGCTTAAGCATTAGTATTACGCAAGATATAATATATATATACAATCTTTTCCACAAAGACAAGAGACAAGGGATTCACACACATAGTCCAGTCCTTTGAACACCTTGTCTTCCAACTGGAGGACTGCAACCCCAGAATGTGGAATAAAAATTGATGAATGCATAAAGTTACATAATATAATTACTTATAGTAAAGTACATATCATCAGAACATGTAATACTTCCAGCTTTTTTAAGAACACAATTTTCCACAATTAAGTTATTTTTCACAAAATGTTTTAAATTTTCTTTTGACATTCTTTCTTGATTTATTCTACAAGACATTTTGTATTTATAAATTAAAAAGCAGATAAATGACAAAATATTATTCAACCTTCTAGTTTTGACATTATTTTCATAATGGAACCCTAATACTATTATCTTCCATGATATTCCAAAATTAAAGAAATTTCCCACCTCTTGCCATATATGTTTTACTACTTTACAACTAAATAAAAGATGTTCACAGTCTTCGACTGTTTGACAACATTCACATTCGGCTGATACATCTTTGTTCCACTTACTAACACTTAAATTATTGTTAAGTACACTGTTTAATAACTTAAAATTGAATTCAGCAACTTTCTTATCATACATGCATTTTATTTTTTGATTATATATATTTTTCCAAATAATTCCAGCCGACATACCAAACAATTTGTTCCATCTGTTTTCGTATACAGATCTCTTAAATTTCATATTCACAAAAATAGAATAATAAAAGTTACTCTTTAAACATTCTATATTTCTTCTAAGGCCATCTTTAAAGATAAACCTAGTATTTTGTTGTATATTGATGTATTTTGCATAAGAACAATCAAATATTTCTATATAATTCTTAAAACACGTTCTAAGCATAATATACTCACAAAAAATATTATTTTTCTGTTTCATGATGCTAGAAAAATAATTTATGTCATACAAATTCCCATCTGCATCAAAAATATCTTTCACATATAAAATACCACTTTTGATCCAATTTTCAAAGCACAATGGTTTTGATTTGTAAGTAAAAAGGTTATTATTCCAGATAAATTCTGTTAAGAATTCATCTCTCTTCAGATGATTTACTTGTCTCAATTTTTTACATTTGTTTAGAGCAATAAAAACTTCAACATAAAAGTGTGGAAGTTTTGTCATTATAAAAAAGTCTGATTTACTATGTTTACAATCACTTGTTTTTAACACATCATAGATTGAGAGATTTGTTTTATCAAGAATATCAGACAGGGTTCTGAATGTAATGCTTCTGTCGTCTAAAATTCGTGAAATCCAAGATGCCTTAGCAGCTAGAAATTTACTCTCTATATCTACAATCCCAATACCCCCTTCTTCAATTTCGCCAATAAGGGTGTTTCTTTTAATTCTATCTTTTTTCTTCCACAAAAAATTAAAAATGAGTTTTGTCACATTTTTAAAAAATCCAGTATCTGGGTTAGATAATATAAAGGCATTATATACAAGTTTTGATATTGCTAATGTGTTAACAACTGTGCATTTACCAAATATTGTTAAATTTCTTCTTTTCCAAACGCTTAGAATTCGTTCTAACTTTTCTAATTTGCTGGTCCAATTTTTTTCATAGCATTCTTTATAGTTATGACCAAGATATATTCCCAAAGACTTAACACAATTTTTTTTATTATATGAAGATGGTATTTTATTATATGAAGATGGTGCTTTTTTATATGATGATGCTTTTTTATGTGAAGGTGCTTTTTTATGTGAAGATGGTGCTTTATTATATGATGGTGCTTTTTTATATGATGGTGCTTTTTAATGTGAAGGTGGTCACTCGGAACTCCTCTT
Source organism: Magallana gigas (assembly GCF_963853765.1). NCBI lineage: Eukaryota > Metazoa > Mollusca > Bivalvia > Ostreida > Ostreidae > Magallana > Magallana gigas. The sequence continues at coordinate 24,918,405 of NC_088859.1, forward strand.
ATTTTTTAATACTGGGTTAACCATTTATGTATTATCTCAAATATTGAAAGTAAAACAAAAAATTGATGCGATCAAAATCCATTTGATACACTATTGCTAGTTCCTCTTTTTTCTAGCACAATTAGTATATAAGCTATCGAGAAGATCCAGCTGTGTACGACTTTACCCCAACCGAACTTACATCTATTAAGTGACAACTATATAATGACGGAATATTACAAGAATTAAAGCCTAGTAAAGTTATCCTGAAAAGCAGAAAATTGAATTTAATAATTATTTGTGTTTTAGCGAAGGTTATGCCCTAGCTATCTGATTAAAATAAGATCTTTGATCCGCTCTTAATTGGGAGTTGATTTTAATCAACTCTCCTATGCAGTTACTCAGACAGACCGAAAGTGAAACAGTGTTTGGACCTCATCACAAATCATCGCTGCTGACAAGACTTAGTTCTTGAACATAATTGATAAATTCGATGTAATGTATGCTAAAGCTTGAAAAAAGTCAGATTTTAAATGGTACGAACAATTTAGATATTTTTTGTAGTCGTATGTATTCCTACGCCAGAGTTCAATATAGTCTCGTTCAACTCGACGCTCTGCTGTCTCCGTAAATCTCCGACAAGCAGAGAGTCTCCTTTGCTTGTCGGAGATTTACGGTGTCAGCCGAGCGTTTGGTTGAACGAGACTATAGAGTTCAATATTGCTTGGATACATACAATTTTCGAGAAATATTTCTATTACTGATACATAGTTTGATTGAATTAATTTTATCTTTAAATATTATTTAAGATGATTCATATGGGGGGTTTCTCGACATTCTTGTCGAAAAAGTCCAAAAATTCATATTATAAAAATGTGCGTAATTCAAATACAAATTAGAAACTACATGTACTTGTCATGCAAAATAACATATCATTGATTTTAAAATAAATAAACATCGACAAAATCAACTCTCGTCAGTTCTTCAGTACTTTGATTTTGTTATTGTCATCGCCCAGTCGGTCTTCGTCATTGATGACCGTTCCTCTTTAACCTAAGTGGTGAGTTGGAGGAAGAGCTCACATTCTGAGTGTTTCAAAACAAAATATTATAAAAAAAAAAAACAAATAAAGGAACGGATTGAGGATCTGATTTTAAACAGACTGATGCCCTAGGTGATAAGATTTGACTAGAAGATAAAGTAAGGGAAAGTCCCAGGGAAAGGTCTACTATACTATAATATAGCTCAAAGAAGGCCCTTTTATAAGTGGTAAAGGCAAAAGTAAAATGTCAAGAAATGCTGACAAAATATTGTATTATTCAATTAATCATATTTGTCAATTCAGTTGAGATTAAGTCGTACAGTTCATCTCGTAACATAAATACTTATTATGCTAAAAAAGAGAAACTAGCAATTGTGTATTAAATGGATTTTAACTGTATCAATTTTGTTCTAGTTTCAAAATTTCAAGATAATAAATGTTTAACTCAGTCTTAAGTTCCGAGTGACCATCTTCACATTAAAAAGCACCATCACATAAAAAAGCACCATCTTCATATAAAAAAGCACCATCATCATATAACAAAGCACCATCATCACATAAAAAAGCACCATCTTCATATAATAAGGCACCACCTTCATATAATAAAGCACCATCTTCATATAATAAAGCACCATCTTCACATAAAAAAGCACCATCTTCATATAATAAAGCACCACCTTCATATAATAAGGCACCATCTTCATATAATAAAGCACCATCTTCATATAATAAAGCACCATCTTCATATAATAAAGCACCATCTTCACATGAAATAACCACAGCATAATATAATAAAGCACCATCTACATATAAAATAGCCACATAAGGCAGCTATGGTGTTCCATACATTTGTATTGCGGAGAATAGCTACAAAATTCATAACAAAATTTTATGATAATACAGCAGCACATTTAAATACAGAATATGGAGATTTAGTTACCCCCCCCCCTCCCACGACCATTCATTTTAATTTATCACATTTAACAGTGGCGTCAGAAGCAAATTGAAAGTAAGGGGGGGGGGGGGGGGGCTAGACCTGACATCAGAAATCTAAACAAGCAAAAAAAAAAGAAAAAAAAGGGGGATTCTGATTAAAGTCAGACTCATCCTCAAAAATCTTAAAAAAGAAAAAAAAAGAGAAATAAGTCGTTCGTTTAGCAATATGAATATACTATTCCATAGATGTGCTACTGTAACATATGTACATCTTATTTGTAACTTGTAAATCAAATATATTGAACTAAAAAAAAAGAAAGCTGTATGTATAAATGTACAATCTTGAAAAGAAATCTTCGATTTCATTTTGATTAAATCACATTAGTAACAAAAAACGTCCAATGTAACAGACTTACAGACTTACAGCTGAACACTACAGTAAACAGCAGTGTCCACCCATTTCTCTTTCATCGCCGCTCTTCTAGAACTACTATATAAGCCGCAGACTTCTTATCAGTTCAAAGTACAGCCTACTCCGGATATATTGAAATTCAGGGGACCATGCAAATTATTTCAATATATCCGTATTTCAACATAAGCGAAATTGACTGACGTGAAGCCGCCATTTTGGAAAGTTCAATCCCGATGTAAGCATAGAAAACCAAATCCGAACAAATTATTTTGTTATACTTTCATGTTAAATACTGAAATCTGATTGGTTAAGACGCAGTTAATAATATTTACTATTACCCTCAGCGTTAGCAACGCACTTGACAACGGGTAACATTAAAAAATGTTACATGCGCGAAAATTATGCGCGTACGGTTCGCTGTAGAATTCACGTTATTCCTATATTAAAGCAGTAAAATTTTCTTAAAAATTTTAAAAAAGACATTCAGTATAACAAAATAAATAGTGCCTGTTTGGGAGGATAACAGTTGAAATTGACACCCCTCGAAAACCATTGTCAACCTCCGCTTCGCGTCGGTTGACAATGGTTTTCTCGGGGTGTCAATTTCAACTGTTACCCTCCCAAACAGGCACTATTTATATAAGATCATCATTTATCTATTACAATAAACAGATTACATGGAACATTAGTCCTTGAAAGTTTGATTAAAATTATATCCGAAAGTTTTGTAAGTTTCGTTTTGTTACGATCTTAAACCTCATCATAATCTCGGATCGCATTCTTTGACGTTTTAGAAAAACGTTAGAGAAAAATCACCACACTCAAACGCTTCAAATATTGCTGAACGCTGCTTGTATATCATCGTAAGTGTACACGCGATAATCTCAAAATCCTTAGCTATTTCGAATTTAGGCTTTGCTCTTTCATCAATAGACATAACTAGTTTGTATTGAGCGTCCGGATATAAGGTATTTCTTTTTCGTGGGGTTTCCATATTACGTCTAGCCTCAATATATCCGTATTCGTAAAAACAAAAAATTAAACAGTGGATAAATTTTACTTTTTAATAAAAGTATAAAAACACACATGAAGAGAAACTTATCAATTCACACCTTTGTATATCAACTGGTCAGTCTGGCATAATTACTCACCAACCGTGACGACAGCCGCCAGGGAGAACTTCAATATAACCGGTATAAAAACAACTAATTATCACCTTTGGGGACCGATCAGTGGCTTCAATATAAGCGATATTTCAAAATAACCGATTTCATTATATCCGTGAAATCAATGCAAAGAAAATGAGAGGTAAAATCTGGGGATTTATATTTATTTCAAAATAAGTGGAATTTCAAAATAAGCGAGTTCAATATAAGTGGAGTAAGCTGTATTTCGCTGTAAAGGTCTCACGGACGTACATCTAACCTCTGCGAGACAGATTTTAGAACCATTTTAACAATAGCTTGAACTTTGGGTAGTTATGTAAATAGCAATGTGATGTAGGCCTGTTTATTTCATTGCTGGCCACTCGGCCATGGCTCTTTGAAATCAACTAGATTTGTCTGGCTTTGAGCTAGGAATACGCAACCTATGCATATTTCACTCGAAACCAGCGTCATTTAAACTTGTTTTGATGCAATAGATAGATAGTTACGTCGTACCGAAGTTCAAGGTCTTGTTCAGATGGTTCTAACTGCGGTGTATACTTCAACAAGACATTTCCTAAACAGTGGTACCTTTTCATCATTACCAAATTTTTTTTGATTTTATAACTTTTTAAAAAATGGACAACAAATCATTCCGACTATACCTTTTAGTTCAGTATATGTATAGTAATGCACGTACGGTATATGCAAGTTGTTTTCAAGACTCAACTTAATCTTCTTAATCAAATGCCAATGGTTATTGCAATGGCCGTTGTATAAGATCCTTAAACTTTGTTGTTCCGTTGCGTGCTAGTACTGTCCAATGTCTGTTGTTCGTCTGATGAACGTTTTGTATGATTCTCAGTATTTGATATTTTGTTTTATTATACTTTCATGTTAAATACTGAAATCTGATTGGTTTAGACGCAGTTCATAATCCGTTCTATTACCCTCAGCGTTAGCAACTCACTAAGCAACGGGTAACATTATATGAATAGTGCCTGTTTGGGAGGGTAACAGTTGAAATTGACACCCCGGGAAAACCATTGTCAACCGACGCGAAGCGGAGGTTGACAATGGTTTTGAGGGGTGTCAATTTCATCTGTTATCCTCCCAAACAGGCACTTTTTATTTTATTATACTGAATGTCTTAATTTTAGAGATTTTTTTACTGCTTTTATATAGAAAAGACGTGAATTTCACGGCGAACCGTACGCGCATAATTTACGAGCATGTAACAATTCGTTGTGTTACCCGTTGCTAAGTGTGTTGCTAACGCTGAGGGTAATAGAACGGATTATCAACTGCGTCTAAACCAATCAGATTTCAGTATTTAACATGAAAGTATAATAATATATAAATAGTGCCTGTTTGGGAGGGTAACGGTTGAAATTGACACCCCGAGAGAACCATTGTCAACCGACGCGAAGCGGAGGTTGACAATGGTTTTCGAGGGGTGTCAATTTCAACTGTTATCCTCCTAAACAGGCACTATTTATTTTGTTATACTGAATGTCTTAATTTTTAAGAAAATTTTACTGCTTTTATATAGGAATAATGTGAATTCTACAGCGAACCGTATGCGCATAATTTTCGCGCATGTAACAATTTGTAATGTTACCCGTTGCTAAGTGCGTTGCTAACGCTGAGGGTAATAGAACAGATTATAAACTGTGTCTTAACCAATCAGATTTCAGTATTTAACATGAAAGTATAACAATACAAATTGTTACATGCGCGAAAATTATGCGCGTTCGGTTCGCCGTAGAATTCACGCTATTTCTATGTAAAAGCAGTAAAGTTTTTTTTTAATTAAGACATTCAGTATAATAAAATAAATAGTGCCTGTTCGGTAGGATAACAGTTGAAATTGACACCCCTTGAAAACCATTGTCAACCTCCGCTTCGCGTCGGTTGACAATGGTTTTCTGGGGGTGTCAATTTCAACTGTTACCCTCCCAAACAGGCACTATTTATATATTGTTATACTTTCATGTTAAATACTGAAATCTGATTGGTTAAGACGCAGTTAATAATATTTACTATTACCCTCAGCGTTAGCAACGCACTTGGCAACGGGTAACATTAAAAAATGTTGCATGCGCGAAAATTATGCGCGTACGGTTCGCTGTAGAATTCACGTTATTCCTATATAAAAGCAGTAACATTTTCTTAAAAATTTTAAAAAAGACATTCAGTATAACAAAATAAATAGTGCCTGTTTGGGAGGATAACAGTTGAAATTGACACCCCTCGAAAACCATTGTCAACCTCCGCTTCGCGTCGGTTGACAATGGTTTTCTCGGGGTGTCAATTTCAACTGTTACCCTCCCAAACAGGCACTATTTATATATTGTTATACTTTCATGTTAAATGAAATCTGATTGGTTAAGACGCAGTTAATAATATTTACTATTACCCTCAGCGTTAGCAACGCACTTGGCAACGGGTAACATTAAAAAATGTTGCATGCGCGAAAATTATGCGCGTACGGTTCGCTGTAGAATTCACGTTATTCCTATATAAAAGCAGTAACATTTTCTTAAAAATTTTAAAAAAGACATTCAGTATAACAAAATAAATAGTGCCTGTTTGGGAGGATAACAGTTGAAATTGACACCCCTCGAAAACCATTGTCAACCTCCGCTTCGCGTCGGTTGACAATGGTTTTCTCGGGGTGTCAATTTCAACTGTTACCCTCCCAAACAGGCACTATTTATATAATATTCTGTCTATTATTCGCTGTCGACTAATGACCAATACGAGAAATTAAATGATGATCATTGTCTCTCTAAAGTATATTCTCTGTTGTCCCGTTGGTTGTTCTAGCGGACGGATGCACGGTACGTATTAATTATGCTGTTGCATGAGGGTTGTCTCTATAAATGATTGAAACGTTTGGTAGATTAAATTGGGCTTTAATTCAAATAACCCAAATGTAAGGTTTTACATGCAACAGAAATTTTTTCGATGCCACTTTTTTTTTTCTTCTTGGCGTTATAGATTACCAGTCCGCGTAAGTCCTCGTCTACATTGACATATCTTGTTAGGGCAAGTAATTGGCTTCAAACTCTTAGACAGGCTTTTCCTGTCAGTTATTTCTTATTAATTTTTATCAACCGATGACTCTGAGACTTTAATGTACGGTTATTGTCACAATTAGTACCTATGCTGCCATTTAATAAGGTCTGAAAACGCAAAAGTCTTATTTTATCAAGACACTTGGACTCGGACTGGTGACAGCAGTTGTGTTAAATCAACGCTTTACCTCTACAAATGTCAGCCGCATAACACTCTGTTCACGTCGGCTTTGTCTTCTATATGTTTCATCGTTGCCGTTGCATTTACAAATCCCCGTTTATTAGCGTATTGATTGGTAGCGAATAATACAAGTACTTTGATTGAGATCACTGTGTTGGTATTCTTTTGAAGCAAGCAAGCAGTGAGAAAGCAGTAAGGGAGAGAGCGAGTAAATGACACTTTAAAAGCCAATAAGAGAATGTTTTAACGTTCTATTTGAAGCTATGAAACAAATATCCAGACATTTCGTTAAACCGTTAAACTAAAATCCTTCAATTGCTTTAGATTTATAGGCTAAAACCCCGAATTCTAAATCAGGGGACTTTGAAATTCAAACCTGTTTGCATGCTCAAAAGTTTTTTTTTCTACGTTCTCGATTTAACTCCAAACTTTATCGAGAATCGAACTTTTTGAATATTGGATGGCAGTAATTTCCACGTCATTATTTTGGGGTTGTGTAATTCGTTTTGTTTCAAATCATTTAATCACCATCAAGGCTTGGAAGAATTGGCAACTCCAACTTATTTAATATATCAAAGAGAAAGAGAGATATGAATATGCCTCTATTAAAATATTTTGGTAGATGTATTTTTCATTGGCTAAGCAGTTAACTGATCCTGAATTTATAACAAACATTCCCATAGATTCCTAGGTTGTATCAATACTTACGTACTGTTTAGTTTAGTTATGGAGGACTTGAATGAAAGTAAGATTTAACATTATCACCCTATTCTTTCATGTCGTATGCAACGCAAGCTCCCCGTAGACTTCATTTTTAGTCATGTAATAATATCTTAAGGATAGAGGGTGCATTTCAAAACAGAATTCTAGGACTTAAAAAAATGTATTTTTGACACATAGGTACCAAGATCGATACAATGAATGTCATGTAAACGCATGTGTGGTCATTTTCTCTATAGACTGAGTAAAAGGCGATGAAACGAGTACCGGGGCCAGTCTGGTATGGTTTGAACTGCGTTCGGAGCTGGGGTCTATAATAAAGATTCCTTAAGAGAGGATGTCTGCATCCAGTCACAAGAAACACTTGAAAAGACTTAAGTTTGAAGTTATGTAAAGAAATAATTGATTCAACCAGGTCAAAGAGTCATACATTGTCCCTAAAATGTAAGAAAATGAGAAGTGAATAGCAGAAAGTTTCTTATAAGTTTGCACAGTATTTACCAATGGAGCAAAGTGATTTGTGATTTCTTCCCGGCATGGAACAAACAACGATATTAACAAGAGAACATATGCTTGCATGTTATCAGAGGAAATTGGACACATTTCTCAATTCTCAGGATATTAATTCAAAGGATTTTGTCAGCGTTGATATGATTATTGTATCTCAAGGCTGAAGATTTCTTTTTCTTTGTCGTGATCAACAAATCGCTGGGCTTTTCGCCATTTTATTTCGATAACATTTTATAGTCTTTTGTTTACAAAATATTCTGGACCCTCTCATACAAAGCCAGTCCTGCTCATATGATATATCCTAGCTTTGAGATGTTTTTCTTAACGAAAAACTAAATATCAACTTGTACATGTAATGTTCCTTCTGAAAGGTCTGGAGAAAAATAAATGAGCATACCCAGGATATTCTTTAGTATAATCTCGATACCTTTTGAAATTTATTGACTTGGAAGTGTACACGCCACTACTGCTTTTTATGCCGGTATATGTATATTATTCTTTCAGTCGTTTGCTCTTTCAGCTTTTCCAGTACATTAACTCTTCAAGATTCAGAGAGTCTGTAATTTGATTTCAAGATATTCACTGTATAGAAAAATAAATGTACATAGAAAAGAATTGCTGTTGGAGTCTGACAACTAATAAATGTCTCTATCTGATTATGATTTAAAAGTCGCCTTAATGATGACGGTATAAAAAAAGGATATTCCTATTTCCTTGGTCAACTTTACAGCGTGCACTGCTTCAGACAAACATACGATGCAGTTTTTCTTAGGTAACATATTTAGAAACCGGTATTATCAGGTTTGATCTAAATTAATTAAGTGCTACCATATCCTCAACTTCTGACAACTGGTTTATTTTTCGTATTCCAGTACCACTGTGCAACAGGAATGAAGTAACAACTTCTACATACATGTGTACATCTACATCTCAAAATCGGATAATTGTCCCGTAATTCTGCGGAAATCCGCATGCCGACAATCGCGTCCAGAGAAAAATCATTACAACTTGTCAGATAAGCGGAAAAATCAACCGAGAATGCATTACGTACGCGTCTATGACATCCTTTTTTGCATGAATATTCGAATACAATGTAAAAGAACAATTTTCTTTAATTCGTTTTGAATTCGGGCTAAACTTTATTAAAGCTAACAATAAAACTATAATTATGTTACAGAATTACACAATATTTACACTTTAACTCGGTTAATATTTGAAACTGATGGGAAGCGACTTTGTGTCGCATTATTGTTAAACATTTGATGAATGTTGATACATTCGATGTGTTTTCTGAGCTCTGGTGGAAATGCACGAGAGGATACGGTTAGTCCTAATATAAGTATATATCTACCCCCTGCTAACTCAATTGTAAGTAATTCATTAGCTAACAGCAGTCATGTGGAGGTCATGTATTTTCTATGCATAGTCAGTATGAATTATTAACCCCTTTGACGCCAGGTTTTATATCCCAATTAAAACTTGTAAATTTGTTATAAAACGTTAATTTTTTTACTGTTATATTCATTTTTTACCGTTAATACAAAGTTAGTCGGTAAGATAAAATCGTTTGTAGTTGATCTGTAATGTGGTCTATAATACGTGGTCGGTAAATTCTCGCCCCATATGGAATTTTCTGACCACGTATATTTTTATTAAACCATATTTGGTCAACTACAAACCATGTAGCTAATAATCTTATTAAGAATATTAATAAATTATACGCACAAGGCATTTTTTTTTCAAATTGTTCATGTGATGAAATCTAACTTGATGATGCTCTCAGATTTACATTTCAGATAGTAGGTGGGTGAGTATACATGTATTTCTGGACCAGTTCGATGGAAAATCCTTCTGTAGATCAATTTTAATTGACAGACAGAATTAACAGACTCATTTTAATTCACATCAAATCATTAGCTTTATAATTACCACCCACAATTTCCTCAATACCTTTGACGTAGTACAGAATTAGCACCGAAAACAAAAAAATTAACGAATTCAAAACAACCTCATCAATCAGAAAACAGACATGGAATAGTACATTTGTAAAAAATAAATCGAAACAAAACGAAGAGAAAACTTGCATGTATTTTACTCGTCGTTGCAGTTCAAAAGGATGTCTAGGGAATTCGTCAATCTTGTTTTGTTTCTTAATTGAAAACAAAGTTGGTTTTCATACCTATAAACATGTTTTCTCAAGAGATCTCGAAGCGTCTCATACTCAAATAATTGTCGATATAGTTACATTACAACGTGTTTCCTTTTTCTAAACCCAGACAGGATTTGTTCTTAAATAGAATGTCAACCTTGTAAAATAGGATGGGGGTTCCAATTTTATAAGAAATCTTAAAGGATAATACCGAGCGCAGCGAGAGGCAGGCGAAGCCCGCCTTGCGAAGCGAGGATTAATGGTAACACATATATATAAGAATATCAGTGAAAAATGAAAGCTGAATCAGGGGTACTAAGGCCAAAAAAAATTTCTTCCAGCCCTGGGCGCCGCCATATTGGCAGCCATTTTGTTTTTAAAAAGTTAGTTCGGTCATTGATTGACTGGTACTTATCGATGTTTATTGCCCTTAAACTCGATTAAAATTTTCAAGTGTTTCAATAAAAGGTAATTTGAATTAAAAGAAATAAAAGAGGACACCAGATAAGTTTCAATAGTGCTTTAATCAAGAAACACGACTAATTCTATGTATATCTTATCAAATTATCAGATGTTAAATAAAAACATTAACAGCAAGGAACTGATCTTTTAGATACTGAATAAAGTATTCAATTTTATTACCGCGGCATTTATATGAATTAAATTGATAAACAATGAAAGAAGAAATAAAAAAAAGTTCGGAATAACTTAACTCTCTTCGGCTATTTCCGAAGACAAAACATGATTGTACGTTTTACGTCTGAAACATGACGTCATAATTTAGACTGAGCACGCCACGTTTAGTTAAACTTTGGCTAATGATTTGAGTACGCAACCAGGCGGATCCTACTGTGTGCGTTTCAATTAAGAAATAAACAACGTTATTCAGTGAACATGGCGTTATGAATAGCAATTGCTCTGCTGGCATATTCCATGATGCGCGCTAGCGCATCATGGAAAATATGCCAGCAGAGCAGTTGCTATTCATAACGCCATATTCACTAAATAATCGTTGTTTATTACTTATATTTGCATTTTACCACTCGCAAATACCCTGCATTAGCCTAAACCTTGACATTTAGCTATTGCATAAAAAATAAACGTTCAGACTGTAAATGTCTTTTTTTTTCTTCACATTGATTTGTTAACAAAATCAATGATATGTTATAACAGTAATTCCTTTAAAATGTTAATATAAGACATGTTTTAAATACATCAATTTTAGGCAGCTCCTCCGTATGGGCTTACAGTGGGAAAGAACAATGGAAATGCAAATATATAAATTTGTTCTACAAAAATCAAACTGCACTGTGTTAAATCTGCGCTCGGTCCAACGGTCACACTGGCCCCCCTCACTTTTTCTCACAGCAAGAATTTTTTTAAAATTTACATATTTAAAAAATTGAATTATCTTGGAGTTGCCCCCCCCCCCCACAATTTCTTGGGAGTATGTAAAAAATGGATATAAAAATAAGGAAATGAGTAGTGAAATTGAAGTTACATACTACGCCAGCCCCCCCCCCCCCCCCCCCCATACTAGCAAGGGCCATACTTTACTGTCATATCGATCCATTTTTAAGCTAATTGTGCATGCATGTACAGTAGGCAGGTAAGTATATGAGTAGGGAGGAAATAAACAATAGGACATTTTGAACTAAATAAAAAGGAATAAAGAGAAAAAATAAACAGTTAAAAATTTATGTAGATATTGCATATAGTCAAACCATTAAATTTAAAAGTGGGAAATTACACACCTACAAACAGGGACCGGGCAAACTCTCTCTCTCTCTCTCTCTCTCTCTCTCTCTCTCTCTCTCTCTCTCTCTCTCTCTCTCTCTCTCTCTCTCTCTCTCTCTCTCTCTCTCTCTCTCTCTCTCTCTCGGGAGAGGGATAGGGGGTTGCGCTGTATGTATCATAACCATCAAAATTAGTACCTTTCATTGGCATATTTATTGTAGAGCACTACTCTCTCAAAAATTCGACGCAAGATATGTGTAATTCTTGCTGCGCTCACCAGAACGGTAGCACCGTAAAACATATTTTAGAACTCTTCTTCTCAAGGAGATCAATAGAGTCTAAAAATTGCCACGGTCATCAAGCTCCAGGCTCTTAATACTTTCAGAAAACGTTTATAACATATTTATCATCTTGGTATAGAAAGGGTGTCATAGAGAAGGATTTATTTAGTGTAAACCTTATCATTTATTATGTGTATCATTGTCAAGTACTGTGGATTCCTAACTAAACGCGAGAAATTAATATCCGCGTATAATCGCTAGAAGCACCTCTTGTGGATTTTCTTATCTTGCTTTTATTTTTTGTACAGATGTAAATCATATAAAATTATGATAAAAAATTGGCGTTCGCGAATTTATAATTTAGCGATTTGGTTGCAAAATGGTTGAATCACGGTATTTATTTATTTTGAGCTTTTTAGCATGAAAAAGTTTTATTGCCGGTGTAATGAAGAAAAATGACCCCCGTAGAATAATGACCGGGGGTCATTTTTCTACGTAGAATAATGACCCCCCTAGCTGAAGAATAATTGGATTTTTCTGAAGAAAAAAGACCCAGGGGTTATTTTTCTTCATGTTAAACATGAAGAAAAATGACCCCCATAAAAAAATGACCCCCCCCCCCCCCCCGTAAACATGAATAGAAATTGGTTACCCCGTATCCAAGATATGACTTTGAAATTACTTAATATTTACGAAAGCCGAGAAGGATCATTCGAGATTCGAGATTCAAAATACGAGATTCGAAATACGAGATTCGAGATTCGAAATTCGAGATTCAATATCTAAATCAACTAATCAAATCATGGATCTGAAACCTGTATCCTAGCAACATCAAACTGTTCTAAATAAAGATCATTCGTACATGCTCTTTCCTACAAATAAATGCTACGTTCACTTCTCCCTTCCTAACTAAATGATTATTTGTATTTACTTTTACACAGAATATCTAAGTAGACTAGTAATAATGTAGTGTGCTTCGCGGATCTAAGTGATTTTGTTTGCCCTGGTGCATTTCCACCTGGTGCGTTTGAACCCTGGGGTATTTCACACCAGTAATAGTTTAAAACCCGGGTTTATTCACCCCTTTTGTGTAAAAATGCGGTTATGGTAGAGAACTTCATAAGCGTAGCTAATTTTTTCTGTAGGGGGTCCTAGGCCAATTTTAAAAAATTTTACTATGTAAATTTAATAAGCTCCAATTTTCCCGAGGAGGGGGTCCAGATCCCCTGACCCCCTCCTTTCTAGATCCCCGCATGAAGATTAGTACATGTATCTAAATAATCTAAATATAAATAATCTGTCCTGTTTCACTAATAAATTTATGCATTACTTATCGTTTTTATGTATGCATACAGTGATACACTAGTACTATGATTATAAACAAATCATTGAGATATTATCACATCATACGGAATTATTAATAAATACAATTTTTTTTCCTTTTCCTCAGTAAACAACTTATTATGAGTCTTACTTTTGGAATTGTTTTTAATATAGAAGGATACCTACTCTCTACAATTAAAGGTAGGGATGATAGGGTGTCAATTTGTTCACATTGCCGATTTCTTGTGCAGAGAACAGTAACACTTTTTAAAAATTTGATTGTGCATGAATATTTCAAAATTAATTGTTGTACATGTTTTTTGTTATAATTCATTCATTGATATATCAACAAGAAAGAATAAAAGCATATGTTTCACAGCCAAGTTAAGTTTCTCTGTAGTTTCCTACCCCCCCCCCCCCCCCCACACACACACACCAAAATTGACAATAATTACATATAAGTCATACAAATGTTTACTTTTTTTGTAAGTAAAGATCTAAAGATGTAAATAAGCACTGCAAACAAAGATGTGTGTATTTAATATACTACTACATTACACTTAGCCAGATAAAATGTAGTTAGGATGAAGCTACAAGGGATGAGTGGTGCAAATTTACCAATTTGTCGCCATACACACAGAACACCAAATAAAGAAACTGTGAGTGGTGTGTTGAATGCATAAAAGATGGCGGCAAATTATCTCAAATAATCAGTGCAAAAACCCACAAATAGGCTGTTATTTGTTACATATCCTGCAAAAACATTGATAAAAAATGTTATCGTCCCATAACATAGCCGATTAAGTTAATGTGTACATATGGTCAACGTACATGTAATTCTAATATACAAGAAGGCGTACGTATCAGGCGGGGATCCAGAAAATTAAATTTCAAAAATGATCGGTTGAATTACATTAAATGCTTTGAAAATTGTTTTAAACTATCGCACGGGTCAAAATACATAATAGAAGCTATGTACAGTGTAATTTGAAACTTTCATTTTATATCAATATGTAGTATTACCTATTATAACAAATGAGAGTATAGCACAACTGCCACAAGCAATACATGTCCTTTACCGGCACCACCTCCCTCCCCATAAAAAAATGAAACAATTGTCGTTTTATTTGCTAAAATGTGTGTGGTTCAAGATTTTTCTAAAGGACATACCCGATTAGAATTGAAAAAGAGTCGTACGTTTATAACTAATTTTGTCAAAATTTTTAGATTCATTTGGTTATATTTTGGTCCATTTGGGTAAATAGTTGCACCAGCGCAGCTCTAATTTATATATAATCAGGCCATAAATTCAAAATATTTTCAAAAAGTAATAGCTTTAAATCCAGTGGATGAAAAAAAGGAAAGCAAGTCGAACTCGATGAGTGCTAATACCTGTGTTGAATGAATGGTACAGTAGGATATGCGCAAAAAAGTCCCGTCTACTCTTTCCTACCCTATATTTATTGGAATATTAAATCTGATTATAAGAGTCAAATTAAAAATCAAGTACGGATATGTACCTGTTTATCAAAAGTAAAACTACTCATAATTTATCTACAGTGCATACTTATGGAGCTACACAGAAAGTTTTATATTAATTTGCCGAGCCAAATAAAAAAACCCTGGAAAACGAAGAGAAAACAAAGTGGGGACATAATAACTGGCAAACTAATTAGGACTATATAGCCCCCCCCCCCCCCCCTCCCTCCTCTTGAAATGTATATACTGAAAACAGATTATTGGAGTACAACATCTGTACACAATTTAAAGAACATTTCATGTTTATTTTTATCATTTTCGCTAGCTAATGTAAGACATCACAAATACCCCCAAACCCCTTCACGGAAAAGGAAATGCTGAATTTGACACTACAAAACTCTCTGTCTGTCTGTCTGTCTGTTCGTCTGTCTGTGTCTGTCTGTGTCTGACTCTCTCTCTCTCTGTGTCTGTCTGTCTGTCTGTCTGTCTGTCTCTCTCTCTCTCTCTCTCTCTCTCTCTCTCTCTCTCTCTCTCTCTCTCTCTCTCTCTCTCTCTCATCGACAATGGCACTGATACCCTACAATACACTATTCCTATCTGGATTGTTGTCGTTGAGGTTGTAAATCATTATATCTTCTATGGTTTAAAACTTTATGATAACCTATATTTTGACATGTCGATTATTTCATTGAATTTCGTTTCATAGCTAAAACCACACTCAGTTTTTATTATTTAGATTAAACAGATCTTTCTTCGCGAGCCGATTTTTACACAGTTGGGGCGAATACACAACGGGTCAAAATGGTTGGGGGGGGGGTACATACAGGACAAACAAAATCACATAGATTTGCAAAGCCCACAGAGTTATCACTAATTTAATTGTTTATCCTGTGTGGGGTCAATTTATCAATGTTAATTTAACCATTTTATAACCACAATATAAGAGCTATTAAGATATTTATTTGTAGAAAAGAGCATGTACGAATGATCTTTATTTAGAACAGTTTGATGTTGCTAGGATACAGGTTTCAGATCCATGATTTGATTGGTTAATTTAGATATTGAATCTCGAATTTCGAATCTCGAATCTCGTATTTCGAATCTCGTATTTTGAATCTCGAATCTCGAATGATCCTTCTCGGCTTTCGTAAATATTTCACTCTGTTCAACTGATTTTGAAGTTATAAACACCGAACTTGTTGATAAATCGCTGTATATATCCGTAGCAAGCACACGCAAAACACTCTGACATTGCCACAAATTGATTGTTAACAGTTACGTTACTTCTCTCAATGACATACGGCGGGAAATGACGCAAATAAAGAAAAATTTGGAAATGAGGATATTGTGAGATAATTAACGAACAATAATCATAAAAGAATAATTGTTGTAATGATATAAGCAATATTCATTGGTGAATGAATTGTCAATCGAAGAATGATACATGTATATATCTTAATGGGAAAAGACTAAGGGGCAGGTAACGTAGGAATATGGATACTTCTTATTTACATTTCTTGGGGAAAGTGATTTTTTTAAAAATCATTCTGCGTTAGTTTTGTTTTCTTCTACGTAATACATGAACATCAATATTCTAAACATTTGTTGTAATGTTGTTTTGTGATTATGAATAAACTTTATTCTTTTAGAGCAAATTTGTGAAGAGTACCTGAGTATAGTAAATCTTAATAGATACATGTAATAAACACTGATCGATTATAATAAAAGATTGTTTCTAAAAGCGTTGATAAGAGGTTAGGGCCCATGTTAGGGTTTTATATCCCGCTTGATTTTGATCACACGACCTTTATTGTATAAAAAGTTACCAATGCTCATACAAACTATTGAAGCATTAATCATCTTGATGTTAACTAAACTTACTAAAGTATGCCGAGGATAAAGTAAAATATATTTTTTGTACGAGTACTCTCAGTACTTTGACGATTTTCCTTATTGGCCGCTAACCTCTACTGGCGTAATTGCTGCTGTCATTGCCTACTAACTTCAGCTTGGTTATAAAGTAAACTTTTCATCATTAATTCTAAGTGATGAACTTGTATGTACCCAGCAGTTTGTATTGTGGAAATCCACAATGCAAGTATAATTCATGAACAATGTGAAGAATATAGAAGATGCGACAGCGAAGCGCGAAGATGCGAAGACGAAAGTGCTAAGTTGCGAAAGCGAAGAAGTGATACTACTATCGCTTCTTCGCCTTTGCAACTTCGCACTCTCGCCTTCAAATCTTCGCTCTTTCGCCTTTTTAGCTCACCCAGACGAAGTCAATGGGAGCATATGTTATCCCCCCGGCGTCGGCGTCCGGAGCTGGTTAAAGTTTTAGTTGCAGCTCCTGTATCTAAGCTATTATAATTACTTGTCCTCTCTTCACCAAAATTACATGGATGATGCATCTGGACCTATTAAATCTGGTTACTAACTTTCAGGTGCTGGAGGAGGTTAAGATTTTTGGAGCAGATTAAAGTTTTTGTTGCAGGTACCCTTTAATAGCAATATCTAAGTTACTACTGGTCCTAACTTCACCAAACTTGCATGGATGGTGTGTCTTATGATACTGATGCACCAGACAGGATTGAGTGCTGAATAGGCTTTGGATCCTGGAGGAGGTTAAGGTTTTTAGAGCTGGTTAAAGTTTTTGTTGCAGGTGCCCTCTAATGATTATATCTTAGTTACTACTGGTCCTAACTTCATTAAATTTGTATGGATGGTGCGCCTTATGATACTAATGCACCTGACAGGCTTGAATGCTGAATCAGAGCCATAGGTTTATGATTCTTGATGTGGTTTAGTTTTATGGAACAGGTCACATGTTTTATAGATGATAGCTTGCATAGTTGATGTAACTATATTATAAATGAAACGCAGAGGTTGCTTTAGATGCAGAGCCTGATCTCCATTATCAAGGATGCTAGAGAAATCTCCTACCTCACTCAAACCTGCTTGATAGATGGATGTGGTTGTTGTTAAATGATGTAACATGATTCCTATGATATAGTATTGTATGATTTGAAACACTATTGTTTAATAGGATACAATATAATACCAAAATGTTATATTGTAAAACGTTATATGATGCGATAAAATATTGTATCAAGTTTTATGCCCCCCTTCGAAGAAGGGAGGGCATATTGCTCTGCTGCTGTCGGTCTGTCAGTCTGTCCACTAACAGTTTCAGTTCATTTTCTTCGCAGAGGATGAACATATTGAAATGAAATTTGGTATACAGGTTTATCATGATAATATCTAGGTCAAGTTCGTAATTGGGTACGATTGAGCAATTTTCGACAGAGCTATGGCCCTTGGACGTAGAAAAATTCCAGTTATTTGCAGTTTCCGCTCATTTTCTTCGCAAAAGATCAACATATTGGAATGCAATTTTGTATACAGGTTTATCATTATATTATCAAGGTCACGTTCGATATTGGGTACGATCGAGCAATTTTCGACAGAGTTATACCCCTTGAACATAGAAAAATTCCAGTTATTTGCAGTTTATTTTCTTTGTGGATGTTTCCAAGGGAGGTGGGCATAAGTGTTTTACAAACATCTCTTGTTTTTATATTTTATGATATGATATTGTATCACGATATTGTTATGTAAAGTATTGATTAATATGATACAATATTGTATAATATTATATTGTATTATTTATTTATTATTTAATCACATGATAGTATTACATATGATATTGCAATATATGAGTAACGATGAGTGCAAACAAATTTTCATTACGCGCTAGCGCGCGTTATACAATTTGTATGCACACCGTTGCAGTTATGAGACCACTTCTTTAAGAAAAATAATGATTCAATGCTTAATTAAACAATATAATATCATATGTTTCAATGTTATGATGTATTATTGCAATATGATATTGTTTCATATAATACTATATTGTATTATGTTTTATGATATTCTATTATTAGATCAAATACAATTATAATGTATAATACAATACAATGTCATATCTTACGTTATAATATCGTTATAATATCATATCTCACAATTTTTTACGGTATTTTATGGTAGTATATGATATATATTGTAAGTATGATAGGATGCAATTTTAATTATATATTATTGTATTGATAAACATATGAACATATGAATATCAACCAATTTTTTAACAGATGATATTCAATATTGTGTCAAAACAGAATCCATGAATATCCAAGATCATAAAGGATGGTTTTCATATAATATGATAAAGGTGGTCTCATAAAGGTGATGCTTCATAAAGGTGATGCCTCGTCTCGGTGAGCTTTGTAATCTGTGATTACCTATGTTTTATAATTGCGGAGCTCTCCATCGTTTAAAGGGTTCCGAGGCATATTTTGGGGAAAAAAAATATAAAATTAATAAAATTAAATTATCCAGGGGGATAGGATCCGGACTCCCTCTCCCGATTTACTGCGTAAAATTATTAATATTGAATTTTCCGGGGGGGACCCCCTCTCCCCCTCTAGATCCATGCATGAGCAAGGCGTGTCGCATAATGAAATTAGAATGTTACTGTGTTTGGTCCACGGTTAACAGACGGCTGGTAAGTGACAGAAGTTTAGAAGTGCATATGTACACATTATGGCGGACATTAAATTTTGTGTGGAGTGGATAATGATTAGGCATAGCCATTACTAATAAACATATATGTTACATGTACACATTAAAATATTTATAAACATTCATAGTAAGCGCGATGGCCTAGCGCATTCGTACCAATAATAGCCTGGATTAATCGGAAAACCTTGGCGAGTACGGTGCCTGTATAAAATTCTATGTAATCGACAGAGACTTGCTGAATGCAATCAAAAAAGGCGAATGCAAAAGTGCGAAGATGCGAAGGCCAGAGTGCAAAGTTGGAAAGGAAGATAGTAGTATCGCTCCTTCGCCTTCGCAACTTCGCACTTTAGGCGTCACATCTTCGCGCTTCGTCGTCGCATCTTCGCACTTTTGCTCCTACGCCTTCGCTCTATCGCCTTTGCAACTTAGGTCGAAGTGGCCGTATCAGAACACCATAGATATATGTAAATGTAATTGTTAAGATGACAACCATACCCCGATGCAATTTATATATATATAAAATATCTACAAGGGGGTCATTATTCTACAGGGGTCACTTTTCTTCATGTGGAGTGTGCTCATTTTTATGAAAATGACACTTATTCTTCAGGCAAAGGGGTCATTTTTCTACGTAGAATAATGACCGGGGGGTCATTTTTCTGTGTAGAATAATGACCGGGGGGTCATTTTTCTACGTAGAAAAATGACCCCCGGTCATTATTCTACGGGGGTCATTATTCTTCATTACACCGGCGAAAGAAAGGAGAAAGAAAGGAGTCAAAATAGGGGTTCACATTGTAATTTTGGTTTGAATGAGATTGAAAACAATAAAGCAGTGGGTCTCCTTACATATGAAAGTCAGCTTATTAATAAAGTTAGATGTGGAGATTTTAGGTTCGTTTGAATAAGAAAAAGATCATCTCTGATTCAGAGTCTAAACTGTACACAAAGATGTATAACGAATAATTATACTTCCTGGTACTAATATTGATCATAGTCACTCCCCACTGAATAAAACATTTACATCCCTATTCAATAAAAACCAATAGACCTTTAACTTTGGCATTTTGATCTCACTGTTTTATCACCACCGGAAATGTTCAATGATTGATTTATGTAGATCAAGACATTTCTTGAAATCGTAGCTTTTTAAATTCGAAATCAATGCAAACTTTTAACGAAAATAAGAATATCGAAAAAGATATGGAATCAATCTGTATCATGTTTGTCTGTTTTAATTATAATACTAGATATTTCAAATTCAACACGTAAAAAGTCAGTGGAGATCGATTTTTTTTATAAGGAAATAAATCTAAAAAAAAAAATAGTTTATAGACCTAATCATGAGGCAATTAAGTATGTACGAAAATATACTACACACTTGTATGTGTTTCTTCTTTGATCTGTATTTGATACTGGAAGCTTGCAATTGTTAGTAACTAAGGTGACATTTTGACATTTTCACTCAGACGAGTGATGTGATCACCTAAGGGCGGTTTGATATTCTTTCATTTCATTTATCTTTCTTTCAAATTTCGATTATCCGATTTAATGCGGTAAAAAAGTTTTTTTGTCAATGAATGCTACTGTTTGTTTGTAAGGTATAAAGCGCAAATGTGCAGTTTGGTAGATATGCAGACTTATTAACGACGAATCATTTACTACATGTAGTATTTATCATTATTTATTACATACTTCGTAATAAATACAGGTTTTTTGCAAATGTGATACAGATGACTTTACAAAACTCGTATCGGCCTCCGGGGCTGATACAGGTTATCAGTCCTAGGGCTGATACGGATCCGTATCACACCCTTTGCGGTCTGCCTTTTTTTTCGTTTCTTTTTTTTTTTTTTTTGAAAAAAAAATAAAACATTTGTTAAAGTCAACATTTTTGATGCTGTTGAAAACTTCAAATGCTAGTAAATGTTTTGGAGCAGTTAATTTTAAAAGCTGATGAAATTCCGGTTCTGTAGCTACATGTTTCGTAAAACAATAAGATCCCATATTTTTATTTTATACATGTACAGACTACATGTACTTTCAAATAATATTTAAAATCAATTTTTTTTTAAGTTGATGTTTTTTTTTTTAAATTTTATTACTAAGTATGTGATAAATATAATAATAAATACCCTTTTACCATATCACAATCTGTATCAGTCCTCGACCAATATCATCCCTCGGGTCTTCGGCCCTCGAACTGATATTGGAGTCTCGGGCTGATACTGGCTGTGATATGGAAAAGGGTATGTATTATTCTCTATTTATCATGGGGAAGAAAACTCATTGACGGTATAATTCTATCTGTTCTCTTTCAATTGAAAATTGCACAGTTTATTATCAGACAATCATTGATCTTAACTTCTATTTCAAATGCATGGCATGGAAACTTCTGACAGAAGAGATCACATGAAAGGAAATAGGTATCAAAGTGATGAGCATTGAATAGAATAATGGCCAACCAATAAAACTCTCGGAATCGTTATAGAAAGGCATTTGATATCCAAAGGCTTTTAGTGAAAGTTGATCATTTCCGGAAACTTTCTAGAGATTAAAGAATTGAACAATTTCTATTTAAATTCATCACTTCTACAAATTAACGTGATCTTAATACTAAGTTTTAAATCTGTCGAGGAATCATCTTGACATCTCATCCTACTGAGGATTCGATTAGAATTCTTCATACAGTGTAATAATGAAAGAAAATCTCAGATCCAAAAATTAGGGCATCGGATTTTCTTTGATTCTGTTTTTTTTCTCTGATCTTTCAAGACTTAAATTTTAAATTAACCTTTCCCTACTAACTACAGCTAGTCGCTGTGGATTTGATGTTATATGCTAAGGTTAAAACCTCTGGGATCGTTTGATTGATGAATTCGCAACATAGAATTTTCTGAAGACGTGGGAGGATGATGGCTGTTATTTGTTGATTAGTAAATGTATTAGTATACATTAGTATGTTAATTATTTGTCGAAAACAAATATTGAAGATTCATTTAATGAAAAAAAAGACTCGATGACTTTTTGTACCTTTTGAACATTGTAGAAAGGGAACACTTTTGTTGTCTTACCAGATAACGGTTTGCATTAAAATTGAGGTTACCATTAGCAGTGTATTCACAAGAAAGTTCACTTGAAAAAGGCAAAGATGAAAAGCTGAATATGACAAAATATAATTATATATTACAGCCTTCAAATTTACGTTTGTTATTTTACGATAGTGATGTAGAAAGAAGTAGCAACATTCCAAGATATCGAACTGTGATTATTTAAACAATAAAATACTTTCTTTGGTGATTCATTCGGGATATGTAGGTAGCGACATGTAAATTTTTTCTGCAATGATCGCTTCCTTCATAACCCGAATGAATTATCAAAGAAAACATTTTATTGTGTATATTTTAAACATCTTTTATTAATCTAATTGAAAAATTGATTATGAAAAGTAAGTAAAATTCATTAAATTGCTGTTAATGTACGTAAGTGCGTTAGCTAAAAGAAACAGCCAAATCGTCTCCTGTTAGGCTTTGAGTCTGACATCGTCATGATTATTTCGTGCAGACCGTGATTTTTCCTAGGTCGCTGTAGGTTTGGACCAATCGATAAACAGGACGTGTCGATATCTGTCCTGTCAGTTTCTTGTTAGTTTCAACCGCTGAAGATTTCGACCAATCGATAAACGGGGCGCGTAGATTTCAGTCTGGCTATTTCTACAGAGCTATGAATTAACTATAAGTTTCCGTAAGAAATATAGGGAATAAAACTCGGTAGATGTAAATATAATTTTGTAAGATCCTAAAAAGAAGACTGAGCAAACAAGAAATGTAAGTAAACGTTATTCGCGTATCTGCTTCTTCGTGTGTGTTCAGGAATAACAGACACGCAATTTCTATGCAAACCGTTGTCTAATAAGACAGTCAACTATGGAGGGTAATCGTGTTCAAAAATCCAGACATGTAAACTTGTAAATCCGAATATGTAATCGTGTTGATGTGTGAGCCTGAGCATGAATATGTGTAATTCTGATCGTGTAACATATAAAACTCGGGCATAAACACGTGTAAGATTTGACTCAGTTCCTTCGCATGATGCACATTTTGCAACTTTATTGTTTACATTAGTTAATTAAACCTTCAACTTTGCACACTTTCAATCCGTAGTTTCTGCGTTTGTAACTTCAGGCTCGGCAATAGCACATCTGAATGATACAAATTGACAAATGTAAAGTCTACAAGTTTGTCGAATTTTGACATGACCTTATATGGCAACTGCCTTGCTGCAGGAAAAGGCATGCCGTAACCGCCGGACCGGAATGAACGAAAAATAAACATAATATTCAGCTAAACTGTTGCAATACGCTTTTAATGAACGACACCTTTTCTATCGAAAACACCGGTATTATTTTTAGAAGAAAAAAAAGAGGTATGATTGAAACTGGACCAAACAGGAAGAGGTTCATGTAGAAAAAAAAATCGTTGCCGATGTGACGAATGCGCTAATTTCCGTAATATAATTCTCATGGTATTATAAAAGGAAATGCCTAATATCTTATATCTCTAAAAAAAAAACTTGACATGTAATTTAAACTGGAATATAAGTAAATGCGTACTCTTTTCTAGAAATGAGACGGATCAAGAAATTCCCTAAGGGGGTAAATATATTTTGAGCAGCATGGGGTTCGAAGACCGCCGTGAGGTCCCATGTAACTCCATTGCTTCTGAATTCTAAGAATTTTGAGAGTGAATTTTTAACCGGGTTTCCGATTATTGAAATAGTAAAAATTGCAGACGGGCGAGTGGCTGTCAAAAAGGTACCCTTATTGTACCGATAACTCCTCGAACAGTTTTCAAGATAGGAAGTTATTCTTTTGAAGATCATTTATACATATATATCAGAAGTATGCAAATTGCTAGGATTTTGATTTCTGATAATTTATAAAAATATCAGCTGTTGAACTTAATCATTTTTGGGCAAAAACATTGCACATAGAGTACCCCATTTTTACTCTTGTTATTTTTCTGAATTAGTTAGAATAAACGACCTGCAAGGATTTGGTAATTTTTCGCGGAAAAATTTATGTTACTTTACATGTATTTATACTTTTTGTTGTTGTGTAAGTGAAAGA
This sequence comes from Magallana gigas, assembly GCF_963853765.1. Classification (NCBI taxonomy): domain Eukaryota; kingdom Metazoa; phylum Mollusca; class Bivalvia; order Ostreida; family Ostreidae; genus Magallana; species Magallana gigas. The sequence goes on from NC_088859.1 coordinate 24,943,085, forward strand.
TAAATAATAACACAATCTTCAATAAAATAAAAAAAAAACTAGCGCATATTTTTTGTGCGCCGTAAATTGAAGTTTTACCATGGGAGGCACTGTAGCTCAAAGATCGTCCATCTGTATTTTTAGACAGGGAGCTACAGACCTGCAGCTAGTTCACAAGTGGCTGTAAAGCTGTATTATACTAGCTCTCCAGAAATGTTTTATCAGCCAACTTCACAAAGTGAGTCTGTATTGAACCGACATTCAGGACGTCATACTCAATCCCGTAATCATTGCTTAAAATAATTTTTAAAAAATGTCAATTTTTACCTGCATGGTAGGCTTTTTTCCCTATATATTGCCGACAATGCAAAGAAACATTTCTTAAAATAATTTATACACATTTTAATTTCACGACAGTTAACCTTATCTTTGGATTTTTTATTCATTTTTTTAAAGAGGGTGTCGCTTCTTATGTCTCCTATTACTGGGTAATCACAATCTCAAAACCAATGTCTTTAAATAGTTTGTTTTTCTTATCGATAACTCTGCAACTCAGCTGACGGACCCGTGTAATTTTTCGCGTGGGGGGGGGGGTGTCTTGTCACAACTTTTTGGTAGCGATAAGGATGCATTTGGAGATATTTTCTTAATTCGGCCGAGGCCTATACTTTAACAATTTGTTGCATGTACTCTAATAACAGTGGCGTCGGAAGCAAATTGAAAGGGGGGGGGGGGGGGGGGCTAAACTAATCATGAAAAATATTATCAAGAATTCCCATAATCATGAAAATCCACGTAGCAACACATCAGTATCATTGGAATTATCTTTCAGAAGACCACAATCATCCTCAGAATTAAAAATATACTTGGTAAACAGTGAATTTAGCACTTACTTGATTCCATGCCTCTTTGTGTTTCAGATTTCAGGAATTTAAGAGGTGTTCATTGATTACAACTAACCGATTGATAATCGAAAGCATATTACAATTATTTCTACATTTTTTAAGACTACTATAAATTACTTATTTATGGAAATATCGTAATCTGAGTGTTTACAAACTTTGAGAAAAAAAATGAAATTTTCGGCAACAGAATGAAATCAACGAAACTGCTAACTTCTTTAATTAAATCGCCTTTATGAAACGTATATGTTTGAGTTGAGCAAAATGTTTGAAGAGGTAAATCATTTGTCATATTTTAAATTTAGAATTTACCGGGTACAACATTTACAACAAGACAACTAGTTAATAGAAACAACTTTCAGTCGGTCCATAAACTTGAACAAAAACCCACCTTTTTCTAGTTTTTTCCCCATTTTTTCTTTTTTCTTTTATTAATTTAAGATGGTTCGATGGTCGTGGCAAATTTTAGACTGTATTGATCTCTTAGAAGAAGAATTCAATATAAAGATTTAGAAAGAAATACCCAAATTTAAAAACTGAAATACAATGTATATGAATTTTTCTTTTACTGAATAATAGTCTGTTGCTTAACAAATTATATTTAAGGTAGGTCTGACGGTTTATTTGTTTATCACCTAGCCTTCTTGATTTACATATCCTACTTAGGATAGACACTGCTGCTCAGACGTTTTGTCCTCTTTTGTGGTTATTAAAACGGTGATTTACACTACTTATAAGTATATTTTCCTTTATGAATAATGAATTTTACAGTTCAACGACAAATAAGCTGGGGCTACTGACACTTCTATCTGCGAAAACTTTAGTTTACTTATAATCATGCTTGTTAATGTGCAACATTAATTAATGAAAGTAAAGGTTTGGTCACGAAAACAACACAATTTTCTACTTATAAACATCGAAAGAAGGTCGTCGTGAGTGAAAGTGATAATAACCTCGGGTTTTTACCGCAAGCCTTTATCACACTCTTCGAATTCGCCCCCATTCTCTCACCAGAGGTCGTGCTACACAAGCTTCGCTTACACGAAGCGAAGCTTGTGTAGCACGACCTCTTGTGAGTGAATGTCTTCGCACCCACTCCTATCAACAACAATTCGAACTGGAGAATGCTTGTAGTAGAATAACAAATATTGCAAGATCTTCATATAAAAAAATAACTTTAATAAACTGGCTTGTTTTACGAGTTTAAAATCAAACATTTATTTTTAAGGTCGTCGAGTTTCCTAACGACAATTTTGTTTTGTAAAAGCAATAAAATTGTATAACTGAACTTTTTTCATCTCTAGTTTATCATCTGGTAGTATTTAGTTTTTGATTATTAAGTGGGGTTTTTTTTAATTTAAAAAGGTACTATTTGGTTGTAAACTTAAAAAATAATTTGAATATAATCATATTTAATAATTCTGAACTCATGAACACATACAAAGCCGAATTTAATCCCATAGTGCAACATTCCCCGTTTGTGGAATACTTCTTTCTTCTTTTCTTTTTTTTTTTTTTTGGGGGGGGGGGGGGGGGTTCTTATTATGATGATAGATCGATATACCACTTCGATGTTCCTTTAAATATACTAAGTTTCTTCGATGAGTTGCGGTACGAAAACGACATCTGTCTGAAGCCCACAAAATCGAAGGCGAAGCTTAAACAAATACATCCGTCCATGGTCTGTCCAAATATTTTGGCCCTCTTGTTTATCAAAATATATCATTGATTGCTTTCTGAACATCCCGAAACAGGTAATGACATATACGATTTTACGAATTTAATTCGTAAAAATGTTTGTTTTACGAAACCATTCAGCAAATTAAAATATCAGCCATTCTTGCTTGCGACAATTCAGATGTTGCTATGCTGTAAAAATACTTGTTTATGTATAAATGCTATAGGAAGATGGAAAAATTAAGTCGAAGGATTCCGAGTATTTTGCATTGCAAATGGTATGAAAGAATCTGGATGATAAGACAGCAAGGGACAGTTTCGGATAAAGTACTTTTAAAATATTTTGGTAAAAATTGAGAATTGTTGTACTTGAAAGCTTATGAGTGTTGCTAAAATTCGTGAAATGATTTTTAATGATTATCATTAGTTAGAGGGATGTCTCTTGTTGAAATTAATATGCAAGATGTAGGCCCCATATGTTAGGTACATGAGAATCAGAAGTAAAATGCAAAACTTGCGGCTATGACTGTTGCGGTGACTTAACACAGTGAAATTGCAAGTTACAGACGGGAGGGTAAATAACACAAAAAGTAGGTGGGTTGGACATTGTTAACTATACACCGGTAAGTTTCTGACATGTGATGGTGCAACATGCACACGGTACGGATGGTCAACCCTTTGCAGGTAATTGGCTGGGGGAGGTCTAAAAAGCTGAAAAATCATGAAAAATTAGCAAAATATGAAAGGGTCAAAATCTCATAAAAACCAGTATGTAGAAAATTTTACAGGTTTTGACTAGTAATTTTCTTCAGAAATTGGTGATGGGCCTTATAATGAGTGAATTAAAGGCATTTGGGCTGAATGGGAACTGAGGAAATTCTAGTTACAGAGTTCCAACGACACAAACACCCTGGCTACAATGAAATGTATAAAAAAAAACCTGTCCCGTACCACCTAACGTTTAAAATAGAGCAAGTTGTTTCATGAAACTTTGGAATTGAAAAAGATGTCAGATTTTCCATTTTTAAATCTCTGTAAGAAATCCGTTTTGGTTCCTGTTAACTTATGCGAGTAAAAAGAGATGACGTGTAAGTAATAAAAGATTAAAATTTTCCCTTCACTTCCATTTTAACATACTTTTTTGACATGTGTGTGTTTTCGTTAAAAATCGCTAAGTATTAACGGAAACGGTCTCTTGGGACATATGCTATAGATAGAGCAATACGGTTAAAGCAACAATGGAAATAACGGAAACACTACACGGTAAGCCGATTATCCCTATGTTTTTAAATTGACTATTCCGTCTATGTCATTTTCTTATCTTAAGTGAATATTTTAAAAGCACTTTATTCGCTTTTAAAATTGAAATGTGAAAGATGCATGATCAGAGAAATGTACAATATGAAAACCGTAAAATGCTTTTGTGTTTTATACGGGTTTTGAATGAAGCAACCACTGTCAAAAATTTAACAAAATCCACTGACGCGAATTACCGGTATGTACATGGTATGTTATTTATTTTTGAAACCAATTTCACCCGTTATAGTCACCAAATGTTATTCAAATATCTGTGGCAATATTCAACAGAGCATCGCTTGTGAACAAAAAAAAATATCGGCATTTGAAAGCAGCAATCAACATTCCGCCAGAGAGTCTTTCGAAACGGTTCAACTTATCACATGTATAAGGGAAAAGTGCCGTGTTGTTGTAAACAATCTGTGTCTAGTCGTCGATCCTTACAGAGATAAGATTGTAAGCTACTTAATAGTACAAGAAATAACATGGCGACAGTATACTTGTGTGGTATGATATTTGGTGTTTGGTTGATCAGCGAGGTGTGCCAAGGGCTTCTTTTGAACGACGTAAACACAGAGCACCAACAGCTCCAGCAACTCAGAAGTGCAATTGACAGAAGTACGTTCAACTTGGTTAAACAACATTTACATAGGTTTACTGTCTTCTGTAGAACGCGCATGTCTCATTGTTTTTCAAAGAATCGGTCAGAGGAACTTTTAGCATTTCTTTAGTTAAAATCTTTACTAGCGGAGTTAGACTCTTTGAGTATATGACTGTATTTGTGACGAATGGTTCACCCACATAATGTACATAGAAAAAAAATAAGCTCTATTTTATGAAGTTTTAGACACCCACTTTAACGTTGAATTGGGGAGGGGCTCAAATCAAAGTAGAAACAAACTAAAAACTAAACAAAAATTTGATAGAAACTGACTAATGCTGAAGATGGAGCCGACGTTAAAATAAGTTTTCACTGGCAGTTCATGTTTGTTTGAAGGTAGCGGCGAGTGCAAAAAAAACCCACTTTCATTTTTGCAATATCATAGCTTCTTTCTTTGTCATATAAACCACCTAGAAAAAAATACTCTTAATATTGACATCTCTTTTTGAATCTCTCTAATAAATATTCGTATAAACCTAAACTTGTCAAAAAAGGAATATTCTGTATCAAAATTCAGAAGTTGAAAGCAAGGAAGAGTCAAACGTATTTTGTTAGTCCGCGCAGTCCGAGCTTGCTGGGTTGTTTTTTTCTCGGAATGGTCCACGAAGGGTTAGATGAAAAAAAACAAAGCAAAGTTAAATAAATAATGAACATTAGGCAGAGAAATATTTTCAAACAGTTTTTAATAAATATCTTAATGACTTTTTATACTGTTTGCCCGCGGGTGGATCGACCTGTTGTTGTTCATGTACATGCAAACTGCAATGAAATTTTTCATAATGATCAAACTGACAATTGCTTTGACAATTAAGAAAACATTTATGATTTTGCAGAAAAACTAAGGGTGAAAATACTTGGTGAATGTTAATGTTCTAAAATAATTTCCTTCCAAAGTATTATTTTCATAATTTATAACCTTTACTTGGTTGAAGTAACAGGCACGTACGTAGCACATCGTTTTTGAAAGTGGGGGGGGGGGGGGCAGACTCAACCAAAAAATCTTGACAAGCAGAAAAAAAATTTAATTTTCCAAAATCTTCAAAATCCTAATCCGTTCCGTGGGTGTAGGGGGGGGGGAGAATATCTGAAACTTCACTTTCACTCCTTACATATTCCCAAAAAAAACTCCATGATAATTCAATTTTTTATATGTAAATTTAAAAAAAATTGGTTACTGCGAGAAAAAGTCCCCCCCCCCCGATGCTACGTGCCTGAGTAACAAGATCATAACCTTTACTATGTTGAAGTAACAAGACTGGCAAAATGGATAGCGATCATTATTTTTGCAGTTGGAAGTACATACATACGCTGGGGAAGAAGCGGATGCCCTGCAGTGAATGGCACCAGTCTTGTTTACTCAGGTATTTATCATTTGTAAAAAAAAAAAAGTACAGTTGATATGATAGCAAATCTTTACATAAAACTGTAACCTTGACCCTTGACTTGAAGTTGACTATCAGTGAGATAAAATCATAAAGATGAAAGTTTATGAGATTGATGGCGAAATCATTGGTATATTACATGTAGATGGTTTTATTTATTGTAAACATTGTCATTATCATGTTTTCCTTGGCAGGTCTTGCAGCAGGGGCTAATTTTAATACAGTCGGAGGTGGCGTAAATTACTTGTGTTTACCTCACGATCCCAGCTCATTTTTATCCGCGAGCGAAATCCAGCCTCAACAACCTCATCTTCAAGGGTCTGTTTACGGGGCCGAGTACCAGTTCACTTACAGGAATGTCGCCCAGGATGACGATGTTCCTTGTGCCGTCTGCTACGTCCCAGCCGCCACTTTAATGATTCCCGCCAAAATTACATGTCCGCCGAGTTGGACTCTTCAATACAGCGGTTTTCTGACCACGAATAGTGACGATTTTAATTCTGCTTCAGATTACGTCTGCCTGGATGACAACCCTCAGTACATTGAGGGGTCGAGAGATAACCGCGATGGCAAGCTGTTCTATCCTGTCCACGCGAGGTGTGGTGCTCTCCCATGCCCTCCTTATGTCGACAATGCATATCTAAGATGCAGTGTCTGCTCTAGATAAACTTAGAAAATCTTTTTTTTTTTTTAAATCATTCATTAAAGACTTAACTTTTTTCAGAACTGCTCTTAACTTAAGGTATTTGTGATACCCACAATACAAAGTGGTGTTAAAACTATAATTGCGTGCGATACAATTCAATACACACAAAAATAACCAGTTTCAGTTGCTGTTTTTGTCATAATTTTTTTAAAGTCACTGGTCGCTGTTCACAAACAATCAAAATTAAATATTCAAACAATTAGCGGGTTGTGTAATTCTTTCTACCATCAAAGTTAGCATTTTATTATTTACTTGTAATATTTTATTGAATTAATCATAAAGAGTAGGTAAAAATAACTTAATTATTGTTAATGTTCATCCGTACGTCAGATAAAAGAAACAGCCAAGTCTTCATACAAAGGAATATGAGGCTGAAATCATCATGATAATTTCGTGCAGTCCGTGACTTTTCTTAGGTTGATGAAGGTTTCAACCAATCGATAAACTGGCTGGTTAAAACTGGATTGTGTAGATTTCAGCCCTGTCAATTTCGATATCAATGTGAACTACAATCGGGTTGCATAAGAAATACAGGAGAAATTACTGGTACTTAAGGTGAATGCAAAATTTAACACTTTCAAATATCATGACAACCTTTGATAATATCAGATAACTTCTTTCTCTTCTGGCTATAGTTTCTTTTAATTCCATTTTCCACTGTCAAATTGGGCTAAAAAGGAACAATGTACCACCAGGTGTTGTTCAGATGCTAATTTGATGACACCCCACCAATTTTGGTCAACTGAACAAAGCAACCCTGTGATGAGGGAAGAGAGTTTTCAGTAAACGAAAATCAGGGGCCTAAAATTTAGCTTACCAGACATTTTGTCATTTAAGTTTATTTCCATGCATTTTTTAAATGCATCCAATCCAATCCATAAGTTGCAATATTTTAAATGCATATATATAGTAATTTTAAATTTTTACTTCATAAACTAGGTTGTGGTGTCATTAAAGAAGTATTGATTTATAATGAATTTTTAGAATTTTATACGCTTTTAATTGTTGATTTATTACGGAAAGTTGTATTATTAATGATATATCGTACGGGGCTTACTAGGGTTGTTATTATAAATGTACACGTACAGTCAGAAGACCCAGAATTAAATCCCAGCAAAAGCACTATCTGTCTCTCTTGCATCTTCGCTAGCCAAATGTGTACGATCCGCTCCAACCTGTTACTAAATCCGCAAAGAAAAGGAGCGGATCGTAAACCCTAATAGTATAACGAAGATTTCTCTGGCGGGTTAGAAGAATTCGGATTTCTTTATGCTGAGGACACTTTAAGACAAAAGATTGCTGTTGCACTATATGATCAAAGTTTCAAAGGTTTCATCTTTTAACTGCATCCCATTAGTTTGAAAATCTTCTCAGCTATACTAAAAAACGATCTTTGCCCCAAAGGTACTGTGAGTAAAGAGCAAAGACACATATAACAGTGTGTGTGTGTGTGTGTGTGTGTGTGTGTGTGTGTGTGTGTGTGTGTGTGTGTGTGTGTGTGTGTGTGTGTGTGTGTGTGTGTGTGTGTGTGTGTGTGTGTGTGTGTGTGTGTATATATATATATATATATATATATATATATATATATATATATATATATATATATATATATATATATATATATATATATATATATATATATATATATATATATATATATATATATATATATATATATATATATATATATATATATATATATATATATATATATATATATATATATATATATATAAAAAAAATGTCGGTTTGTCTGTCTAAAAATATTGAGTAGCTTCTTATAACGAAATATAAAGACGGTTCTTAATATTTGACAGCCTGTTTTGATGGGCAAACTAAATGGCTAAATCCCACCGAAAGTTCATGCTCTTGCTACAATGCTTTAATATATATTCCAAAAATTCCTAAAGAGCTCGATTCAGCAACAACAAACACACTTTATTCAGACATTAATTTATTGCAACTTAGGCACATTGAAAACAAAATTTGAAAGGCAAGTCCATATCACGGAAGCTTTGATAATGATGAATGTCTGAAATTGCACAACCTAATTCAAGCAGAAATGTCTGTGTCCCGCGGACAGTGGAATTCCTGACAAGACCTGGACACTGGAGAAGAACAGTGATTGGATGATTCTCTACTGACATCAACAGGCCTCTACGTCACTACAGCAATAACACATACAGCAGACTCCTAAGTGATACAATGACCCAGTAAATTCAGGCGACAATGGACAAAGTTCTATTTATTTCTACATTAACTTCCTTCTATTTTCCCAACACACAGACACAAATCGTCTACACCACAACCCAAAGGTATATAAAAAAAATTCAATTAAAAAAATATCCCCTAAAAGTTAAAGCTATTGGTTTTCAAAAAACACATTTTAAAAATGTTCTAGATGCCAGTCTTACAAGCATAATATTTACAGTTCTGTAATTATGGTTCGTCTTCTACTATCAGGAATGCTTCATTTGGAGTTATCTTTCTTCAATTGTTCTCTTTCTATTGTTTATTATAATGCATAGGCATATGATCTTGTTGGAAATCAATTCAAGAATTAGAATCATCAATTCATCTGCACAGCATATATATATATATATATAATTAGATACTACTACAATTTAATACTTTTTTGGTATGAAAATTACACTAGAATATAAATTCAGAAATCTATGTGGATTAAGTCACTACAAACTTTTTTAAAATTTCATTTAACTCAGTTGTACATGATATAAATAAACTGTAAATTGTAAGGATGTTACACGATAGAACCACATTAGTCGTACACATACATGTATATAAAACACAGCCTACTATGACAATAATTATGCTAATACAAGACTCGGGGTTAGTCTCTTAGAGTACTCCTGTTCCCACTGACCAATGAACTGATTGCCATACAGCATTGCACAACCCTTATACACAACATGGCTACACACACTAAATGACATCAAAAACCAGTTCTGGAGGGGCAGGGATCTGGGGTTACTACCCCCTTGAGTCCCCCCTCCCCCGGACTGACTCCAGCTGTCTGTGCTTTAGCTGGCCGTCACGGTTGCTTGGATTTCTGCTGTATTCTCCAGTCCTCGTTTCTTGTTCAATGCCTCATCTTCATCGGAAATCTTTAGCTTTGTCAACTCTTCCTCTGTTTTCTCAATTATCTGCAAAAAAACGGACAAATATCTGGGTCAGTAATCACCTTCCCTCTCAACAACCTAAAGTACCATTCACTCTTTCATACCAGGGTAGATAATTCAACTTGCATGATATTCAAGAATAAATTTTTTTTTAAGATATAGAAGAAAAAAAACCATGGACAGTAATGCACAAAATATATATATCAAAGTTTCCTTTATGAAGCAGGTTAATAATTCCATATGATATATTGATGAGCAGCCATCAAATTACAGAAAGAGAGAGAGAAAAAAGCATGCACAGTGAAAGATAGTGTGAGAGAAAACTGAGTCTGTATCAGCTCTCTTATGACACCTTTCTCTGTGCAGAAAGGCAATTCTTATCACAACACAATAACAACTAACATCGATAAAGAACAAAAACAATCAATGATAAAACAGGGGGTCTTTTTTTAATTTAACCAGAAAGGATGGTAATAGTTAGCCTTTCACCGTGTTAATGGAGGTAATTAGGGCACACATCTATCTAGTTTTTACCTACCACACACCCAGTACAAACTGGATTGTCATAAGAGAGTGTTCAGAATCACTTTAATCTCACCTGTGTCTCAGGGGTTGGGACTTTGTTTTCCTCATTATTGCCTAGAAAAAGGGAAATTAAGTGGCATTAGGAAGCCGTGGCGGTGAGGACACGATACTCCAGTATATCAACAATTCTGATTAAATACTTATATACTGTAAACATGCATAAATTTGTGTAAATCTTGGTAAAATTAACAGCTACTAAAATTAAGTAATTTGCAATGCACTGTGAATGACATAATGTGTGATGTCCTGATTTGATTAAAAACATCATTAGTAATATGCAGACACTTTGCTGGATTTTACCCCACTAAAAATATACATGTTTACAACATTTAATATCCAAGAAAGATAAATCACAAAGACGTTGAAAGAAAGACAACTCACAGCCATACAATTCATAGAAATCATGTCTAATATTCACCAATATGCTTGTATCTCAGTGCCCATTGTCATGTGCTTTACCTTATCTATTTAATTTTTTTTAATTAATCCGTTGAATTTTTAAAATCCAAATCGATTATTGTCAGTTTCTTTTTGTTTTGGAGACCTTCACAAAAATTTCATTGCTTTTAAAAATTTAAACACAGGATAATCAGCCATTAATCAGCAAATGATTTAAAATGAATTTCAAACACATATAGGTACAGGTACACAAGAAGTGACTATTCAATTGGCAACTAAAAAAGTAATGCACATATCAAAAAGAACAGCTATTTACATGCAAATCCAGGCTATACTTGTTAAATATTTGTTTGAGATTAATCATAGTTTCTGAAGAAGTCTTTTCTTTGATATATAGGTATACAGAGATAACAATCAGCATACAACTACCTGAAAACTTACCAGTGATGGGGGCGTCCCCACTAGAGGTCACCTGCTGCGATGACTCGGTGACCGTTGTTGTCACCGTTGAGTTTTCCAGGTTGTCTCCTGAAATCACTGTGGTTGTTGTCTCCTGCACTGAGGCTGTCCTGGTTGTCTCGGTGGACGTCGATACTTCCTCTGTATGCTGCATGCTACAACACAACACAGAACGTTGCCATCAACTGTGCACATGACAAGTTTCTATAAATTTGATTTTTGTCATACAAATAGACCCCTTCATGGTAACTGCGGTACTGCTTTCTTGCAGGGCAAGTTAATATACTTTGCCGAAGTTTTAGTAGGTAGATAATTAAATGTCGTAATTGAAACAATTTACGTTACGTCACATTTAGCTAAATTATGTCACTTTGCCCTGTAAAAGAGCAGTACTGCAGTTAACATGAAGGGGTTATTCTTCTAATAAAGTCATAGCAACAAAATATTTTCATGTGCAATTTGCTGAAAAAATATACAGTTGACTACTTATGTATCAGTAATAAATAATGTGCGTAGCATGCAATGGTATTAAAAATTCTCTGTGCATTTTGTCATTAGTAGCATGGACTAGCAGTAACAAACTAACATTTGTACACTATCTTGAGTAATCTCCCCTTCCATCGTGGTGTTGGCCTGGGAGTCATTGAGAACAGAATCGTTCAAACCCTCCGCATTGTCCCCACCGCTAGTCTGGGCCGCCTCGGTCCTGTAAACACAAACACAGGTCACGCCAACGCCCAACAATGGCCTACTTCCACACTTAAAGACTTGATAACTGAGTCTCGTTTACAGAAATATACTTATTCTGATTAAATACATCTTTTTATGCTTTTTTACAACTGTAAATAATTGATTCCAAAACAGCTATGTCTCTTCTTTCATTTTAACAGAATGAAGTGACAAATATTAGTCAATTACACTGGCAATGTCTGATTAGAGCTGGGGTACAAATTATTTAGGATGAATAAACAAGTTAGTGACGTTAGCAGATACTGAGTGCACTGTAACAACATACTCGGTGTTGCCTTCCGTTTGAGCAGCTTCCTGAGTTTCTGGCTCGGGCTCGTCTTCCACCACAACTCGCATTCCTTCCTTGAGTTCCAGGCTACATGTTGGTTCAGTGGCGCATCTTGCTGATAGAGTCACTCTAGCATACTCAGAAGCAGATTGTAGGTAAAAGCCTTGTCCATTCTTGGAAAATGTGAATGATGAAATGCCACTGAAATATATCAAAATAATTGATTACACCCAAGTTGACATTTATGAAATGACATGCCATGTTTCTGATCTGTTCCTTTGGTTTATCTAAATCACATGTACAGAGATATTCTGGATTGTTAATTACTCACTTGATATCTTCTCTCCTTAAGCAGGAAGCTTCTAACTGTTGTCTAAGTGTGGACACAGAATAAACACTAAGTTCACCTTGGTTATTTAAGCAGGCTATGTTACACTCACTGTAATTGTCATCTGCAAAACAAAAATTATTTTATAAGTCTTCATTTGATGAGCAATAAAAAAGACAGCAGACAATGATAATGATATTATTCCCTTTCCTTCACTTACCACTTCTACTCCTAAAATTGATAAAAGCTACTTTTCTAATTCTAGATCCATTCACAGCAGTGATCTTGTACTTCCACTTGGCCTTCAGATGTGGCAATGTGAAGATCTAAAAAAAAACCCCAAAAACAAACGTATTGTGGCACATAAAAACACAAAATGTAATTATTTCTAATTTCTTTCAATATGATCACCCTTTAATGCAAAGTTCCACAATGAATATATCTATAATCAGGGTTGTCTCTAGGACCTGGGGGCGGGGAATTCCCCTGCCTATAATGCCTTACTTACTCGGCTATAATAGCATTTCAAACACAATCTAGCTATAAGCTAGACCCCCAGACCCCCCTTTTACTTGTTTATTTTTTCCTTCTACTTCAATTTTTAAAGACAACCCTGTCTATATGTAGGAGTTGTGTACCTTGAGCTGCTCTTCTGAGCAAATGACAACAGAGTGGTTATTGCCCTGAGGCTCCTTGGCTCTGGCATGCTGCACTTCCAGTGGATCAGGCAGAATCTTGGTCCTACCGTCCACCACAGCAATAGACATGACAGGGGCTTTGTGTCTCAGCTTGATTTCCTTGGCCAGAACAGCTGCTACCTCATTCTCCGACCGCTTCTCTTGGGGGACGGTGACTGTGTAGATGTACACATGGCCGCCATTGGTTCCAACCCACAAGGAGGAAGTTGTGTTTGAAACTGAAAAATGAAACGAGTCATATTGATGAATCTTGAGAGTGCATTAATTATGTCTATTAACTATTCTTGAAAAGGTAAAATCCTAAACACCAAGTATATCAGTAATTACACTACAAAATTATAGCTGTAATGTAAACTCTTGCTACAAATGAGAAGTACAGGTAATCACCATGTTCATGATTAACTTTCATTAATGCTCTAAAGTGGTGTAAGTCCAAAGTGTAATTATTCATTTTTTAGTTATGGGAATAAGAAAATAAAGTGCCTTACCATCTGAGATATAGGTAGTAGCAAAGTACAGGCATCTGACCATGGAACTGATGGAATCCTCAGGGTTGCGGGCCTCTACCTGTCGCTCTACTGGGCGGGACTCAGGGGAAGCAGGAGGGGAGGTCTTGATGGGAGAAGCTTTCTCCTCTATGCCTTCAGATTTGTCATCACTGTCAAATGAAAAACATTGTTTAAATAACTTGAACCAAAGCAAGCAAGTAATAAAGAGTTTAAAATTGTTAGAGTGTTGCAGTTTACACATACCCTTTTTTCTGTTCCTTAGTTTTTTCTTCGGCTTTTCTTCTCTCTGAACGTCTCCTACGTAAACGTCTAAAAGATTCCCTAAGTGACTTCTTAAAACTTTTTCTTCTAGAAATAGGGGTGTCTGATGTTCCCGTCAAGTCTACAGTGCAAGAAAAGGGACTTTCACATCAGTATGATGAAATGCAGAATCTGAAACACTTCAAAGTTGTTAAGTTCAATGCTAACTTACCATCAGGATTTAGAGTACATCTTGAAGTCACCTCTTTCTTCTGAGCATAATCAAACAGACCAAATCCATGTGCTGTTCCAGCTGCCACACTGTCAACAAAAAATTTAACCATTATTATTGAAAAAACCCATTCTCCAAAACTCAAAAGGTGCCTAGTTATTAGGCGATTATTTCTACTTACAGTTGCCATTCCGAGTGAAAAGCTAGCGCTGTACAGGCTGCTGGGGGACTGATCTGCATGACTGCGACTGGCTGGAATCCTGCAGGAAAAGTCACCTCTCCCTCTCTCTTACCCAAAGCTTCGTGACCTTTCCAGACGAACCCGTCACGGTCACTGACTACACTGACCGTGGTGGAGCTGACCTCTAGCTCCCGGTCGTCACGCTCCGCTCGCATAACTACCACCTGACCAGCGGTACCAGCCACCACCAGGGTCTCGCTCAGGGGGCACAGGGCAATCTTTTGGATTCCAAGGCGAGGGTCATCACTGTAAGGGTCGTAGTTACCCACCTAAGAAAGAGATCAACACAACCTCAAATACAACTCTCCCTTCAACAACTACATGTATAGATATAAACACAATAAAGTCAAGGAATACAAATTTTTATGTATTGTGCTTGCCTGTGTTATTAGTTAAGACAAAAAAAAAGTCCGTTTCCTCTCCTCATTTAAACAAACTAATAATAACAAGGTGTTAGTTTTAAAGGATGCAACTTACAATAATATATGAAATATAATAAAAACCCAATTAAAGTTTGAAACAGTAAAAGTAATGGTATGTGCCATGCAAGGTGCTGTGGTTCTGATCCTCCATGGCACCATTACCATTCCTCTGTGTACCTTTCTGAAAGGTGGCCATTCCTCCTCCACTTCTCCACTGTTGTGGTCCCCATGAATTTCAACATTAAAGAGACTAGCAGTGGACAGTTTGTACAGAAGTGACATAGAGGTGCTGGAGGCATCCCAGAAACGAACTGTGCCATCCTCATGCCTAGAAACAGGAGATAATTTACAGAGATGAATAAAAAAAAAACAAAACAAAAACCACAGCCAAGATATCATACCATTCAAAGAACAGAGTGAAAACAAAATTTAAGAGACAAAATTTCATAGCAACATACCCAGTTAGCAACAGGTCTTTTGTCAAAGATTCGGCTCCTGCTATTTTCCCACCATTAATAGGCCATTCCTAAACAAAGACAAATCTACTGTTATGTTTCAAAATATATACACACACAAATGCAATTGAATTATGCCAATCATTGAAAAAATATCAGTGATAATAATCTCTTCGACTCCTCCTCTGCTAGAAAACTTAAGAGAAGAACAACCAAGCCTTACCCTAGATGACAAATTCTTGTTCTGTGCCTGTCCAGCGTCGGCGATTTTCTGCCACAGGTTGTCGGGGACGTTGCTGACGTGCTGTGAGCAGGTGATTGGCGAGCAGTGAAGACTGTTCAGGTAGGGGAGGGCGAAGCTGGGCCACCCCTGGGTCTCCAGGTCAATCAACACCAGCTCCTCCTCTGCTAGAACCACCAAGGTGTGGGGCTCATCCATCTCTGTTAAAACAGTTAAATATGTAAAGATTTCAGTTGTTAACAATCCATATTAAGTCTCTCACATTAAGTAAGATTACTGCAATAACCATGCCTTGCTCATCATGTTTATTTAATAAACAAAAAATGTTTAAGAGTATAGTGTATTTTTCATGATTGTCATTTTTTTCTCAATAGTGGTTGGAATTATATGGTTGAAAAACATTTATACTTCTACTGAAATGGTTTTTATAACAATTGAACTAGCTGAAAGCAACAGCAAGTTAAACTAATATGATTGTGCCTGTCTACAGTTATTCCCTTCACTTACCCATATCATCCTCTGCCTCATCAGCCCTGGAGATGGTGATAAAATCCACCACTTTAGAGGTGAAGTCAAGAACAGTGTGAATATTGTTGGCGCCCTGCATGATAGTAACTGTGTGTCTATCTCCGTAGCTAGCCCTGGGCATTCCCCCAGCAAAGATGATGAAAGGGTCCCTGAAAAATACAGTAATTCAATTTCATTTTCTTTTTTCCTTCATCTCCAAGTCAATTTTCTATTGTAAATAAAACAGAATGTGCACCAATACTCACAGTTTTGCTGTTTTCCAGTCAATTTTGCTGATGGCCTTGCAAGGGAATGGACCTTGAATATATATAATATAGATACCATACAAAATTTGTTTTGATTTTTCAAATCAAGTTTCAATCCCCATGATGCTATAAAATAAAGATTTCTAAAATTATTAACCATATTTATTTCATTCCTTCATGACATATTCCACTTAATTTTTCCAAAAAGTGAAAAATTTGGTTCCATCAATTCATCTCCTTAAACTTAAATCTACATGTCCAGCTGATTTCCCTTTAATTCATTACCATATGGGGTGAGTGCGGGATCCTTGGGCTCAGCGGAGTTTGTACTGCTCCATATAATGTAGCTGCCATCATTGTGCGCGCTCATAAACTCAGTACCATTCCTGTGCCAAGATAAGGATTCCAGTTGCTGTAAGAAACATGTGCATCATGTAAATCACAAAATTCAAAGCTTTCATCTTTTTTTTTTTTCATTACAGATTCTCACATATTATGGTGAATTATTCACTTGCGTATCTTCAGGCAAAATCTCTGGATTCACCTCATAACGTATTGGTTTGTACTCTTTAACGAAGCACGTTTGATAATATGGGGGTTTTGGTTGGTTGTAAATCAACACTTACCTGTGTAGAGTTATAGGTCTGGTCGGCATTGCTTGCTTCATTGTCCCATAATACAATCAATCCTCTGTTGTATCCAATTAAAAACTGTAACACAAAAACCATCAACATTCACAAAACACCTAATTACAGCCTAACTACAGCTCTTGACTCAGACTTTAAGGTACATTAATGTACCTCATCTTGATATACATTCACATCTTTTCAATTATCAGGTGTTTAGAGCCCATAAATTTGAAACATTCATTCACTTTAATATATATGTATTGGCAAGAAAATTGTCCACATTACCTTGTCTGGATCTGTTGGATGCACTGCCAAGGCCTCGACTGCACCTGGATTAACTTTAAAATCGTCCGGAACACTACAAAACAAGTACTCTGTGCATAAGAACAATAACATAGTTATTCTATACAATATAACTCAAAGATTTAAAATCCAGTAAAGTCATATAAAACAATGAATACACAAATATATTTTTATAAGCATATGGAATTCTCACATCATTTTATTGTTTATTTAAAAGAAAGAGAGAGACTATACTGACTTCTGCATGACCACATCCTGGTAGATGATTTGGTCGAGGAGTTTGAAGCTGTTCAGGTCGAGGATGTAGATGTTTCCTATCTCTGTCCCTATCAGCAGCTGTTCACAGTTGTTGGTCAGACAGCACACTGAGATGCCCTTCATACGACTGTAAACACAAACAAACTTATATGACTGCCACAGTAACAGAGGCAACTCATAAGTCTGCCACTGTAATTGATTCATTTCATAAAACTGTCATTTTAATAGAGGCAACTCATATTAACATGATAATAACAAGAAATAATATGGACATCACTGGAGTACGTATCTCAAATAACAAATATCATCAACATCACAGAAATTTTTCATTGTAGAATTATTGTGTATATACTAATCACAGATGAAGGATTGGACATTTGGTCGTTATTCAAAATTTGATCATGTTTTCTCATGTGAACAATTTATGTATAATGATAAAACAGAGAAAACCCCGACTTCCACAAATATATTTAGAAAATGTGGATGCCTCAAGTATTCTATTTCTGTTTTATCTTTAATCTATGCCATGATTATTTGTATTAGTTAAAGTGATTTTTACCATTCCTTCCCGATCAAAATATCTGATCCCTGACAATAGTAATGTCAGTTGAAAAAAACAAGTACAAACTATTTTTTTTTTAATTGATGTACAGGTGTTATCTCTCATTGAATTTGTTTTCTGGAATTTTCTCTCTACACTTAACTAAGTTGTTGGCATCCCAAAGACCAAAATTCAAACATAACTGTCTTTTCACTTGGTTATTATCAATATTTACATTAAATATTTTTTTTTTATGTCAATATTATCTCAAGGTTGATTTGAAACACGCTCGAGATAAAAGCCTTTTTAGTCACCTCTGGAAGACAAGCCTGCCTTGTCCCCCGGACAGGATTCCCACAGGAAAAGGATAAGTACAGGAAAATGACAGCAATGAAACTGCTCCTAATCACAACCCACCACTTTTAAATGGCAATTAAAATCTTATCAAAATACATTATTCACCAGGCCACAATATATAGAAATGTCAATTATCTAAAATCAACCCAGATTTTCCAACAGATGGTATTTTGACCTCCCTGTCATATTTTTCCTGACCCAATTATCTCAACAGATTGCAAATGATTATCTCTAAAAGTGGAAAAATTAAGGGCTCTGATTTCTATAATTAAGCTGAGTTGGGCAAATAATTGAAAATGATTATAAGCAGGAAGTTTGGCCTTAAACCAGGGATAAATTACAACAGAATCAATGACTTTTTGGGTCCCCTTTCATTCAATAGCTGCATTATGACTTTCATGGTCAGCCACAAATGGTTAATCTAATTGCTGGTGGTACTCAGATTTCAATGGACTGGGTTAAATAAGAAAATCAAACAAATGGAGTGGAGTGCTAAATACTGAATGACTTGCACAAAATCTGCCAGTCTCTTCAGCTTATAAAACAAAAGAACCAGATCGTCTAGACAAATTCAATAACGTTCATCAGGTCATAGTCTAATCATCAGAGAGGCCTAGGCTATAACTAATCAATATTCCCATTTAGCTCCGATTTCTGTATAGCACTACCTCATAGGCAAGTCCATCGATATGACTAAGAACTGTGAAGATAAGCAGTGAATTATGTAAGGAGAAGATTTAAAGTCATTTTTCTCCCCTTTTCTCTGATGACAGGTGCACTGTGAATTTTACAGGTGTGTTTCCCAGCTACCTAAGTTGTCCATTAAATTTCAATAACAGGGGTGCGGACAGGTATGAGTCAAATTTTGCCAGTCGTGCACTTCCATCCAAGTAAAATTAATTCATAACATCATCTGATTTATCAGGGTTTAGAGGTAACAAACTCTCTCCAATAAATAGAGACTCAGACACTGAACTCTCGAGGGTGAAATATTTTACAACCTGTAACCCTACCCCCACAAATAGCAAGACCTACAAGCTTTGAAAACTGGTGGTGAAATATGCATATATTTTAAATGGTAAGTAAGGACAGTGAATAAATAAGTATACGATCAAAATGGAATTCACCAATCCCAAAACACAAAGGGTTTTATCGGGTTCTTTGAAGGAAAATATTTGGATAATTTTACAATCATATCTGGCTGGGTGCACATCAGTGTCAGCCTAGTCAGCTCAATATAAGGCGAGGGTGTGGGGTTTAAGTAGGTCAACTACTCCACATTCCAGCGAGATAAATTAGTGAATGATTACACACTCCAACAGAACAACACCTCTGGCCTCAGAGCTAAAACAATGATCATACTTGTTTCATCCGTCTCTATGTAATTAGAAATAGGTGTTAACACTGTGTGTACTGCCTGTGACAAGTACAACTCTGTGTATGCCTTTTGTTTATATTTAGAAGTACATGATATAACAGAGTTCTACTTTTGAACACTTGTATTATTTACTAAGTACCAATTCTGCTTAACTGAAGATGCACAGCTTGCTACACAAAAGAGTTTGATTTTGTTCTTTTCTTGCATTTCATCAACAATGCAGAACTTTTAAATTCCAACAGTTACACTTTCATTTTCAATACATGTTTTTAAAGGTGTAACATATAAAGCGCCAGAAAAAAAAGCCCTCTCCTGGGATTTAGATACAAATGAATATCTGGGAAGACTTGAAAACTTCTGATACAGCAAGAGATTGTGTTCAATCTCAGGCTACCAAGTTTAAAGCCGATTTTAATCTTTTATTCGTTGATGAGGACAACCGCTTCTCTATCAACATCTCCGTTTTCAAACATAGCTTGCCCAGAGCAGTAAACAGTCGGAGCATTTTTATGGATCATTTCTGACACTGCTTCAAACATTCTGCTGCATGATTTTTTACTAAGGGCTTCCACAATCAATATCAGCTCTTGTAAAACTGCAGTGCTCTGCAAGATTACACCCAAGATCTCTACTACCTTGAATTTCTCTGGCACTTGAGCTATGCTATTTTCCATAATATTTACAAGATTGATGGTACATCTATATGCAAGATTTCACAACCAACTGTGCAGTTTCTCATACTTCTTAATGCCATCACCCTGCCCAAGAAAGTATCTACAAGTGCATACTTTTGTGATAGAAGGAATTCTCTTAAAATACGAGAATACAATTTCAGAGATGTGGGAACAGAATCTAGGATCTACATTAACTTTTTTTTCTACATATGTACATTCAGATGAAATAGTTCGAAAATCAAATTCAATAGTGTGAAAATTTGAAAACAAAGCTCTAAAATTGTCAACTATTCAAAAACTTCAATATTGCAAAATACAGTCTATTATATAATGGAATTGTGATTTTAATGATAAATATAGCAAAATTGTATAACAGAATTCTATCTTCCTGTCCTGGTGTAAGTAGAATTGGTAATTTTAGAAATATAACAACAACATAAATGTTCAAATAGCAAAACTGCCAACATCCATAAGATCCATACCTATTGCAAATCTAAACTGAAAAAAGTACTCAATTAAAGAACTTCAATCCTAATCAAATGTGACTTAATTACAAAATTTAATGATTTATACCACGATCAAAATTCATTTTCCATGCACTACCTTTGTCTATTAACAACCAATAAATTTTTCAACAGACGCTCATTCGATCATCTGGAGACCTCTTGAAAGACAAAACAGGACCTGAACCGATCAGAAATTCAATTTTCCATATTTTTTAAAAATGCCTTAACATTGAAACCTATGCATAAGTAACATACACCTTCTCTGTATCTTTCATACATTGGCAGGGAACACAATGAAAACAAATCAAACTATCTCTTTTCAACAGCAGCATTTCCTCAGTCTTACACGCTTCCCCCTGCAACAATGGCCCATGACGAATTTTGGATAAGATTGGATAATTTTGGACAAGTACCTTTCTTCCACACTGAAGGTGTATGGATAATTTTGGACAAGTACCTTTCTTCCACACTGAAGGTGTATGGATAATTTTGGACAAGTACCTTTCATCCACACTGAAGGTGTATTCCCTCTTCTGCTCCAGCACCGACTTCTCGCCTTTTTGGTTGATTTCCCATAAGTACACAGTGTTGTCACTGCACAGGGACAACAAGCGACCCTACAATGATTATTCTTATTCATTAAAAAGAAAATCATAAGTTCATATGATTAGGTCAAAGTCTCTGCGACTTTGACTAATAGAAAGAAAATGATATATCTATAATTTAATTTTGGTTGTAACGCGCTTTCTGATTGGCTAAAAAAATTATTTTATATCGTATAAAGAATGTTGCCGACGTCATAGTAAGACTAACGTCAAAAACGTATCAATACGCCTGACGTTACGTTTGAATTTTGTACAATATTATGTCATTTTAAAGGTCAAATGACCGTTTTTATCTACAATGAAGAGTAAAAAAATTAAATTATAAGCAATGAATTCAATATTTATTAGTTTTATACGATATAAAATGGTTTGAAACAGTTTACGCTATTTTATAAACCGCTTCGCGGTTTATAAAGCGTAAACTGCCCCAAACCATTTTATATCGTATAAAACAAATAACTATTGAATTCATTCCTTAAATATAGTCCAAGATGCAAGCCTTTTTGATATGAAATGTGAGATACAAACTAATCAGTTCTAAACATGTGTAAACTGTGTTTGTTAATAAACATTTAAATGCAAATAAAAAATGATCAACTTGATATGATTGTGAACAGCTTGCTGCAGTGGCAGTAGCTGTTTTCATGTGTTAATTAAATAACTTTATTTGGAGATGAATTTCCTTGAACGCAGAGATTTACCTGTTCTGGTAGAAAGAAAAGCTGATTGACGGAAACGTCTGATCTCAATTCCACGGACCATTCCACACCTGGAGCACCTAATCTTTTACTAGGTCAAGGAACAACATGTAATTTAAGAATTGATAACTTTGTCTGTACATTGTAAAGCATGACCTTCTAATCTAAATTGCAAGGTCTGAACAATATTCTGTGGAGCTGTGAAACACTCTCTCAAATTAACAATTGAAAGCCTTTCATTAGGTCATGCTGTTACAATCCGGTTTGTGAGTTTTAATTGAATTTTGTTTTGAACAGTGAAAAATAAATCAGCCTCTACAAATTCTGTTTGTTTAATAACAAGACGTCAGCCCAGAAAAACCAGTTCTGCAACATAAAAATACTGGCACCAAATTATGTGTGTGTGTGTGCAAATGACTTAATCAATACAGGTTGATGTATGACTGTACCTAATGAGAGGAATTGATTTCTGATTCACCTGTATTTTCCAGTGTCTTATTAGTTTACCTATGACTAACCCTAACTCTGCTGCCCACCCCCATAATGGGAGAGATGACTCAAACCGTGGTCAGTCTTAATTTCATCGCTTTATAACAGTTACCATTTTTCTTCCCTGACAAGATGACCTGTATTACTTATCAACATCATAAACCAACTTCCTCAGCTGAATTTCCAGTGTTAACAGATTTAAAAAATAAAACCAACTGTAAATCTTATGGAACTGCATGATATAGACTTGCTCACGTCTCTATATTTTAATGTTTTTATATTCAATTAACTTATTATACTTATTTTAATTCCTGCTCTCTACCATTCTTTAATGTTATCAAACATCTAAGTTTGGCATCATTTAAATGTATTAAAGAGAGCACTAAAATTATGAAACATAGAGACTTGAGCAAGTCTATCCACCATAATTCCATTGCTTCTTTTTTCATCGCTTTTTTTATTCATGAACTTGTGTTTTTTTGTAATTTCTATCAAGTTAAACTTTAAGCATTACACATACGTATCAGATAGTTCAACATGTGTTTATATCATTGCAAGCAAATCTTGATTGCAAGTAAAATATCCACTACCTATATACTTCATCAAGAATCAAGAACAAACTCTTCTACAGAGAGCAATCTAACCCTATACAAAATATCTCATTGAAAAATTTCATAAATTGTAACCACCCCTTAAACAACTTTAAAAATCTAATCATTTCAAAGAATTTTTGCCACAAAATACTTAAAGTTATGAATTAGATGCATGGCCTATTTTAGCTCAATTCTTTTTTATTTACTTTTTTTTCATAAACTTTGCAAAAGAGTCCAACAATACATTATTCTCCACCAAAAAGATCCAAATCTGAGTAAGTGGGACACAAAAGATTGTGATCAATAAGTTAGGAGGAGTTACAAGGTTAGGTGATTTAAATCTAGTCTTGTCTGAGCTTCACAAGTCCTTTGTGGCACTGGATTAAACTCTGTAATTAAGAGGATTATAACAAGCCACAGGTCCGCTGCTACCACTCAGGGACAATAACTCTGCTCAAAGAGTAACAGGCAGATTGGTCTCCCTTATGCAAATATAGTTAATAATCTTCTTTCACTTTACTGCACATTTACACAAACTAACAATTCCAGAAACAACACCTGCTGGTGTGTGTCCACTGTCCAGTGAGAATGTTCAGTGATTCATAAAGCAATCGTACACAACAGCTCACCGAGGAGCCACACACCAGTCCCTAACAAATACTCTTAAACAACAGTAACCCTTGTGTCAACAAAACGACAATCAATTCAACAATTCTGTAATTCAACACCCCATTCAAAAATACATATAATCTTATACACCCTTTTCAAATAAAAAAATAACCTTATAAGAAAATCCTACACAAAAATTTCTTTTTAAATCACATTACTGTTTGTATTTCTCTATTAATGTGAAGGATACATCTTGATTCTGCCTGTTTTAGTCCCAACGGCTAGCAATTTCAGCTTTGGGTCGTAAGCCATACATGATGGCTTGCTTGGAAACCCATGGTCAAGACACTGAAACAAAATACAACTGTATCAATTTTCAATTATAAAACAAAAGTATCAAAACTTATAACTTCTTATATGAAATACTACTTGTTTCATATCTGAATGATGTACATTTCCCCCTACGTATAAATAAAAGCTTACATGTACACTTAACTGACACATCTATTTATCTACATTCACACTGAGAATAACTTTCATACACAATGTCCTTTTCAATACATACTAATATCTACTCAGTTCTCTTAATGCATGCATGGCAAATCTTACATGTACATATATAGCAAAACAGGATTCCAAATGTTACACTGGTAAAACCTTTATTAATACTAAGTATTGTGCGATACAACGACCTGTTGCAAATCACATCTACTCATAACACCTGTTTCCTTCCTGAACTGACATTGATTTTTTTAACAAAGTGATTTTTTTATTGACATTATTATATAGACCTAGTTTTCAACACATGCTGTTTTTAAACAGAATAATTAACATTTAATTAGTTCTATCTGTCATTTAATATCAGACTACTTTTTAATCTGTATAGTCTATGGAAATTTACAATTCTACAAGCTTGATAAGTGCTTTTCCATGGACCATTCAGTTTAAAATACAACAATACTTGTACATTCATTGATAGTGCATCTGCATAAAACATCATTTGTTTCAAACAATATACACATTTTATCACGAAAATCATTTTTTTGTTTAATTTTCAGCCAACTTTGAAGGAATGTAACTTTGCAAAATAAATCATATAGAGTGTCATCTTTTACAGATGTCTGAAGGATATAGATATCGTAATATTGTTGATAAAGGTGTGTATTTCTTTTCAATATTCATTTTATGTTCAGTTCATTAGATCTGTATGAAATTTAAGTCAACGCACACTTTGTTTCAAAATAGCAAGACAATAATGTCAGATTCTATGTCTTGACTTTATCAATGAATTCATTCTAAGAATACAATGACAAAAAACTTGTCAAGCAAAGAGGGGTAGGGCAATTACCCTTGTTTCATGGATGAATTATTAATGATGTCAAGAAAAAAATTAAGAACAGATGTCACTGCTCTTAAAGCTGTGGAATGTTAATCTTGTTTATGTGATATGTTGATTAGTAAAGGACTGATGAAAAAAATATTCAAGATCCAACAATAATAATATATACAAAAACATGTGATTGAAATTGAATCGCCTTATCCTCAATATTGTACCATACCAAAACTCTTGATAACGTGGACTAGGCCTTTAAAGCACAGTTTCTGGACATTTAAAACAGAACTGCGCCTAATAATGTTAGGGATAAAAAAAAAATTCTTTAAATTTCAAAAAAAGTTTGTAGTTCAAGCTGGGTTTTTATTCAATGATCTAAATTTATCTTTCAAGTGAATTTATCATTGTAGCAGGTGCCCTCAAAGTGTCAAAGTTCACGAGCAACGTGACATAAAAATGTTATATACAGAAACTGTTGATTTATATAGTTCAAAATTATCTAAACAACATAATGAACCTTATAATTAAAAACATAATATGATGCTGGAAATCTTCACGGTCGAGTGAATATGAGTCATCTCAGAGTCATTCAATATGTGTGCAACATGGCAGCTTACAGTGACACCAAAGCACTCACCCGCCGGTATCCAAATAATTCTTTCTTAAGTTGACCTCTCTCCTCACTGTCTTTAGGAGGATGTTTCCTGAGAAATTTAAACATCGCTGGTCTTACTTATTTTGATCTACCACTTCCTGTCCTGTAAAACGAAACAACACACCGATGATGCTACGCCACACAAAGGTCCAAAAATCGATACGCGATTGTCGCAATACACGTACAACTTTCGATACTCGATTACGATTTATAAGGTTATGAGAAATAAAAATAAATTACCTTTTTAAGTTTTTTATAAACAATTCCAGTAAGCACTAACACCCTGCGTACTATGCGGTTAACTCCCGCGCTGTTTTTTTTTTACAACAAAAACTTTAAATTTCTTGCCCTCTTGACCTCGTTTTGAATAAATCCCTCCGCTTGTCCTTCTCAGATATTACTTCAATTTTTATAAGAAAACAAATATATATGTTTATTTCAAAATAATGTTTATAGCACACTGCACTTTCATTTTTTTATCATTATCAAAAGGCTTAGGAAAAGCTGTTCAATATCATCTGAACTATTTTTATCGCGTAGGCCATTCTTTGATAAGTGAGTAGGTCCGACGCGTCTGCGAAGATTACGTAAACGTAGTTAGCGTGCAGACCACATGTTGGGGCGTGGGGTGTCAAAATTGACAAATATCATGCGCGGATCTAGAGGGGGGGTCGGGGGGGGGGTCCCGACCCCCCCCTGGAAAATGAAAATTTATTAAATTTACATAGTAAAATTATCGCGAAAATATGCCTCGGACCCCCCCTGGCAAACACAATTATCCTTCGGACCCCCCCTGGAAAAATTTTCTGGATCCGCGCATGAATATACAACTGAAATTACTATAGGTACTGGCAGGGACGTATATACTAACATTAGTGTATATGTCCCTAGTACTTGATTATGTGAATTGATTGTTTTTATTCCAATTTATACACAATAGCTATCTTGGCAAAATCTCTCAGACTCTCTCACTCTCTTTCTCTCTCTCTCTAAAGGTTGCTTTGAAGCTAAATATAAAATGATTTGATATCGACCAGTTTTTAAAAACTATCTCTTGGAAAATTTGCCTTTATTTTGTGAGGTACATAACTTTAGAGATTATGTTGGGAAAAAAATCATTCAGTATTGGGTTTTTTTCCTTAATGATTACATCGCCTTTCACAGCAGCAAACCCCCCCCCCCCCCCCCGGTTTAATTCAGTCGTGTCATTTGTCTCTTGTTTGGAACCACAAGCACTTCTAATCAATAAAGTTCAGTCTAATAGTATATAATTATTTAACACTATAGGGTGCACTTTTATTATCGAAACAATATAAACGCTTAAGTTGGACACACACACACACGCACACACAACCAAAAAAACAAAAAAACAAGCTATAAAAGGAAAGTAGAGCTTATTTAGCTGGGGCTACACTTCAGCCAAAAGCGCATTCATTTTGCAGATCATTCACTAAGGCTTTCGCTTAAACTGGTGTATATTTTTCAGGGAAAATTAGGCTGGGTTTTTTTTAAAGTAAATTTGACCACATTTCCTTTGGTCACATTTTTACACATGTATGAAATAGTATAAAGCAGTAAGAGTTTATACTCGCTTCACTGTGGGAAAAAGTCGTCTATATACTATAGTAGTACGACGAAATTTCGGGAAGTTCCGAAAACACAAGAATATATTGCATGTGTATTAGGGGAATCAATTCCAGTGGTCATGTATTATTGGCGTTTTACTTCAGTTTGCATTATACTATTATGTTATAACGTACATGGTTTACATTTACATTATTTATACTTGAATGAAATAAACTGTAGAATCAAGGACAAAGTGTACGAGATCTCACCCAGGACCTTACGCTGCTGAAGTTGATGACATGTTTTAAGACCAAATACAGGTTTTAAGAAAACTTGAGTGCATGTACACAGTGGCAACAATCTAAAATTAGAATTTCATCCGCTCCCCAGTTTTCGACACGTCGCTTTCACTTACGAAAACCGGGGAGCGGATGGAAGTTCTAATTTTAATTAGATTGACCGTGACAATAACACGGAATGGCAGTCACGACGGAAGACATTTCCTTAGAACTTACGTCGCCAGTTTATTAATAATTATCGTTGGTCAGTATGAGCTGTTTAA
This sequence comes from Magallana gigas, assembly GCF_963853765.1. Lineage (NCBI taxonomy): Eukaryota > Metazoa > Mollusca > Bivalvia > Ostreida > Ostreidae > Magallana > Magallana gigas. Next base: position 24,971,184 of record NC_088859.1, read on the forward strand.
AGTTTCCCAAATTCTTAAAAATTCTTGTCTTGACACTTTAACGAATGGCAATTTTTTATATTAAAGAAGTAGACATACATATAGCATTCATGAAGAAAATAATTGGAAGAACTTTTTTCAAAATGTGCGTGAAATCGTTATTCCTCCAAAAAAATATAAAATCTGCCGTTATTGACATTGTGACCTCCTTGATAATCTAGCACTGACGTGGCATCAGAGGACAGAAGGACCCATCCATTCCGAAAACGTCTTTAAAATTAAATAAGTGGTCTGGGATTTTTGGGTTTTAAGTTCGAAAGTTACAAAATGTTACATGGGATTCTTATACAAATCACAACGGAAGTGTTCCCCCTGATTTTGTCTACTATATTCAGCATATGTACTTGTGGACTGGACTGTATCCCCCCCCCCCCCCCAACCTCAAAAAATAATTTTTAACCAAAATCAATTTCTCTGCACCTTGCTTTGGAAAAAGCACAAGTAGTTTGACTCCGTTGCAAATTCTATTGGATCATAATATTTCTCTAAAATGAAAAAGGGAAGCGGTGGGGTGAGGCAAAGACACGGTACGTGTGTCCCATGTGAACTCCAATAAAGAATGGTAACTCTTACTATAAAAAATCAAAAAACGTGTGTATTTTTTCATTACGATTTATTTGAAACAAATTATTTCTTGCGTGAAGTATTTCTAACAAGCTCTGAATTTTGTATACTACCATGAAAATACACATGTCTAAAAATTCATAACAATTTCAAATATCACGTGTGAAATGACAATCCATAGCAAAAATTTACCTACATATGCACAGATGGTAATTAATGCAAATTAATTAAGCAATATCATATGGAACAATGAACTGTATAGTCATGAAAACCAGATGACAAAATAAATATGACTAGATCATATACACAAAATAAAAAATGCAAAAAATTTACAGCATTGATATTTTAAATGAGAATTTTTCAGAAATTTGGTTCAAATATCAAGTTATAAAGGAGTCCTGATTTTTTTTCTCAGATTTCTGATTTTCTAAATTATGAACAGAGGGAAAACCATTATGATTAATAAAGTTTCTTTTCCTTAGGTTTTTGCTTTAATAATATCAGTGGAAGCAACGAATGTCATCATATTGATGGAAAGCAATTTTTTTGTTATGAGACTACTCTAAAAACAATGAAAACTCTAAAATCTCTATGAGAATTTCTACTTATTCAGAGCAAGCAATGCAAAGATGAATTGCCAGATGGTCGCGCCAACATTTTTTTTTCACATCATTCCTAGTGTATAAAAATATAGCAAAGTATTAAAATTGTGTGACAAACTTCTATCTTGATAAAAAAAAATATTTAAAAGCTGAAAAAAACTGTAGAAATTTGAAAAATTGTTACAATGCAGTAAATTAAGTTCACCTAACAGACTCACATTCTAGTTACCAAATATACTTCTCTTATTTCAAGACTCTTACAAAACTTAGCTTTTAAAGTGAAAAGATTTTTTTTTAAAAACTTTTGCACAACAAAAATTACTGGTTACTAGCTGGTGTATGTAAGCAAAGGAGATAAAAATGCAACAAAGAGATGACTTAGATGAGTAAACCAACACATAATGTATGACCCGAAATCCAGGAGTAAATTAACAATTTCTTTTTTTCACGCAAGTGACATGGATCCAAGCACCAACTGCAAGGAAATTTTTTCCCTAAATGCATGACTTCAACATCATATACCATTCTGATAAAAATATATCTGTAAAAATAAAATATTTTGACATATTTTTAACAAATGTATAATGAAAATATAAAAGATGTTTTGTTTTATAGTTGGAATATATAGAGTTCATGAAATGAATTGTGAAAAAAAAAACTCATGACGGAAAAAGAATTAATGCATAGTTTCTTTGAAGCTTTCTTCTTTCTTCCATTTTCTCTCATGATATGTTTGAACATGCTTATAATTAGTAAAAAAATATTCACAACACAGAAAAATCAAGTTGTGTGTCTTGTCAAATTCTAACACTACACAAAAAAGAAACTGAAAACATCAAAAATGTCAACTTTGTAAGAGTTCTTTCAGTCTTGTCTTGTTCAGTTTAATAAGACATACGATCTCAATGGGTATACTTTAAAAAAACATTAATTAATTCAAAGTTGAGTAAAATCTTCCTTTTTTTCAAATCGATTCCAAGCAATGAAAGAATCGAAATGGCTGGTATCCGTGGGTACCCGCTAGTCCATTTTAGTTCAAACTGTAAGTTTTAATGAACGTCACTTCTAATGTTAACAACGATCACATCCATAACTTAACCTTATGCACAAGCTCTACACTTACTGACAAATAAACAATATAACATATAGCACTGGACAGAAGAGCACAATAAATTAAACGTTCATTTTACTTCTGCTCATTTAGACGAAAAAAGTTCAACAATCACAAAATGAATATTCATGAGATCAGGAATGCCATCCTTCCATGGCCTTCTTGTATTTCTTGGATTCCATGGAATTCATTGGTTTCCTCCAGGTTGTTAAATATTCATGAGATAAGTCCAGCTTACCAAATCTCCTTCATTCATGAGACAATATCATCAATGCTACCCTCTGGATATCACAGAAAAAACCCTCACTTTCTACCCTTTTCAATTGCCGGGATTAGTACCAGTACTATCGATTTGTAATCTCCAATATAGAGGGATTTTTCTCCAGAATGGTGAGAATAATTTTGTCTACATAAGATTTCAAATTAATGTTCACACACTCAACTTCTTGAAGTTTTGCCATAAGCTGAAAAGAAAAAAAAAAGAAAAACAAATGAGATTTAAAAATTTCATACACTTTCAACATCCTCAAAAGTTTTTAAATCTACATTTACATGCTGTCATGAATTTTAAAATATTGGGTGCTATGAAAACTATCATAAAAAGATACATGTACAAAAATGACAAAAAAATTAATTTAATACTGTAAACGTACTACATTTAGCTGTGTATTCTATCTAGCGCTTTTGGCGGAATGCAGCTAGCGCTAAATCAAGTATATCGCTAAATGCCATGCATATGAAGAGTCACGTTCCAGAATACGCTAATTCAAATCCACGCCAACTTGTTCAAAAACTAATTTCCGCCAAATATCGTATACGCCAAATATAATACGTTTACAGTATTTGAGTTCACTATATAAAGACCAGCTACCTCTTCTTTAGTTAAGTGTTCCAGCTCCGTGGCAAGAGACTTTGCTTTGGTGTCGTTGACCAAGGTCTTCCCCTCGTTGATGCACCGGGTCAACAACTGGGCGTTCAGGTCTTCGTTCATGTCCTGAAGTTGTTTGTTTTCCTGGAATCAAATATATCAAATAATGTTAAGAAAGTCTACAGACTTTTCTCCTACCTGTCCGATGACAGCCTGAACGTGAAAAAAAGGAAGAGTAAAGAATCACTCTAGAATTTTTACTACAGTGTAATGTTTTCATGAAACGCTTGAAATACTACATTGTATTATTATGTTATAGATCTGTGAAGAAATTTTCAAACACGTTGGAGGTGAAAATCATGCATAGCTGGTGCCGTTCTCATGACAAGTACCTATCTAGGAATATTAAGTAGCGCACTATAATGATGTACTGGTATATAGTTCTGGTAATTCTGATAGCCCTAGTACTGGCCAGGACCTACATGTATGTCTTGATCCGGAGAATTTGTTTGGAGCCAATTACCATTTATAATATTCATTGGAAAGATTCCTTAGGATTTTTTTGCCATTTCTTTCATATTGCTGTCCAAAATTAATTCTATGTTTAATGTAATCCTCGGCATAGGTTTAGTAGAAATTGTGTTTAAAAAAACCCCAAAACCAAACCCCAATTTTGATTTGAGTTTTTCCAGTTTGATTTTACTAAAATACATGTACTACCATCTGTAGAAATTTGAAATGTTTAGAGCACATTATGGACTACATATATCAGATACTCAATGGGATTTTCAGGAAAGATCATTAATAAAGAGGTAGCCTACATGTAGCTTGAGTGCTAAATTTTTTTTCACTAATGTTAATGATTACAAATCATTTGTATGGAAATCTTGTTTGTTTCAATTTTATCACCCTTCCTCATAGGTTTGGTATTTTAAAGTGACGTTAAACATAAAATTGACTTTTGGCAGCCTATTGGAATAAAGGATAATTATCTCCCTTTTCATAGATTCCCTTTTCTCTCAGTTATTATAACACAATATTGTGGATCCAAATAAATTAACAAATCCAATTAAATCCAGTCAAACAAGATGGTAAGAAAACTAATCCAACTTTAACCAGATAAATTACAAAAGCAAGAGTTTAAATCAAGGAATTTAAACATTCAACTGCAAAGCAAAATAATGAAAGAGCATTCCATGAAACATCAGAAAGAAAGAAATCTACAAAATAAAGCAATATATGAATCATTTTGTTGATCAACACAATATATGCTCAGACTAAATAAAATCATTCCACTCTCATGCAAACATAACTATGATGTGAATAAGTATTGATATGAATCAGCAAGAAAGGGATAAAAAAAAATAGGGGTGCTGAAAGATGCTCAAATTTAAGTACAATGCATCTTATTATTATTAAATTTTGGAAGGGAAGAATTAATAAGATAATAGAATATTCATCTACTAGTACTGGATGAGAGGACTTCAGACTCCTTCTTAGGAGCAGCAAGGAGTAGGTGTAGGATGTGATGAATTTGGAAAAAGAGAGGAATTGGGTTTGGGGATAAAGTAGGGGTGGGGGGGGGGGATTTTATCTTAATAACCACTATTTGTATTAGTCTCAGTATATTGTGTGGACCAACAAAGGACACAAGCACCCAAAATGCACAACAGCAATGTCGCTAGTCATCTAGACAGTCAAACCAACCTGAGAGAGGTTCCTCCATTCATACGAAAGGGCCTTTCAAGTTAACAAGAAACAAGTCAGAACATTGTGATGAAAAGTGCTTTCATGTTAAAAACAAATAAAAGCTGTCAGAATTGTGCTCTTAATGATGGAACTTATAATCAAAGACAACTGGCTTACTACGTACACACACACAGATATCTACATGTACTGGTATAAAGGCATGGGATATACCACCACTGGATCTATACACCAGCTTTTTGTTATACATAGTACAGTGAATCTGCCCTGTTCAATGCTCATATACTTGTAATTATCTTATATAAAGGCCATCCTGCAAATTATCTCAAATTTGAATTTTTTTTTTTTTAAATCTGCACCATATGCACTCTCAAACAAAAGCTAAACTGGATAGATGTCACTGCATACATACTATAAAATCAGAAATTAAATATAACTTCTACCACTGTTCAGTGAACCTTTCTTTGATAAAAAAGTAAGTCAAAATGGTATTCAGTCTCTACATTTCAAAATACTTTGTAAAGTTGATCAGTATCAACTCTACAAATACTTACTTCCTTTAACCTATTGACCTCTGAGTTGAGAGCCTGGTATCGACCAGGTAAGTCGGCCATGCTGTTATTCCTGGGTCGTGGGGACTGATTCAGCTCATGATCAATCTTGTATTTCCGTAATTCTTCCAACTCTTTTCCTAACTCATCTAAAAGCTGAAAATAGATTTTTGAAAATAATTTGAATAGTATTACTTTTGACTTTGTTAACTGGTTTGCCTTATACATGAATCACATTTTTAAATATATTTTGCAATACATTGACTTGAGATCCTAAAATCAGAAATTTAAGATGAGGGTTATATAAATATGCAAATTCTACATTTATGACTTAATCTCTTATTTTTCCTAGAGAAAATAATATAACAGATGTACTTCTTGTAATTGGTCAATTTATAGATATATTGACTTCACAGAAAAGCATATTGACCTCACATCTAATGAAAGCAATGTACAATGTAATTGTATATCATACAACCATACTCAAAATACTTAATTTTGACAAAGATTGGAGTTAAAATCTGTTTATTCTCTCCTCCTCTATCTCTTTTTCCTTTTTCTTTCTCTTATCTCTTTCTTTTTATATACATGCAGATGACTGTTTTCACAGTAACAATTCATCAACAAGGATTAACTATTACACAACAGTGTTTGAGATTTAACCCATATAATTTCTAAAATTCCTTTAAAAAAAAAAAAGTCTTACTGTTCCAGTGCACTGTCTTTCTTTCTCAAATTTCTGTTTAAGTTCCTCGTGTTCACTGTATACGGCGTTATACTCGGCCTGTACGTCCGTCAGTTTGTCCTGCAAGTCTAACTTCTCCTAAAAAAAAGTAACATTCATTCTGATAAATACACACTTACAAGTATCATATTCATGAAAATCCACATAATCTCAGAAAGTAGGCACATAATGTAACTTATTTTTCAACTTTTAAAGCTCTGGGCTGCATTTTACAAATTTTAAAGAACTTATGATAAAGTCGTAAATATTTACATTTAAAATGATCTTTAAAGAACAAAATTGACATAAAACCATTTGTTTACAAATATTTCAATTACCATAATTATATTTTCCAGCCATAAGAATAAATCATTGATTAGGTAATGATTAGTTAGCATTCATTATTTTGGTCTTATGTTATAAGTTCTTTTGTAAAACGCAGCTCAGTACTGTAAATTTCTAATTAAACGTGAGAAATTAGTATCCGCGTAAAATCACAAAAAGCCTGTATTGCAAATTTTAAAATCTCGCTTTTTATTTTTAGCCATATGTAAACTACACGAAACTGATAAAATTTTGGCATTCGCGATTTTATGTTTTTTGCGATTTGTTGGAAAACCGTTGAAACGTGGAATTAAGTTCTCGCGAAAAATAAGGAATCTACAGTATCTCTTTTTTCAATCCATAACTTCAAAATGTATTATAATGAAGATATGCCATAATTTTCCAATACATGTGCTATATTTCAGATATTCAATAACTAGAATAATGCATCTACATGTAATGTTTTGTTTTCAGCCAGTATGATTAACAATGATGATTGTTTTCTTCCAGATGAAAGGAACATACAACTTACCACTCTTAATTTGTCTATTTCTAGCCTGAGTCTGGGATTTTCTATTTTTAGCACCTCATATTCTTTTTCTATACTCTGCAATCTGAAAGGAAACACAAAAATTAACTGTTCATCAAGATTCAAGGGCATGCATGATGTTTCACCAATTGGTAAGTATAGCGCTACCAAAAATAAGCCTTTCATTTGACTTATTTACCGGTACACTGCCACACTTGATCACATCTTATATTCTAGAATTTGAAATTCATTTTTTTTTTAACGATTCCATCATAGAAACATTTGCGTCAAAAGATGTCTTTGAAATTCCTACCTTTGAGCTATGTACATCTGTTCAGCTTTCTCTGTTTCTGCCCGTGACTGAAACGAATGAAAACGGATACAAAATCAATACGAGTATATATATAGAAAACTACACACACAGAAATCAATGGGTAAAGCTGTCTTAGGGCAGGTAATGTAAGCATTGTATACATATTACAGGTGTAACAAGAATCTCCTAGAGCCATGCAGCTTTGGAATAATGGGATAAATAATACGAAATTGATATTGAATATATATGAATATGACTGCTCCAGATTAAATCATTCCATAAAGTTCTTCAGCAACAAAATTTTACTTCAAACATTTCTTACATTCCTGTAACACATGTATTACATGTACTAAAAAGATATGGTACATTTAATCCTTGCGTAGGAAAGCATAGACGTGTTAACATGATTTCCATATATGTATCAGTGACAACTTAAATGTCAGGTTTTTACTTTAATTGATTTGTTGTCCTTGCCACCTCCTCCTCTAACCACCCCCCCCCCCCCCCAAAAAAAAAAAAAATCCTCAACAAGGCAATGAGGTTGAGTCTAAATATCAAATGCAAGGTATGAAGTTGTCTTTTGCTCTATTTTAGAACAGAATCTTTTAGTGCTTTTTATTTCTGACTGTCACTATTTACACACTCAGGTAGAACCAATATTATCCAAATCAATTTTGCCAACCTGACAGCGAAAATTTACATTTAGAGTGAGATAGAAAAATGTTTTCAAAATACAATTTATTTGATTTGCAGGTTGTCCAAAGTATATGTAAATGATGTTAAATTATTTCAAAACAAGAGCTAAAAGCCTCAAATCATTGTAAATATTGGAAAAAGAAGATAATTTAACACTAACCAGCATTTGTTTAAATTTTTTCTGTTCCTCAGCAAGTGTCTCCTTCGATTTCACCTCAACATCTTTCAACTGTTCCTCTAATGAATGAATTCTGTAAAAATAAGACTTCGAGGTTGAATACAACAACAGGTAAAAATATATGACTCATTACAGAACTATGTAATTGAATTAGACATTGCCTAACTTAATATCACTCAAGGCTAATATATGCAACATGACAATTGATAAAAGAATTAAAGCTTTTGATTTTAAATGAAACAGAGAGTGCAAATCAAGAATGAAAGTTGACATTAAATTATCCTTCAATTTTAAAGACGAACAGGACATAAATCACATAAAACATAGCATCATCAGCATATTAAGTCTTTAGCTAAGGTTAAACAAGCTGAAAAGCTCACAAATTTATTACAGGTATTACAACTACATTCATTGTATTTAAAAACAGTCAGAAAAAGGAAGAACAAGTACATAAATTTACAGAAAATTTTTGAAAAGAAAGTATACACAGGATATTGTTTGTAGAAATGCAAAGCACTGTTGAAGTCTAAAAATTTTAAGTTCCGCTACACACATACACGTGTTACTTAAAACAAAAAGTTATTGTGTATAGAAGAGTTCACCAAAGAACTATAAATTACTTAATTTAATTGATGCACCATCACATATCAAGCAGAGATAACTGTATGAGCATTTAACAAAGCATTTGTTACGAAAGAAAAAGCTAGAAGACAAAAGAAATATCAAAATTGACAATATGTTTCCTCTGCAATCAAATGTTCACAGTTTCTAAGAGTCCCAAGCAAATATTAACAAACATGCTAGCTACCACCACATTACTCAGTCTCGATTTCTTTAATTAATGTCCAAAACAGTACATGTATCAACTGCCATTTTAATACGCCAACAATTAAATACTAAATGTAAGCAAACTATCAATGAGTATATATACATGTATATACACCACAGAACCAAGCAGACACCACTCGTTGATGTATTGACTGGTGCAGGTCCTCTGATTGATGAGGGCACCAGTTTTAACATTCCATGACATTAGTTTTTATTGCCGTCAGACAAGAGTTCCAAGTTAATTTTGTAAAACATAATTTTCATATAAGGCTGTCTCAAATTAATTCTAAATTGAATGTCACCAAAAATTCAAACCCTACAAGGGATGAAAAAATCTCATGTAGGCCAATTGTTGAATGATATATTCTAACAATTGTACACTTCACAGATATACACCGTAAAGAGCCAAACATGTTTCATTTTTCAATTGAATGAAGTTTTCAGCTGTCAAAAGTAAAAACAAAATGAAAGATATAAAAAAAAAAATTCTGAAACAAAAAATCGCTGATTTTCAAGGTAAGCAGGTGACAGCTAACATTGAATCAACTTTGAACAGCCTAGAAGGATCAGAAATCGAAAGTTTGTTTTCAATGACTTGCAACAAATGACATTTTCTGTCTATAAAATGTCTTTAAATACTTCCTTATCAGTTCAAACTATTCTAATTTAGATTGTTTGGGAATAAAAACTTAGTCTAATGTCATGAAAAATTAATAACAATAACACCATATTGACACTAGTATCTATATACCACACTACATCTACATGGAGGTCACTTACCTGTCCACAATGCTAGAGGAAAATATGGATCATTTCATTTTATACACATACTTTAACTTTTATTGGGAGTATCCATTTGAACAATTTTGAATACCTTTATCATAAAAATTCATACAATCTTTATGGTATATCCAACATTAAAAAATGTAAAGTCGCTATCAAATTGTAATAAAATGGAGTTACATTGTTCAACAATTTCCTTGAAGACTAACACAAGTTCATTACTACTAGGAAAAAATTCTATTAATTTTGTTTTTCCCTGTAAAACATGCCTCCACAAGAGCTGACTTCTTTGAGCAGAAAGAAAAACAAATGTTTGACACCACCCCCTAAGGCTAATTTACCTTCCTCAATACAACTTAGGCCATATATCACATTATCTAATCATGTAATCTGTGACAAAGTGGGGTCAGTCGTCTTCTCAGTGGGTGAAAAAAAGTAGTCCCTTTATATCGGGGTGCAAACCTACCTTTCCATAAGGTGACTGTTTTCATCTTTGAGTTTTGAATGACTAGTGTTGACTGACGACTTCTCTTCAGATATTTGGACCAACTTTTTCTCTAAAAATTGCACCTGTAGAATTAAAAAGCAATAATCCATTAATTAATTCTCATCTATAATTTCACATCATTTATTAATTTTGATTGGAAAATTGCTGTTAAAAGTGCTAAATAAGTAGTATTTTATTACAGACACAAATAAACCTTCAAAACTCCATGATACATGTATATCATAATACGCTTCACATTTTTACACACCAAGATCACAAACCTATACCGTGGCTTTATTTGAAGAATCTGGACAACTTATTACAAATTGGTATACCGTACTATGCATATATCCAAAGTCCAAATTAACTTTAATGCCCACCCATTTCTTATACACTAACTGACCTTAAGATTTAATAAATACCAAACATCTCATGTCAGACTGAGCCGATCTAAAATATTCTATTCATTAAATATCAACAACACAAAAATCAGCAAACAGAACACATCTGTCACTGACCGCTGACAAATGAAATTAAACATTCACCTGAACTCAATAAAGACACCTGTAACAATAGACTGGTCACTGGCGACAGGTGGGGAACCAGACAATTTACCCAAACTTCTTACAGCTGTCATATTTCTTCCTAATTTCTTGTTATGAATACACATTTCCTTGTATAAAATACACGTAGCGGTATACATGAAACAAAATATTCTTCTGCTAAATAGACACCATTTCATATCTGATCTATTTCTGGTTTAGTATTTAAAATGCATGATTATCATAACATTTGTTGATTTAAATCCAAATATAAATGACTATTGGAATAGGATTCAACAAAAAAACAAGGAAATCTTTAGATCTAGTTTGACACATATCCAAATCACTTTGTGTCTGTATTAATATTTTCCTTATAGGCCTAAATGAATACCAAGTAAAATATCTATTAACTAACTATTTTAATTGTTAGCTTGCCAAGGTTTTTATTATTGAAAGAAATGACTGTTTTGTTTATGTTTATAATAATTGCATGATTACAAGTACCATAATTGTTTTGCTAAAAAGACTATCGGTACTTAAACATTTACCGTAAAATTAATACATGTTTAAGAGTTGTGTTGTACATAAATCTACAAGCATGCAGGTGTAACAGTTATGTTATAAAGTGACTCATATTTAGTCTTATATGAAATATTTCTCACAGGAAACGATCTCAATCTATAACAAATTCTCTGATCAACAACACAACTAATCTGTTCATAGTTATATCCTCGACAGTAAATCATGTTTAAAGACAGTGAAATCTGCTTCCGTTGACCAGTTACGGTTAATGTACATACCCTGTCGTTGAGGGTCTGGAAATTTCCGTCGATATCGTCCAATATCTCATCACCTGGTTCCGTCCGTGATTTATTTTGAAGTTGGCTGAAAAAAAAATCCCAAAGTTAAGGATATACTTTGGTTTATGGGAGGAGCAATATCTCAAAAGCTTAAAAGCAATATAATGATATATTATAAAACATAGCAATATAATGATATATTATAAAACATACTTAGTCTAAGAAAAATCGTATCATAGAAGTCTCACCTTGCGTAAGCAGCAGATGTCGTCACTCTGGACCTTTGACTACAATGTATAAAACACATTTAATCACATAATGCAGACCCATATGGATGCTAAAAGCAAGTCTATACAAGTGGGAGCCTGAATCAGCTTTGATATATGTCTTTGTCTCAATTCAATTAGATAATTAGGTACATTTGTTAATGGAAACATACATACATACATATTAATCATATGTCATTATAGAGAGAAAGGGTGCATGAAAAAATAGAATATATTGTACAAAAAGGCTACATCTCAAATACATTCATACAAACACCAAAAATTCTGAATAAGAATCTTGCAAACAAAAATACTAGTTCGTTAGAACGCTACTATCTACAGCTAACAATAAAGTATACAGTATATGAAACACGATCTGTTTACAGTTCGTTGCAGCAAGAACGCAAGCAATGCTTATCAAATATAAATATAAAAATAAAAAATGCTATTAGTTTTAAATTTATAATGGCAAGTACAAAACACTGTTTTTTGAGGAAATTATGTGCTTTTATTAGAAAAATAAATAAAAAATGCTCCCCAGGTTAGAACCCCCATACTTCACATTTGTATTAACGAGTCAGAGTTGTATATGGGTTTTTTTTTTTTTTTTTTTTTTTTGTTTTTTTTTTTTTTTTTCTCTCTCTCTCTCTCTCGCTTACGCATGCATTGTTAATTATTAAGAAATACCACATATTGTATTATTATAATCTCTGTGTACCATTGTGCAATGGTGTTGAGATTGAAATAAATGAATGAAATGAATGTTTACATGACCTATTCTAATAAGCAGAGATATCAAAACATCAAAGTGAATAGTACATCTACAAAGTGACCCATTAAGTTGTCAGAGAGTGGGTGAATAAAATGACCCATTTAGCAGATGACCTTAATGCATATCTCGTAATTACAACCACTCTTTTTGTACTTATGTCAAGTGTAGTTTAATCCCAATATTGACAGCAAATCAATATCCCTGTATGGTTTTGTTGAAAGCAAGTGGTAATTAAGAAAACAAGGGCATAAAAACTCTCTGAGAAGAAACTGCTACATAATAAAGAGGAAGTTTGCGATCTGAGCTAGAAATCAATTCATGGAACAAGTTGCATTTCTTCTGTTAAATATTGGTAAAGTTAACTTCTTTTGAGAAATAATAAATCCTCACCTCCTTGTTCTTATTTTGACAATTCTAGGATCCATGAATCATATTACACATGTATTTAGCTCCTGTTTTGAATGAAATTCCAACATTAAGCTATTCTAGATACGTGTCTATATAGATCCTGTACACAAATATATGTACATGTAATGGCAATATATACAGTAAACAGGTACACAAGTACACCACGTCCTCCACGATTTGATGTTTACTTCTGACTTGTGCGTTTTTGTGACATTTATGTATGGGTCTATCTTCTGTTTCCTTCTTAAATGACATATAAAGGTAAAAAAAAAAATTGTTCCTTGTGTGGTAAGCTTATAACAAGCCCGACACCAATATCTCGATCATGATCTAATGTTTCTGTAATCATAACTTATCACCATTACTGAATGAGCAACCATCATAAAACTGCATGGTCAACATGGAAACAAACTAGAGACAGAGCAAAAGGGTCATACAATAACAAATTCAACTAAATGATAACTGGGTTCAAATCTATAATGAATTTTATTGATAACTATGATTTCTATTAAGATAACAATCTTCAGAAGCAAAAGATTTGCGAAAGTATGAGAATCAAGCTTAGTAAAAGATGCTGACAGTTCAGTTTTAGTACAATCCTAATGATACAAGCAGTTAATCATGCACAGGCCACTAGAGACAGTTAGTATTCAACCACCACACACATGCACAAGATCAAGAGTTATCTACCCAAAGCTTTTACGGTGGTGTTTATCTCCCCTTCTGGTTCTAACTTTGTGAATACTATCGCGACTTCTGCAAAATAAGGTTTCAAACGTCCTCTGTGAAAAATGCTTAAAATGCAATTCTAAACTTCTCAATTAGATTTGCCATAATTAGACTCAGAACATCCATTGGCAAATAAGGTTTTGGGGGGGAAATTGGCAAAACATGCTTTGATGTAATCTACACTTATTTTCGGTTTGTAAAATAACAATAGAGTTATGTTGACTTAGCTGTTACTGGGTGTTTGCACCAATTACAAAAGTTCTGTCCCTCTTTTTGGTACACTGACCTGTTCTGTGATGGATCAGACATGTCTGACTCAATGTCATCAACCTCACCAAAGTCCTCATAATTCTCCTCATCTGTGAAGTCTAATCTTCTGTTTATGGAGATAGAAAAAGGCATGCAACTTAATGACAGCTTCACCTTAATCAACTAGAAATTATCCATCAAACACTGCAACTTTTGCAAGGAATCTTGAAATGTGAGGTATGTCCCAATGAATTAACCATAACTGTGGGATTTAGGTAGTACATGTACATTGTACATTCAAACTTGTTAACAGAAGAAATTTGTATACATGATCATACATACTACAATGCTATACATGCAAGGAAAATGCACAATACATGCTTAAAATAATAAGGTTTTGCATCACAGTTACTGTAATACAATGATGGTTTACAAAAAACTACCGTATGATAGATTTGGTGAGCTCAACATGTTGGTAGTGTTTTAAAAGAGAATACAAGAGTGACACAGAGACATAAATTACCTAATTGATGAAACACATAAATTACCCATTAGGTGTAGATCATAAATTACCCATTGGGTGTAGGGTGTATATTTATCACATAAATTACCCATTATATGTAGATTATAAAGTACATGTACCCATTAGGTGTAGGGTATAGATTTAACACATAACTTAACCATTACGTGTAGGATGTAAATTTAACACATAACTTAACCATTAGGTGTAGGATATGGATATAACACATAAATTACCCATTAGGTGTAGGATGTAGATTTAACACATAAATTACCCATTAGGTGTAGGGTGTAGATTTAACACATAAATTACCCATTAGGAGTAGGATGTAGATTTAACACATAAATTACCCATTAGGTGTAGGGTGTAGATATAACACATAAATTACCCGTTAGGTGTAGGATGTAGATTTCGGCGGACGGGCTCTGGTGTGGACAAATCTATAAGTATTCCCTGTCCGTGTCCATCTTCATCTGTGTTGGTATCATATTCATTGTAAGTGTATGCACTCGCTTCAGATGTTTCAGGACACTGCCAATTAAAAAGTAAAATCTAAACATCTGTAGAAAATTCTTTACGATCTTGTCCAATACAAATCTGAGTCTAGACCGAATCTAGCTTAATCCACAGTTTTCAAAATTAGGGGATGAGATGCTAAGTAATTGATCATAGATTTATCATTATCATCCAGATGCATTACAAAAAGATTGACCCGAAGTTCAAGTACCCATATTATTGAAAATTTCTAATTAATATTGTGAGGAATTAATATTAACATAGATTGCAGGAATCATCCCTCATGGATTAAAATCTCGCTTTTTTTTCTTTACAGATATGATGACAAATGTTCATTGCTCAGAATTTTACTTCCTTACAATTTGAGAAATCTACAGAAATGCACAGTTTGTTGTAAGACATACACACCTCGGTGGAGGACACGTCTCCCGCGATGAAGTCATCCAAGCCGTTCAGGAGGAGGTTG
Organism: Magallana gigas; assembly: GCF_963853765.1. NCBI lineage: Eukaryota > Metazoa > Mollusca > Bivalvia > Ostreida > Ostreidae > Magallana > Magallana gigas. Next base: position 24,986,756 of record NC_088859.1, read on the forward strand.
TTGTTACTGGAGGAAATACTGGGGATCTGGAAGGGGCTGTTGACAGGGGAGACTGTAGAAGAGAAAGAAAAAGAATTAGATCATTGATTGTAACTGCATGGGATCTGGGACTGTGTGTACTTACAGGGGATACTGTAAAGAGATATTAATTGTAACAGAGATAGAACCATTTTAACAAGAGCTTGGACTTTGGGTAGATGTGTCAAACATCAATGTGACATTAGACTGTCTATTTCATTGCTAGCCACTCAGCCATGGCTCTTTGAAATCAACAAGGTTTGTCTGGCTTTAGATCTAAGACTTATAATGCAATTGGTGCATATTTCGCTTGAAACCACATCATTTTTAACTTGTTCTGAAGCAAGAAATACATAGCTACGGCCAACTGAAAGTCCATGGTCTTGTTAAAATGGTTCTATATAGTTTTACGATTAATACATGTACTAGCACTACAGAGTTTTAAAATTCTGATCTTTCATGGAAATGCCAGGTTTTCAACTGGATTACAGTGTACCATTATATGTACTTTTGTCCTCTCATTGTACTAATGCAGACAAAGTCCTCCAAACAATCAATGATGTTTTGGGGATCAGGCAGTGTCATCAGTCACTACCAGACATATCCCACAGTTCTTGATTATCAACAGCAGGACTTACAACAATTGTACTAGTTCATATCCATGTACCAGTCATTTCCAAAATCATTAGTCTAGCAAATTCTCAATTTTCAAAGTATAGGAATATAACCTGTTTCAATCACAAAGTACATTCTTTTTAATTTGTAACAGTATGATCAAGTTTTCATTCTGCCCTCCACCCTTTTCATTTCAACATTAAATTAATATTAGTTACAGAGATTCAAAAGTTCAGTGCTTTAAAATGGATTTCTATTTCACATCTACAGTATGTGTTACCAGTACCTATACATGACATTTGCATGATTGAACATGAATAGACCAAAACCTCACAGGAGTAATCAGACAGAGAAACAGACTTGCATTTTCATTAAAAAAGAAACTACCATATACTTATCAATCTCTAAGCAAAAGAGAAATTCATTGACTTTCATTAGCTCTTATTTAACTCTTATCAGCTGTTCAAACAAAATGGTCACCTAAGCAAATGAAATGAAATAAACCTAAACAAGCCAGCCAAATTCCCACAATGGGACCCGAGTTTGTCCCCAAACTGCAACAACAAGATCAGCATGACTGTCCTAGCTTTATCTTGTATTGGTGTAAACTGTGTACAGTTTGTTACTAAAGGGGTGAAAACTTTTCCATTATGTCAATGAAGGACTACAAAGATACCAACACTTACCCAGATTCAGCTTATGTTTCTCTCAAGATTGCTCCAAGAATGAGTCAACTGCTCAAACTTGAGGAACTCAGATTCTTTAGTATCAGTTCAAAGAAAATTTTAAAAACCATTGTTCTCAAAAGAATTCATAATGTTTTAGCCCCTTTTCAAACTTTTCATTTCAACTACGTCTTCAAAAAACCGACCCTCATTTTTTCATTACTTGTACACTATACCTCTCCTTCTGGCCCTTTTCCTCCTGTGCCTGTGGTTAATATAATGAGCAGGGACACAACTCCTGTCACAAAATGTCTGTATCACTTTGTCCCTCCCACAACATGGGAGATGAAGATTATCACAAAACCCCACCCTTAGGTTCTCCCTCCCCGAGACCTTCAACTGGGGGGGACTCATTGTCTGGGTGCACTTCTCTGCCAAGATTCGTGTCCTTTGCTTTGACTTTCCAAATCCAAACAACTTCTTCCAGAATTTGATGCATTTGTCAAGCAAACATTTGAAGCATCCAAACACACATCCAAAACAGGACATGTTCAACAAAAAAGGTCTATTTACATCAGCACTGTACAATTATACATAGGAGTATTTACAATGGGAACAAAAAAAAAAAGAAAGTATATAAATCAAAGCACTATATAACATCTGGGAAAAAAACTTCCAATCCAAGCAATGAATGGAGAGAGAATGATCTGAATACAGCTCACGTTGCCTTTTTTGTAAACCGAGTCCAGGAGTGATTTTGGAAGTGATGAATTCTACTCATATTAAGGAACTGACATTTTATTCTCATTACAGTCATCACAAAGATAGAGGTCTGATAAAGGATTACTGAAGGATTAAAAAACTGACCCATCCAGGGATGCAAACAACTCATCCCTCAATGACATCAACTCAATTACCAATTCAACATGAGTAGCTGATATCATGTGGTTTACAGTAAGGGACCAATTCAGGATAAATAATGGTTCATATCATTTTCATTTAATCATCCTCAGAAAAGACAGTGTCCTAAAAGTCAGAAATATGAACATGCATAGTTGGGCCTAAGAAACTTATGTGCAGGACTCATTTTTTGTGAGTCTTTCCATGTGTATATCGACACAGGGACAATGCAAAAACTTTTTTGCATTATTACAATAGAATTAAATGCAAATACATGTACATGAACTAACCATACCATGTAAATTACAGATGTGGTTTGCAATTTATGTAGTTTTGGTAATAGAGTTAAAAAAAAAGAAGCTTAACAGGCAGTGGTTTACAATGAAATAATCAAGAGAAAGCAGTACTTGTTAAATTAAGTTTTCTGATCAGATCTAGAAGAGTTTGTTTCAAGACAAACCATATACCCACCCCCTATGTTTTGTAACAAAATAAGAGATACCGTGAAGGTAGAAATTTTCATGTGGATAAAATTTATTCAATGTCTGATTCAAAAGGTTTGTGGAGATTTGATTTTGTTGTTTCCAAAATAATAAATACTCAACAGATTTAAAAAAATTTATTTTCAGTTTTAATTTTGTTTTTTCATGTTATCAACAAAATAAATAAAATTTAAATCCCCATCAACTATAATTCTGATCTTACAGTAGTTGTCTTGGTTGAAAAGTTTCTAAAATATTGAATTTAAATTCCCTTTAGTTGAATAGTTAGCTTCATCAAGGGCCATTATAGCTGTTAATTCATTACAAGGATGTATAAATTCATTGGGTGTACTTGGTACATGTGGTGCTTTTTCAATTTGATAACAATGAGTTATCATGTAATCAAAGTTGTCACTTTTAAAGATAAAAAAAAATATACACAAAAAAAACACCCAACCCAACTGTTTAACGCATGCACATTGTTCTGACAAAGACATCATTACCAACTGAAGGTATAATGCATCTTGCCATATAAACTGTTAACACTGCTTAATTATCCTTGGGCTCCATAATAATCGCCAATCTTCATTTGCATAAATGCCCTGAGTACCCCTACATGCCTTAAAGCCTGTGTGGATGATGAAAATGCAGTATACTGCAGTGTGACTTGTATCTAGTTCACAAAACTGACTTACAGCATATTCAGATGTATACTTCAAACAACAGTCCATTCGACATTGCATTGCAACTTGAGGCAAGCAAATGCTCCAATGTTGGCTATGGACTGACATATACATTATAAAACATTTTCATGCTTTTAGGCATATATATATATATATATTGACTGCTTACTAGAGATATAAACATTATAAATATAACAGTTAAATGAAGAAAGAAAATGATGGCCGTTAGAGATAATAAGCGGATGGTCTTCTTCAGTCAACAAAGGGTCATGCAAATCTCTAACGGACACCACTGTTTTTAAATGGATGACTGGTCAACCAGAAGCCTTGATATCTGGAGGGGGACAATACACACATGAGTACTCCAATACAAACTCGTCCTATCATATACAGACTTGCACTAGTAAGCAATAATAGATTAGTATCAGTGATTTATCTCAGTACAAACCACAATCTAGACCACTATGTCAACAGTCTGAACTGATTAGTCCCCGCAATCACTTGACTGTTAAAGTCCTTTCAGCTCAGATTGAAGAAGTAAACACTTTAAAACCTTGAGCTTGATACCTCAATACACCTCTTTACGGCTTAAATAATTCAAAGTCAAATCTTTATCCTTATATGTGTACTTATTTTTTTCCCTCTATTATCTTTTTTTTGTTGGCCTTCTGTCATCAGACACATAATGACATTTGATTATCATGCGCAAGTTTAATCTACGTAAAACATGACCTTGCTTGCCAAAATTACTGAGTTATGTGTTGTTACCCATACAGACAATTAACAAACCTTATGCATTCAATGTATCAACATGATACATGTATTATGTTATAACGTACAAAATAAGAGATGGTCTTGTGCTTGGCTGGATTAATACATTTATATTTTTTTTCATTCACAAATGGTGCACTGAGAAGTAAATCTGTAATGTTGATCAAATGTCTACAAGCAAGTACACTTGTAGTTATTCATCTAATATCTAATTATTATCTGATTTCTCTTTAGAAAATGAATTGGTTTGCAATGATGAAAATCCCTGTTTAAGCAGAATATCCTAACAAATATCACAGATATATATCAGAAACAAACAATTCCAAGTTTATATTTTATTATTTTGTCATTCATATAAAAGTTTGTCATTAAATGAAGTGTCAAGAGAGCAAGGGGGAGGAAGAGAGTCACAAGAGGTCTTCCGCTTGTAGGATATCAGAATTTTTGAGATGCCAGACATGATGGTCTTATTTTTTCATACATATATAGCATAAAATCTACGTTTTTAAGTGACATCATCAAACAATTACCAGAGGCAATATTTTAGTGCATACACCAGGAACTGTTTTCCTTGTAGATTAACTGAAAATTACAAGAAAAACAGAGTTTCTAGTGTGACATAATAATCCTAAAATTTACAGACAGAATACTTGTACATGTACTTATTTAAACAACATGGCTGCAGGGAAAATATTTGAATCATTCACTTTTGATTTCAACCACTGGACACTTTCAAAGTAAACATACATGCATTGAGTCTAAAATGTAGGCATCTCTGACAGAAGCATATTTGAGATAATATGTCTGATAGATACTAATCATGCGACAAATCTAATTTGAAATGTCCATTATATTCAGATTTATTGATTTCAATGTAGTCACATACATTGACGATTTCAACATAATGATTGACCATGGAATTATTTATACCTGATCCCCCCCTTTAACTTACTTGGTGAAAGTGGCACCTGCAATTCATTGATCTGCTGAACCCCTTCACAAAAATCTTCGAAATTTATTTTTCCTTTGCCTTCTGGATCAAGAATTTGTATAATTCCAACAATTTTCTGGAATAAAGATAAATCTGAATCATATATCTTTAGTGACACCAATGGTTACAGCTAATTACTTTTTATGCATCAACATTTGCTTACAAATTGAACACTAATGTGACAAAGTCAATTATAAATATTGGAATAATTGTGAGAGGGGAACTTCACAATAGAGGTTGGAAAGTGAATCAGCCATGTAAAAATACTAGTAATTGAATTTTAATCTTGTTTCACAGATTAACACCCCCTAATATCTATACTATTTATAAATTGACACAAAATTCTCAAATCAATATGAAATAACTTCATGTCTGCAAATGTGGACAGCAAACAATATTGAAAGAGAAATTAACAAGTAAATGCACTTGTTTACACTGTGTTTCATAGGTAATCAATTTCAACAAAAAAAAAATTCTTGTGTTTTTCACTTTGCATGTACACAGTATGGAGGTGACACGTTTTAAGTACTGTTGACTCATAAGTAGTAAATCAATAGTAAATGAACATTTAAAGACTGTTCAGTGATCAAATGACTAATCTTGCAAATTCATAAAATTTTATTGTAGCAGAAGGAAGTATCATTTTCCAACAACCACTGATTTCTAAGATAAAATTTATCTTGGACATTTTTTATGTAGGCCTATGGAAGTACATTTCCCTTAATAGTACGAATCATTACGTTTCATGAGATTCGTGATACCAGGTTTAATTTTTAATTCCAATACGTGTTCGTTAATTTTAGATATTCTTAAGAATTCTTGACAATGGGAAAACATACAACACTCGTCTCACCTCATCATCTCCAAACTGTCCAAAATGTTCCTTTGCTAAATCTTTAAAATGTTCGACAGAAATGTAGCCTTCGTTACGTTCATCACAGACATTAAACACAGTCCTTAACTTTTCTAATACATCTTCCTCCATGTTTATACCTGAATCATACACCCACCGATTACAACACAGGTAAATATCGCATAATTAAGTCAACACCTGTACCGGAAACGAATGCGCGTTAGCCAATTCGTAAGATATTTGACTTTCGAACCACAATGATATTTAAGCTGACACTAGATGTATATATATAGACATTTCACAATATTTGTAAAAATGAAACCGGGAAGGAAGACATATATTGGACTATTATTCCTTTATTGACGCGTATGAATAAAACAAGCTACTTCCGGTTTGTTGATTTAGGGAACATTTCAAAGGGTGTTGGAGACATGCTGTGCTACGTCTATTTACCCAATGGTTGGTTTTCTGATAGCATTTAAATTTGCAATGATTGTTCATTTGTATGGCAGTAAGTGTAATATGTAATGCATGTATTAAGGGGATAAAATCCAAGGAGTTTGAACTTGTATCACATTCTTTTGACATATTTAGTCATAATAAAGGGGTTACTGTCGTTTCGCCCCAAATCCAAAGCGTCCCATGCACGAGCGGCCCAATTTTTTTTTTTTGGAGCGTCCAAATACATTTCACGAGCGCCCCGAATAAATTCACGAGCGCCCCAAAGTAAAATTATCTGTACACCTTACGTCTTGGACCATTTGCATGAGTGCCCCAAAATTGGATTGTCCACTAAAATCAACGTTTTCACGAGCGCACCAAAATGGTTTTCCTGATTATGTCTTAAAATCTTCGATGGAATCTCAATGAACACATACTTAAATCATTTTCCCGAGCGCCCAAAATATGCTACCTCGATTTTGCTTAAAATCTTGTTGGGTTATTTTCACGAGCGCCCAAAGTTGCCTAGGATTTGTAAAAACTACATTTGGATATCATTTTCACGATAAATCCAAAATAAGTTTACTTAAGTTTGCACGATTCTATGTTGCTATAAAGTTATCTGACTACATGTGCTATAATTATTTCAAAACCTGATTTTGCTTTTAAAATGTATGTTGGAGAATCTCACTTTTACGTAAAATATGCCTCATTTACACGAACGCCCAAAACTAGATTGTTCGATTTTGACCTAAAATCAACGTTGGTGTATTTTCCCCAAGTTTGGATTAATTTCACGAGCGCCCCAAAATGGTTTTACTTATTAGTCTTAATTAATCTTCAATGGAATCTCATGAAACCTACACCTTAGCGCCCCAAATAATTGCCATATTGTTTGATGAATATCAATTTCGGTGCTCCTGCTTTCATCTTTGTATATAAAAAATAAGCGTTTCCTGAAATATTTGTCAGCGTTTTATATCAGCGTTCGTAATTTTTGTTTAAATAAGTGGCGCCCATGATATTCAAAATATTGTATAGCGAAAATTATTTTTTTGCTCAAAAAAAATCTATTCATTAAAAGCTTATAACTCGAAAAAAAAATACTTTTAAAATAAAATATAGCGAAAACAATTTTGGGGCGCTCGTGAAAAAATCAAGCATGAATAGCAGTTTGTGTAGCAATTAAAAAAATAAAATTGCAATTTACATCCATAATGTTATAATTTTAACGAAACTTATTTTGGGGCGCTCATAAAAAAAATAATCATGATTAACCATTCGAAGCTTTCGGAAAATTTTGTTCATATCATTCAAATTGATATACTGTAAGCGAAAGCGATTTTGGGGCGCTCATATATTAAAAAAATTTAATCATTAAAAAACCAATATTTGGGGCGCACCAAGAAAAATTTGGGGCGCTTAGGCTTTGGGGCGAAGTGACCAGCACCCCTTGAGGCGCACCAACAAAAATATGGGGCGCTCGTGCACGGGGCGCTTAGGCTTTGGGGCGAAGTGACCAGCACATAAATATGTTCAATTCAATTCAAATTCACCAAAACTAATACTATAATCACTATAAAAAGAAATTGATATTCTCTAGTAATTATAAATTATTTATTTAAAATTCAAAAATGTTTGATTTTAATCCATATTGGGAACGATATTGCCTCCACACATGGGCCAAAAGTTGTTTCTTTTGTATTATTTTTCGAGTTTGTGACGATGTTTCTCGGTCAGTGCGATATGTCGATGTCAAACAATGTATAAGTCGCTCGTTAGTTTGATTAAATTGGAAAAAAAATTAAATATAAGTTTGCACCGTTCGAATTTTTTATTTGTAAAATTTTCCTCATATAAAGACAAAGTCTAATTAAATTTAGTTGGGCTTTTTTCATTCATGAATATGAAAGCATTAAGGGGGTTTTTTTTTTTTTGGGGGGGGGGGGGTGGTCAGTGGTGGCAGGATAATTTTTCTTCTACACAACTCTACACGTTGAAGAATTATTTAAATACATTCCCTATACATTCTTTTACGATTCTCTAAACTGAATATGATATGATAGATTATTCTAATATTAAAATCGCTATATCCTGAATTCGATTCCATTTTCCCACACTTTTCAATAAATCAAAGTCTACTGCAGTATTTTAACAACATTTTAATAAAATACATGTGATATTTACATCAACCAAGTATGATGCCTTCTATTTCTTGCGGAAACTTATAGTTAAATCAAGACTCTGTAGAAACAGCCAGACTGAAATCTACACTCCCCGTTTATCGATTGGTCGAAACTTGCATCGACAGCGACCTTAGAAAAATCACGGACTGCACGAAATAATCATGATGATGTCAGACTCAAATACCTATAAGAGACGATTTATCTGTTTCTTTTAGCTAACGTACTGATGTACATGAACAGAAATTTAGTGAATTCTACTTAATTTATACAATCAGTTTATTAATTCGTTGAAAGAAAGATGTAAATATAAACAATAAAATGCTTTTTCTGATGATTCATGCGGGTTATGAAGGTAGTGATCATTGCAGAAAAAATTACATAACGCAGGTTATGTATTTTCTTCTGCAATGTCGCCACTTGCGTATCCCGCATTAATCATCAAAGAATGTATTTTATTGTTTAAGTATCTACAAATGTAGACAATTTAAGTGAAGAAGTTGGGTACACCTAGGCACATTTAGGTGCCACGAAAAATCAAGACATGTATAACACATTGTTATACATGTATGCACATGTATAACAATAAACAAGTGATAGAATATACAATTACTGCTGTTTTTAGGTCAATACGACGATTAAGCTACCCGAGATGTACAATATTCACCGCCCCAAGTATACGTCATTTGAATTTATTGGACTGTATAGTACAAAATCAATCGTAGTGTTATCACAGGCAAAGACACTGAAGAATGTAAATATATGCATATACATGTTTATATATTTAAGCACACAAATTACTTGGACCTAAAAATAAGGTAAGAAGAGAGAAAAAAAAAACCATCAATAGGTTTGATATTCTCTTTGACCATATGACATTTTTTCCACGTTTATGATTTGAAAATAAATGCATGTTTATCAAGACAGAGGTTAACTTGAATAGCAAATTGCCCTCCAATCCAAGAGCATTCGCGTGTCCCCGAAACTCCGATAAGAAATGAGCTGACACAGAATAATTATGGCTTAACACAGTGTGGAGGAATAGGTGACACAAACGGAAAAAATATGAAGAAAAACTCCAAGCCACCTAAAAACGAGAAACCCAGGTAAATGTAATTCATTTTTAAACTGTCTATACTTCTCGCATGTTGTATATTGCTGTATACCGTTATGCTTTATAATATGGGGCAAAAAATTATGCATTTTAAAACGAAGTACCTGTTTCTGAGAAACAGCAATTAAGACACAATAAGATTCAACATTGTTCTTAAGTTGCTTTTCTTTGGGTGAAGTTTAATTGGCACTTTTCACCTAAGGTGTTCCTTCCCCCTTTGCATTAAGAAAGGAGAAAGACAGCCACTTCCATCTTTAAACATTTCATAGATACATTTATAGGTAATCCTTGAATGACCACTGAAAACTTTAACTTTCCTTATCAGTAGTCATAATTTACGAGTTTATGTATTAATTGAGAGAGAGAGAGAGAGAGAGAGAGAGAGAGAGAGAGAGAGAGAGAGAGAGAGAGAGAGAGAGAGAGAGAGAGAGAGAGAGAGAGAGAGAGAGAGTTTACGTGCGTTTTATACAGCACACACTAAGGTCACTAGGTTTTATGTTAAGAAGTCACTGAAAAGTTTTCGGTACCTTTTTATTTCTTTGCTCAATGATTTATACCTCTTTTTTTTCCTTTACACCATTTTGATTTGAGATAGAGACAGAAAAAAAATTAATAATGCAGATAATACAGTATATATCTTTCTATGTACAAAGGTCACAACCTTGGAACAATGCGTGGAAGGCCGTGCCCATCTTGATACTCGCTTTGTCTGTGATTATACACTATTATCTTCTGAAAGAAGACAACATTCACATAACAACTCAACTAAACGCAACTTATGATTTCGTTATAGGTATGCATTTAAATATAATAAACATAACTAGATAATGATAAGTAACTTCGATATAAGAATAACTATATCAAGTTTATTTCTAAACTTTTACTGCATTTGTGACAATACAGCACTATCTGATTTTTCCCCATTTAGTGGGAGCTGGATCCGCCGGTTGCGTACTTGCTAACCGGCTGACAGAAAATGGCCAGTTTTCCGTGTTACTGTTGGAGGCTGGAGGGAATGATATGGGGAACTACGTCTACGACATTCCCGGTTACACCGACAAAGCCGTTCGAACGCACGCAGACTGGGGCTATCACACCGAGCCACAAAAACACGCCTACAAGGCGTATAAAAAAGAGGTAAAAGGTATAAAAGGCGTAAAAAGTGGCGTTTATAAATATATGTGTATGTCTAATTTACACTTTCAAAAACTGAATTATGACAGTGAATATATTCTTCAAATTTTTATTTCATAGATAAGTTTTTGGCCACGAGGCAGGACTTTAGGCGGAACAAGTACTATAAATAGCCTTGTCTATCATCGAGGTGGGCGTGGAGATTATGATAAATGGGCGGAACTTGGAGCAAAAGGGTGGGATTACGATAGTGTGTTGCCGTATTTCTTAAAATCCGAGTCCTTTCAATCGCCATCGTTTAGGGATAGCAGTGAGTTTATCTGCCTATTGTTTTCGTACCATGAAAATGATACATAATAATATCGAAATTTGATCTACGTGTATGCCTTTATTCTTCGTTCCAGAATATCACAATACGAATGGACCATTGAAAATCACCGAAACAGCTTTCACACGGACAGCCGACATCTTTTTGAATGGTGGAAAAGAATTAGGCTATAAAATTCATGATTGCAATGGAAATGATGGCGACCAAGAGGGTATATGTGATTTGTTAAAAAAAAATTTCTTTAAGATTGATGTATTTGTAAATAGATTTACGTTGGATTATATGCATGTTCTAAATTCTATACTCTGTCCTGACATATTTACCTTTCCCTTCCGTTTTAAGGGTTTTGCAGGCTTCAGACGTTTACCGGAGACGGGTTACGGTCAAGTACAGCTCGAAGTTTTTTAATTCCTGCCTCTAAGAGAGAATATTTACATATTTCAATCAATTCTCATGCCACAAAGGTAAAGCAAATAAAATTATTATGCTCTTTTGCAGCAGAGCATTCATAGGGAAGAGGTTGAAAATAAAAATTATCAAATTCTAGAATTATGATATTTTTTCACGCGGTTTTGCATTTTTAACGATAAGTTTTGAATAATTCATTAAAATTTAAAATGAATCAGAATTATTCAAAAGTCGCAAGACTTACACCAGATTTGAAGATAAGAAAAAAATAATTTAAACTTCGATTTAAGCAAACAAGTTCATTGCAAATGTAGTTCACAGTATTTTGAAAACATCCAAAAAGCATTATCATGAAGTGACCGAAAATAGCTTTTGCACTTGATGGAAAATTACTGGTATGCATCTACTAAATTTTGATTGAGTTGATAACACATAATTTAATGTGCATCTCTACATTTATATTGTTTTCCTTTAGGTGAAGTGAATTCCATTTTTTGGTTGCTCTGTTCTCTTTGCTTTGAAAATAGCGGCAAGAAAGTTTCACCTTCTGTATAGTGTTTATATAAGTATTCTTTTTAGATTCATTTTGAGGGAAAATCTGCTACAGGGGTATCTTTCGTTAGAGGTGGCCTGAAATTTACTGTGAATGCTCGAAGAGAAGTTATAATATCAAGTGGTGCTGTTGGATCGCCCCAACTTCTAATGCTTTCCGGTGTGGGACCTAAAAAGGATATGGATAAACTCAAAGTACATTTACATAATAATAAGTGATTACTCCATAGCTTATTCATTGCCAGTTGAAAAACAATGCAACGATAAAGAAAGATTAACAGTTTATTCAAATTTTGAAGACCTGTATCATTACTTGATAGTAACGAAAATATTCCTTGATTGGACGTTAAATAATGTGGATTGTGAATTGTTGACCAATCAATATATTCGTTACAGATACCGTTGGTGGCAGATCTACCAGTCGGAAAGAACCTTCAGGATCACATGATGTTCCCCGCGATGATCCACGTGAACGAATCTATCAGTGGATCTGATTGGGTGTACGGCTTTTGGAGTCAGCTGAAATACTCACTGTTTAGATCAGGTTGGTGCACTATAAAACACTCGGCTCTTATGATTGTCGTGTTGCTTTTCAACAAAATATTTTTTATTAAACTGTTTTATAAAAATGTTGCCCTTGGGCAGAATTTTATTTCTTTCTACTATTTTCTCATAAATAATGGTTATTGTTTCATTCAATCCTTTTTTATAAGCAGTATTTCAATAAATATTTGCTTAATACATAAGATGTGGAATCCATTTTGCCACCATTGATATATTGTCCTATTTGTTTCCTTTTTAAGGACCTCTGTCGTTTGCGGGCATGCGCGAAGCTGCTGCTTACTTCCGGACGGAAAGATCAGCCTCGGACATCTCGCCGGATGTACAGTACCAGCTACACAGCATAGACATCAAATACGAAAAGCGATTCTCCTTTTTGGATTTCTCAAAACCGAAGGTTGTAAATAATCTATGTTGAAATCAAGTTTAAAATTTTGATTTTTTCCTATGTCGTTACCATAGAGAATTTACAAGATTCGGAAGCTACAAAGTTAATCGGAAAAGGTGCATTTATGAATTTAACCAGGCAATGACAGAAGGAGATATCAAAGGAAATGGGCAACTTTTCACGATAGGAATCATGGCCCCGCAACACCCAAAAAGCGTTGGAGAAATCCGCCTCCGATCCGCAGACCCATTTGATTACCCTATAATTGATCCACATTATCTGGAGGATCCATATGACATGGGATGTTTCATAAGAGGTATTCATACATTGAAATTTTCGGGAGAAAAAATATTCACTTCCATAACTGTTTCGAAGAAAAATAAATAACGCTTTTGAAACTTGAACTATTGCATTATGCAAAAGAAGAACAGTCTTTCTTGTTGAAAATTATGAGTAATAGTCATTTGGTTGATATAGGAATTCGCAAGCTTCAGGATCTTGTGGCAACAAAGTCATTCCAGTCGGTACAGGCCAGAATTGTCCAGATAAAGCACGAGGATTGCCAATCAAAAGACCAGGATGCTGATGAGCATTGGGAATGCCTCGTCCGCCATTACGCCCTGACGAACTACCATCCCACCAGCACCTGTAAGATGGGGGCCAGAGACGACAAGACAGCTGTTGTTGACCCTGATTTGAGGTATTCAACATTTTTAGTTTTCGATTCAAATAATGATTTATTATTTATTAGTTCCTGTCATGTTTGAAAATCTTCCAAATATTTCAGAGTGATAGGCATAAAAGGTCTACGTGTGGTTGACGCATCTATCATGCCTTTTGTAACCGCTGCTAACACAAACGCACCTGTGATCATGATCGCCGAAAAAGCTGCTGACGCCATTTTAAATGCTATCAAATAGCAAAGCCATAAAACTTATGCTTAAGTGCTATCATATAGCACTGATGTAGCTGTCCACGTAGACAAAATAATATCACTGTTATTTGTTTATATATGTATGCATGTAGTTGTTATGATTTTCAATAAAAGAAGTTAAGAAAGATGTTTAAATTATTTGTGTTTAATGCTATAAACTGATTTATTATACCTCATTATAATAATTTTGTATAACTCGTTATAGACAATCACGTGTCATGACAATAAAACTTCAAATCCCCCTGTCATCGTCACCATATCCCAAGCCATGTGAATTTTCATTTAGGATACTTTTTTTTAGTTCAAATGATTAATTCTAAAATGGGAATTATATCAACATTTTAAATTCTTTTTAGATCAGAAAACTGATATAGAAAGAAACCAGTAAACATTTAATAGGTTTTTGCTTTACAAGAGTTCCATGTAAAAAACGATTAGAAGCTGATATATTTACATTTTCAACTAGTCTTTGTCTGTGATAACATTATAATCCAATTTTGAACCCTAAAACCCAATAACTTCATAAAACATGAATGTAATTATATTACACAAGACCAATGTTTTCATGCATCAGACCCTGGAACTAAACGTTTTGATCACAGTCTCACTATTCCGATATATTGTTAATGTTGGAGAATAGAGACTTTGATCAAACATGATGTCGTCTGGTTATGATTTTATACACCTGTTTTACTTTGTTGGCCAAAATCCTGTTCAGGTGGATTTCTAATTTAAACGTCAACCTCAAAATTCGAAACAAAAGGGAAGAAGAGAATTGTAAATTTTGTAAACGAATAAAATGTTCAACCCAATGATATTTATTTAACATGAGTTCATACAAATACATATATACTAGCTGTTTTAAAATCTGTTTTGTGTCCCAGATGGTTTGTATTCGTTCAAATTGTCGTATTTAGTTGCTGATCTCACAATGATCGTGAAACCGACATTTGTATGGTTACGTATTTATTTGAATTAAGATTATTAATAGATATTTAAGCAACGGGATACAAAAGATTGTAAGAACAAAATTCTATCAACTGGATTCACAAATGCTGGTGTTCCTCAGGGTTCTGTTACTGGTCTATTATTATTTTTTTACTTTATGTAAATAATGTTTCTAAATATATGAGATCAATTTGCAGTCTTTATGCTGATGATAGTTCATTACAACAGTGTTCAAGCAATGTTGCTGTCTTGGAAGATGATCTACATTGTGATCTTTATCTGTTTAAGAAATGATAAAAGAATGCAACTACAACTTAACCCACACAAAAAACAAGCTGTATTTTTTTAGTTCTCGAAACCTTCACCAACCTATATTGTACGAAAAATTTACGGACTGCACGAGATGACCATGGTATGATGTCAGATAGAGGACGATACACAATAATTAAGTTAATTTTACTTACTTTTTACAATCAGTTTATGAATTTAGAATAATATAAAAAGATGTAAATATTAACAATATACTTAATATACTTTCTCTGATGATTCACGCGGGTTAAGGTGGCGATCATTGCAGAAAAAAATACATAGCCCGCTAAATTATTAATGCATTAAAAATGCTTAAAATGGCGTTTTTGTCTAAATTTGCAGATAGTTTTGACTGAACTCAAGACACACGACAAAAGTATAGCCGGTGATTCAAATCAAGCACACTTTCGATTCGTAGATTATATACTGCTGCATGGATTATTTAAAGGATGAACAATTTGATGATGCCAAATACAAAAGTAAGTATACATAGGTATTGGAGGCTTGAATTCTGTGAAAGACAGGTCTACGAACAGGGTGAATGAGCACGGGTATAGGGACTGTGTCAAGACACGCGGAAGGGTCGACAGAACGCGGGAAAACTCTGACCGACTTCTCTAGTCCCACGATCGCGTGCAAGCATCTTGATCAACAGACACGCAACATTCACAGAGAGACCGCATGGATTTTTGGGGACTGCTAACCTAGAGTCAAAAGACTGCTCGAGTATAGTACACTAACAGTTACAAGTAAACCAAAGGAGTGAACTTTGGGGTAAGAGTTTTGCGGTATATTTTCTTCAATATAGTAATCGTTATGTTTGCACTGCGATGTTTGGATTATGTAAGATCACGTTGTGTAAGCACTATAGTATAGTCCGAAATCACCGATTGATTCAGGCACTTGTGCTGATAGACTCAACATAAAAAAAAATCATATCCTCCTTTGTATTTGCCAAGCAAAACACATCAAGAAAATGAGAATACTGTGTTTGAAGTTATATTTTAACTCGCTATACATGTGTACAAGAGTTATCTCCCGTTTAGCACATAGGAAGCAAGTGCATCTTCACAATCCCTAAAATAAAGTTATATAGCATTTTTTAGTGGATTTTTCCTCACATTCTGACTTTGCTGAAGTAAGCTGAAGAAATTATACGCTCTATAGATTTTTGGTATTTACCACAATACATCATAGGCAGGGGAAAATATACAGAGATTTTTGTATACTAAGTTGGCTATTAAAAGCGTCAACATTTTTACTCTGAGCATGCACTTGATGGGGCACAGTGGTATTGCCAAAAAGAAAATATATTCTCGAAAATGAAAGAAAAGAGTTGTCTTTATGTCATAATCAGAGAAACCGTGGAGAATGTGGATTTTCATAACACAGATTTAGTCGTAAGAAGAAAGCGTAAAAAAGCTTTGAGTTAATGTAGAAAATAATTTTTTTTTAAGTTAAAAAAAATGAACAAATAAATAAATAGCAACATCTGATTACACGAGTTAAACACTTTTATTTCATTGGTTATACTCATAGATTTATCATTAAAATTAATGTACCGTATAACATGATGAAAAATTTATGAGCGAAAACGGGATTTGCTTTGCATGGATTTACTTTGATTTGTTTTAGGCCTTTAAAAAAAATTGTGTGTTTAGGGTAACACTGATGAAAAAATTAGGTTAGGTAGGTAGGGATTTTTTTAATCATATTTTTTTCTGCATGAATCCTAAGAATGTCTGTGTCATATTTAAAAACGGATGTTTTAATAGATATAATATAAAACTTACAATCGGATAAAAAACATACATCTAAAAATGGTAGGATCGGGGCATTTTTGTAGGTTAGGTCGGGTTTCCCTAAACCCAAAACTTTTTTAGGCCTTATCAAACTGGTTAGATTTGTCAGTAGATGTGTAAACACAATCGGATCAAATTTTAATGCATATGAAGTGTAGATATAAATTGCAGAACAATAATGCGGTTTACATTTTTTGGGAGTCGATTTTAATCAACTCTCCTATGCAGTTACTCTGGCAAACAGAAAGTGAAACAGTGTTTGGACCGAAGAACAAATCATCACCGCTGACAAGACTTAAATCTCGAAAATAATCGATTAATTCGGTGTAATGAATTCTGAAGCACTGCTTTTCAAGGAAACTTATTTATAAATACCATGAAAATAGTCAGATTTTAAATGATAGGAACAATTTAGATATTTTTTCTAGTGGTATGTATTCCTACGCTAGAGGAGATTACTATAGTCTCGTTCAACTAGACGATCGGTGGTTTCCGTAAATTTTCGACAAGCAGAGAATCTCTCTTGCTTGTCGGAGATTAACGGAGAAAGCCGAGCGTCTGGTTGAACGAAACTAGAGTCCAGTATTGCTTGGATCCATACAATTTTTCAGAAATATTTCGATTACTGATACATACATGTACCTTGGTATTATTAATATTACAATACATGATTCATATGGGTTTTATCGAAATTCTTTTCGGAAAAGTCCGAGTATTCATATTATAAAGATGTGCGTAATTCAAATACATACATGTATAAGCAGAGACATAATTTTCATATGGGTGAATGTCTTTTTTTGGCATTTAAATCGTCGCAATTTTCCATCTGTGTATTTATGATATGAAGTATTTGATACTGCATATGTATTTTATATCCAGTTTTTGTAAATTTAATGGGTTCTTTGATAATTTTTCAGAAACCTTGATGAATTTTAATAAAATAAATACGACGGACATTATATGAAGGGAAACGTGATGACTAGAAAGACAAGAAAGATATACCGATAGTATTATGTGCAGGGAATGAGTAGGAATTGCAGACGTTTAGGCCCCAACATGTTTAGGCCCCAAGACGGTTAGGCCCCAGGTAAGATGTTTAGGCCCCAAGATGTTTAGGCCCCAAGATGTTTAGGCACCTGTTGCTTATAATAATAACTGATATGTGAAAGAAGATGGCTTTTAAGCACTTTGGAGCCAATAAATGCAATTTACTTTGATTTGTAGTAAACTAACAATCGTTACTCAAACATGGCGTTGTTTACTTTATATACAAATTCTCGAAAAACATTATGCTATAAACTTGCATGCACACGCTATCAATGATAGTATCATCCAGCATGGTTATGTGTCCGTGCTTTAAATCAGTTAATACCGTGATCAGATCATACTTTCATCACAAAGAAACGAACAAATGTTATATAAGGCGAAGTATTTCATTATTGATATTTCAAGAAAAGAAAACAAATTATTGTATTTTTTTTCTATTATTGGAATTATACAACACTTGAATGTCATAAAATTGTTCAGTAAGCTTATTTATGGCAACCGATTTATACATAATATTTTTAAGAAACCTTATATATCCCAAAAGAATTCACCTACTTATTACCCAAACTAGTACAAGTTCAATTCAATTCTTTATTCACTCAAGACCAGTTCACTGATATTTGAGGTTCAAAATCAGTATATACAAATGTACACAAACACAGTCAAGGATCACATGTACAGTAGGAGTAATTAATAATGAAAAAAAAGGTTAAATTCACAATACATGTACAATAGGTTGTTAAAATTGGTTTCTGGAAGAATAGACTTTGAAAATTTTCTTAATAAATATTGACAAGTTTTTCTACATTAAAAGTATTCATGAGTGAAATATTATTTCCGTGATCATATTTGTACAATTAAAGGATATCTCCCCAAATTATGTAATTTTTCTGCCAATGAAGCTTAACTTGTATTTGGACTGTCTTCTTTTGGAGACCCGTCTCTTCATTTTACTTCCAAAGTGAGGTATGAAACCCTCATTGTATTACTAGAGGATCTCTTCATTATCTTCTCCTAATTAGCACCTATCTAGAGAGGGAGCAGGATACGCTGGGGTGTTGTTTTAACAATTTAATTCATGTCATACACAACTTGAAGTAAATGAAAGTCTTTACCGTTTCTTTGATCTCTAATTAGAAAATTAATTATAGAAAATAATATGATGTGACAAAATAATATGATATTTAAAAAATAATAAATTATGCATAAGATGCAGATTATACTTCTTTATAATTTTTAAAGTAAATGAAGTTTTAAATAATAAAATGTAAAATATAATTAACTTATACAAATGTATGCTGGTGCCTCAACCATTATTCATTTAAAAAATAAAATGAAAATTATAATAACTTAGAAAAATGTAGGCTGGTGCCTAAACATCTTGGGGCCTAAACATGTTGGGGCCTAAGCGTCTTATCAATGAAGGGACTAAACATCTTGGGGCCTAAAGGTCTTGCTACCATGAGTAGTTGTTGTAAGTGTCTTATATTAGTTTTGACCAGGGGTTAGCGCGAACGCAGACCCCCACACTAAAAAATTACGTGCCCGAGTAACCCGCATTTGGGGTTATCGCAGACTTCAGCCAAACCGGAGTGCAATGGTAAGGCCTCGATCTGGGGGAACCACCTTGCTGATCATGGTATCCCCTGCACCAGGTAAGTATGATTTGTTAATGGCAGCATTAGCTTTTATAATGAACGTTAGAACATAGAGTGTGAGTGGAAATAATTTTAATGTATTGGTTTTGTTTTTGTTTTTTAAACTTATCTGATAAGTATTCATGAGTTTGCAAGTTTATTAAATATAAAATACTTTATAATTTAAATTATTGTTTTAATGATATATTTATTATCTCGGGAAATAATTGGTTATTAACTTTATGTATGTTTTTTTTTCTCAACAGATTAAGGGCGCATGTTTGACATAATGTTCGATAACTCTTGTTTATGCCACGTCATATAGATAGTTAGTTGCTTAGAACAATGAAAAAAATGTGTTTACAAACCCTAAAACTAAAAAAGGATCTTTTATGTTACATTGTGAAATTTAATGCATCTTTTTAATCGTGTATAGGCCCCATATTCTTTTTTGTATCATTGTACCTCATTTTGTGTATAATCATTTAACGTATAAACAACTGATTAGCCTGATGAAACGTTTCTTATAGATAGGTATGAATGCTCCTCTCTCTCTCTCTCTGAATAATTACACTATATATCTCCTGTGACTGTTAGTATTACAATATTCAAATGTATTTAAAAAAAAAAGAAATTACACAAGTCTTTAATGGCTCAAATCTTTTAATTACATAGCAAAATTTTTCCTTGTGTTCTCAAGCGTCGGTGGTGTAATGGTCAGCATGGTTGCCTTCCAAGCAGTCGATCCGGGTTCAATTCCCGGCCGACGCATGTTTTTTGTTTACTTTTGTGTGGTGTTATCACGAGCACAGAATGAGCTTTTATTTTTTTTTTTATCGTTCAGTAAAGTTTATCAATACAAAACTTGTGGTTAAGGAAATAAATGAATTTTATGAACAAAAGAAGTGAACTTGCATAATGTAGTGAATAGAATTTGTTACATGTATTGTGAACTTTTGGTAATTTTCTATTGCATCTATTTATTGTTAAGATCTACCCCTGTTGCAGTTATAGTTGTGAATTTGCCCGTGGTATGTTTTAGTAGACTGCATATTTTAATATATTAGATGAAACATTTGTCATGGAAAAATTGTATTTTGAAAAGTATTTTAATTAAAAACATATTTGTTTTGACAAACGTCGTGTATTGTACATGTTATTGCTTTATATCAAATAAAGTAAAATTTGAAAAGCTGCTGTTGGGTAAAAACTGCAGTAGTAGTGGTTTGGTTTGAACATATTTTATTGTATAAACATATACAAATGGTTCGAACACAAGTTCTTACAACTTACGAGGTTCTTACCAAGTATAACAATTTACAACTGTATAGTAGTTTAGAATGGAAAGTACATAGAAATGGATATTACTAATATAGTTAAGTTATTGAACAAACATACATGTAGTAACAGTTCTGTTGAATTTGGTTTAGGCAGTAAAATTAGAAATTACAAGAATCTGCCACAATCTCTTATAAATCTTTGAACAGCTAAAAAAATATGTTGGTTTAAATTGACACTCAGAGATTCATCTCCCCACAAAAGTAAATGACAATTAATAATATTAATTTGATTTAAGTTCAAAAGGTTTGAAAACAATTCATTTCGTGCATTGGTATAATTTTTACAACCAAAAAACAAATGATAAGAATCTTCTGGTAATCCGCATTGGCAATTAGGACTTTCAATAATATTTTTTCTGAAAAGGACGAAGTTTAAGATACAGTTATGTCTAAGTTTTGTGTGTATGATGTTAAGTCGTCTCTTGCCGAAGTAAAAATAGGACGGAGGTTTAATTTGGTTTAATTGAATACTGCTTTTGAAACTTGTAAAGGAGGAATTGTTTCTGATAAGTAAACTTAAACTATTCCATTTATTGATCGTGTCAGGAACAAACGATTTCTTGAATATTTCTAGTCTGCATTTTGGAATAGTATAGTTTTCTCGATTGCGTGTATTGTAATTCGATTCTGAAGTCCTAATAGAAGGGAAATTTCTTTTAAATAATCAGGTACCAAATTATTATGAATTTTATACATTGTGCTGTAGTAGTACATGTGAATTGTGTTATATTTGTCGGTAATCTTGCAAGCATTATTACTTTTCCAACCATATAAATTAAGGGCATACCCCCAGTATGTCATACTACATCATATTATCATGGTATCATGTTGACTTACTATTTCATGCGTGTTTGCATCAAGAGTAAAAGTAATAGGAATGCACATGTTACATGCATTGACGCGCATAGCGTCATTGTTATTGTTATTCCTTGGGGTTGTTTTTATATCTTTTATAAGGGGTATGTTAAAGGAATTCATTCTCTCTCTCTCTCTCTCTCTCTCTCTCTCTCTCTCTCTCTCTCTCTCCAGGTTCAATGCATTTCAAAATTTAAAATATCGTGAATTTAGATGAAATACCCTTCAAGAGTTGAGATATGAACATAAAAAACGAACGAGAAACGGTATGTAGCAGACGAATAAATCGTTGTCTGTTGGAGCAGATTTCAACATCCATCGATGCTTCGAAATTGACGCTTCCTCTACCCCGGAATCGATAAAACAATTGTAAACAGGAATATATCTCGTGCACACATCGCTGGTTTAATCTATGACCACGAGCCTACAGGTATGTAAATCATTCAAACAATCACTTAGTTACAACTGTCAAACTGCTTCAGGTGTGATTTTACTGTACAGAAAGCTTGCCTTTTGCATTGTTGTCGGAATTCGTTTTGAATCCAATGTTGTCTAAATGGTAGTATTTATATTTGGTATTGGAATGGCAAAAACGCCCGTTTCGCAACGAACAAAAATCAATAAATGGGTATATTTCGAGATTATTAAGTAAAAGATTGTTTGTATATAATTGTTCTCAAGATTTTTTTTCCATCTGTCCATTAAAAAGATTATTATCGGGTATCATTATAGTTTAAGGCTTGTTCTTCTTAAAGTATATATCGATTTATTTTATTCCGTCTAATTCAAAACCAGGTTCAAATCGATTAAAATAAGCATGGTTAAGCGGTAAGTGGAGAGTTACATTGACGAAAATTTAGTTTTGTTTGAAAAAGAAATGCAAAATTGGAGGTACAAAGTATTTCTATATGAATTTCAATTCTGTAATGATTAAACAACAAGTGTATTACCCAAGGGTTGGTAAAGTTATTTATGTAACCTTCATTTCAGTATATTTTTACCTGCAAATTAACCCAAAAAATGCGAAATCACGATCACTCAAAATTTGAAAAAGACAGTCCAGACCTGGAAAATAAAAATTAAGGAAGATTTGAAGCGACGAATTTATATGCTACTGAAATGATTTTGTGATAAATAAACATAGTGTTTTTTAAAAAAAAGGAGCTTTATGATTCATTCAGTGGCGTCAGAAGTTATGGTCACGTTCAAATTTGGAAAAAAGTGGGGGAAGGCGCAAAGTCCCAGCCCCCCCCCCCGATTCCGACAGCGATGATTTAATTTACGTGAATTTGCATTAAATTATCAAATGAAACCTAAGATCTACATGGTATAATTTCATTTCGATCGAAACATGAGGAATAAATATTTAATGTAGAATACCTTTATAATCTTGTCATGAGTCAGCAAATAACTATAAGCTATGGCCAGGAGGACTTCACAAACCCGTATCATTATGTGCTAGTAAATTATCAATAGACATAAAACCCTGTTTGAAAGTCGCAATGTTTTATGATGCTTTCAAAATTCACCAATTTTATTATATATGATTAGTAAGCATGCAAGGACGACTCATCCAATCGAATTGTTTCATGAAGATTTGAAATTTGAATTGTATTATTGTTTGTTTCATGGTTGTATTGTTGTGTACACGTGTTTTGATCACATGTTCTTGTGATTTATATGAATGTATCGTCAGCTGAAAGAATTTCCGTTAATTGTTTCATAACTTTGTAATGTATAAATATTATACACGCCTGCCAGTGAATGAATAACTCGTAGCACAAAAGGGCCCTGCATCATAACTTTGTAATGTTATACACCGAAGTGAATAAATTTCGCATAACACGAAAGGGCCCTCTTTGCACTGACGAAAAAAATATTTGTTGACTTTGAGAAAGTACATGTAAAATGACATAGTAGATATACCTTGTATATTGATACTATTTACTTCATTTTAAACATGGTGATTTTGTAAAAAGCAGATTAAATCTTAAAAGACAATGCTAAAATCGTTGTTGGTTAATTAATAACATAAACAGGTAAATAATTAAAGTTTTCAATTACACTGTGTTGGTCATTTTAATGTTTAGAGTAAATGTCAGAATAAATCATATATTATGCCATGTAACTGTATACAAAAATTGCTGATTATACTGTTTTACTTGCATACTATGATGACCTCCGTACGTAGACAAAAGGACTCTAAATTAAATATTTACATTTGTACATGTAACTACCCATCTAGTAAATTAAAGATTAATAAATACCTCCAAAAGTCTTAAAATTGAATGCAAAGGGCGCTCCTTTCTCTTAATAGGAGAAATACATGTACATTGTATATATTTACAATTAATGATATCAATTTTTATAAAGAAATAAAAGCGGAACAGATGTGCCGTGTAGTACGTTTTCTCACGTATTACTTGAGTTATATTGAATAAAGAGAATTTTTCTCCTTTGACTTTGCTAATGTGTTTAAAAAAGTATCATAAAAATGATTTAAAAAGATTTACTAGTACAAATAATCCTTCGAATTTTAAGTTTCTTAGATTTTTGCAGCAATTCCGCCAAA
This sequence comes from Magallana gigas, assembly GCF_963853765.1. NCBI lineage: Eukaryota > Metazoa > Mollusca > Bivalvia > Ostreida > Ostreidae > Magallana > Magallana gigas. The sequence goes on from NC_088859.1 coordinate 25,011,287, forward strand.
GCATGTAACATTTTTCGTAACACATGACCTGTCCTATTGTCCGTGTTTCATATGCCATATTTTGTAAAATTCATTAGCACTTTCTGTCACAGAGAAAGAAAAAATCAAATAACACGACTTGCGACCTATATTGTCAATTTATTGACATGTATTTGATGCATTTTATTTCTGCAGACTTGGCGAAAATGGGATTTTTGGAACGCTGGAATCGAAACAAAAACAATTCTGAGAGAGTTTACACCGAGCGGCGTCCCCTGGAAACTATAGGCTCCATCATCTTCGTCTTCTGTAAGCCTCTCTTTGTGATAGGAATTATACTAACAATTGTTATATACACGGAAAAAGATCCGACGGACTCCATCTCTTCCTTCCGGATCATCGGTCCGGTCTTTCTGTCTCTGTCCGCCGTGTTCTTCGTCTTTGGCGGATTCATGACGAGCCCCTATTTCCCGCTTGTCTTGGAGAGATGTAAACGGAAGAAAAATACTACTAGTTCCATAGCGGCGACTGGAGTAAATAAGGAAGAACCCGCAGTAAAGACCGTTAGAGTGCATCCATTGAAAACCGCCGATCCTGTTAACGTATAGTAAACGATCGATTAATTGCTTAATTTTTGTAGCTACAAAGGAAGAAGAAAAAAAAAACATACCCTCCCTCTTTTCCATATATAGCATTTCTCTCGTGACATTTCCAAGAGATATAGATGTGTCGTTTTGTTGTAGAATCTTAAAAAGTCCCCATGGTGACGAGATGTTTTATCAAACAAGTTAGTTCGTCTTTTCTTTTAAACGTCGGCCCGGTGCAGGTCTAAAAATAGGGAGATATGGTCCAAGGATTCCACACAAAACAACAACAAAAATGGAGTCTCTGTCTCCAGAGAGGGAAAATGTCAACCAAAATATCTCATAGTGATTGAGTTTCAGGTAAGGTTTAATTTTTTCTTTCACAATAAACAAATGTCAACCAAAATAAGCACATCTTTTTTCTGTTTCTGTCGGTATATCAAATTTTGTAAATTTTCCTATATGACGCGAACTAGATTAAAAGACCACCCACCTTAAACCAAGACATGTTTTGATCGGTTTTTCCGAAACTTAACTGAGTGCAAACAAGGCAGTTTCCAACACACTGAAACGTATTAACTGTGTTGATTTTTCATCCCAATGATTTTTTTTAGAGTTAAAGTGATATCTGAAGATGATGTACCTGTGCAGTAATAACCTGGCCAAATTTACAGGGCAAGAGATGAATAATTAAAAGGTACTCTAACGAAGTCCAGGTAAACAGACCCAGAGCCGTGGATCCTGCGCCGGTAAGATTCGATTTCTGGAGTATAGTTGCAAATAACGTGGAGCTCCTAGCTCGGTCACGTTACATCAGGATCTCGTCGTCAGCCGGCATCCGGTATCGTTAAAATGTCAATACTCTGATCTAAATTTTGAACTGTTTACATTTTTCCCCTTTTCTCTCCCTCGATTCGTTTTATAATTGAACTGTTTACAAAAAAAGTGAAGGAACTTTTTATCAGGCGTGTAGTGATATTGCCTCAGTCGGCATGAACCATGGATCCAATACAAAGCAAATACTGGAACGACCAAATAAAGAGCCTGGTGGGGCCGTGTATGGTGACTTTTGCTATACCCCTGACGATCCCTGGACTAACTATCACGCTTGTAGCGTTCAGTGACGAGAAATCATTCCCTGTGTACGGAACATTACACATCACTGGACTCATCATTTTAATCATATCCGTGCTTCTGATCCTTTCGGGGTGTATCCTGAAATTCATTTGGAAACCTATCATACTCCCTGACATTGAGCGCCAGCTGTCCCCTCGAGAGTCTTTCAGGAGTGAGAGAGGGGATTCTTTCTACAGGAGAGAAATTGAGCGCATTCAGCGTGAAAATTTGAGGAGGTCCAACCCCGCACCTGAGAGACAGCGAAAGAATAGTTCAACAAAGACAGAAGAAACTGTTTTAGACTCTCAGAAAGGTACAGACACAATTAAATCTATCGATGTTGCACAATCAGGGAAGGCAGGTAAACAGTCTGGAAGAAGAAGCGTAGAGCAAGACGATGCACAACCCAAAGGTTTATCAGCATTACCCCCAAATGACTTATACTTCCAGTCTCCGCGTGGAGGCCGCTTACCACCGATAGAGACCACAGACAGGGGACCCGTACCCCGTAACAGAGTTCCTAGTTCTGATCGCGAAGTCCCGGATGTGCATGTGTCAAGAGGAATTCGACTCAGTGATCCTGGAGAAACAGAATCGGCGTCTAGAAAGAAGAAAAAGAAACGTAAACGCCATCGCAGAAGTGAAGAAGGAGGAAGGAGCAAAGGGGAGGAGGATGAAGGAGAGGAGGAGGAAGATGAGACTATTCAAAGAGGAGACGAAGTTAAAGACAATGTTTCTCACGCACAGAGTCAACTCCAGCTGCCAAAATTACAGAAAGCCAGAGAACATCTGTTGGATGAAAACAACTCAGGGTAATGTACCAGTTAATTAATTACTTCATAAACATTTTGGGGGTACACATCGTCTCTTATATTTGTTTTCAATTTTTTGTTTTCAAAAAGATATGATTGAAATAATCCTCTGCATGTTATTTAAATCAAAACTATTTGACATAATTTTCCATATTATTGTTTGATGCATTGAGAAATGCATGTTCCGTTTATAACAGTTCTATTATACTTGTACTTGTAAGTTTTGTTATGCAATGAAAACTAACATATGTGTACTTGTCAGTTAGTTATAACTATGAGCTAATTATCTGCGAACTACAATGCATGTGTGAGGGTAAAAATCAATCAACTATCGATTTGGTGTGAATTATCTCGAAGATGGGCATCCCAATAAATCTTTTTGATAAGGCTCGATTTCCAGAAACTTCCATTTTTTACTCATCAAATAACCATAACAAGAGCTGGGAATACAGTTGTATATCCTGGTTAGTTCAAGTCAGTAATTAGTTGGGTGACACACAGAAAACGTATGCGGTATTTTGAAAAGCATAAATGCCGAGTGCATGTATACGAAAACGTTATTGACTGATCGGATGGAAACACATATACTCTTATATTTAACGGAATCCCCTCAATTAGAAAATGATTTCAAAATATTTAAGTTAGAGTGTGAAACACTTTGTACCACGATTCCTTCATGGTAATGGTATTTGGCATACACTCTTTTTCATGCTAGACTTCATTTATATTCTTCTACATTTTTTTTAATTTTTTTTTTTTACAGGGAATCCGCAGTATCTTCAAATCGTAGTCTACTGAATGAGGAGAATCCAGACACCGGAAAGAAAAGAAAAAGACGCAGGAAAAAGAAAGCATTAAGTTCACTACGCCAAGAATCTAAAGAACAAACGAATTCTGTCCAATCAGTGTGTCGCTCCTCATCACATGGGTCGTGCAATGACGATGACGTCATAACTCGCAATCTTTCCGATTCGGATAGCCCGCATCCGATTGACTCTAATTAGCTTTTTAATTGACCGAATAATCAGTTAAGATGTATGTGGTTGCCAAAGCTCAAACTGGACGTGTTGTCGTAATGCGTCAATGAGGAACTATATGCGGTATGTCCGCCCCATTACGTAAATTTGTGCGCACGAGTGCTTCAGTATTGTTTACGATTATTTATTTTGCGTAACCAGTCTCATGGCTTATTTTGACTTCATGAAGCAAAGTGATTTTCTGAAAACTAATGAAAATTCTTGATCCAGTGATTACAATCTGTGATATTATTTTTTTCTAATTTCTTACTGTACATACTAACATGGAGTCTTTTCTTATTAAATGGGTTTTTTTAAAAGACGAATTTTGTTTTCAAAACAATATTTTTCTATATAACTTTACAGTTTAAAGGAAACAATGCAGATTTTTTTTTACAATTGATTTCACAAGGTACCCAGATGTAAAATAATGCGTAATGCTCTACAAATAGAGAAAATCCTTTAGCTTTAAAGTTAACAAACATAATATTTCCTTTGTATATCATATACTTCTTTCCGTGTTCCGTGTTTATGCATACGAATACTTGAGGTCGTTTACTTCCGGCAGTATAGTTCTCTAAAAATAACAATGCACAGGTGTCCGTCTTAGTCCAGCATGTAGGAGATATTTTCAGCATCGATATCTGAAATTATATTCTTACCCTTAGAATCGCTTCCTTCTGTAACTAATGTATTATGTATAAATAGGCATATCTACCAGTATCTACTTCGTGAAATACGTTACAGGGAATCATTATCATATTTTATGCTGAAGCAGTAAAATGAAAACTGTGTAAATAGATATACTGTATGGTTCACGTTTTTCATTGAGAATGATAGTTTAAAGTCGACTTTAATAAGGAATAAGGAATCATTCTTTGAGTATTATGAGGTGATAATTTTGGTCGGGGCGTGATCAAATCCAATAAAGACCGAAGGGCTTTATGATAGATTTGATCACGCCCCGACCGAAATTATCACCTCATAATATTCAAAGAATGATTCCTTATTACTTATATTTATATAATTTTAGGCCATCGTACGATTAAATATTTAAATATAAATAAACAAACCCCGCTGGCGCCTCGATTTGGCGTCATTTGTATTATGAGTTATATAGTACAAAATCGATACGTAGTGTTATCACAGACAAAGACACTGGATAATGTAAATATATGCAAATAATCCACCGTTTTTATATTAGTGGACATCTAAAAAAAAAATCAAACAATTTCAAAAAAGCACTTGAATTAATTAGCTATTGTATAAAATTCTGAAAAAATTGTATTTTTTGTTTACAAATTAAGTAGACTCTAAAGATTCAATAGACTTATTATATTTTTCGACGTATCATATTTTGTGATATACTTCAATCATGTGTTAGGCTTAATAACTAAAAAAAATATATTCAAAATTCAGTCAAAAATTAATTATGCACATTCCCTACCCAATGTTGTCTTTTAAACTCCCATTTCGGCAAAAACCCTCACTCTAGGGAAAGATAATATAATCTAAGATTTGAGCGACCTTTAGCCCCTTGACAATTTATTTGCCCAGACACTTTTCAAAGAGGGAAGAATTTGGAACAGCTGTTCATGATCGTAACATCAGGCGTTTTTAAAACAATTGATATTGGCACATCGAAAGGTTTTAATAGGGAAAAAATAATTATGTAGCATCAAAATATGAATAACGACTCCAGAATTTTTACATCTTTACTTAGTTTGAACAAATAGTTTGCAGGGCGACTTACCACTGCAAGAAGAAGTAAATAATCGAATTCAAAAGGTAAACAAACACGTACTTCCGGTAATCATTAAACTCACTTAATACGTCTTAGAGTTAGATTAGGTTGGTTACCTATGTAATGTGATACAAGCAGATAGTTTATTACACCAATGACGTTGTTATAATTTGAAATTAACAACTTTTTTTGAATTGTCAATTTGTACTCTGCTAATATCTGCGAATAAACACAAAACTAGTTACAGGCAATTGCAAACTATATATGTAACTAGAACCGTTTTAACAAGAGCTTGGACTTTCTGTGGGATGTTACTATCTAGTTTACTCCTCAAAACAACCTGTCAAATTAATATTGACCTGCTTTCAAAACCGGAATGTTGTTTGCCAAGATCTGCTCTGCTGTGTGAAATGGACGCTGTTTCAGCGAAATATACATATCTGGGTGAAGTCGGGCGAGTGCCATTATTCATATTTATTAGCCAATGACTGGACAGTTAATCATGAATAGACCCCGCCTTCGTCAAATCGGAGTTTGTTACGTACTGCCCAAAGTCCAAGCTCCGTTTAAAACGGTTCTAATGATGACAAAATTAGACCCTTTTCACCCCTGCGAATGTTATTGTCATTTAAATTTTAGACCACGTGGTTTTATTTGACCCTTTCAGTTTCGCAGTAAAAATTGTGCCTCGTGTTTATAGTCTAGTTCATAGAATCTAGGTACTATAGTAGTCAATTATTAAATCTAGAGGTTTATTGATTTGAAACTTTATCTTCATTAATTGGTGGATAAAATGTATTCTAGAAATAAATGTAAAAATACAAAAAATAGTTTTTGTCTGCTGTTGCAACAATTAACATGCTAAGTAGAGATTCCCCTGAGGATTAGTTTTCGATCCGCGCCTGACCTAGTAATAGCATCAATAGTGAAACAGACAATACTATTTTCTGCAGAATGTTCCTTGAAAATGACTCGATATACTAAGTTTTTATGCAAAACAAACATCCATTATTTTTTTTAAAACATGGTATTGTACACCACAAGCATCAAACATGGATATGATTTTATTAAGCCACGCAATGTTTATATTTTCAACCACTCAACACGTGGTTGAACACGAACGATAACTCTGTTCTGAATATTATCGTTTAATATAAAAACCGCTAAATGGTGAAATAAGACAAACATATTAAGAGAGTTTCATGTTTTAACAAAAACCAAAGTAGGATACGTTATGAAAAACGACCAGTACTTACGTATTTTGAGAATATTATCCGAACACTTATACTTCCGCTCGAAATTTCACAGGAACTGAACAAACCAAGGTGAAGTCTCGTGAACTTTCATTCGAGCTTCTCTGGATTTATTACATACTTAGCAACGATAAAGAAAACATTCCGAACACATTCGCAGGGGTGCTTTTGAACTGAACCGAATCAGGCTGATCTATACAAATAGATTGTTGTTTAGTATGCATGTTACCATGTGAATAATAAGTAACAGCCAGTTTTACATTCGTAAAAATTCGTTAAAAGAACAAACCATCTCCATGGCAACAGTTGAAATGCATGTCACAGCTGCATAAAAGCGGTATACCTTTTTTTTTAAACATTTAAAATGGCGTTCTTTAACATGCAACGACATTTAAGATTAACTTGATAGAATTATCTGGAAAAGTATGTTTTGTGATTTAAAAATGCAATATAGAGAAGACTTCCTGAGTTTTACTTTGTAGCATATTCTTAGTGCGTTGAACCTCGAGCAAAAAGCGGAAAACGAAAAATTAAACAAAGATTAATGCACAATTTTTGTCTAGAGTTGTTGTTCTTTCCATTCAATAAAAAAAACAGAGAGAGAGAGACTTTAATGGATAGATCGTTAATCATTAATATGTTTTAATTTTTATTGGACATCTACACAATCGGGTTAATATATAGGGAGAGTGTTCACGAACGTTTTCATTGCAAAAGATGAATCGATGCATGGCGCGTTTGGGTGAACTTTTTCTGAACTTGTTATGTTACAATGTAAATAATATATCAATCTCACATTCATAGACAAGTCGATTTAAAAAAATTCCCCATGACAACAGGTGAAATGAAACACTGTTTTTAAAAAAAGGCTTTGTTTTACGCACATCAAACTCATCATTTTCTATGTCTCTTTGAAATGGCTGTCTATGAACAAATGTTACGATATAAGGAATTATAAACTTCCCAAAAATATATAACTACATGTATATTTTTAGAAGGAGTCTAGTGATTTGATATATATTTTACATAATTGTTGCATTTTTAATCATTGTGGAGGTTCGAATTCATATATAAAAACTCAGTCAAAGATAAAATATTTTCGCCCTCCCTCCTGAGTACAGTTCCTATATAGGAGAAAAGTATTCTACCAGATGTACATGTAAATAAAAGTATGATGTACATGACTGTACATAATGCACATAAGGGTATATATACAATCGCAACTTCTCGGGCCTTTCCGGCAGAAGTCGGAAAAACAACACTATAACCGGAGGTAAGTGTAACGGTTTTTCAAGTTACAAATAAAATAATCAGTTTATAATTCGTGAGTTCGCTTAGGTTTCCTTCCTAAGAATCAAGTAAGAATCAACAAATGCAACGAATATTTCAACTGCCAATAGAACACGCAGTAATAATAAGATTTTCCTTGGGCCTACCTTGGCTATTTGATTGTCGAACAACTAACCAGAATCAAAATACAAAATTAACCTATAATCAACTATCCGTAGACTGTGGATTTAAACAAACAATTCTGTTTGCTACCACTGTGCTACACAACCACTATCAATTCACCAATACACGGTCAGTCGAAAGTCACCAAGACACAATCGAAGTCACAAAGACACTATCAAGTCACTAAGACACTACTTACAGAAGCAGGGTTAAGAACTGAGTGGTCTAGCTAACAATTCTGTTGCTTTCCGACACAGCTCAAATCCCTGTTCTGTAGAACTCTAACCGAAGAGATTCACCAGAAGACCGTTCGAGTCGTTCACCGGCAGAAGACTGACTAAGAATGATAGGGTGGCTGTATATATACCCTGCAAGTTCTCACTGATTGGTCTAATCATGCATCATTTCTATTGGGTATACTGATTATCACTGATTGGTCAAAAATGGAGGCAAATGATTGGTTAAACACAGGATACATTTCAATCCGGAAGTAAAATCATTACATTACCCACGCCTTCGAAAAAAATATGCGTCCTCGCATTCCAAAATAAAACATAAGTGTCATCGAAAACATTTATTAAATACTGATATGATAACAGTGATTGTTTAAAGGTGCCTCCTACTAAACATTCGTGATCTTTAGTAATAGTCAAAACTGTTTTAGTCACTTTGGTGTGCCTGGGGAAATCTGTCTGAACAGAAGTACAATGGTCATTTCATTGTAGACTCTTCCCTGAGAGTTAGCTTAACTTTAGGCATGATCTACAAAGAATAGAACTAAAATGAACAGTAGTCATCAAGATAGGCTGGTCGTTTTGTACGTCTTTTACTTGTTGTCATGTCACGTTTCTCGTCGTCAATCTGGTTGGAAACGGCTGCTTCCTGCTTATTAGAGGCAACTTCTTTGTATTGCTCTCCTCTCAAAACTTGTTTCACAACTGGTCGGATTCGATCAGTATGTATGACCTGATGTTTGCCTCTGGCACCACAATTGACTTTGTATGTTACATTAGAACATTTTTCAATCACCTCAAAGGGACCCTGCCAGTAAGAAAAGAACTTAGGCGATGTTCCTGCTTTTCGCCTTGGAAAATAAACATAAACCTTATCGCCTTTATCAAATGATTGCCAATTGAGTTTCCTGTCGTGGTACCATTTCTGCCTTTGTATATTGTCGTTCATCAATTTTCTCACGATGGTATGGGCCTCTTCTAGTTTTTCCTGCAGTTCCAAAACCCATCTGTTTTGAGGAATTCTTTTCATGGATGATGGCATCTCATAAACAATATCAAGAGGTGTAGCAACTTCTCGACCTAACATCATCATGTTTGGTGTCGTGCATGTAGTTTCGTGGACAGCTGATCTGTAGGCCATCATTACGTATGGAAGGTGATCGTCCCAGTCACTGTGATGTTCATCAACATATGCAGATAACATATTGGCAAGAGTTTTATTAAATCTCTCAACCATACCATCCGATTGAGGGTGGTAAGGGGTTGTATGAGTTTTCTTGATGTTAAATAATCTGCACATTTCTGAAAACAATTGGCTTTCGAATTGAACGCCCTGATCAGAATGGATCACACTGGGTGTCCCATATCTTGTAATGACTTCTTCCACAATTATTTGAGCAACAGTTGCTGCCTCCATATTCGCCATTGGAAAACTTTCCGTCCATTTTGTAAAGTAATCCGATACAACTAGTATATATCGGTTACCTTTGTTTGACATTGGAAGTTCACCCAATATATCTGTAGCGATACGTTCTAAGGGGGTACCGCAAGTGACAACTTGCATTGGCGCCTTCTTATTCGTTGTTGGTGCCTTGCGTCGTTGGCATTTCTCACAACCAGCAATGTACTGTTTCACGTCTTTCTGCAATCCAGGCCAGTAAAATTTTAATTTCACCTTTTGTAAAGTTTTTCTAAAACCTAAATGAGCAGAAGTTCGTTCGTCATGAAATTGACTAAGCACAGTTCGGCGCTCACTGTATGGCAACACAGCCTGATACAAAACTTTCCCATTTTTGCAAGTTTTCTTTCTAAACAAAACATCATCTCTAATCTCAAGAGCATCCCAATGTGCGCAAATGCCTTTAACAAATTGACTATAGCTAGATAGCTCTTCAGAGTTTGGTTTTATGCCCGAAGCAACCCACTTTGACACCTGAGCTATATCAGTGTCAACTGCTTGTTTGTCCTTCAACGAATCATCATCTTTAGATGGTGGGCATGAAATAGAACTCACCATACTCTTTTCTTCAGCGCAACACGTTTTTCTACAGGGTATTCTGCTAAGTGCGTCTGCATTTTTATGCTTGGTACCCGCTCTATGTTCAATGATAATTTGAAAATTACTCAGACTTTCAAACCATCTGGCAAGTTGACCCTCCGGATTTTTGCAGTTCAATAGCCACTTTAGAGAGCTGTGATCTGTTCTCACTAGAAATTCTTTACCATACAGATAGTGTTTGTAATATTTGGTAAAGTAGACGACAGCTAAAAGTTCCTTCCTTGTGACGCAGTACTTGCGTTCTGCTTTTGACAATGTTCGACTAGCGTATGCAATTACCCTCTCCATACCATTGTGTACCTGGGAAAGAACTGCTCCAATTGCCACACCACTCGCATCTGTGTCCAGTATAAATGGTTTTGAAAAATCAGGATGTGCAAGAACTGGTGCTGAGATGAGTGCTCGTCGTAATGAATCAAACGAATCTTGACATGGTTTGGTCCACACAAATTTTGTTCCCTTTTCCGTCAGTCTATTCAATGGTTTTGCTATTGTAGCAAAGTTTGGTATGAAACGTCTGTAATAGCTACAGAGCCCTAAAAAACTCTTTACCTCAGTAAGGTTTACGGGGATTGACCAATCTTCTACCGCTGAAATCTTAGATGGGTCTGTACTGATCCCGTTTTCAGAAACTACATGACCAAGGAACTGTACAGTTTTGTGAAACAGATGACATTTCTTCGCCTTTAGTTTTAAATTTGATGACAATAACCTATCAAGTACTTGTTTGAGGTTGTCTAACATGTTTTCAAATGTTTTCCCAATAACAATAATGTCATCAAGGTAAACTAAACATATCTGCCATTGCAAACCGCTCAATACTGTCTCCATCAGCCTTTCAAAGGTTGCTGGGGCATTGCAAAGACCAAATGGCATTACGTTAAAGTGAAATAAACCCCTCTTTGTTGCAAAGGCAGTTTTCAGTTTGTCAGAGTCATCCATTTTAACCTGCCAGTAACCTGAACACAAATCAAGGGTTGAAAACCACTTTGAACCTGAAAGACTGTCTAAAGAGTCATCAATTCTAGGCAGTGGATAGGCATCTTTGACAGTGGTGGCATTTAATCGCCTGTAGTCCACACAGAAACGCAATGATCCATCTTTTTTCTTTGCCAGAACCACTCCTGAAGCCCAGGGACTTGCTGACTTTTCTATTATGTTTTTATTCAGCATTTCATCTATTTGCTTGTTTATTTCACTCTCCAAGTGATAGGGAACACGTCTAGGGGGTTCCTTCAAAGGTCTAGCATCTTGCGTGTCGATAGTGTGTTTTACTATTGATGTGCGTCCAAGATCTGTGTCTGATTTCGCAAATACCTCAGCGTATTTGATTAAAAATTTCTTTAAAGCATATACTTCCTTTGTTTTTAGATGCACCGTTGACCTTGCAAAGAGGTCCTGCAAATGTGATGGTAAATCGTCACAGACCTTTTCTTTAGGTTGAGAGGAATCAATCACTGATTCAACATTACTTAAATTGGCAATAAATGTACCAGGGTAGATTATCTGGTTGTCTTCAGAAAGGTTCATCATTCTCACGGGGATCTCACCATTTTTCAAGTAGCCAACTGACCTTGCTACTAAAGCTTTTCCAGATTTAACAAATTTTTCAGCTGGTTCCACTAAGCCCAATATTTCTTTGTTCTGATAGCTCTCAGGGAACCCTGTAACACAACAACAAGTAACGACTTCGCTTCTTGGAGGTATCGCTACTGTTTCTTTGGCTGCTATTCTAAAACAGCCTATCTTGCCAACAAATTCAACTTTGTAGCACATGTCCTGCACATTGAAATACCCATTTGGTACATCAACAGTACATTTGTATTTTTTCATGAAATCCAATCCTATGACCCCATCAACAGATAAGTCCGTAACAATAACTTCCTGGGTGTAAGTTGTATCGCCCATATTGATGTTTATCAATGTTTTCCCTAAAACTGTAAGGTGTGTTCCACTTGCTGATGAAACTACTTGATCAGTGTGAAACAATACAGGTTTTGATTTGATGGTTTCATATACTCTACTTGATAACACAGACAGTGTAGCCCCTGTGTCAACCAACAAATTTGTGTTAACACTATGTACGAGTGCTTTTACATACATGCCAGCTTCGGGATCATTTTGATGAATCCCAACTTGAGCACACCTAGACCTGATGCTCTTAAATGAGTTCTGTACAGGGCGTCTTTTACCATAGGTATTGTTCCGTCTCTGAGACGATTGTGATCGAGAACTTCTATCATATCTATCAATGTTAACATTTCCCTGTGGACACTCTGCCTGTAAATGATACTTTGATCCACATACATAACAGTTTCTGTTGCCAATAGGATTGGGTTTTTTTATATTTGTGGACGTTTGGGATATGTTTGACTTCATTGCATTAACTTCTTTTCGGAGGTTTACTATTTCGTTCTTAAGTTCCTCAAAAAGCTTATTTGAAGGACAATCTGCAGATGTCACTTGAACACTTTCAGACTTATTTGTTTGCAATGGTCTTAAATGAGACTCGGCTTCTAACATTTTACGATCTGATTTTACAAATGCTTCTAATTCTACAGCATGCCGAATCGCATCATTGAGGTTTAATGGCCTTGCTTGTTTTACCCGTAACCTCATATCGGAGTCTATAAGAGCATCTATGAATTGCTCCTTTGCCAAAGTTTCTCTAACATCTCCTGGAGCTGTAGGATAAGCTAGGTTAGTTAGCCTTCTAATTGACTGTCCGAGCTCTGGCAAAGTTTCTGCTGCTCTCTGTTTGCGTTCCCTCAATTGGGTTCTATAGAGATCGTTTTGATTTGAGGGTGAGAATCTTTCTTCAAGGGCAATCACTAAAAGTGCATAATCGTGTTTCTGAGCGTAAGGCAAATTTCCTAAAACACCCTGAGCCTGACCTCTCAAGGAAACTGCTAAATAGAGTCCCTTTTCTCGCTCATTCCAATTATTAAGCATGGCACATGCATCAAAATGCGAACGATAATCCAACCAGGATCCTGTGCCATCAAATGTTGCAGGTTTGATATGTGACTGAGACTTTTTATCTCCTAAGTCTCTCGTATTCTTATTTTCATCAACTGCATTAAACCGACCAGATTTTCTGCGATGTGTAATGTTACTTTCTGGTTCGTTTTGTGATAATGGGGTTGACGCAAAATGATCTTGGTCGTATTTGTCATAAGGCGACCTTGCACCCGGCATCAACTCATCTTGCCATGATACTTTTGCAGTAGGGCGTGTTTTAGGCTTTACATCGCCGTGATAGTCTATAACTGAAGAATCTGACACAAACCCCGAATCTCGTGGTTTTTTACTCGTTTGTGGCTCATGAGTGTCAGAGTTAACTTTATCTATAGCACTAGCGTTATGAATATTGAAACTTTCATCTTTTAACTCTTGAAGTTTTTGTTCAATAAAAGATATCTCTTTGTCTATGTCGTCTATGTTAGTCATAGCCATGTTTTAGATAATGCCACAATAAAATGTCATAAACAATCGTCGATAAAAATGAAACAATTACATGGACTTTATTCAACAAATTATACAACCTCTTAACTTCACTAGCATAAAAAACATCTAATAAACTGAAATTTACTTCATATCTATTTCACGGCGATCACTACGTTTAAAATAAAACAAGAGATTTTACTTGATTCACAAACACCGCTGCCACCAAATTTGTAACGGTTTTTCAAGTTACAAATAAAATAATCAGTTTATAATTCGTGAGTTCGCTTAGGTTTCCTTCCTAAGAATCAAGTAAGAATCAACAAATGCAACGAATATTTCAACTGCCAATAGAACACGCAGTAATAATAAGATTTTCCTTGGGCCTACCTTGGCTATTTGATTGTCGAACAACTAACCAGAATCAAAATACAAAATTAACCTATAATCAACTATCCGTAGACTGTGGATTTAAACAAACAATTCTGTTTGCTACCACTGTGCTACACAACCACTATCAATTCACCAATACACGGTCAGTCGAAAGTCACCAAGACACAATCGAAGTCACAAAGACACTATCAAGTCACTAAGACACTACTTACAGAAGCAGGGTTAAGAACTGAGTGGTCTAGCTAACAATTCTGTTGCTTTCCGACACAGCTCAAATCCCTGTTCTGTAGAACTCTAACCGAAGAGATTCACCAGAAGACCGTTCGAGTCGTTCACCGGCAGAAGACTGACTAAGAATGATAGGGTGGCTGTATATATACCCTGCAAGTTCTCACTGATTGGTCTAATCATGCATCATTTCTATTGGGTATACTGATTATCACTGATTGGTCAAAAATGGAGGCAAATGATTGGTTAAACACAGGATACATTTCAATCCGGAAGTAAAATCATTACATAAGAATTTTATACAAAACAGAGTCGCTTCCCATTAAAAGAAGTATCGACTAGACAGCTTTGTATGTCGCTTCTGTTGTATATTTTAGGGTATCATCGATTTTAATGATGTGTAGCTCACATCTCAAACGATCGTGAATATGTTGTATTTATTTAAGGAATAAGGAATCCTTCTTTGAGGTGAAAATTTCGGCCGGGGCGTGGTCAAATCCAATAAAGCCCGAATGGCTTTATGATAGATTTGACCACGCTCCGACCGAAATTATCACCTCATAATTTTCAAAGAATGATTCCTTATTACTTATATTTATATTATTTCCAATTTGTACTCTTTAAAACAGCGTTATTTTTAAAGCACTATTTTTTTATGTTGCACATGCTGTGTATTACTACGCGGCACAGCCAATGCCGTTTTTCGTCTATGGTATAAGACACGCCCATTTTATGTCACTCATGTTTTATGAAGTTATTGGGTTTTAGGGTTCAAAATTGATTCGTAATGTTATCACAGACAAAGACGGTTGAAAATGTAAATATATCAAATAAAAAGGAGGGTTGTAATGGACGCCTTTATAATACATTCGAGGTGTTTTTCCGAGCCTGCCGGAAAGGCCTAAGAAGTTGCGATGGGAATTTGAGTCTGACATAATTATGATTATTTAGTGCAGTCCGAAATTTTTTGGAGTCACTGTAGCAATCGGAACATCCCTCGGCCTTCACCGTTAACTTGACTCAAGACGGAAAAGGCCGAGCGATGTTCCGATTTTCGACAAGTCGATAAACGGGGCGTGTAGATTTTAATCCCGACAGTTTCTACAGCTGTTCTACAGAGCAATGAATTAACTATGTTTCCGTAAGAAACAGAGGGAATCATACTCGGTAGATGTAAATATAATATAATGATTGTTTACATGAAAAAAAACCTTCTTTAGACCAGTACATTAAATATGCACTTCTCTAAGCACTGTCTATTTATCTCCTCGAGTGAAAACAAATACTGCGCGGCCTAAGATGCTCTGTATATAATGCAGCAGCCAATTAGGATTGAAATGTATGGATAATCTACAGTGTGTTTTCTATTTTTTATGTGTTTAAATGGCATTTTTGTTCGATGCTTACATAAGAGTACGTTGAAATCGAATAATCGCGCACTTTAAGGAGAGTTAATATATACACTCTTCTATGAGTCAACATATCTTTATTTTTTTAATATTACGTGTATTTGGCATCAGTCAGTAATTTTATGAATGCGTTATTTTTTCTCAATGCACTGTGTACACTGTGCTTTAACATAATCTAAAATATTAGTGTACTAGTAATATTTAAGTGTACATTATATAATTATCATTGCCAAAGGCCAAAGACCTTTACAGGTTTACGAGTTATATATCCATTTTTTTTAGGGGGTCATTGATAAGTATTTACAAATTTTATATATCAAACACAGATTGTTGTCGCCACTTTCTGTTCTCGAAACACAAATGCTGCAGTTTGAATTTGCGTTGTCCTTCTTCAGGACAGCTGCATGCAAGTTCACCGTCTCCTCTAATTTATATTTAATTAGATCGATTAAGGATATTGAGAAAAGTGCCGTCCGTAATTGTAATTTGAAACTATTACTTTAACTCATTGTCCATTTATTGAGACCAAATTTTACGCTCAAAAATATATTATTTGCAACCAAAGTATTTTTTTCAATTTATATGAGAAATTTTTTTAACATTCCTGAGCATATAAGATCAATAAGATCATATGAGACCGGACGGTTTCGAAGTGAGTGATCCTATAACTGAGCGTATATGTAAAATCTGGTGTATAAATATTACTTATTTCAGTAACTCTCATGTGTAATTTTAATTTCAATGACGAACTGCAAAAGTTTGTATTACATATCATTCTTTTACATTAAGACAACGTATGATGCTATATTCGTGCATGCATCGAAAGTTATCATTTACTGTTTACATTGACTTATACGTACATGTACGTCAGAAGTGCCGGGTCATTAATTTAAAAATATGTACATGTATATTTGTCATTGTAAACGATATCCATAGCTCACTGTGATATATGTTATACTTACTTACTTTCCTACTTACTTATTTGCCTATTTTTTTTTACATCCTAAAGTGTACATGTATCAAGCAAACAATCTGTTACAATTCCAAATTTCACTTGAACTTTTTAAGTCTCTCGAGCTTAACAACTTTAGATTATTATTCCTTATTTAATGAGGGTGTTCCATTCAAAAAGAAAATTTTAAAAATACTCCCATGGCATTTTACATTTGTGTCAGAGTTATTGTTATTTTTCTTCAAAAAGCTATGCATACATACTTGTGTCTGTGTGAATGAATATGATATATAATAAATATAGACGACAATGTAAAAATAATGTGTACTTATATTCATCCTTTCCTAGAAATTACTATAAACAACTGTGCACCTTTATCATGGATAAAGTTCAATCTAGCTGTCCGTGTAATGTTTTAATATTTATTCACAACACTCTGTCTTCGTAGTTAGTTACAGCTATAGAATTAGATTTGTCGTTCTTAGAATCCATTGGGGTTGATCGAAGCAAGGCTTATCAAAAAAGCAATATCAGAGTGCATATTTAACGAATTCTGGGGACAAACTCTAAATCAGATAAGCTTGAAATTACAAGTAAGTTTCCGTCTGATGTCGGCTTTCTTGTTAGATTCTATGTGATAACACTGAAAGATAATCGAATTTTCACTCCATAATTCACCTTCCTGTTTCAATTTAAAAAAAAAATAAAGAACAGGGACGAATAACCGTTGCAGGTCCCGAAGTCAATGTTATGTAACTAAGGTATTTGGGGTTGTTTTTTTTTTCAAGAATGATCCCTGCTACGAGCACACTAAGAAGTAGACATCATCACCTGGACTGATCACTCTTTCCATTGGTTATTTAATGCCAAGACAAACAGAATGTGCACAAAGTTATATAGGCCACATTTCTGAAAGCAAATCTGTTTGGCGTTCTGCTCTTTGATCAACTCGACCTGCACATGATTTTTTTTTAATTTTGGAATTCTTACGTAGAGGAAATCAATAACCCAGCCTTCACGGGTCTCAATGCGTTTCATTTTCCAATTTTTCGTGCATTGAATATTTCATAATTAAGATCCGGTGCACGACTTGATTTTTATCAAAGAGACTGCAGTCATGCGAGAAGATGTTTATGATTGTAACCTATTTGGCAATTGCAGCTATGTCAAACACGTGGTGTATTTGATGGTCGTGTTTCATACGGTGCATTTGTTCTTGAACTGTTATACTAGAAAAATTATTACATGTACTATTAATTATGAATTAGTTTTTTATTGTTTTTTTGCGCAGTCTCCTCAGCTAATTTATTATTTATGAAATAGGACATACCAAGGTCGTTTTTCATGTTCGTACATGTAACGCAAATATCGAAATATGTATGTCAGTTACTAGTAGTTTACACCAAAAAAAAAAATAAATAAATAAAAGACATATCAGGGTTTATTGACTTTTATATGGCAAAAAATATCACACTTGACTGGTGTTGAGAATGGACCTAAAGGAAACAATATTATAAAATTGAAAAATATTGCCTCAGATTATTATTTTTCTTGGCAACTTATTACTGATAATTAGTGTTACATTTAACAATGTAAATCTCAAGTGGAGAAAATGAGTTATAATAAAGGAAAACAAGAATATTAATTTCTCAAAATAGCCATGTCGAAACGTATATCGTCTTGTTTCATTTAAACAATAAAATGCTTTCTCTCAATGGGGATTCATGCGGGCATGAAGGTGGCGACATTGCATAAAAGATGCATAACCCGCGTAATTTTTTTTTCTGCAATGATCGCTACCTTCATAGTTCGCATGAATCACCAAAGGTTTGTATTTACTTTTTTTCTTTTTAAAATTTATTGAATTAATCAGAGAGAGTTAGGAAATGACAAGTTAACGTACATCAGTTCGTTGGATAGAAGAAAAAGTCAATTGCTCTTATGTGGGATTTTGGCTCTGATATTGTCATGATTATTTTGTACAGTCCGTGATTTTTTATAGGTTGCTGAAAGTTTCGACCAGTCAAGAAACTGGTAATAACTGGATCGTGGATTTCAGTCCTGTCGCGTTTGCGGGTTGTGCAATTTTTTTCTGCAATGGTCGCTACTTTCATAACCCCCATGAATCATCAAAGAAAGAATTATATTGCTTATATTTACATCTTGAGTGTAAAAAGTAAGTTTTATAAACTAGATAACTGTAAATGTACATCTCTATACACGTTGGCTAATGGAAACAGCGAAGTCGTCTCCTATGGGAATTTGAATCCAACATTAAGATAATTTCGTGCATTCCGTGATTTTTCTTAGGTCACTGTATAGGTTTCGACCAATCGATAGATGGGGCGTGAAGATTTCAGTCCTGTTAGTTTCAGTCGCTGTAGATATCAATCGATAAACGGGACGTGTAGATTTCAGTCCTGTCAGTTTCTGTAGAGCTATGCATTTACAATAAGTCTCGGTAAATGAACTTGGAATTACAATTTCCGTTAGAAATCATACTTACTGGATGCAAATAAAACATTACCTGCCTTGCATGTATATATTGGCAATACACGAAAAACTAATTAATATCACGTCAGAATTTGGGACACTTGGAAGTTTTTCAAAATTTAAAAAAAACTCGGTTTAATATGACGCATTATGAGGCATTGTTAATTACAAATGAGTATGAAGTATATGCCTGGTGATTCCAACCAAAAATACGTTCCTAATATATCCTTTGATCTCTCTTCCGTTTAAATAACCGACTACAAATAAGGAATTATCAATTATCTTCGAACCATCATAAGTTAAGACACGACAAAAAGTTTAATAAGTACATTGCCAAAGAGCTAACAAGTTGATCAGTCAATTTGATCAATGATCATTTTAGGCCGTGGCAGTAGTGTGGGAGTTTTTTGTGCTCTTTGTCCAAAATCTAATGCCGACATGGCAATCCAAATTCCAATTATGTGAATACCTTATAACCCATCCAAATATCAATTAGTGAATGCCATATCGGCAATCCAGATGTCAAATAGTGAATGTCATGTCGGCATTCCAAATGTCAATTACATGTATGTGAATGCCATGTCGGCAGTCTTAATGTCAGTCAGTGAATCCCATCTTGTCACTCCCAGAGTTCTGCGTTTGTAATGCTTCCCTATATGCATAACATATCTTATATTCTGACAATCTCATTGTTGAATGTCTATGCAAACTGTACAATGCAATTATTAGCATCGGCTACGTCCCACCTCAATGGAAACGAGGTCTTATCGTTCCGATTCATAAAGGAGGCTCTAAGCCTAAAAACTCTTGTAACAGCTACCGTCCAGTAGCCTTACTACCAAGTATTTTCAAAATATTTGAAAAAGTGTTATCAATCAGAATATCCTCTCTGTCCTTATGTAAACCGTTTCCAAACTTACAACAACAAGGCTTTCAGAAAGAACTAGGTTGCCTCACTGCCTCATTTAACCTCCATGAAACACTGTATCACAACCTAGAAATGGGTAGTAACGTTTACATAAGCTTTCTAGACACAAGCAAAGCATTTGATACGGTATGGAGGAAAGGTCTCATGTGTAAATTGCATAAGCTTAACATTAGAGGAAAGATATGGAACATCATTGATGACTGTCATCAGAACACCGAGAGTGCAGTTATAGTCAACCAAACTAAATCACGCTGGTTTCCAGTCCAACAAGGCGTCAGACAGGGAGGCGTGTTGTCTTCCTTCCTATACCTAGTATTCATCAATGACCTGCTAGACGAACTTCAATTAGTACATTCTAACCACCCAATAATATTTGACAAAAATTACCATTCACCAGCCCTTGCAGACGACATAGCCTGCATCGCATTATCTCCAAGCGCTCTACAATCTATGCTTGACACTGCCTCTACATATGCATCCAAATGGCGATTTGAATACAACGCATCCAAATCATCCATTCTCTCATTCCGCGCTAAAAAACAGAAACCACTTGCAGAAGTAGACATTTACTTAGGACAATCCAAAATTCAATGTGGAATAGATTATGAACATTTAGGTATACCCATCAATTCAAATACAAAATCGAAATCTCGAATTTCAAACGCATGCTCCAAAGGATGGAAATCCTTCTACGCTTTGTCCGATCTACATATTTCTCGTATTAACCCCGCGACGATGGCTCACCTCTACCGGTCAGTAGTATTACCATCTGTCCTCTACGGGTGTGAAACCTGGAACCACATGACTAAAGAAGACGTAAGACGTCTTAACTCTCTCCAACACGGAATCTGCAAGCAGATCTTTAACCTACCAAAACCTACCAGATCAGATATAGTCGAGCAATACATGAACATTCTACCAATCAAGGCAGAAATTGATACTAGAAAACTCCTCTTTTTAGGAAGACTTTGCCGGATGAACACTGAATTCCTTCCCAAAAAGATCTTTACCTCACGCCTGTTCTCCTTCCTGTACAACCTAAGTGAGACCCAGATGGGCTTTATTCCTGACGTCCTACAACTTCTCCAGACCTATCAACTTACAGATTACCTGAATACATGGCTTTCGGATGGATCATTCCCGTCAAAATCCGCCTGGAAATCGACGGTACGCTCATCTGTCTATACGCACCAAACTCTACAACGAATCGAACGAACAGCATACGATCCGGACTTCTTTCGCTTTAATGCTGTCTTCAGCACCTCTAATCCATTTATTATGTGGCAATACATCAATTCATATAGTGAAATTCAAAACCTCAAATTTACTTTCAAACTCATAGCTTCCAAACCTCTACAGACTTCGATAGCTTGTGTGTTGTGTGGACATTTTGTTACCGACGTATTTTCGCACGCTACCATCTCTTGTCCGGCATTAACAATACAGCATTCCAATTGGTGGAACTCGTTGACAAGGTCTTTTACCGTACACCTGGAAGCGGAACTCAGCGGCCTTCCGGAAGACGACCTTTTCCTAATACTCCTAGGAAAACAAACACTGACAGTTCTTTCTCAAGCGGAGGAAATAGAGTTTAGGAAATTGAACTCAAGACATGTTGTGACTTCTTGCGCGGTCTATAACAGACTCCTTGGGTAGCTCAATTCACAGCTCCCACCCCATCAACTTATTTAAAACTTTCTTACATTCAAAATATATGTAAATAATCTCATCCCTACATGTAATTTCATTCCTTATCACTACTTATATGTACATACATATCTTCATTTTATAATTTTGACTCGTTGACTGTAATTTACTTGTTGTTTGTATTATTCTAATCTCCATAATGGAGGAAATAAAAGATGAATGAATGAATGAATGTTGACAAAGGAATAATTCTATGAAAGCCATGTTACATGCATTCCCAGCTGCGGAGATTGTGCATTTCCTCTTAATAATGTTCTTGATTTTGCAGTGGCTTGTCAGAATGATTATATTTTTTCACACAAATCAGTGAAATGTTACATGCTTAACATGAACAAGGGTTTTTTTTCTTCTTTAAAATAACAAGAAATGTGTTCCTTCACCCTAATATCATATCATGTGAATAAGTATGCAATGATAACACTGTATAACAGTAGAGCTTGCTCATTTATTGATGTTGAGGAAATATAGAGCAACAGATGTTCTCCCTATTTCTTTTCTTCTCTACATAAAGCCATATATATAAAAACACCCATGAAAGCAACGTGTAAGTATATCGACCATGAACAAACACAAAATTTGAAGTTTGTGTTTCTGATATGAAATATCCAACAATTCCTACGAAAAGATCTTCAAAAAGGCTTAGCAGGAGAACCCTCCGATGTCTTTCAAAGGAGGTGTATGGCTTTCTGGCATTACTGGCCATCTGCACTACGACTATTGGGACTTTCCTGCTCATATTCGGACCGAAGAAGATTCTGATTTTTGACACTCTATCCACGGAGGTATTGGTCGCCAGCGGTGCATTTTTTATACTTTTTGGGGGCTTACTTTTGTGTCTTTCAATTGTCATCTACCAGCGGGAACGTCGTAAGAAAAACATATGTTGTTGGTGTTGCCATGACAACGAAGATGACGAGTGGGTTTATGGGATAAAAGACGACGTAAGTGTCAGTCTGTCGGGGTCGTCTTACATAGACTACGAAATGACGACTATCAAACCAGAATCTGCCAGACATCTCAACGATGCAAGGTAAAACTCGACAAAATATCGATACAGAGAGATCTGGCCGAAACAGAAATAACAGAATGTGTCAATATTCTATAATCACTGCTTATCAAATGATATAATAGTGTCGTTGTTTCAAACGAAAAATCAATGTCAAAAAACAAGGGGGCTTTGAATCGTTATCGATGAGCAAACGGGTCTTTACATATAAATGGTTCTAAGCAGGGAAGGCTTTGAAATGGTTATTCATTCAAAATTCTGAGGACGTTGTCTGTAAGAATATCTGTGTAACAATTCTGCAATGTCGGCAATTGTTTAGTGTCTGTGATGGCAAACAATGTGAGGCCACCCCATAACAAATGCATGCATTAAGACCCAAATACAGATAATCAGTACGTTATTGAAATCATTAATTTTGTTTTGTTTCAATATAACTAATTTAAAATAACATTTGAAAATCATATAAAATAAGGGTTGCTAATTTTGGTTATTTCAGTAATTAAACCCTATTTTCTATAGAGGTATGATTCCTTTTGTCGTATTTGTTTAATCGACAACTTCAGTGTAGCACGTGTTTGCCTTGCAGTTGTTTTCTGCACGTCATCTTTCGGTAGCCTTTCTAAGGGTGAGAACCTGGTAAGTTGCAAGAGCTTGTGTTCGAACCCTTTGTATATTATAAATACATGCAATCAAATATGTTCAAACCAGCCTTTCCAATCAAATCAATATTTTGCACTAAATAATTGCAGTCTCTTCAGTTGAAACTGATTCTCGGCTCAGAAGTATTTTGTCAAATGACCTTATTCATTCAGTACTTTGATGAACTTGTCAGTTGTATAACCCCATTGCCAAGATCTCACCATATCATCAAAGTTCGATATAGAAATTGTTATTCTGGTTATTCGCAGGATTTTTAGCTAGTTATACTGTGAAAACAGAATTCGTTGTGTGATTTCGTGGGTACCCTTCACCAACGAATGGATCTCTCCGACAAATTATGAAACAAGGTCTTTATAGCTTACACGTAAATATAGTCTTTTTACAAAATCGTCGCCAACTATAAATTAAATAGCAATCCACGAATTCTCGTCTCCACGAATTAAAAGTGTTCTACGTATTTTTCAAGCCTAACTTTTCTCTGCGCAATTTTTTGAACGGGTAGACGTATTATATAGCTAAGATGTGCAATTTATTGATTTTTTTTTAAAATTTACATTAAAATGTCCTGAGAGTGCAATTTTCCCCATCATCCAATAAAAAAACCCCACTTTTATGTCCCTGTCATTTAGACTTCCTGCGGTAACATTTCAATGCAAGGTACAGAGCTCTGTGATTTGGTTTTCCCTATCTCTGCCTTGTGTTTAGATCGTCGCATATAATTGGCATGGCGCACTGGGTGGCTCAGCTATATTGCTATTGCAACAATCTCAGTTGTCACATAAAAAAACTGACACCCGTTTGGAGATAGACACTTTAAAAACCCGCAAACAATGCTTTTAAAACGTCGACGTGTTTTAATTAAACTATTTTCCGTGATTTATAAACATGATGATCTTGCTAATGGCAACGAGAATCAATTTTAGAAGTTAACGTCTTCCGATTAAAATCGGTTAAGTTTGCAGACCGGTATCATACATTGATAAGGGCTGAGGAACAGGTTGCAGAGAGTTGCCTTGCCTCTTTACCGTTGTGGCTCCTCATGCACGCTACTCCACCCATCCCCCACCCCGCCAATCTCCGACCACAATTATATGAGTTTGATTTATATAGGCCCCTACTCTTTGACCACCTGTATGGAAATGAAGAATCCTTTTACCGTTCCTATTTTTTTTTTGCAAGGGAAATTCCCACCAGTTCTTTCATCAAGATATACGAGCTGCCATAGATAGCTACGTTTTCCATATTTTTTAGTTTGCTTGTGCCCCATCCCCCTTTTTCAAAAGTTGATCACTATGGGTCTTTGGTGCATACATTTAGTAATCGTAACTCTTTCTGTCCCAGGTTTTTCGCGATTCGTGGGCAGGTGAACCTAAAAGTTCCCACTGGCCACTGATTAACCGTGAATCAATTTACGTATACCCTTTTGAAGAATAAAGTTAAGATATTTACACTGTTAGTCACGACTTTAAATGTTCCTGCTTGATTCTCTGTTTACTCATTACAGCTTCGATTGCGGTTGCTCCTGTTGGCTCTGTGACAATCTTAATTTGGACACCAATCATCCAAAGTCCTTAATGTAACACAGGAAAAAAGGGGCAAGAAAACAAATAAGTCAGAGATATTCCTTCCTTTGATAAATTGTAATTAATGAAGACCTCGCAAGTTGTTAGAACTTGTGTCATAACCATTTGTATATGCATGTTATATATATATTTGTATTATAAAATATGTTCAAATCAAATCATAAATTTTAACTGTGACCATATGTGAATAAACGTTAAATGAAGACAAACTTTTGGCCTTTATTGAAGCGTTTAAATTCTATGGATTTTTTTTCAAGCTATCTGTAACTTGGTTTAAAGTTAACACAGATAACACATAGTTTCATTACAATGTTATGCATTTATAGTTATTCACTTCCTTCATGGTTCTTCGAAAAAATGCACTTATCTTGCTAAGATTTTCATTCAAACTATTCGTTTATCAAAGAAGACAATTTCATTACGACGAAAGGCGTTAAGGAGATAAATTTTATTTATGGTCCCAATTCGATTTAAAATGTTATACAGTATGTTGTCTCGCGACTTCCTGTTTGAATTGCAAAATTATCATAAAAAACACATCACATCAATTAAGGTCAATCGTCAATTCTTTTTATCATGATTCCGAAAAACAAGTGGGAAACCTTTTCTTGGAAAACCCGAAATGTTGAATATGCTAATTAAAATCATTCAACTTTTAAAGTATGAGGAATGCCAGGCCGATTTCTCGTGTACGTCATCGCCTGACTTCGCGGTGCTTTCGTCCGGAAACCTCGTTGCCAGGGACGCTTGTTGGTCAATATTATTCAGTATTTCGGGTAGCTACAAGATCTTCAGTCTGTACCAATAATTCAGCGCAACTCCTGTGTGTGTTGTTGTAGCAAGTATATTACACCCCAAATTGATTTTACGACGGTATTTGGTTTCTAAAAACCAATATAAATTCATCATCGCTCGGTTAAACTTGAGGTTTTAATGACCGAACATTTTGATATCGATAAATCGGTTGTTCGTTACATGAAAACAAATCGTTCAGTTCTCTTTGAAGCTATTAGTATTAACGTACACATTGTTCATTGCTTCACACTCTATTGAGCTCTATTCATAGAGGAAAGCGTTTTTAGGGACTTTTATCGCATACTGGGTTTAAATGGTATCAAAGTACTTACTTATGCGGGAAAAATACATGCAAAAGAGTAATTTTTCATCTTGGTCGTATGTCATGTCCAGACTACAGAAAATAATGACGGGTAATTTTATTTACTCTACAGGACCCCTAAATATTAGCAAAAAGGAGAGGAGGCCCTTTACTTCCAAATTTTCAAGTTTTCGCGTTGAATTTTAACAAATTCTTTCATCATTCATATCTCAATTAAATAAAAATAAAAAAATGAAAAAATCATTTAAATTTATTTCGTTTCAATGCAATAAAATAATAACAATAACATTATTTATCACTTTAAAGGTTTAAACAGTACAAAATACTCCAATACTAAAAAAGATGTCAATACAACAAATCATGCATTCAATCAGAGAAACCCTGTCAAAATAATTGCAAAGTAAAATATCATTGACTGGTTTTCTGGCTAATAGTCAAGTTCAGGATGTTCACATAAAGTTTAAAATAAAACCTGTAACAGTACCTGTATATAGGTAGGTTTTCAAATACTTTTAAAACATATACAGCCATTTATAAATTTGTGATGGGGGTGAGCTTTTGTGTCAGGTCCACTGTCCATCATGACAACAGTGTATTTACCATGTTTACAGTCACAATAACAGTGTATTTACCATGTTTACTGTCACAATAACAGTGTATTTACCATGTTTACAGTCACAATAACAGTGTATTTACCATGTTTACAGTCACAATAACAGTGTATCTATCATGCTTAGTTACTGTCGTAATAACAGTTTACCATTTTCTCTGTCACAATAACAATGTATCTATCATGTCAACTATCACAATAACAGTGTATCTACGGTGTTAAATGCTTTATCATGCTTACTGTCACACAAACAGTACATTTACCATTTTCTCTGTCACAATAATAGCGTGTTAACCTTTTTTTCTGTCACAAAACCATGATTCTGGGACTTCATGCATGGGAACACTTGCATCTCCTACATGCTTCAATGAAGGAAGATGATTGCATTGATTTGAAATATTAAGCTTACATCATTTCTATGTCTCCCTCTTTCTCTTTCTCTCTAAAAAAATATCTACACTCAGATACTTAACACCAACACTTTTTATATTACTCCTTACATACAAGTAATTAATTTAGCATCAGTTTAACACACAACCAGAACAAAGAAAAATATAAAATAACAAAAGAAACAAGACCAATACACAAAAAGAAAACTTGAATAACACCTAACATTTACATCTGTAAAAGGTACATGTAACTTAGGATTTATAGGTAATACAAAGGATCTATTTGGCAGTGACCATTGTATGTCAGCAGTATCCAAATGAGCGGTAATGTCTCACAATTCACTCCTACAATAAATATAACTAGTGTGACTTCATTCTAAGATTAGATTGCACAATACACCCACAAATGTACACAGGATGGGAGGTAAAAATTGAGATCTGAATTCTTTTCGTTTTCTTTTTCTAAAAGCACAAAATATCTTTTTAGTTTTGATTTGATTTATTTCATCACTTAAAAAAGCCAGCCAAAAAAAATGATCAATTTGGGCTAAAAAAGCAATTCAGATTAGAAAATCAAACTGAATTTCCAAAAATATTATGCATAGCTTTGCCTACTAACACAAAATATAAAGGGATAGGGGTAGGGGTGCAATGGAATTATCAAAGTGTACTAACAAAAAAAAAAATATATAATGAAATAATAATTTAATAATTTGCACACAAAAAAAAATTGCATTGAACCTACAAAATTTGTGAAATGTTCACAACATGCAATCATAATGCACAGCATCAGTAGTCTTTCCTTGTCAGATTTTCTAATCAACAGAGAATTAACGATAATGGAAGAAAATAAACCCTGAATGAAACCACAAAGTTTAACTACATCTAGAACTGTGTCTATACAAAAGCTTAAAGCAGTTACAATACAAGCACTTCCCTTGTTATCACACAAAATTTGTATACATATAGATTTATATAATATATATATAAGATGAAAGATTCTCTCATGAGTAGCAGAAGACCAGCTTCCTCGCTGAAAGGACTGTATATGATGAAAGTTGATTTTGGTCCCCTTAAATCAACACATAAATAAATGTGTTTCATGCATGTTCAATTTTTTCTTGATGTTTTAAAGAAAGTTGAGAGAGAATGTATGAAATTGTTCGACATAATGTGGCTTCATAAAATAATTTGTCATTTTGCTCAACTTTTATTTAGTGGGAAACAGAGTGCAGCTTTGAACTAGCAAATGTTTTCTGTTATAAGTAATTCTGAATCGATAGAATGTGTTTTATAAAAAAAACAATTTGATCAAGCCTGCAGTCAATATTTCAACTTTGATACAATTTCATTCAAAAAATGTTAAAATGCTGTGAAAAGGCATTGTGGGATTTTCGATCAATAATAAGTTTAACCTACTCATGATATTTGTGTTTGAACCAAATTGATTTTTAAAATCATGGTCGAACTTGAGATGAATATTGTTGCAAATTTAACCTATTCATTGTAAGTGAATATTTCAAACCTTCATCATATACAGTCCTTCTGATGACAAAATTGTCCTTCAATGATCAGTGGGACTAGCAATGTTCTTAATTCCTGATGGAGTTTGCTGCAATAACATCACACTGGATGGTCCATGCTCCCTTCCACTTTGTGAAGGCTGTCTGTTTGCTCTGATCCTGTGAATCCACTTGAGGTGGAAGACCGGTCAAAATCATCCTTGGCTTTGGGCATATCAGAAAAGGATGGATTGTCCACTTGTGGCAAGTCATCACAACTTCCAACAGAATTTGAAGATGAGACTTTGTGTTCACTTGCAATAAACACTTCTTCCTGCATTTCATATGCAACGAACTCCCTTTCCTGAGAATCTTTTTGACTGTCTACATCTTCAGTAACATTTATGTCTTTCTCTGAGAATTTTCTCGAAATGGCGTCTGCCTCTTGTATGCCCTCTAGTTTGCTCCTCTGCATAATCCTCTGCTTTTTGCGTTTTCTGGGATGTCTTGCACGAGGCACTGCGGTAGAGTGCATGTCCTTGCTCTTATTTTGAGATTTTGTTGAATGAGAGGACTGTTTATGTTTCCCTGTAGAAGTGTTGGCATCAGAGGAGGCCACTTTATTCCTGCTTCCAGCAGAAGACTTTCTGCCACTATTTGGAATATTGTTGAGTTCATCCGAGTGCACAGAAGGAGTCTTACTCCGTGAACACAAGTATATGGAGCTCACAAGGACACTTATAAACACAGCAGCAAATCCAGACACTGTCAAAATAATCCCTACGGTCCTTTTGCCTTCTTGGCTCTGTAATTCCGGAGGGAACAGTGCATTGTCAAAGTAGCCATAGTTGAGGATAAGGCAGACTCCTGTGGAGACCATGATGATCCCCATGAGGAACATGAATACCCCCACCACACACAGGCAGCACTGGGTGGAGCTGGAGTGCATCCTGGGCATCTGAAATGACAAAGGGTGGCACCACTTATAAAACGGGTCTAAGACGCTCACAAAGAACAGCAACAAGTGTTAAGGAAATTTTTTGTAAAAGGAAGATTCATATCTCATTGGAGAGAGCAGATCATGTTTAATATCATTGATGCACAACATATGACCATAATCTCTCCTTTGTTGTCTACAATACATAGAGGCAAAAGCAATCGATTGTAGACAGATGGAGATGAATAGTAATATGACTATATTCTTGTATATCACTTAGTATTGACGTTTGTTGTTCAGTATCCACTTCAACATGTACAATCGACATTGCCTCTACGTTTACACATGTACCAGTGGATATTGACCACAGAGAACATACGCAAAGATAATTTTAACTTATTCCATTGTCTATCAAATATCTTTTAATGACCTCTACAAAAGTTTCTATTTCATTCCAACACTGGTGCTATTTTTATTTTGTTTGCATTGAAGTGTGAACAAAATAAAGAAGAAACAGACAATAAAAACTTAAAAAATGTAAAGGTTTTTATTTTGTAATTGCCTCAATGAGCAAAAAGTAATTAATACTGCTGTGCCATTGCTAATGTACAAAATAATTCCATTTCAAAAACAAAAACAACTGTTTCTAGTGAAGAACTAGTAAAATGGGGGAAAAAATCTTTCAATGAAGTTTGGGATAACTTCTAATTATCTTCTAATTTATTCCCCCTTCCTTCCTTCCTTCCTTTACATCCATTTAGAGGTGAACCTTTGATACAAAACAAAGATATACATACATACATTTCCTTCCCTCCTTCTTCTAACCTAATGCATACTAGTACTTCCATCTATTTTGAGTTCTGGTATTGGCTTTCCGCATGCATATTTTATGCTTAGATGGCCATGCAGACTCTTCTTTATATTATGTTCAGTGTAACACAGTTGTGAAAAATCATTATTCATATTTAGGCCACATTTTAGGTAAAATTACCCGGTATATGAAATACTGTTACATGTGATTGCATGAAATCTAATACTCTAATCTAGTATGAATATTACCAGGTATTCAGAATTCAAATGTCTGCGTCATTATTCAAAGGGTTACAACTTAATTGTGAGGTCTCTTTCAAACTTCTGTCAATTGAAAGCAAAGTTCATTCAAAAATATGGCCACGGTTTTCAGAATTCTTCCTCTTTGAGATCATGTGTCAGAATAAATCACATCGTTAGAAATCAGTTGGTTTCTTACAAACGTAAAGAAAATCAGCCGACCGACTATCAGATAGAAATTCATTTATGCTTAAAACAAAAAATGGCATGATAGTATCTACATGTGCAGAGTCATCTCTTTCCCATTCAATTCAACAAATTTCTCATCAACGATGGAAAATCATAATGTATACACCATACATATAATTTTGTGGAAAAAAAATAAACACATTCCTCCACAACAAAACTATTTCCATGCTCTAAAAATCACAAGAGTTTCGTGTTGCTTTCTGTTGTTGTTGTTGTGAGTTTATTGTGTTTTTACAGATTTCACTAAACTTTGTCACGTCACACCTTCTTCGTGAATATTCTATGCATGATTTATGAGCCCGGCTTGAACTTTACGAGATTTTACTACAGGTGTATGCACACATTAAGTAAAGAACGCAATAAACTATTTCAAAGAGAACGTCATTTGTTGTGAAATATTTCTAAGCTATCTCTTCCTTAAAAACAATGATGAAGCTTTTTTTTTTTGGTTCTAAATCATTGCCAGGTATACTTGTATATACTTACTGCAGATAACTGACATGAAGAGAATTCACATTTTTAAATTTGGCTTTATAAATCAGGTAGATAAAAGTTGATAATATTCCAATATTATGACTTATGATACATCAGCAAAAAATTTCATTGTTCTAAACAAAATGCACAATATACAATACTCCTCATTGAATTACCTATAGGCAAGAAGTATTTCATAACTTGTATTAATTCATGTAGCAAAATAGTAACAAAACAGCACAGTATTTAAACTTCTCAGAAAAGATTATCTGTTTTGATTTATAGTTCGTGTAGCTTAAATTCTGCAGTCTTTTTCACAAACAGCATGCTTCATTGGTTTTGGTCAATTTAACTTCTGCAGTCTTCAAGGGACACCCCATGTCTAGGGCTTAACATATATACTTAGTGTCTATTGTTCTTATAAATGCTGATAGCTCTGATTTTTAAATCCTTCTTCAAATTAATGGTCCAGATGACAAGTCTAAACCTATAGTGTTGTAAACCTCTTACATAAATTAATATCCTTGAAAATAAAGAGTTTAATCTGTTCTCCTTATTTAACCCAAATTATATCAAATGACTGCCAAACAAACTAATTAATAAGGGTTAATAATGGTGACATCATTAAATTATTAATAATCATAATAATCATTAAATATTCAAGAATTATGACTGAGATATTTCAGTATATGCTTGCATATATGTAAAACTCAATCAATTTGCTAATTGCATATTAAACCATTTCCCCCTTTTCAACACTTTGCGGAAACCCCTAAGGGCCTATCAAAAGTTTACTAGAAGAGAAAGGTTAATATTGAGAAAACACCTGTTCACATGAGATGACAATATTTTTCTTAGATCTTCGATTATATAACTCAAATTCAGAAGAAAATATCACAGATATAGTCGGACAATATTCTTACAATGCATGACACCACAAGTTAATCGATCTTTTCCTACCCCAAGACAGAAGATCGGCCATGTTTCCCAGTCATGAATCCATGACAGCGCTTCGCTTTGTGACTTGGACGATAATATCAAACTATAACAAACAACGTAAATTACCTGAATGATGGCCAGGAGACTCAGCTTTAGTCTCTTCCTAAATGTTACACTATTTTCACTCTCCATATTTTGTTCGCATGTCTATCGACACGACAGCGAGGTAAGGAAATAAACACATACACACACAGTCACAATGTATTCACAGTGACCCTTCTTCCACTCGGGTTCGACTGTTTACCCAATCGATACACCAGAACTACCGAAGCTTGAAATATTTAATAGCCAGCATAACGACTACCCGCCATTACATTCCAGTAAATCGTGTATGTGTCATTTAAAAATAGATTTCAACACATCCTTGATATTCCTTGAGTAATTTATTCAATAATTGTGCTATAATACAGAACATTCGTATTGATCAATTATATAATTTCGTAATTCATAAATAGTAGATGCACTTATTGAATCAGTGTTATATACTGTTTCTAATGATTTTTTTTCTATTCATTCATTCATCATATAGGCTTATCTGAGATATTTAACTGGGTTTTTTTGGGGGGGGGGGGGGTGGGGGGGTTGTTTTTGTTTTTGGTTTTTTTGTTAACTTATCCATCGACAGAGCCTCGGATTTATATATCTATTAAAACAGTTTATTTAGCTCACCTGAGCCGAAAAATAGAGTACATTTATATTATATATTTACTTGTACATATCAGTTGTTTCTTTAAAAGTTGGCACAAATCAGCCCAAAATCTGCAAAAAGACGCGTCACTTCGAGGAACTGATACACACCTACTCAGAACACTTTATGTAATTTTTGTTCATCAAAGAAAAAGTTCCAAAATATTCTAAATAAAATCAAGAATGTTCATAACTGTAAGTGTTAATTCTTGTTGCAAACGTTCTTTTTGGTTGGCTACACATATTCATCTTTCATCAAAACATATCCCCTCAAACAAGCTTATTTCCCGAGGACTCGCGTCGGGAAATAGACTTGCTCTCGGGGAGCTGAAATCTCGCTGACTCCCTCATTGGTATACTTTTTAAAAATACTAGTACTGTCAATTAAAAACGTTAAGTGTCAGTTCTACCGTATATGAAAATTACTACTAGTATACAACTACCAGGAAATCTTACATTCCACTGCATAAAAGAAATAATCCATGGATATTAAAAATCGAGTTTAGAATAAAAGTACGACATATGCTCATATTTATAGCCTGCTCAGAAGCTTTAAGATTTTTTTTTTTTTTTTTTTTTTTTATATATATTTTTGTTTTGGCTGTAGAACGAATTCTTCAGATAAAAAGGGAAAATAAATCAGTACTAACAGTGGATGGAAGTATTTTCTCCGACGAAAAGAACTTAAAAGTAATTGAATATTTATAGGAAAAGAGGAAGAGGGTGTCTTGAAAAAAAAAGGTAGAAAAAGAGTGAATGAACAAATATTGGTGACTGGGCCAGGGAACCGAATTCGGGACCGGTTCTCTACCGGTCAAGTTAAGCTAACATGGCTCATCATATCAGAATGCATCAACACCTAAAGTATATGGTCTGTCTCCAAAGAAGAAGAAGAAGAAACACGCTCGCCGCTCCTGTAATTGGTGTTACCATCAATCACTTAGGAAATATAGCGTGGCATTTCTCGTGTATTTTGGGCTGTTCGTCAGAAATAAAACATAATTAGGGTCAA
Source organism: Magallana gigas (assembly GCF_963853765.1). Classification (NCBI taxonomy): domain Eukaryota; kingdom Metazoa; phylum Mollusca; class Bivalvia; order Ostreida; family Ostreidae; genus Magallana; species Magallana gigas. The sequence continues at coordinate 25,045,364 of NC_088859.1, forward strand.
CTTTCCGCAATGCAGAATTTCGTAATAAATTCTATACTTTATCACGATCGATATGACTCAGCATCTTTCTTTTTTTCTTGTCGCGTAAAAGCCACCCGTGCTAAATAATTTAAGAGCATCAATTTAATTGGAATGTTCAAAACCCTTTAGCGCATCATTAGGAAAATCATTTCGACACCGTTGTCTGGTGGTAAAAAAAAATCAATAGTTTGTTTTCTAAAGTTACGATATGGTACGAACAAATTAAAAAAAACAATATTAGAAATACAAGACCGGTTGTCAAGGTACCATTACGCGATAAGCGTGAACCCTCAATTGTATCCTATATGTACACTCGATACATTGCTTGGCTGAACTACCCAGCCACGATCATGCCGTTTAAACAGACTAAATTATTTTATATCTAGATTATTCGTTTAGTCTTGACTAACTTTGAGGTGAGCAAGGACGTATTTCACCCCGACAATTAATTAAAGCAGTTCTAAAGTCATTCATTAACCGAAGCGAAGCGTCTTGACTTTTAGGACTCTCTCATTTTATGGATTTCATGTTCGATGCATAAACATTTTTAGCTAATCGGTGCACTCTGTCTTAAAACTATGAATAAAAAAAATAAGATGACATCCACATTGGAATTGAATGGGAATTTCTTCAGATCTGCACTTAAAACAGCGCAGTCCTCTTTTAGATGGATTAACTGAAAGGCTAGTTACGGCACTAACTTGCAGCTAATGTTACTAACGTTTGCGCAACCGAATCCTAAACTATTGAATATGAGTATAACAGGAATGATGACATCCGCGCAAATATGCAAACTCGAGAGAATTGGTTTAAGAAAGACTAAATGTTTTTGTTTTATTTTTTGTTTATTTAATCGTGAACTATGTTTATATCTCCTAATATTTCTACCTCAGGCATTAGAAATTACAATTAAAAGCACTGTCTAATATTGAATCTGTTTTATGCAGTGTTTACAGTTCTTTTCAATAAATTTGCAAATGCCTAAATTAAGGCGAATATTTTCCCCTATCATTAGTTAAACTGTATTGTATTAAAGCTTATGATGCGAAATTTCGATATTTTTCCGTAATGGTTTTACATGAAAAAAAAGTTCCCAACTTTCCTTATAAACTGCACAAACAAATTTACTTTCGTTAAGTTAAAAAACCCAAAAGAAATGAATTAAAATCTTTATTGTGTACCCAGATTTGCAAATAACCTATCGAGAGGAGACAATCTAATCTGGCTTTTTAAAAGACGATATGGGATTAGAATTTTATGAAGCATCGTGTTTGGCCTTGGAATTTGTACGGACTTGTCTTTAAAACTCGAAGTAAATCCTTGCAATTAAGGAAATCCCTGCGAAGATTTAAAACTTGTTCTAAGATTAAAATAAAACAACTCCTGGGGTCAATAGTTGTGACACCGGACGGACCCTGTGATCGTATACAAAACGTTAATGAGAGTGGGATTTTTAAAGACTATAGATTTATATATATAGACTTGTATTTATAGAGTCTAGATTTAAATCTTTCAAATGGATCGATATCAATTCGTGACTATGCGATTGTCAATTAAAGTTTCCTACATTTGTAGGTCTTGATTGAAGCAAGGTTGATTTTTTGGCTTAGATGTATACTATATATTTACAAATTTCAGTACACAACAATCGAATTTCATTCTACATATATACGTGGTAACTGAAACTGGAATTGTGAGACCATATAGAACCATTTTAACAAGACCTTGGACTTTCGGTAGGATGTAACTATCTTTTTTTTGGCGTCAAAACAAGTTGAAAATGACGCTGGTTTCAAATGAAATATACACAGTTTGCGTAGTCTTTGCTCAAGAGCCAGACAAAATCTTTTTGATTTCAAAGAACCATGACTGAGTGACCAGCAAAGAAATAGACAGGCCTACGTCACATTGCTGTTTGACACAACTACCCAAAGTCCAAGCTCTTGTTAAAATGGTTCTAAATACGCTGCAAAAGCAGACTAGAATATCAGTAATACATAATTTGACTCAAAAAATTTAACAATGTTTTGGAATAAATATGGAATGGTGACTCCTCTGTTCAAGGTGCTTGGATCAAAAGTTTTGAACTTTTCCACTTCCGACCTATTAAATACTCAGTTTTGCATATGTAAACTCGCCGGTTAATTTTGATCATAATTTGAAATATATGTTAAGAACGAAGCAAACACGACACAGGCTTGTTAAACGACGTCTTATTTATATGAACAGAAGAATGATATGATTTTCAAGTATAAGTTCTGGATATGACTTGGAATTTTGAGGTTCCTGTCGTTCTTAGGCCAAGGTAAATTTTGCGCTAGTTCCTTGGGTTCGATCTTGTTTTTTGGGTCCTAAAAATAGTAATTTTGACAACATAATGCTATATTCATACTTCTATGTCACATCAAATATTAAACCTGTTATTTTTAGTAGTATTACACAGTATTATGATGTTGGTAATGTTAATGATTCGATGAGGCATTAAACATTTTACTCCAGAAAGTTGAATACTTCTTTTTGTTTTTATATATGTTATTGTTATTCGAGGGCTGATACAGGCTATGATATGGGAAAGGGTATCTATTATTATATTATAATGTTATTGTTAATGATCATCATCCTTTAGAAAATTGAGCACCTCTTTTTGTTTCTCTTTTTACTGAGGTTGATGATGATGGAAGCACAACAGTTGTCTGCTAGTAGACAACTTCGCTGATTGTTGGTTTCCGGTAGCGGCGCGTGATGTTGGTCTTGTATTGGTTGACATTAATGATGACTTGTTTTGATTTTTTTGTTTGTCTAATTTACATTAAGACGTGATTTGGCTAAGTAAAATGCAGTTGTATGTGTCTATAATGATAGTTATTAATCGTATGCACATATATATGAAAGGCCTAATTGTAAATACTTTATTGTACCGGTATTAATCTTTTCAATCAGCTAAAAGACGAAAGTCGCAAAGACGTTAATGCCATGCCATCGAATCAATTTTTAAAAGCGAGACCTCAGTAGAAAGAAAACAACGATATTAAACCGTTAGAAATAGATCAGGCTCATGAAGACATGTTAGGGAAATTCATTATACCCGATATAGTGTTGCATGAACAACTACATTATGATAGCAATTATGGTTACAACGTTCTACTCTCAGCAACTAATTGCATCTGACGTCACTAGGACGCAATATTGTTATTTTATTTGGCAGATTTTTTTTATATATATCCTAATAAAAGTTCGACGGCACTAGTACTTAATTTGCAACATAATATTTTACAACTGACAAAAATTAAACCCCGATTGATGGTAACGAAAAAAATCAATACCTAGGGATGGAAGGTAAAGAAGAAGAGAGTTGTTTTTTATTCTTCCGATTTGTACTTTTAATACATTTATATACGTGTTCCTACATTGATAGATTTTGTTTTGTAATTTTAAACACTTTTTAAAAAATTCATTGTGCATATACATATATAGCCTACGTTGAACTTGATTTTTTAACTTCATATAGAAATTTGATTATTTTTAAAACTGTTCTGACACAATAAACCTATTTTTCCAGCTAATATCACGAGGAAAATCAGCATTCGTCTAGTGGTCTATTTCTATAACATGGCGTTCAATTTCGCCATAAATTATTTGTACAACTATAAATCTATATATGGAAACTCTATCCTTTCTGAAATGATGGTATACCAAATAATTAATTATTATTTAACAATTGTAATCTGAACTTGCATCGATTGTTAAAAGAATTACGATAATATTTCAAAGTGAGGAGCAAATTTCTTTTCTATGTGCAGTTGTTGCTTGAATATTGATTAACCAATTTGCAATATAAGCATAGAAATTGCAAAACTTTCGCAACAAAAGACGTACTGATGAATGCATTCTTATTAACTTGATATATCAGTGGCTTTGAAAAGTCACCGCATGACAATGGAGTTTGTATTTTTGCATTCGTTTTTGAACTCAATATTTAAAAGAGCAATAATGACAGAACACGCAATTATTAACCATTGATGAAGCTTTTTAACAACAAAGTTATTATGACCAAAACATATAAATAAATAAAGATAATTACATTTCTTACGTTGACTACAAGCAAATATCAAACAAACCTATTTTTTTTCTAATATAAATTGCAATTTTTTTTTTCGCAATGACTTGACATTTAAAGGTGGTGGATACCCCCTCCCCCTCTTAACTTAGAATGTCCTAAGTATCTATGTAGAAGAACACGATCAAACAATTTTAAAATAACCTCATAACAAAAAATTCCATCGAATAATTTTTGTCATCATCCAAATAAAATCGTCATGGATGATGTGCTTGGGAATCAAGGATTGTAAAAAAGTTATTTTCACAGATAATTTGAATCATCTTTGCTGCTGTTGATTTAAAAAAAAATAACTAGCACTGATTGGGAATCTTTAAAGTAGTTTGCAGACCGTGGGCTAGAATGGATATAGGTATCTATTTCACGTGTCGTGCCTTCTTTTAAATGACCAAACAATCGCGAGCTCACGAATTCCACATGCATGCATTTTGTATTCGTGTCCATGGTCTTAATACAAACACTATTTAATTCTACGTGTCGAAATACCCTTTCTTGAAGACATTTTCTTATTTTTGGAACATATAAACGCTTTGTAAATGTTGACTTTGCTTTCAAAGATAAGATATCAACCTATCCCCCAATTAACGCTATGCAAACTGCATTTGCGAATATTTATCAAAACATGGCAATTTTCTTTGACTCAAAGCAATAAGACATTGTCATGAATAAGACTGTTATGCAAGAAACCCTGGAAAATTCCTAAAAAAAAAAAAAAACCTCAGTGAAGAAGCAATAAATAATTATCGACTAGCTCTCTTTGCCAGGTACTACAGTAGAAAAATTACACGCAAATATACCTTTTAGCTGCTTTATCAGAGTCTTATATAATGTTTAAAGAAGCTGAATTAATAACAATTTCTGTCATCCGCAGCTGTTTGCAGTTTATTCTATTCTGAATTTGAAAGGAGAATCGACCAATTTAAAGTACGAATGTACCCTGAATTTTAAATGGAATGGAATGGATGGTCACCCGAACTACACAAATTCACACTGATCAAAGTGTAAAAATGGTCTAAGGGAAGAAGATATCAGCAAAATGAGTATCGGTGATATTATACCTCGCTGAATAAATAATGAGACTATGAAAAGCCATGAAACCTGTGTTCATTAATTGATGAATTGTGGGATATCTAAGCATCATCTCTAGGATCGGGTTGTCATTTCATCTATCTACCCGGTATCTGATCGTCACTATATCCACTACTTCCTGGCTGTATACATACAGATATAAGGTTTCTTTCTGAACCGAATTTTACGTGGCAAAGCTCCAAATAAGCTCTCCTATTGCCTTACCATCTCCCCCTTTGTCAACATAACTGCATGCATATTTTTTGTTAAATGGCATTAAAAATCTTTTTATTAGATATTCTTTTCCATTTCAAACGAGAGTACTTAAACATGTAAATTTTTTGTTTAATTTGTTTACTTTGCTCATGTATTTCAAAAAGATTATGTTTTAAGAATTGCATCAACCAGAGTTATCAAATATTAGATATGTATTTCAATCATGAGATAGTTTGTATTTTTTTAATCACAAAACATACTTTTTTATTATTTTATTTTTCATGCATGAATATGATGAGGTTCCTTGTGCATTGTCGTTGTTCTTCAATTTAACGGATGGAAGTGAATTCAAAATTTACAACATGACACTTGGATGCTTATACAGCGTAAAATGTTACCGATTTATATTGCTTGTAGTTTTAGAACCACCAAGTTCTTGGATCGTAAACACTTCCCCACTGAAGACAACACCATAATCATACAGTGTAACAGTTATGGTCATATATAAATTAAAAGGTTTTGAATGACGTGTATTAGAAATGGATTACACGCGATCAGCTAATGAAATCATAATAAAAAAAATTACTTACCCATTGTGCACAGGTTGTTTTGTTTGGAGTCTGAGACATTTGACAGGAATCAGCTCGACCATGCTTAAGGTAGTTCCTCCATTCTCGGCTACACCTACATTAAGGGAATCACACACTCGTAAAGAGATTTCACAACACCGCGGTCCGCTCAAACAGCCCGAGTTTACTTAACTTTCATAGACCTGACATGAAGAAGTTTGTTTAGAAATGGTGCAGAATTCTTCCGTACTGTCAGACCTTATCGGTTTAAGTAACTAAGCATACCCCCAATAAATTTAACTTAACTCAAAGCAATCAAAACTCTGGACCTTTAAACCTGTTTACGTTTGTTGTTTTTTTTTCTTTCAGTCTTTGGAAAAACCCATTGAAATGTTAGCAAATATTGCATACAAAATACTCGGGTGGGTGAACGCGATTTGCTTCATTTGAGCCAGTTATTTGAAAAGAAATGGTCGAGTATTTTAAGGGATGTGAGTGAATGGATTAATGATTCCAACAGCTTTGAATAATTAATGGAAGTCAATATATAAATCATTAAAAGACGCGGCTGCTAGATTTGATAGAATCAATGTTGTCGGCTCACAGAAAACATTTGATAACTAAAGTGTCTTATAACGAACGACTTACGATTTTCTAAAGTTAAAGGTCCAAAATATCCTGCAGAATTTCAAAAACAAAGAAAACGCAGCGCGCTTGCAATTGAGCTTCACTGCGACGAAAAGATTGTCAGTTCACACTTACATCCAGTTGAGAACTCAAAACGAATATTGAGTTCGATTTTTGTCTTTCACAGGCATGCTGCAGAAACAGGGAGTATAAGTGAATACAACTTAAAAGAAGCGACGAAGTCTCATATTATTGTTAATTATTGACGACAACAACAGTGCAGCTATACATTGAACCACTCTGGAACCCACAACCTTCGCATGAATACTATTACCCGTTGCATTGCTCCATGTATATCAAATTATATCGAAAATGAAAAAAAATCCCTGTACGCCTTTATCCCAGGTGCATTGATTTTCAATACATAAAAGTGACTAAGCTTAAATTCCATATCTCTCAGTGGATGACAGCGGGAATTATAAGCTCGCTGATATTTTTTTTTATATGCTTGTTTACACAACGACAGTCCTTCAAAGTTAGGACCATTTTATTGTTGTTTGAACCTGACTTCCTGGTCCACACAAACCGATCCCGACCCATGGGGAAATGATTCATGCTACTATATATCAGTTGCGATGGTTTATTTACATCCAGGGACAATTTTCTTCAAAAATCTTACAAAACTAAAACTCTCTCTCTCTCTCTCTCTTTCTCTCTCTCTCTCTCTCGCTCTCTCTCTCTCTCTCTCTCTCTCTCTCTCTCTCCGATTTTTCAAACGTTCCGACAAATGACCTCGCTTTGACAGCATAATAGATAATAATAATTAATAATAATAAATGCTAATGGAACAAACTAAAGTAGTTGATGGACAAATGTTCTGGAAATTCCCCCATGAGCATTTTGGGTAGGCGGATATGCTTGTGTACATGGGTCATTGTGAAAGAGTAAGCGAATATCGTGACAAAATGGCAGAATCGATCCATGGTAAAACATCCTCTTTTCATGATCTAGTGATTACACTGCCGACAATTAAAATTATTCTACAACAGTCGACAATTGGAGATCTGAGGAAACGTAACAAAGCACACATACACACACACACACCCGAGCATATTACTAGTATCACATTCTGTAAAGAGTATTCTGTACATCGATTTGGAATGAACTTAAAATAAAAATTTTACAATGCCTTCTCTTCCTGGATTTTTTTCCCCAAAGAGGTTGGCGTCGATTTGGAACGATTTAGATAAGATTAAGAATACTAGTATATAACAGAGTCTGATGCGTATATTATTCATTTTGTCTTATCGATTCTTTGTCAAATCATCGGTCGATACATGTATACATATAGTCCTTTCAGATTTTGTTTCGAAATTCATTCACGACAAATTCTGATTATCAAGAATCTAAACTTGTGTGAAAGATTTATACATGTACATACATGCAGCGAAATTTAACAACTGACCCTTTTGTTAAGGGGGGGGGGGGGGGTCGCTAGTTAACAAATTAACGATCAGATTTGTTTTAAATTTTCAAAAATGGTTTGTTTTGCCATTAACTATTATTTTGTAAAAAATATACTAGTATTCCAAAAAAACTTATCTTTAAAATTTGATTTTTTATCTATGTACCTATAAAGAGCTCTTCCTCTCAAGGATATTAGATTTCTAATCTATGATAATCTATAGATTTACTATGGCAACAGCCACCCAGTGCATTGCTCGAATATTGATGTACATGTACTTACTTTGTAAATTTGCCGTTGTCTTTTCTCTAACGGTGATTCGTGAAACTGTTTGCAAGCTTGACAATTAAAATTCAGTTTTTAAAGAACACAAATTTTATAAACATTAATAAAAACTGTTACTAGACGAAAAGTGTCGTGGTGCTTTAAAAGCTGATGCCTCGTACTTTACCGCATTTTCTGTATATTTAATTTTTCTTTTGTGTGTAGTTTTCATTTAACGTATAAAAAGTTCGTGTACCAGCTGCTTCCGATTGATCCGAATGAGCAAGTAACATTGCATGCGGTAGAGACACAAATTTAATTCAAAAGTTATTTTTACATGCTAATGATTCACATGTATCAGCTTGCTTTAAAGTGTCCCTTTTGTCGTCAGTATTATCTTCGATCGCGTTTTTGCAGTCCACAAACAGTACAGTATAGTATTACAAGAGCAACGCAAACTTTTAGAAATATTGGGATAAGAAATATATGGAACGCCTCAACTGTCTTATGTAGATAATCTTCATAATATGATGATACTTCAACATTACATGCTGATACTTTAACATTACGTGATGGTACTTTAACATTACGTGCTGATACTTCAACATTACATGTTGATACTTTAACATTACATGCTGATACTTCAACATTACATGCTGATACTTCATTATATGATGGTACTTCACTATGCGGTAGTTCTAAAAATAGGGGTTGGGAAGCGTCGCCTAGGGATCGAAATACACTAAAACTCAGAACACGTGGATGCCTGTAAAGTTTTTAACACTGTGCTGTTTCTCTGTTTCAGAGATTGATCAGATTGGACTAAGGTCCACTTAAACTAGTTTAGATCGAGATACTTAACAAATGCTACTATTTGATTAAGTGTTGTCTTTTAAATGGGTCATTTTAAATTTTAAAGAATGGCTGCATTGTGAGTCCATTGGGGCTCAGCGCATAAAAATCAGGGAGTACGAAAAGTCCTTCAGGGAATTTTGTCTAAAAAAGTGCATTCAGAACCCAATCTTTTGGCGCTTAGTCAGAGCGGACAGCTAATTTTTTTTTAAAAAAAGCATCTAAACAAAGACTTCTGTCATTCATGTTACATGTAGATTGGACTTATTGGGATTAATGGGTTCTCCCTGGAGATCCACGTGAAAGAGTGGGCAATGAAAGCACTCAGTCTGATTTGTTCAACAATACAGTCACTGCTAAAATCAGATTCAACAGCAATGCAATGCTTTATCCTTTGCATGATCTTATAAGTTGCATGTGTGGTTGTCGTTTGCCTAAATACATTGCACCAACACAAATCGTATGTTTCGACAATATTTTTATTCCGTAAAGATCCTCTCTCATGAGCTGTAGTGTATTGTGTACTTCTTCAGTTCCAGCTTTTTTTTTTTTTTAATTTTTTTCATATTTTTGTTTACACATAAATCCACATACACACATATTTCAGACATATTTCATACATTTCAAGATTCTAGATATTGTAATATCTTATTAATCTAATGAATAGATTATCCGTGTAGTGTGAAAACGTGTTTTCTTGTAAAAAAAAAATAAATAAATAAATAATAGCAGTAAATGAAAAGAGAAAAAGGAAGATATAGAAGATAAAAAAAAATACAATAAAAAAGGGGGTACATGTATCAAAATATTTGTTCACAAGTCAATATAATTAAAAAAAAAAAGAGAATAGTTTAAGCAATCACATATGTCTTAAAACTTGGTAAAATTTCTCACAAATTGTTTGCCAGTGGTTTTCATAATCTGAGTATCTACAGTTTTTCAATAACATATATTTTTCAAGCAGAATCCTGTTTTTTATTATTTGTAGTTCCAGCTTTTTGAGAGTTGATTTTAATCAACTCTCCTATGCAGTCACTCTGGCAAACCGAAAGTGAAACAGTGTTTGGACCTAAGTACAAATCATCACCGCTGACAAGACGTAGATCTTGTAAATAATAGATAAATTCGGTGTACTGTATGTTGTGCCATTGTTTTTCAAAAGAAAAATATCTATAAATACATTGAAAATAGTTAGAATTTATATAGTACGAACAATTCAATTGTTTTTTGTAGTTGCATGTATTCCTACGCTAGAGTTAAATATAGTCTCGTTCAGCCAGACGCTCGGCTGTCTCCGTAAATCTCCGACAAGCAGAAAGTCTCTCTTGGTAGTCGGGGTTTAACGGAGACAGCCGAGCATCTGGTCGAAGGAGACTAGAGTTCAATATTGCTTGGATCTAGACGTGTACAATTTTTAGAAACATTTCGATTACTGATGGAATTACAGTTTGATGGAATTATTTTTATCTTTAAATATTACACAACATGATTCATATGGGGTTTTCTCGAAATTCTTGTCGGAAAAGTTCGAGAATTCATATTATAAAATTTTTTATAACATATCGTTGATTTTAAAATTGATAATAATCAATAAAATCCACTCCCGACAGTACTTCAGTACTTTGATTTACATGACCCAAACTAGTCTCAGTGGACCTCAGTCCTATGTGATCAATCTCTGAAACAGAGAAACAGCCCAATGTTAAAACTTCCCTATTTTAAGAACCACCGCATAGTGAAGTACCATCATATAATGAAGTATCAGCATGTAATGTTGAACTATCAGCACGTAATGTTAAAGTACCATCATATAATGTTAAAGTATCAGCATGTAATGTTAAAGTATCAGCACGTAATGTTAAAGTACCATCACGTAATGTTAAAGTACCATCACGTAATGTTGAAGTATCAGCATGTAATGTTAAAGTACCATCATGTAATGTTGAAGTATCAGCACGTAATGTTGAAGTACCATCACGTAATGTTAAAGTATCAGCATGTAATGTTAAAGTACCATCACGTAATGTTAAAGTATCAGCATGTAATGTTGAAGTATCATCATATTATGAAGATTACCTACATAAGGCAACTGAGGCGTTCCATAGAAATATATTGATATTCAGTTTAATATGATGAGTTTTTGTATTAGTCGAAAACTGATTAATACGCTGTTTTTCATTAAACTTTGGCGGTCTCGCTCGATCATTATTGATATTCCTGTTTTTAGCGAGGCATATATATTTATGTGGCCAATATTAAATTTTGAAACATAATTAATAAGCATTGGTTGTGTTCAAGTTCAGTTTTCTTTTATTCATTTTTTTTCTCCTTTGCTGTCAGTAATCTTTGCTAGACAAAGTAGCAATTTTAACAAACAGAAACACCAGCACCTGGAAAAAACCAAACGTGCAGTTTATTTTTCACAAGGGATTGAAAACTTTAGGGGAAACTTGACTTCCTAGCTTTTTTTGAAATTCAATTTTACAAATATACACGAATGATGGTTGTAAAGACATAAAGATTAAGATATATGTTTATCAGCCCTTTTGTTGAGATCATAAAACACACATTTACAAACATGTTGCACATGCCTCAAGTGTTGTAAAAATTTATTGTCCGAAAAAATATCAAATTGAGAGATTTTTACTGCCTGCTCTAATCTTGAAGCTGGCTCACAACAGAAAATCCGAAATTTTCCTATCGTTCAGTTTTTCGGAACTTTGATATTTTGTTCTTTAGATTTTCTTTTAGGCTAAAACGCGTAAATATTATTATTATTAAATATGTTTGAATATGCAATACCAAAAATTAAAGGTCTTTACTCTAGTTTAACAAAAAATTACAGATTTTTAGATAATAGAGAGCTAAATTGCACAAAGACCAAATACACACCTGTATATGTTTCAAAATTATCAATATATTCGGTATCTCATTGTTTGGCCTTAATTAAGTATGACATATATTTTTCTTAAGATAAAGGTTGGAAATTAACTTACTTTGTGTTCTTTAGAAAATATTGTAAAAAACAAACTTCACGAGTGTTTCGTTTATTCTTTGAAATCAGAAGAACGCTAAAATAAACGCTTGAACCCAATGGTGAAAAGATTTAAAGTCAACCGTATAAACAAACAGTAAAATTGCAATTTGTGTTTCAACATGTCTCTTATTTTAAAAGTTCTTTAAATTGTACAATAATTGGTTTTAGCCGATATATACATTTTAACACCACGACAATTGCTTTGAATTTCAATGAAACCCATTAGAAGTCATCTTAATTCGCAGGAATTCATGATAAGTTAAATAGAATAGATTTTTTTTAATCTTCCAAACTTCAAGCATCAGTTGTCTCCTTAACTGCTATTTACAAAAAGAAAAAAAAAATAAAGGCAGTAATTTAAATGATGACATGTAGAATCAAAGTCTACGAGATACCCTCGATTTGATATGTTTGGCTCATATTGCGCCTCATTTTATTTTTCTTTACAAAGACAATTTATTTTTAACTCATTTGACAATTTACAATTACCCACTGTTTTGCAATTGAAGTTTCAATGAAATATGGCACTTCTTAAGATTGCAAAAACATATTTAACTACGCCAAAATAGTTTGATAAGTGACCATCCACTAGTTGATTGTGTACTATGACAATGTACAATATATATATATAATACATTGTAGTTTGTTGTTAACGTCAAAGGAATACTCATTCATTACTCAAAATTGTGTGTTTTTCATATTCGATTGTTCTTTGTTTCCCGATCATATTATTGAATTGCATAATAAAATATCCTTTAAATTAATCGCTATTATATAATGAATTTTCCAAGAAGAGATTTATTTTATCAAATAAATAATGCAACAAAGAACCACTGAAATTGTGTAATATTAGATACTATTACAGTGGAATGGTTAAAATTAGTTCAGTAATTAAAGACATGTTTTTTTTTCACCTGTGCTGGTTGAGCTTAAGCTTGAACAAAATGTTTGTTCAATTATGTAAGTGTCTTAGTGACAGTATGATGCTCAAAGCATGAGAATCTAAGCGTTTTGAGAGCTGAATTGCATCGAATCCCACGCGCCATTGGAAATTAACTTGGCACCTGTCTGTCGATTATACTTTAAGTTCGCTGTCCGTCTGACCGTCCGTCCGATCACTTCACAGTTTTAACTCTTTGAAAATGACTGAGTTAATTGCAAACAAACTTAGCACTAAACAATTTAGGCGAAGAACATTCCAATTTATTCATTTGAAGAGTTAGGTTTCCTCTCCAAAAGGGACATACTAATATTAATGAAGGATGAAAACAGGATAGAATATTTAAATATTTTTATTAAAAGAATTATAAAACCGCTAATGAGAATCAAAACAAGTTTCATTCCATGCCTTATATATATATGATGGATATAATTTTTGTCGAACAATAACCCCCGGGGTCGGGTAAATGGTTTCAAATTATTGAAGTGTTTCATTTAAGAAACTAATAAGAACTTATCCTTACATATCAGGTTACTTTACATGCGCGGATCCAGAAAATTTTTCCAGGGGGGGTCCGAAGGATAATTGTGTTTGCCAGGGGGGGTCCGAGGCATATTTTCGCGATAATTTTACTATGTAAATTAATAAATTTTCATTTTCCAGGGGGGGTCGGGACCCCCCCGACCCCCCCCCCCCCCCCTCTAGATCCGCGCATGCTTTAAAAGAACGAGGACGAATTGCGAGACAATTGTAGAAGGTTTCTACTCAATCGCAACTTCTCGGGCCTTTCCGGCAAGCTCGGAAAACGTGTTTTTCCGAGCTTGCCGGAAAGGCCCGAGAAGTTGCGATTGGGTTTCTACTTTGTTTCAATTTTACCCTAAATATGAAATTCCAAATGCTCACAAATTAGAACTTGAATTCACAAAACCAACGTTATTGTTTACATTCTCAATTCCTATATGCAGCAAAGAAATATAATTAATTAAGTCGGATTGTTGTATTGGCATTCAAAGTAAAAAAAAAATCTGTCATTGGAATAATTTGGTCTTAATGATAAAACAGTATGTTAGCAGTCAACTAGACTAATGTCGTACTCTAATCAGAATTGCTTCCAACCAACTTGAATATTTGCATGTCTTTCGAATAAAATTCTCATAAAAGACACTCAGAATTATGCAATACGCAAAATGTTCCCTGGACGTTTGCATCGATAGGATAATTCTTTGTTCTTTTAATGCAGTTAAACCATACCGAAAAGACCGAGACGAGCTGAGATTGTTAACAACATAAAATCTTTGAATTAATATAAACATTTCTAAAGACAGAGATTCTTCAATTGAAATAAAATTCCGGTAATCTGAAGCAGGCATGGGCGTTTTTATGATACCAGTATTATTTTATTCTTGCGGCTATTTTGTCATAACGTCTGTCATTTTCTTTATAGCTCCCGATAAACCACAATAAATTCCTTCAAAAGGATGCATTTATCGTAGATGCACTTTACAATACGTATATACATCGAATAGAGAGAGAGACAGAGAGAGAGAGAGAGAGAGAGAGAGAGAGAGAGAGAGAGAGAGAGAGAGAGAGGAGTTTTGTAGAAAATGGTACCGGATGTAGATAAATTATCGTCAGACAGACAGGCAGACAGACATAGGTTAATTGTATTTTTAAAAAATATATTCCATATATACTAGCATATATTCCTATAGAACAGAAAAATCTTCACACCTCACTTCGATATCTTTAATAGAACTCCACAGTAATGACAAGCCCTGTGAGAATGCCAAACGTTTGCAGTAATTAAAGAAAAAAATTCCATGACCGACACTCCCCATTCTCAATCTGACCGACTTTTAGAGACATTTTAAAGTTGATTTGAAAACATTTTTTTACCCGTTATTTGATGTTCAACAAATACTTATTCATTATCAACGGAAATAAATAGATTTAATCGTTACAACTCTAGCTGGTCTGGTATTTATTCTTTTCATTTGGAATCCTTAGAGTATATCTATAGACATTCGGGGTTTTTTAAATCTCAATATTCGTGTAAGCAATTATATATATTGCTAATGTAAAGGTTTGTTCTAAATTATAAAGGAATGTTTGGGTAAAATTTCTCTGCACTGGTTTTTCTAGTTGTGATTTGGTTTAGTTAACGTTTTACCAGTTCAGCTTCACAACTGATAGCTGCAAGACTGTAGTTCTACAGGGGGTTGACGTACCGCAGAGTTGCAATTCCACCCGTACAAAAAAAAACCCCGTGTCTCTATTGCGCACAAAGAGTTGCGCACGGTTTTGGACTTATCAAACTAATTAAGGAATACATTCTGTGAAAAGTCTAATACCAAATAGGTTGTAGAAAAGGGGTGTGAGGATATCCTTTTAGTCACTCTCAGGTAGATAAAGTTTAATTAAAACGAAAAACTGAGCGGAGTGATAAATTGGCCTGCTTCCCCCTCTTTTAAAGACTTCGTTTACATTATCCCGTTATAGAGTATCAGCTTTCGGTAAATTTGAAATTTTGTACGTAGTCAGTGCCGCTCCTGAAACGTGATGAGTGCTAAGTGCTAATTATTAACACGGAAGGTCCTGCAAATTCTTTAAAAAAAGATATTTCACAATACAACAAGTTATGTCGAAATATGACGAAATACTCTCAATTAAGATTTTGTATCATAAAAATATTATTTTAACAAGAACGATGGACACCCTTTTTTATCGAGGGCGGAGTCTGGCATTTAAAAAAAATTATATAGTTATGAAATGAAGGTTTGCGTCTTAGGTTTTATATATTCATCCCTTAGTCGTTACCAGGGAGTCTGGAAACTTAAACCACTTTTGAGCTCTATAATTCCCGGGATCGCAAATGTCTTCGACGCCTATTTTAAATTCATCTTTTCATTCATATATTTAATGATTTTTATGACTGGGCGAGGTCCTTAGAAGATGGGACAAACCATTAAAGTAATATAAAGATTAAGAAGTCCTATTTTATTAATTTTCAGCCAAACTCTGTTGTAGAGTTTCTTTGTCTCATTGGTTATCAAAAGATCGATATGTGTGAAACGAATATCTACCGAATCTCCAACAAATTCTGATTTTAAACAGAGACATAAATAACATTATATTCTTGCATATATAGTATACGAACAGAAAGGGATGACACGGCATTCGAACCACTTTAATATCACCATGAACTTTATATGGATAGTCTGTGTTACACAACACATTGATGTAGATATGTTATCTCCTATGTTGACAATTCTGAAGTCAACATTTTTGTTTAATTTTAAGTTTTGCTTCCGTAACTTGTGCATTCATGTTTATTTATGTTTAATTTTTTTTTATATGCCTGAGGATTTCCAAAAAAGATTCTTCCATCGTATGAAATTTCATGATATTTTGTCAAATAGATATTAATAGCGTATGTAACTATGGTTAACTTGAGGGAAATTGCAAATAAATATGAAATAAATAAGAAATCTTTGTTTCCTCTGAGCACAATGTGAATTGATAAAGATCTCTACCAAAAACATTTGCTTCTGGGTTAAAAAAATCGTACGTGGGATCCTATGTTATTTCTCGTCTTGGCTGACAAGAATGAAGATGTAATATGGGAAATCATATTACCTCTAATCAAGGCCTACCCAAAGTTCTTTCTTTGATATCCCGGCATTATGTCAGCCATAATTGGAACTCCTCGGACCACCACCCCCAACCATACGTATACTGATGAAAGTATTATTGGTCATTACGGAGTTACGAATGTCTTAGGTCGCTTAATTATGATGGCCAATTTGGATTTTTGCGGAAAAAACTACGATAGCAAAACTCTTCATTTTTTAACCGTATGTAATTAACACCAACTCTAGTTTATCTGCGATGTTTCAAGAAAATCGACTCTTTGGTTCTTTTTAGGGGCCATCTCAAAATACGGGTACATTTACTGTAGGAATACACAAGAAATTGTCATTTTCCGCAGTTCAAAGCATATTTTAAAAACACTTCAAAATCTTTTTTTCTCAAATTGTAATATGTGATTAGTGTTATCATTTCTTCATTAAATGTTTAATGTTTAAAAAAAATACTTAATTCTACCGTCTAGTTTTAAGTGTGGACCATCTTAAAGTATTAAAATGCACCAAATTTGCTGCATATATGGAGTATTACAAATGTAGATTGGTATAATGGATTCATTTAAAAATTAAGAAAAATACTTCGAGGATTGCTACATTCTGTGTATAGATTTTCAACGGCTTACGCCTACGAATTTTACTTTTTCTTTTATAATATTTCTTATAACACACTCCCACAACGCTTCATTTTATCATAACGTCATCAAAGAAATAGTTTAGTTTTAAAATATAAATTTTCTTAAAATATTTAAATATTTTTAATTGTGTTTTGTTTTTTGTGTACAGTTTTATTGATGGTATCGAAAATAATTCATAAAAAGTGTAATTACACTGCATTTTAGATAACATTGAAAACTAAATTCGGCCTGCTTAAATATCACAAACACAAATAACAACAAAGAAAATGGTAAATGAGTTTATTTAATGAATGTTCCTCTAAGTTACATATTATTGTAACAATATGAATATATCGAACAAGCAAAAATCATAAGTGAATCGAAGACAATTTGATGAGCACACGACGAAATACTGTATTTCAATAAAAGATAATAATAATGTTCATACAGGTATTCATGCAAATCAATTAGATGGATTTCTTCTTTGAAAATCATAAAATATTGTTTTAAGATATGACGATCTTTTGTATCTCTAATCTAATGCTAGTAAAGCACCACATTGTCGGATTTCAGATATGAGAAAACGCCAACACATTTCAAAGAAAGATAACTCGAAGTTGTTATTACTTTAAGTAGTAACTCGCAGCAGTTTTTTGTTGAACGTTATTAAAGGCAAAAGTAATATCTCTACGGAATATTACAAACGTCTTTCGATGCTGCTTCGTGGTTTTTCATAACCTTGTGCTTTCCGGATGCTCACTATAACCGTGGTTTTCATGAAAACCACCCGTCGTCTGCTCATACGGCGGCGGTTTATCCGGATCGACGACTTTTTCTGCTTCTAGGTATTGAGTCTCTTCCGGTGCCTTATACTTATAAAAATAAGCCACAACGACAAAAACTAGCGTGTTCACTGCCATCAGGGCGGCTAACATGAAAAATAAGTTTTCTGTCTTTCCGTCGTTCATTTCCTCTGGAAACCAGGCATCTGAAAAATATGTCCGATTTGAAACATATGTCATCTATAAATGTTACACAGGCTATATAGAAAATAATTCAGAATTCTGGTTGAGGTCAATAATACAAAACTCAAAATATTGCCGGACTGTGAGAAAGAAAAAATATATAAAACAAAAGAAGGAAAGAAAGAGAACCTAATGTACTAACCTGGAGGGTCAGCTCCTGTGACCTCTTTGACTATCTCAAGAATTGCCTCAGACACATAGTTTCCAATTCCTGACGTCATGAGAAATAGACCCATCACCAATCCTTGCATAAAAGATGGCGCCTGGGAGTAGGCAAATTCCAGGCCTGTTGAGAACAAGTTTAGCTTTAAAAAAAAAAGCTTAACCTCTCTAGAGCAAATTCTTAACAACAAGTTATCAAAAAAAAAAATTAATTCTTTATTAGATAAATGTCGCCTTCATCTACACAATGCCACGATGGCGTATCGAACTTTTTTTGTTTGTGCCTTTTAATCAAACAAACATAAAATAATGTTTTCAAAAAGTTAATAGTGACATCGGCCGTAGTAATGACTAACTTAATAAATATACATGTATATAATTTACAGCTGCTTATTCTATAAAATATAATACATGTAGCTCCATACACTGTTTTCTTAGTGATATGTTGAGTATCGGCACATAATAATTATATATCATACGTTAGTTGTACCAAAAATACTTCTAATTTTAATTACAGTCCTGTCTGGTTATATGTTATCTGATGAAATGAACACATAAATTGTGATAATTCTTGCAATATTAAATAGTGAACGCTAGACAACATCTAAAAGTCACTCAACGCTATAACAAAAGTACAAGTATTAACTGGGGTTGTTTTTTGTTGTTGTTTTTTTTTTTGGGGGGGGGGGAGATAGCAACAAGAGAGTATCAACAAAACCTGAAAACCGAAATCACCTCTATTCAAAATACACTTTGTAACAATCCGTCCCTATTTCAAAACATTCTCGTAAAGATGATAAATTGAGTTTAAATAAAAAAAATGAAAATATCAAAGTTTGGCTGAGATATGGGGAGGGAAAAAATTGCCCCAACCCTCCCCTAATGCTACGTGTCGTTCGGTTCTGTTAGTGAAAAAGGTCATCCCTGTTAAGATCCCATACATACTCCATGAGCACAAAAAATTAATTTTATATTAATTGAAAAAAGTAAAACTAAGCCGAGAAAGGGTATTTATAAAGGTTTATTTTTGGTTTTTCTTTTTCTCAAAACTTTTAACTTTCAAAAAATTCTTCCAATCCTATGCTCTCTGGTGACAGTACATACTTAGTAGACATAAATAACTAGATCTTTGGACAGTCTTAAACATTTCAAAATTTCTCCGTAGAGCTATAGATCTGCAGCTTGCTTGAGGCCAAAACACTTTAAACGTTTGGTCTAAGTCTCAATTTTGCAAAAGGAATATATAGTAGAAAAAAGGTAGGTGTTACTGCCCGCAGGCCTGCATGCGCGGGTCTGGGGGTGGAAGTTGAAAGGGGAGCCTCCCCTTTCTGGAAAATTCAAACTTATCAGTTTATCTCACATAGTAAAGTTACCCCCAAAAAATTCTTAGGACCTGCCCATCTGGCAAATTGAATGCTACTCACCTGAAACACTCGCAAACACCTCACTGGCTCCTACAAGGGCAAACTGTGGAACTTGTGCAAATATCGAAATACTCGAGGCGTTGAATGTATCTCCTGAAAGTTTTTGTTCAATGACTCCATTTTCTTCGATGTCCTTTTTACGGTAAATTTCCAAAATTCCCGCCACTAAAACCGACAGAGCTGATAAGACAAACCCCAAGCCTACAATACAATAATCAAAGTACTGAGGAACTGAGAGGAGTTGATTTTGTCGATGTTTATTTATTTTAAAATAAATGATATGTTATTTTGCATGACAAGTACATGTATTTTCTAATTTGAATTACGCACATTTTTATAATATGAATTTTTGGACTTTTTCGACAAGAATGTCGAGAAACCCCCATTTGAATAATGTTAAATAATATTCAAAGATAAAATTAATTCAATCAAACTATGTATCGGTGATAGAAATATTTCTCGAAAATTGTATGGATCCAAGCAATATTGAACTCTAGTCTCGTTCAACCAAACGCTCGGCTGACACCGTTAATCTTCGACAAGGATTTACGGAGACAGACTCTGGCGTAGGAATACATACGACTACAAAAAAATGTTCGTACCATCTAAAATCTGACTATTTTCAAGGTATTTATAAATATGTTTTCTTGAAAAACAATGCTTTAGCATACATTACATAGAATTCATCAATTATTTTCAAGAACTAAGTCTTGTCAGCAGCAGTGATTTGTGCTGAGGTATAAACACTGTTTCACTTTCGGTTTGTCTAAGTAACTGCATAGGAGAGTTGAAAATCAACTCCCAAAAATCTATTAAAACTCATTGTGATTAGTTTGAAACATCTCCTAACAGAAGTGCATGCTGAAGGAAAAAAGTCAATCAAAATATCAAAAGATATCCAATAAAATCTTTTTCTTTTTCTACATTTGATTGCATGTGAATCAATATTTACTGGAACTTCCCTCCGTGTTTAATGTTTTTGTTTGTTGGGTATTTTTTGGGATTTTTTTAATGTAAATGATGCTAACCGATTCTCTGCAAGTGAGTGGGGCTCCTGTTATATTTAGCCAAAAATGGATAAACGACTTTGTCCATGATGGGGATAAGGATTAAGATGATGATCGTGTTGAACACATTCAATACAGCTATAGGCATTATCACGCTTCCGAGTTTGGCGTCCATGCGTTCGCCTTGTAAGAAAAACGTCGACTGCATCTGAAATGGAAAATAAATAACAATAAACAAAACGTTCTCCTCATTGCTTAGAAATTTAATTCTCTGTTGATTTTTTTCTTCAAACCATAAATATCTACAAAATCGTTAAAAAAAAGACTATATACACAGATATATTCACAAATACATATAATTTTATAATATACACATATTTATAATTCAAATAAAAAACATTAATCTTTTGAACTTTGCATTAAACACTGGCTTGGGAACTATCGGCAATTGCAATTGATGATTGTAGCCTCAACAGTCAATGGGGAAATCTAAAATTTCACCTCACCATTTAATGTTTAATCCATTAATCAAAGTGACTACTTTTGTTTTACCTGAGAATATATTGCCCAGTAAAGAATAATCAACAGGAACACTGGAATAACCCGCAGAACAGCGATGACACCGGTAACGAAATCGTCTGGATACTTTCCTCCATTGCTTTTTCGCGCATTGTCAAACTTCCTACATCCAGCATCACAACAAACGCCAAGCGAATCGACAATTATGCTACCTAAAAAATAAAATAAAAATAAACCCAGTTTATTTGTCAAGAAGCTTTGAAATACGATTAAGAGAATTTATCATTTCTAATAAAAGACCCCGTGTTTATGTCCTCTCCTGAATTAAGGAATAAGTTATTTTTTTTTTTTAGGTATTATGAGGTGATAATTTCGGTTGGGGCGTGGTCAAATCCAATAAAGCCGAAGTGCTTTATGATAGATTGACCACGCTCCGACCAAAATTATCATCCCATAATATTTAAAGAATGATTCCTTATTACTTTTATTTTTTCCCATTTAAAAACTTTAAAATAACATTTTATAAAACCGCTATTTTTTCATGTAGCACATGCCATGTATTACTACGCGGTGTAGCCAATACCGTTTTCGGTTATGCTATAAGACACGCCCATTCTGTGGCACTCATCTTTTATAAAGTTATTGGGCTGTAAGCTTCAAAATTGATTCGTAATGTTACCACAGTCAAAGACATTTGAAAATGTAAATATCAGTAGGTAAAAGACAAATTAAAAATTGCCATTCCTGGCATTCTACAACATATGGACAGAGCTATGACGACTCCGGACCGTGGGCTTGATACGAAGACTCACCTCCAGGAGGAGTCTGTTTGTACTTGGATTTGACGGCAACGAATATGACGAGGGCCACTATCATGGAAATGAAGGGTATGAGGTAACCCAGGCTGAAGCTGACGTTCTGCTGTATGTACGCCACACCCAGGAAAGCAATGAACGAGCCGGCGTTAATGAACCAGTAAAACCTGTATAAATCAAATCAAAACTAGAGGTACTGTGAGCAAGCTCACAATTGATACCCCCCGCTAAGAAAAAAATCATAACGCGTGTATTTTTGCTATTATAGAAAATATTGGATGAATCTATTTCACTGTCCATTTACTATAAATAACAACTGCTTTATTTTTGAAAACTGTTAATTTTTAACTTCTAATATTTCCATTAAAACAAGACATGACACAGACAGAATTTAGCTTTTTTGAAACAATGACCTTGAACTTTCTCAATTGACCTTGGGTCAAGGTCATGACAAACCCTTTAATCATAAGCAATATTGTGTGAAGTAAGAACTTCCAATGTTTCTCAATAAGAAAGATATGGACCGGACACAAATTTTGCACTTTTTCTGCCAGTGACCTTGCCCGAATGACCTTGGGTCAAGGTCATGACAAACCCTTTAATCATAAGCAATCTTTGTGTGAAGTAAGAACTTCAAATGTTTCCCCATAAGAAAGATATGGACCAGACACAAATTTTGCACTTTTTCTGCCAGTGACCTTGACCTTGCCCGAATGACCTTGGGTCAAGGTCATGACAAACCCTTTAATCATAAGCAATCTTTGTGTGAAGTAAGAACTTCCAATGTTTCTCCATAAGAAAGATATGGACCGGACACGAATTTTGCAATTTTCTGCCAGTGACCTTGACCTTGCCCGAATGACCTTGGGTGAAGGTCATGAAACACCCTTAGGTCATAAGCAATCTTTGTGTGAAGTAAGAACTTCCAATGTTTCTCCATAAGAAAGATATGGACCGGACACGAATTTTGCACTTTTTCTGCCAGTGACCTTGACCTTGCCCGAATGACCTTGGGTGAAGGTCATGAAACACCCTTAGGTCATAAGCAATCTTTGTGTGAAGTAAGAACTTCCAATGTTTCTCCATAAGAAAGATATGGACCGGACACGATTGCACAGACAGACGGACAGACAGACAGACAGACAGACGGACGGACGGACAAGGTGATTCCTATATACCCCCCCAAACTTTGTTTGCGGGGGGTATAAAAATGAAGTACTGGTGACTTCACTTTTGCTTTTTGTTAATAAAAGAAAGTACACGGAAAATCCACTTTATTCTACATGCATATGATATTATATATGGCCTGATAAAATGGTATGTCCTATACTGAATGTTGTTTGTACAAATGTATTTTATTCTATCTATATCGAAGGGCAAAATAGCATTGCTATCGTCTTTTTCAATATACATAGAAAAAAGCCCTATGCATAGTGGACGGTGAGTTGGGTTCTTAAGGGGGGGGGGGGGTAGACGCACAGGGACCGTACCAATTAAAGAAAGATTGTACAGCTTCCGGTCCAAGATCTTCAACTTGTTGCGCGCCAAATGGTCCGACGTTTGCTTTGATACCCCCGGTTCCTATGGCAACGAAAACGAGTCCCATAAAGTAGTAAACTCTGCGCATACTCTGAAAACATGGGGTATATTATTGGTTACTTGTATGACAGTTCTATACCATAAATGAATTATTAAAGAAGTAAGGAATCATTCTTTGAATATTTTTATCATTAAGATCGGGGCATAATCAAATCCATTAAGGCCCAGAATCCTTAATGATAAATTTGATTACACTCCGACCGTAATGATCACCTCATAATATTTAAAGAATGATTCCTTATAAGGCTACCTTTTTTTAAGTAACAATTTTCGTCATTTGTACGAATAAATATTATTTATTGACAGTTTAACGTTATTTTCATTTCGTAAAATTATGCACGCACAACAATACGTAATCTTTGTCATTATTGAACTGTATTAAACTTTACATTTCAAATTGATTCGTAGTGTTATTACAAACCATGACAATGGAAAATATGAATATTGTAAATTACTGTGGACAGGTCGAAGGGTACACCATCATCATCCGTGCCAAAGAAATCCGTGTAATCGAACGCTGAAGTCGGCAACAAAAACAAGCCTAAAGTTTGCAAAGAAAAAAAGTTAGAAACTTGTTGATAAATAAATCCTCACTATTAAAGTTAGAAATCTTGGAATAGCATTAGAGCCGTTTTAAGAAGAGCTTGGACTTTGGGCGTACAATTTGATGAAGGCGGGTCCTACTTATGGTTAATTTCCATAGAAATGAATGCATTGAACGCAACAGGCAGGGCTAAAACAATACGACAGCCCTTAGGAAAAAAAAGCCCTTACTATCTTCGACAGTCTTTGAATATAGATGAGCTGAGAAAATATGTATTTAATATATGACTGCTTGTTTTGATGAGTAAACTATATAGATAGTATCATCACACCAAAAGATCTTGAATCTTAAAATGGCTCTTAGTGAAAACGTACATTGCGCGCGCGTCCACTTGTATATATGAATGCTAGCACTGTTGTAAATTGTAGCACTGTTTCAGTGATTTTGAGATTTTGCCATTTAAACTTACCTAGCACATATATAAGTCCCGATCCTAGAATTGTGTTGTATTTTCCCGCTAAAGTGTCTGCTATATAACCTCCAATGACGGGGATAATAAACACAGTTCCTACGAAATGAAAGGAAAGTTAAAGTAATGGCAGCTGTATTTTATTCATATGTGGTTTCTGTTGGTCAACCCCTTGCAAAACTTACTTGTAACTCGTTGCAATTTCAATGATAATTGATAAGATTATCATTGACTTCAATTCCTAAATATGAACTGGAATGAGAGCAAAATACCCTGATGGGTATGGTTCATCTTCATATGCACATTCATATGTCAACTACTTTCAGACAATTCGGTCAGAATTTACGAAGGCCCAAAATTACATATCATTAATCAATATTATGTCTTGCAAAATTCCACAGTCTCTAAAATAACTCAAGTTTTCTATATAGTAACATCTTAACATCTCTTAACCTCTCTGGTACAGTAAATAACAGATTGCGTTGCTTTGCATGGAGCAAAGTCTGAGAATCCCAGCCAAATAAAACACATGACTATTGCATAACTAGAAGTTGGCATATGAATTTTTTTTTTAAAGAAAAAAAATATAAGTTTGAAAGAATCTTACGATCGATACAGATAGCTGACCCTTGACCTGTGGTAACTAACCGGTGAAGTAGAGACTCACTGAGGTAGCAGTAGTGGACTCCAAGTCTAGTACCGTGGTACCATACAACAACAGGTTAGCGGTCACGCTATAAAAGGTCAACCTCTCACACAGTTCCGTGAAGAGGATGCAAGCCACGAGCACCACTTGTTTACCCCTCCAGATCGAGGGACGGGCGATCGGTTCCCCCACCTCCCAACCTCGTACGGAGATTAGAGCCGTTTTTTCGTCATCCCCAGCTTCCATCTTACCCGTGTTCGCCGGTTATTTGATGTTGGTTATAGGAAGTCACATGATGTGCAGATAAACGTGAGTTAAAGTATTTAGGGTAGATAACGTTGATACAGTCTTATCTTTGTTTAAATTTGACCATCACCAAAAAACACCACTTCAACATTTGTTGATTTTAGTAGATATACATGTTAACTAAGGTCATTATTCTTTACTTGACACTTTATTTAAAATCTTAAGATTTCAAATACAAATCAAATGGGTCGAATATATCTGACTTAACATAGATTTATTTTTAACCTTAGAAAAGGGTCAAGATATTTACTCACGCAAGACGAAATTTCTGTTTTATTTAAGAGTGAAGATTTCAACATTTTGTGGCTAAAATCGGCTAGATATGCAAGTGATAAGTTTGAATGGTAGCAATAACTCTGTAAATTCCTCTGAAGCATAGCACTGTAAGAGGTCAACACACGACAAAACAGACTGGGCGAGGTCCGATAGCACCTGTTCATACAGGCATATTGCAGGACTTTGAAGACACTAGAAAACCGACTCATGGTGGCAATTGAACGTACCAGACTTATAATATAGTTTTGCTTCTACTTCAATCAGTAACTTAAAAAAAACAGCGTTTATCTTATCTACCCCTACCCCACCCAATCCCTAAAACAAAAACTCCATGCCCTTCACCAAAAAGTCTTAAATAATGATAATAAATTGTGTAACCTTTCTCTATGTATTATACATTCTACTCAGTATTTACTACTTATAAGAAGATGTCAAATGAAAATAAAGACACTTGCCGGAGAAGACCAACGAAACAGTTGCTGCTGTGGTACTCTCCAGTTTCAATGTGTTGGTGCAGAAAAGCACCACATTGGCGGTGACACTGTAGTAGGTCAGCCGTTCACAGAGCTCACACATCAGAATGCACCCCACCACCACCAGCTGCTGGCGGCTCATCGGCCGACTCGATGGTTTCTTTTCCGCCTCCATGTTGGCCCCCTCTCTTCCCGTCCTCTTCAATAGAGGCTCTGATTCGTCTGGGTCAAAACTTGCCATATCAAGGGGTATAAGCCTGCCGATAACGGTATTTCACCTGATAAGAAAACATGATTTATTTATTTTTGTCGAAATTTGGCGCTAGGTAGTGTAGATATGTACATGTAGGTAAGATCTTTATCTTGTCCTCAGAGAGAACGTTGAGGTGATGCTTTTTGTGTGTTGAGGAAGATATTGCAATATAATAATATCAATACTTATAAAGAACGCATGACATATAATTGGGTAGAATCTTTAATGAAAACCCCCACCATTTTAAAGATAAGTTTAAATATTAATCATCTACACGTTGAGAGGAAATAATTTTCAACTTTCGTTTTTATTGCAGTTAACAAACAGAAGACATCAGACAGGATACAATTTGTTGTTCATTCCACCAGAATAGGTTTCAAGTCCCTTATAGAGTGTGTTTAATTATCCTGTTCATGTTTAAGAAATATCTCTCTCTCTCTCTCTCTCTCTCTCTCTCTCTCTCTCTCTCTCTCTCTCTCTCTCTCTCTCTCTCTCTCACATTGACTTGTAAATGTTGATATTTATCTATTTTATGAATAAATCAATAGACGCTCAAATTTTTAAAAATGATATTTCGTTAATTGCGATTTAAAGGAAATAGCTTTCACAAAAAAATCTTCGAGGATTAAAGCTTGAATATCAACTCCTTATTCTCTTCCAGGCTATTATACCTCGTTTAAAATTGCCATCGACACATACTTTTGTAAACGTACTTTAACTTTAAAAAATTCGATATTTGCTTTGATTATAGGAAATCAAACAACGCACACATACTATCATGGGTCGGATTTGAACTCCCTGGAGAATATAGAGTGAGGCTTTGTTAATGACCTCTCAGAGTACTCGACAGAAAGTGATAGATGAATTCTGGGTCAAGAAATCGGGCATGAATGTCTTGCAGACATCCCTCTGATCTCCTGTCTACACGACAGTATACAAATTGCAATTGTTTATTATTCGGCTTTTCTGTAAAAAAAAATTGTTTCAAACGGATGGTTTGTGATTCAGAAAACTTTGAAATCATCATTCATTTTTTTGTGGATTTCGTAGACATCGTTTGGCTCGTATTTACCGCCCCCACGAACTTGGTACTAACATCATATGATGTACACTTATTCAATCACCGGTAAATGACTTTCTAACCCTCCCTCCCCACCCCCCACCCCTTCATCACAAAAGTGTACAGATTTGAAGTTTTTTGTATTTCAATACTTCTTGACCAAGAGGGTGTTTCAAACCTCACAATCTGAAAGATGTAACTGAAACACAGAGGAAGGAAGAAACTCTTTCATCAAAAAATAATATATATTGTAACCATATATCTGATAATAATTGATTGTGTAATTATTCGAAATATTTGTCGTGCAACATTAAAGTTCCTAGGGCTTTGTAACATTTTTTCATCTTTATCCATATCTTTAAATATAAAAATGAACACAAGTCGCGTCAATTGTAAAGAAAATATTTAGATTAATATCTAATAACATGTAAATTGTGGATTAATTTACAATGAATTTTAAATCATTCAGTGTCAAACTGAAATATGGAAAGGTGATAATTAAAGTACTTATATAAGTTTTCATGACATTTTAGAGTGGTATTCACCTGTATTGAATACATTCATTTCAATCTCTAACGGGTTTCCGTAAATTTTTAAATGTAAGCAATAAGACACCCCAGTCTGTGCTGTGTATACATTGTACAAACATACCCTGTCCCATAATGATTGATAGCAAGAATATGCCTTTTGATTGTTACTAAGATTTCAGCAATAGAAGTATTTACATGTACTACATAATTCGGAAATAAAAAAAAAAACCAAACACTTGCAAAATTACCTGAATATCTCTAATTATTTCCTTATATCCATGTAGACGAATTAATTGATTCTTCCTGGTATGTGTAAAAGCCTTTGTTTATATCTTTTAACATTTTTCATCATGTGTAGATATTCAGCTTCCTCAAACGGTCACATGTTTATGGATGAATAGTACATGAGATAAAGACGAATTTCTGTATGGTTCAGACCCATGCCAATTTTCTTTCATAATATCAGATCATGTGAGTCACATGATTTTCATAAATATTTCCAAAAATATCCGCGGTAAAAATTTATAGCAAAGCTTCTCTTATTACATGTGTTTATACATAACCGTTGTGACGTATATTTTCAGATATCAGTCCTAATTATCAACCCTAAACGTCATGTTGCCATCGTCTTTGATTGTTTTGTATATAAACGTCCTAATGGTTTGTCTTTTAAACTTTCTCTACAACATGACGAGGCAAAGTTCTATATATTACACGCTGGCCTACATATAAAGTATGGCGACCTTTCGTCCAAACTGTAAATTATTTTTACGCATCATGGGCCACTAAGCTGAATGATTACTTTAACGTATACTTGTAGTATATGTTAGATTGTACTTGTAGTATATGTTAGATTGTCCTTCCTTGTCAATAAAACATAGAATCAAGTTTGATTTTCATAAAATAAAGATAGTGTCTAGACATGCATAATTATTACATTGTACTATTATTTGACAGGAAAACGGACTCTAAAAAATCAATAGAATATACAAACAAATTTAATGCATGTCATGTGTGTCACATTGAAAGTACATAGAGAAATGCTAATAATGAATAGTTTTATTGCATAATCAAAATCAATTTCATAAGATTTGCATTAATATACCGGTACATGAATTTTCATAATTTTCATTTATCGTAAAATGTGCAATGGCAGTTTATATGAAAGTAAGGTAATCAAATCCTAGTAAATAGTTACTAAATTATTATAAAACGGTGATAATAAAATAATGCACCATATTTTTTTATCAAGTAATAAAGCACTGATGAAAATCTTTGAAATTCATAAGTTTAGTAAATTATTTTGAAGCACTTTTACCATGCATTCTGTTTTCCAAAAATCGATGACCGACACAAAGTTTGACTATTGCTGTCTTCCGTGTGGTATATAATGGAAATATTTCTTATAAATACCAACAAAAGGCGTGACCTAATTTCCTTCCGTCTCCGAAACGAAGAAAATCGACTCCCCCCTACTTTTTATCGACTCCCCCCGCGTTGGGGATTGTTTACGGTGAATCCAACAGTTCCAGTCCAACAGTCAAAATGCTGGAATTTTTTTCGTATAGAGATATATAGTAACTGTTTTACAAGGGTATAACAAATACTTCTGTACATAAACAACGACACTTCTAATTTACAAAAACTAAATGATTACGTGATATGCTAGACTCTCTTTATTCAGATTGGTATCTTAATTTAGAGTTTACAGTTCATAAACATAACAAAAAAACAAACAAACTATGAGTTATAGTAAGTTACCCATAACGTAGCAGTAAGCAGACGACAAACTGTTATGTTATGTTACACTATGGAATAATCAGAATGCAATCATAAATAGGTATAAAACCGAAGTTTTAATTGGAAAACATGTATAAATTTCTAAAATGTAATAAGAAGATATCTATATTAAAAATCACTATAAATTGTTCTGATTGGCTCCCACATAGTATTGATAACGCCAAGGTAATAATTACTTCCCTTTGTTTCTATGGTACATGTACATTATTCGCTCAATGTTGAAAATTTGAAGTCAGCATATTTTTGTACATGTAGGTATCCTAATAAGCATGTATTTTTCAGTTTCCCCTTGTTTCCTTTCTATGATTTCATTATTTCCATGATTCAAAATTGTTAAAAAGAATACTGAATTCTCTTCTAAAGTTAAATCTTTATTAATGTATTCATTTCTTAAATCTCCTTGCATCATGTACATACTTTTTTATTCTTTTTTATTTTATTTCAACTTAATCTTTGTGATATTTTTTAGACTTTTAATATAGGCTACAAGTCAACTAAGTTACTTTAACAATGTTATGATAAAAAAAAGTTTTAATGTCAACAATAAATTGTCTGGACTATTTATGGAATATTTTATTTTAAATAATGATACAAATTAAATCGTACATTTTTATACATGTATTTTAGTATAAAAAAAATAGTTCGAACAATGAATAAACAGAACTATCTAAAACACTTAATTTGATCAAATTATGATACTTGCATTGCGTCTTTTTTTTATCCATATTTGACCTCGACCCTACCTGTAGGTCACTCGATCATGCTGACATTTTTGCGGCAGCGATTCGTTGTACAGATACAAGAATAGTACCAACTCCCGAAGCAAAACATTTTCCACAAATCTCTCGCTATAGATAGATTTCTGAGACCCCCTGTACTGTATGTAATATAAGGGTTAATCGGATAGTACTGAGTATCACCTGCACCATTGCACTTCCCAAACGCCTTGAGACATGACTTGCTCCCCTCTGGCGATAGTATCTACGCTGTGCGTTCTTTTTTCCCCTGGAATTACCTATTCTAAGAATCATGGATAAGTGAAAAAAATATGCGGTCGTGCTTTAACCAAACCGCTTGTCATCTTTCGCTAGCTTTCGATTCTTTTTTTGTTTAGATAAACTTTTATTTCAGAAAGTGTATTACAATACCAAAATGTGCTGTGTTGGTAAATATTTTTCATTCTTTTAAGTTGACAGTTTCAAACGAAGCTATCATTATGGCAATGATTACAGATCTTTAAAAAAAATGATTGTGCGACTCACGACTTTTAAATATATTTGCCATGAATTCGAAATTATTAAATTTTTATTATGCGGTTTATAGCTTGTAATTTAATTTCTTCCCTGTTCTACACGTGTATACTGAACTCAATCTTTTCTTGTTTTTATTTTCTACATTATGAAAATTTACGAATAAAGTCGCCTTTTAACTTAATTTGCTACCAATAAATTTGAAAAACCATGGAATCATTAAAAGTCGTTGGGGCTAAAGTTTCGTGTCCTTCATTCACGAATTCACAATACATCCTCGTCGAAAACAAATTAAAAAATAGTTAGTTTTTCTTATTGAAAACTAAAAAAAAAAAATGACGTGATTCTTTAATTTCATTACCTGTTGTAATGACAAATATACTTTTTGTTAACACACTCACACATTCACTTTCTGTGTATCCTATTGCATGGTTGTTGCTTTCATTTTACAATTAAACGAATCGAGTTCGGGAATCAAACGCTTATATACTGTAGACGTATTTTTTTCCACGGGGTCATAATTCCGCGGAATCACAATATCAATTTAATCCGCGGGTAAAAATTTACGCGGATTCTTTGAATGAAAAAAAAAATCATTTGAATAATTATTATTAAATTTGGTTCTGAGTGATTTTCATTACCTAGAATTTGTCCAACTTTAGACTTAAATTGTAAGAACTGTTCACTGTGAACAGTAATTATCGGTTGTGGACTGATCGGTAGTCATTAGTTAGCCGTCAAGATGTTACGACGCTGGCTAAAATCGTCTTGTGAAACACCACAACTTTAATTAATAGTAACTGTCAATTTATGGGTTCACATGTAGTTTAAATTATGAGTTGATCAGTTTTATTACTTAAAAGTCAGAGCACAAAGGGATCTAAAAATTGCAGTAAAAACACGGGTCGTAGCGAATAGTTAATTGGGTCATTGAAAGACACACCCGCTTGGGGCTATTTGTCGTCTGACACGTGCCGTTATCTCAAGCTGGGAGAAATTTAAATTTCATGCAAGTAATTTTACAGAAAATTCAAATCTTTAGGAGATTAAATTATTTATCAAGTGAATTCTCAATACAAATTTGACAGTTTGCATAGATAAAAATGATGTACACTGGGTACACGTATATGCAAGTGTTACTTGTATAGAATGTAGTAACTTCCAATTATCCTTATTCATGTAATGCAATTTTAAAATTTCATTCCAAAATGCACTTTAAGTACACTAGGAAAAAATTCCGCGGAAAATCTGTGCCCGCGTTCATAGCGTAAATTAATACCACGCGGACAAAAGTACGTCTACAGTAAATAGAACCATTTTAACAAGACCTTTGACTTTCGGTTGGACGTGGCTATCTATTTCTTGCGTCAGAACAATTTAAAAATGACGCGGTTTCAAGCGAAATATGAACCAATTGCGTAGTCTTAGCTCAAAAGCCAGACAAATCTCGTTGATTTCAAAGAGCCATGGCTGAGTGGCCAGCAATGAAATAGATAGGCCTAGGCTTACGTCACATTGCTGTTTGACACATCTACCCAAAGTCCAAGCTCTTGTTAAAATGGTTCTATAGTAAAGCATTGTAAGGTACCCTTCTTCAGCAGGACTTTCTATGACATATGTTTAAGGACACAATAGGACTTCCTCCATTTTACAGAATTTTCCTTGATTTATTATTCCTTATTTATTAACCTTTAAACCAAACCTTTTATTTCCCCAAAATTGAAGGGGATATTTCCAGGCTATTTTGGGAGCTAGAATATTTTAGAATTTTCCTTCAAATATCATGCGAAATGCATTCGAATGCTTTAAAAAAAAAGTGATGATAGTATATATTTTCAATTAAATTTACAATTTAAATTTAAAAATGATATAACATGAAAATATAATTATGGAATTACATAGCTGAAATCTTTACATTGTGGGGATAGAAAAAAATTGAAGATGGTCGCGTCTGACCTTTAACGGTAAAATATCCACTATGGCCTGAATACTGTTACGTGTATGTAGATTTGATTACATTTTCATTTGGTACACGGGTTTGTGATCAAATCTTATTTGTTAATTAATTTCCCCCGATCATAGCAGAAGTTACAGATGCATGTAAACATATAAATACACATATGGCATGATGTTACAACGGTACACCCAGGGATCCCCTCATTAGAACCATTTTAACAAGACCTTGGACTTTCGGTAGGATGTGACTTCTATTTTTTGCGTCAGAACAAGTTAAATATGACGCCGGTTTTAATTGAAATTTATACAGAATGCGTAGTCTTAGCTCAAAAGCCAGACAAATCTTGTTGATTTCAAAGAGCCATGGCTGAGTGGCCAGAAATGAAATAGACAGACCTACGTCACAATTCTGTTTAACACAACTACCCAAAGTCCAAGCTCCTATTAAAATTGTTCTATCTGTCAGTGGGCTGCAAAATGCGAGGAATTCAATGTTTCGTATTTTGCGCTTTACTTTACTCCATTCAGGTTGACGCTTTCGGCTTCTGTTCTCTTGATAGCGAATGTCCCGACAATGCCGAATGTGATGATAATGGTAACGATAACTTTGCAACGGTAACGTTAGCTACAAGCACTCTTGGTTCATTATATGAATGCGAGTGTAAGGAAGGCTTCGATGAGATCGATTTGCCAGATATTACAATAGATGGCCAACCAGCGACAGTTTGTGTAGGTATGAAACAAACAATTGATATATAGACTTGTGGTGATATTTTACATTATTGCTGGTGAATGCTAGTTTAGGGTTAGGGTTAGGGTTAGGGTTAGGGTTGGGTTAGGGTTAGGGTTAGGGTTAGGGTTAGGGTCCGCCGCCATAAAACTTTGAGAATTCTCAAAAAAATTCTCAACTCAAGTCTTGAGAATTACTCAGCTAAGAATATTCTCAAAACCACCGCCATAAAGCTACTTGAGAATATTCTTAGCTGAGTAATTCTCAAGACTTGAGTTGAGAATTTTCTCAAATTCATGTTCTCGCGAGACGGTTTTCGCGGATTTTTTTCAACGCATGAAGCGGCCCCATGGAACTCTCTAGTGTTGAAAGAGCAATAAAACGCATTGGACAACGTGTAAACAAAACGTAAGTATACCCTCTTATCGTCTGCTTTTTCATTTAAAAAAACAAAAAATGGACGACAAAGCAATTACGGGTAAACGCCGATCTCAGAATTGGCAAGATGACGAGGAAGTGATGTTAATTGAGGAAGTTAAAACAAGATCGGGGGCCTTGTTCGGCTTGATGAAAGGGAGCGGGGCCAAAGGAAAGCTAAAAGTAACGCGAGAAAGGGAATGGCAACTGATTGCCGATAAATTGAATTCGTTAGTATGAAATTTTGCCGGAAAACTATACTCGTTTGTATAAAATTTAGAATATATAGTTGACAAATTCGTAAAGGTTTAACAGTTTAAGAACATCGTCGAAGTGATTCTTCTTTGCCCGTTTACACACAATTAACTGAATAAATTTATACAAGAAACGTTTTACGATATATATACACTGAGGTGCTTAAAAGAAAGACAAACTAATTATGAGAAAAAAGGATAGATGCATTGGTTATCAGAAGAAAAAAACCCACCGCAACTGACTGATCTATTTTTATCTCTGCTTTGTGGACACTAATAAAGGGGTGGATCATGTATTTCTTGAATATTGTAGACTATACGACACCAAAAGGAGGACCTGGGAGGAGGTTAAGAAAAAATATTATAATGTCAAATCAAGAAGTAAGTATGAATTCATTTTAATTTAAAAGAGTAGGATCTGTATGAATATGAATTCATAACAAATAATTAAATGATTATATGAAATATTGCCAAATTTTACTTGATATGATCTAATTTATTGAGAGCATAACTATTCTTTTTTCAAACATTTGTTGTCACCAGGAACAGGAAATTCTTAACAATTAAGTGCATCACTTAATAAAACATTTTTTAAATGGTTGATGATTTGAAGAAAAAATAGTTAATATGTTCTAATTCGACACAAATTTGACACTTCATTTTTCTTTTTCTTTTTGGAGTTGGGTGTATTTTTTTAGCATAAGTTTTAAATGCATATAAATTATATACAAGTATCATAGTCAGAATACAATTTAATTGAAGCTAGACCTTTGTTTATATATAAGCAGGCATGGACACGATTACTTAAAAAAGTAATTGATTAATAATCGATAACTTCGGGGAATTTTGTGTAATCGATTATTTATCGATTACACTGAGACTCATTTTTGTCCAGTAATCGATTACTTTATAACATGTAATCAATTATTAATAGAATACTTTAGAAAAAATTTCATTAAAATGCGCATGGTACCTGTTCTGAACATATCATATAAAAACTCTTCAAGTTAATTTGGTTTTAGAGTTAAAGGGGTATTTTCATTATGAATGATATGAAAATTTGAGACTTCATATTTCAATCTTCATAAAATAACATTTTATAATTTCTACTGCTTATTCAAATGTCAAATTATAAGCAATTATATATATAGAGCTCTGTCATGTAAACAAGAAAACAACTTTTAGGCAGCCTTGCTTCATGATTTGAATGAATTGTGTTTGGAGCTTGTAATTGTTTTGATTTTTAAAATAGATCCTTATAACTCTCTCTCTCTCTCTCTCTCTCTCTCTCTCTCTCTCTCTCTCTCTCTCTCTCTCTCTCTAATAATTGTCAGTAGCTTAGTGGTTTTTCGGAGCCACACTATGTTAAATAATAAAAAAAAAAATCTGCAAAGAAGTGTGAAACATGGAGTAAACTGATTATCTGATTATGTACTCAATGACATGTGAACCAATATTTATATTTTATGTGAAAGTGGAAAATCATAAAAATGAATATAAACAATTTTATTCAATGAATTGTATTATAAACAACACTTGATGAGTATTTTTTCATACAATAAGTGCTTCACAATATGTTTATGTAAAGAGTAATCGTAAGAAATCAAAAAAGTAATGATAATTACACTAAACTTTTTAGCTGTAATCGATTAAATTACGATTACAAGTAATCGAAAATCTCTTCGATTACAGATTACTGTCGATTACTTGAAAAAGAGTAATCATTACAATCGAATATGATTACTCGATTACCCCATGCCTGAATATAAGGCAACATATAAATTACATATTATATATGAAGAGCAAGATGAAGGTCTAAATTTATAATTAAAATGCATGGAAAAGATAAATGAGTTAAAAATTGTTTTAAAAGAGGCATTTATGATTGGTATCAGATTGTTGGTTTATACTGATTATAGACAAATTATATTACATTCATATTTTTTAGTAGTTTTTACTTTATACTATATATTGTCATAGGCAAAGAAAAGCTGGATGGAGTTAAACGCCCAAAAACTGGTGGTGGTCCCCCTCTCCCCCCTCTCACACAAGGAGAGGAGACATTTCTGCGTCTTGCAGATGGAGAGCCACATCTCTCTGGTCTACAGGGGGGTATTGATACAGATGGCAATTTGATTATTATTTAATTTTTTTTAATTCTTCAAAAAAGAAGAAGTGGAAAACCAATCAACCTTGATTGTTATATCAGATGAAATCATTTTAAATGTTAAAAATTTATGACTTGTTAACTTGCTATGGAAGTTTCCATTGACTACTGTACATTCTCTTATTGGAAGCATTTAATTATTTCTTAGCTCCAAGCATGTCTTCAGTTTCTCAGACAGTTGACCCTGCAGGTGACCACCTCGAACAAGGTACAATTTAATACCATTAGTTAACTTTCTCAATTATAAAATTAACATCAAACCATTTTAAGTTTTTTATAAATGGTCAACAATGAGATAGATTTCATTTGAAAAAAAAAAACTTTTAAAAGATTACACTAGTCTTAGTTTGTATATACATGTGTATCGATTATAGCTGCAGAACTGTAGGCTAGCTCTGAGGAAAATTCAGTTTGATGGTCAGTCAACCCAAATTTTCTGTGGAGCTACAGTTCTGCAGCTCAATAATGTCAATATTAAGGAAAAAAGGATGTTACAACTTTTTAGCTCTTTCATTTTTTTAACTCACCTGAGCTGAAAGCTCAAGAGAGCTTTTCTGATCACTTTTTGTCCATCTGTCTGTCTGTTAACTTTTTAAATTTTCGACTTCTTCTCCAAAACCACTGGGCAAATTTTCAAAAAACTTGGCACAAAGCATCATTGGGTGAATGAGATTCAAGTTCGTTAAAATGAAGGGCGAGACCCTCTTTTAAGGGGAGATAATTAAAATTATTAAAAATTTGTTAGTATTTTTCAAAAAAATAAATCTTCTTCTACGAAACCATTTGGCCAAGAAAACTGAAATTTGTATGGAAGCTTTCTCAGGTAGGGTAGATTCAAGTTTGTTCAAATCATGATCTCGGGGGCAGGGTGGGGCCACAATGTGGGTCAAATTATTACAAAGGAATATTTAGAGTAAATCTTTTAAAATCCTCTTCTCAGAAACTTGTACTTCTCAAATGGTATGTACATGTAGGTCATTGGCCCCAGGGGAGGTCCTGATCCCCCTCGAACAGGAAGTGCCCAAATATCTTGAAAATGGTCAAGATCCCCACCCCACCATATATATTCTTTTTCCGTGGGTCATGTTTGTTCACCTGATATATAGTAAATGACCCCTGGGGAACATCATGAAATTTCAGAAAAAGAAATAATCAAGTTTTAATTAAGCAATATTTACATTTGCAAATATGTTTCTTAATATGAACCTATAGAATAGCGAAAACGTTCAATTCTGTATGAACTTTTTGTGACGTCACAATGATCATATCACGCGCTTATCGCTTATTCGGTTATTCAAAACGTTCTTGATGATTTGTTTTTTTCAAGCGTAAATATAAGTAATAAACAGCAATATTAAAAAGTTCACCAGGATATGAATTTGGTTGGTACGTGATCAAATCTACTGAGAAGCCCTTCGGGCTTCACAGTATTTGATCACGTGACCCGCCAACTTCATATCCCGGTGAACTTTTTAATATTGCTGTTTATTTCATAATTGAATCATTATTTTTTTAAAG
The DNA here is from genome assembly GCF_963853765.1 of Magallana gigas. NCBI lineage: Eukaryota > Metazoa > Mollusca > Bivalvia > Ostreida > Ostreidae > Magallana > Magallana gigas. The sequence continues at coordinate 25,083,998 of NC_088859.1, forward strand.
ATACAGTACTTCTCATAACTGCACCAGTGTGTGCATACAAATTGGGTAATGTTTTCTGTAACGTTTAGCCCATGTGGGTCATCCCTACCACCAGTGATGGCCTCATTCGTTTGGGAGACTGTATAATCGCCCTGATTATAATTACATCTTGTTTGTATGTGGCTCCATAAAGCTGATTTTATCATACCTATTGTTGCTCAGGTGAGCGATGTGGCCCATGGGCCTCTTATTAAATAAAGTATTTCTTGTCTTCAAGCTACCATTTACTGGTTTAATGAACATATCTTTGTCTGTAGTTGGAGAATGAAAAACTGATGGAATTGTTATTTCAGGTTCAGAAGAACAGTGTTTGACAGATACGCCTACCATTAGTACGGTTACCTCAGTTGAGAAAGGTACATGATGTTTATTTAATTTTTAATTACATTCAAATCAAATATCAGAGCTACATGCACATGTAGTTCATTAAATTCATAAATAATCTGCCTGATGTTACGTTTGAATTTTGTACATGTTGATTTCATTTTAAACATCAAATGACCGTTTTTATCTACAATTAATAGCAAAAAATTAAATTATAAGCAATGAAATGAATATTTATTAGTTTTATATGATATAAAATGGTTTGGAACACATAAAGGTTTTATAAACCGCTTCGTGGTTTATTACCGGTAAGTGTAAACTGCCCCAAACCATTTTATATCGCATAAAACTAATAAATATTAAATTCATTCCTTAAATAGATTTTGATCATTTTTAATTTTTTTTACTTAAAGTTCCAACAGTTCAAGTGAATCATGGAGTGAAACGAAAAGGAAAGACAGATGCAGGTTTGTAATAAACTTACATGTATTTATTACTAATCAGTGTCTTTTTCTTTTTGAAAGCTGTCAAAACATTGCAACTCAAAATTGGAATTCAATTACAGGAGAAGGCAAAAGAAGAAGATATGAGGACCTAGAGGAGAAGAACTTGTTATTAGACAACAAAAGACTGGAGGAGGAATTACACAGGGTTCAAGAGGAGAGAGAAGTTCTGGCATTAAAGAAAGAGGTCTTGTTGTTAAAGAAACAGAAACTTTTAGGAGAGATCCAAACTCTATATCCCAGTTTTCTAGCCGAGTTGTAATTATCTTTGTATTTGTTAGCTTATTTGTATACTGTTAGAGAGAGAGAGAGAGAGAGAGGAGAGAGAGATTGGGAATGATAATAATGATACACAATGTCATGTTTAAATACAGATAAAATAAACAAAAATGTTTCGTTATCAACAATTGATTCATTAATGACAGGCATTTAATGACAAGTCCACAATGATGTCACCCTGAGTAGCTAGGATTTCAAAAAAATGATTGTGTAATGGAGGCTCTCTTTGCCACCCCATCAGCTCTTGGATGTGCGTTTATAACTGCTTGTTGGCAATCTGCTACATTCAGTTCCCTGCAGTCACCACTGATAATTGTATCCCCCCTCTCAATGCCTATGTTATGTAGGATACAGCATGCGGTAATGTATGACACTGCCTGGTCTGGAGACGTGCGGAGGCCAAAATGTAGAGCCTGAAATTTTCTTTTCATTATCCCGAAAGTCTGCTCAATGAGCACTCGTGTTCGGCAGAGACTTGAGTTGAACCTCTCTTCAGACTGGGTCCGAGGGGTTAGATACGGAGTCATAAGGTACCTGGATAGGGGATACCCAGAGTCTCCCAATAAAATGCCATCGTAGTCACCTGCATTAAAATAAATGTTCATGATGGTACATGTACATAAGTATGCATCATAATCCATTGCTTATTATACAGTTTTAGTTATACATGTATTTAGTTTTACAAAAGAATTGTCAACATAGTACTGTACAATCAAGTTATTACATGTAGTATGATTGAAGGGATAGTTACCGTTTTCAAATTTTTGATAGAGACCAGAGGTTCTCCAAATCCTTGCATCATGGCAGGAACCAGGCCAACGGGCACACAATGATGTGATTCGAAAATTTGGATCACATACCATCTGAAATTTCCAAAAAAGCTGTGATCATTTCATTATTTATTATTGTCATAGAAACCCATAAGTTTGCTTTTAATTGTATTTAAACAATATCTTTTTTTAAGAGAATTTTAGAGATGTGAGATTAGGTATGCATATGCATGTATCTGCATGTTTTAATGAGTACCTGAACATTAAGACTATGGAAACCTTTCCTATTCACATAGTCTGCCTCATTAGCTGTTGGTGTTGAAATGCGAATTTGGGTACCATCAACGCATCCTATAACTTTAGGGAATCCTGTCAAAAATAAATGATTTAAGTTAAAATAACATCTTCCCTGTTATTAGAATACATTTTTCTGTCATCCATCTGTCATTATAAACTTTTCACATTCTCAACTTATTATTTTGAACCACTGGGTATATTTGGATCAAACTTAGCACATTTATATGCATCATTTGGTGAAGGTGATGCAATTTCATTTTCATTGAATGGCAATTTTTAAAAAAAATTTTTAAAAATTTTTAAAATTTAGAATTGTGTGTGGGAGCATCCTCATGAAGTATATTTTTAAGTTTTTTCAAATCATGACCCCATCCCCCCAAGCCCCCCCCCCCCCCCCCCCCTCCGTAAGGAAGAGGCCATAACGGGGTGTTATATAAATAATGCCAATGTATATGCCTTATAACTCTAACTGTACTGTAGATCAAAGCCTAATAATCTTATATATATATATATATCTTGATAAAATAAAGTAAACCAATTGTACTATCAATCCTTTTTTCCACTGCTCTTCATATATTTTATCAACAGTTGTTCTATTTCATTGTGCATAAAATTATGTTAAATTTTGAAAATATTATAAATAACATTTTTGGGAAGTCTGCATAATAGTGAGCATTATAATTTGAGAAAAAAAAATTAAAAAAAAATGTAAATACTTTCTTTTTTTTAAATAAAGTTAGTTGAAATTGAATATTGAATATGAATTCTGTTTTTTTTAAATTAGTTCTATTTTTTTTACTCAGATTTGAAAGTTTAAAGTTAAATGATACCTAGTTTTATATTTCTACAACAATTTCATGTTAGCAATGAGGAAGATGGAACATTTGTTAATTAAAATGCAACTGTATATATATGGATTATCGCATTAACTCAATTATCATTATCTTTTAATCTATAGACTGATAAATGTGTGTGAATTTTAATGTTGATATGAACTAGTATAAATAATTTAAATGAAATAGTGTTAATGAAAATAAGTGGTAGTAGAGGACAATTATGTAGGTGCAGTTGTGTTCAACAAATTGATGTTAATTGACTTGTGGTTATGAGGTATTTAATTTTAATTGCACATGCATAAAATATAGAAACTTCTTAAAACCTTATCACACTGCCCCCCCCCCCCCCTTACTCACACACACACACAATTTGCAAATTGTTTAATCTATCATTTTATTTGATTGACAGAAGTTTTTGTTCACTCAGAAAGTTTAAATAGGATAAGAATATATTTTCATTTTGCGAAATAGGAAAGTGTTTGTATTTTTGTTCCATATGTATTTAATTCTACTCCGGTGTAATTTTATTCATTTACTAAAAGGTGGATCCGCCCTTATTTTGTTTCTTATCAAGTACTCCCCCTTGCATCTAAACTCTCGTTACGAAGGAAAACACTAAGGTGCTATTTTTGCACACGGCTTTTTCATCGAGTCAGTATGAGTTTGGTCTTCGGAAAAATTGCATGTAACATGTGGCGGTACAGTGTAAGAGACAAGGAATTTTATTTGAAAAAGTAAGATATTAGTGTTTGCAATGTTTGTGCTTTCACCTGCAACTCGTCTGAAGCCCTCCTTCACTTTCGTTGCAATTTCTCCAACAGGGAAGACGAGTGTAGCTTGCGCAAAAACAGCAATGATGGCAGCAGCGACAGCCTTGACCGATCTTCCTACTGAGGATTCGGAAATCCCGAGGCTGTCTCCAATCAGCCGAAGATGGGCCCCAGTTGCTACAAACCGTAGAAACAGCAACACTTGCAACAGTGGAGGCACTGGACTGTTCCTTTTGGTCGCTGTTACGAGTTGGTCGGAAACACCATTCACAAGGAAGTGAATGGTGTCGGGGCGAAATCTATAGCGCTGGTAGATTTCAAAGTCATCCAACGACTCCAAGGGATTACTACGATCTCTAAAAACCCTTGGTCGGACTAAAACATGACGTCGTCTGCGATTTCTTGCTAATCGTCTGTGTACGGCAGCCATTTTGTTTGCTTGAGAAAATTCTTAAGTCTACTTTTTTGTATACTCAAATATTTGAGAATAAAACAGAATTTGAGAATTTTTATTTTGCTCAACTTTTTTATGGCGGCGACTGAGTCTGAGAATTGAGGTGTTGAGAATATTCTCAGACTTGAGAACATTCTCAGACTTAAGAATGTTTTATGGCGGTGGACCCGAGTTAAAAGATGTGCATTGGGGAGCAGGCTTTTAACATAAATATATTCATAGAATTTCAGCTATTTGCCCAAATATAAGTGCCTGTATGATTCTTCAAAATTATGAATTCTTGGTTTAACTATGACATGAGAATGTTGTTCTTAGATATTTCAATAGTTGAAAAGTTAATTAATTAAAGTTAATGTTTAACCACCTTATTTAAATTATTAAGAAAATGAAAAGGACACAACGCATTCTGGAATTCTGTTTTGCTGTTTTCGAATGGCATATTTGAAGGTATATCGTCTTCTTCACGTTGATTTTCCACTTTTATAGTTTAAAAAACTTATGAAAGAATATCACAAAACATGAATCTAAATCATGAAGTATTTTATGTTTGACGAATAGGTGAGACATATAACTAACCGTGCATGGCCACAAAATTGTAAAATTAGGTCAGGGTTATTTAAAATACAATTCAAAAATATGCATACTAACAAGGCAACAGAAATCTCTAGTTTAAATGGCAATGAGTCAATTTCTCTTCCTGTTATGGTGTAATTGATAAACAATCAACAAATCAAATTTAGAAAATTGATGTTAACTTTGTGAAAGAACAACATTAAATTGAAGTTTCCTTTTTAGCCAACCTGAAAAAACCCCCTAAAGTTGACTTCTCTGATTGAAAAAAAGTATATTATCTGTATTTAGGTCCACCATTCATTGTAGAATTCAGAACATCTAAAAATTAAAAAGAAAACCTTTAAAATTTTATATAACAATTGATCCTGAACTATTGGAATTAGTCAGCTATTGGTCAGGGGTTTAGAGAGAGAGAGAGAGAGAGAGAGAGAGAGAGAGAGAGAGAGAGAGAGAGAGAGAGAGAGTTTGCATCCCTATGGATAAAATTACTCAAGAAAGCACAAACTGAATTTGACATTTTTCCACCGGAGCTATAATATTTAAGCTATAAAAGATTTACGTTTAGTCTAAACTAATAAATATATATTTTATTAGTCTAGACTATAAACGTAAATCTTTTATAGCTTACGTAATGCATGCACATTAGTTATGTTAATTAAAAAGACTTGGTTGATCCTCGAGACATATAGATTAATTATAGGTAGGAAATAACATTTTAATACTCAGAGAATAAATAAACTTTTTCATTATTCACAACTAATATACCAACCTAAAATCTCTTTGATACATTAAATGTTTTAATATGTATATACTTTACATTTTCGCTACGCTAACAGACTACGCTATCATTTTTATTTAAAAGAAAAAATATTTTGTGGCAATATTTGAACATCCACAAAATCAATTTGAATGGCTGCTTCATTAACATATATTACCAGTATTCATATTCCTGAAATGGGGTGAGTATTTATATCCCTGAAATGGGGCGATAATTTTGACGGTAAAACGGCAAATGTAGCAGTTATTTCTATTTATAACAACTCATCATGACAATTTTGAAAAACTGGTATGTAGGAGATAACTCACTGAGTAAAAAGTTTAAAAGACGAGTTCTCTCTAATCTTGGCATTCCATGATTACATACATACAATGATACATACAATGATTATTAAATGCAATCAAGACAATCGATCTTGTAGATATAACCTCAATCAATTTTGATAAAAGTTATGAGTAGTTGGTCATATGGGAAATTGTGTAAAATTGATACCAATTCATAAAATAAAAATAAAAAATATACTTCAATCAAATTTACGAAATCTAACTTAAAATCTTAATGGCAGTGGCTATGTGGATATTTTCATGGTCTCTTTGAAAAAAACAACACACCAAGGTCAAAAGATTAAGTGTCCTTGGATCTACTGATAAGCCCTTCATGAAGGATTGGCGGAGTATGACCTTGCAATGTCAGTGTGTCGCTCAAAATCTGGTTATTACAGTGCTTTAAGAATCCGAAACACTTTAATATCTTGACGAGCAATCAGATTTGAAGTAGGTATCAGCATCCTGAAGGATGACAAAGAATTAGATGTTCCTTCCAGCAAACAAAGTAGTAAAAACCATTGCATGTAGGATAGTGAAGAAGGATATTATTTCGTGCGATGGAACAAACTATCGCACGAGACTTTTAAGAGATTTCAATGGGCAAGGCCATTTTTAGACAGTTTTGGTCTCTTTTTGAAGAAAAGTTTTTTAAATTATAAAAATATGGGAAAATATCCCAAATCAAATAATATGGAATTTTGTTAACTTTGATAATAGTTCATAGCTAAACAACTCGTCTTTTACATTTTAAGGTAGATCTGCTGACCATCAAGTCTCCTTTATTCAAGGGACGCACTCTTCCTTTTGACATCTTCTCTAGCTGCTCCTCTCCCCTACCCAATAGCTTACGATCCATTCTGTTCCTCTCCTCTAGCTAATGGTTTACGATTCAACTCTGCTCCTCTCCCCTAGCCAATGGCTTACGATCCACTCTGCTCCTCTCCTCTAGCTAATGGTTTACGATTCAGCTCTGCTCCTCTCCCCTAGCCAATGGCTTACGATCCACTCTGCTCCTCTCCCCTAGCCATTGGCTTACGATCCACTCTGCTCCTCTCCTTTAGCCAATGGCTTACGATCCATTCTGCTCCTCTCCTCTAGCTAATGGTTTACGATTCAACTCTGCTCCTCTCCTCTAGCTAATTGTTTACGATCCACTCTGCTCCTCTCCCCTAGCCAATGGCTTACGATCCATTCTGCTCCTCTCCCCTAGCCAATGGCTTACGATCCACTCTGCTCCTCTCCCCTAGCCATTGGCTTACGATCCACTCTGCTCCTCTCCTTTAGCCAATGGCTTACGATCCATTCTGCTCCTCTCCTCTAGCAAATGGTTTACGATTCAACTCTGCTCCTCTCCTCTAGCTAATGGTTTACGATCCACTCTGCTCCTCTCCTCTAGCCATGGAATTTAAGGACATCCCTTTTCTACTTAAGGGTTATAAAGTTTGAAAATATACATAAATCTTAATTAAAATTCCGATGTGCTTTAAGTTCAAAAAAGAAATCCGTATTATAATCTTAATTTATAAACGAATATTTGGTTATGGTTTGGGACTCTAGTTCAAGTTTTGCAAAATTAATAAATATGTCAAAGTGCAGTCGGAAATGATGAGTATTTATCAATTTCCCCTTTTCAATATGAGGAATTTAGTTGTAGCGAAAAGTTCACACTGTAAGCAATTATAGCTCTATAGATATACATGTACTTAATTGGTCCAATATGAAAATTGTTGTTTTAAAAATTCTGGCAATTTGTGTAGCCAGTAGTATTTTGAAGTACAAAGCCTGTCTTAAATTATCCCAAAATTCTTACAGGTACTCATTAGAATTACAAATGTATTAACAACTGCATCATCTACGCAGTCGTCGCTCTTTGATGCACTCTGACAAGGAAGAAAATTGTGTTATATATATATATATATATATATATATATATATATATATATATATATATATATATATATATATATATATATATATATATATATATATATATATATTTATATATATATATATAATTTTTTCCAAGTAATTTAAAATAGTTTAATAGGCATACATTTTGATGCTTTTTCCTGAAACTGAATTTTCACTTTTCACAGATGAGACCAAATCGACTTTAGAATAAAACATCCATAAATCATCAAATTGGAACTTTTTCCGTGTATTTAGTACCTACCCGCCGATATCACCGTTACAACATAAATCACATAATGTATGCACACATGTAATATGCAACTCTATGTGGCTACACTGCAGTTATAGATTGTCTTTAGGGGTCTTTAGGGGGTTAGCCTAAATACAACCTCTAAAGGTCCCATTTAAAAGGTTGTCCAACAGTCGTGAAGTGGGTTATTCAGACACTAGAAAAACTCTTGATGGACCAATACTGGGTTCAATAACAATTCTTTCGGACCTAGAATGTTTTATTGCGCAAGTCTGCGATGCCTTGTAAGGACTGTAATTTATATACCACATCAAACTGTAAAGTTTATCCACATGCACGCTCCACAAATACGTATTTCATTGACAAGCTTACGACGAAGTTTTGTTAGCTCAGAGGTTAACAGAGATTAAAATAAATTGAACAGGTATTCGATGTACCTGAGCTTATCAGCGAATTCACATGAAGTCATGAATATGCATGAGGGTTCGTTGAAACTGTTCAAATCGCCGACAATCCCATTCGGTGATTGCAGCACGGTACATGACAGACGGCAGTGAACAACGATAAGAGAGAAAAGAAACGACCATCCATAGCTGATCTGTCATTTGTTATGTAATCATTAACGCCAAAACAATGGACGACAAATTCCACCGAGCAGCCAAGGATGGCTATTTGGACATTCTGCGAAGCGCCACCAAGAAGGACCTGAACGCCTTCGATGAGGATGGGATGACACCGACTCTGTTCGCGGCGGCTTATGGGAATCTGGACGCCATGAGGATGATTGTGGGCAGGAGGTATGGGTTTAACTTTTAAGCAGTTTGTAACAGATGAGATTGGGGTTTATGAGAAGAACTGATGAATTGTTTGAATTAAATACACATGATGCGTAGCTATCAGAATATTACATGTACATACAATCTCGGCGAGATATCATCCTTAGATAAGTTCATTTGTAGATCAAAGTCCCAAATGCATATTTCTGAATTGAAGGGACAACAAATTGCATGTTCCTTGTTTTAAAAAAATGTGTTGGCTTTTTGGTTAGCTATGAAGGTTCTGGTTTTTTATTTCAATGAAATAAATTTTACATCAAAACTATGTTCGTACACGCCTTTAATCTTTCTATTTTAATTTGAAGACAGTTCGCTGTAAAGAGTTTTACATTAGAGCTGATATAATGTAACCATGCTGTGTTTTATCCAGGTGTCGTGTTGACTCAAGATAAATTTCATACGTTATCAACGAAAAATCAATATGTACGGAAATATTTGGTTGGTCTTGCCAAGGCGCATATAGTCTTTCACAAACTTCAATTTGGAGAATAAATCTCATTTTCTTCATTTTTATCAACATCAAAACACAGATGAATTAAACGCGGTTTGAATTGTTAAAGGATACAAATTGTGTTTTAATTTTTCTACTTTGTCACTTTTTATCGAGGACAAAATATCATAGTTGATCGATAGTGCTGACTTCGGAAGAGGAAGTAAGATGACTGACTTTGCTTTTCTTGGCGAATCTCCAAATTATTGGATAAATAAACTTATTTTTAATATAGGCTCATCTATAATGCCACACTACCAAACATATACATGTAGAAATAACACAGCGCTATTTGGTAACCAAAATAGCAACTGATACTTAAATTAAATCTTGGTTTACTAGTATATACTCTAAATTGAGAAAGGTAGCAACGGTTTATCACAAATTCAATGTGTTTGATAATTTATCGATACCGGTACCCCCGTTTTGGACAAACAATACCGAATCTTCCTTCGAAAACCCGGCCCGACCGTTTCGACTTAAAAGCGCGAGTCCAGTATTGAAGAACTAAATTGATTTTCTCCACCTGACATAATAAAAGATAGCATTCACCAAATAATCGGGGGAGATTTTGTTCCAGTTTCCCCCCTATCACTTTTCCACATACTTTGAAATAGTTAAGACCCATTGAAATGGGCCTTTATTTTGGCTTGGTTGGCCCTTGTATCTATCGAATAAGAACCTAGAAACGCCAGATCATTCCAGATAATAAATCAAGAGGCATGTCGATTGAAGCATGTTGTATAATCCGATTTATGTTGAAAAATAGTCCATTCCCTATTTACCTAGGCGTTTTGTTTTATGGGTTAATCGATTGAGTCACGAAACTTCTGCGATAAATTTATCTAATGTGGGAAATTATTGACGTGGTTAAATATGATTGTTGCTTTTTCTTCAATTTAATACGTTAAAAAAATTCAACAACCTTATAATTGGGTAATATTAGAAAAGCATTAATGGTTGTCCAATATATCAGTGTTCTTTTAATTTTAGTGGTGACCCTGACAAATGTGATCTTCAAGGGTTTACCGCCCTCCACCACGCAGCGAAAAATGGGCAGACGAATATCGTCTCCTTTCTTGTCAACTTCGGCTGCAATATCTGGGCTCTGGATAATGACCATCATTCGGCCTTGGATATCGCCATGTTAGACGACAAAGTAGATATCATCTCTCTGCTGGACGATGCACAATCCAAACAGCAGCAGAAGAATCCAAAAATGGTGCAGCATCTGCGGGAAAAGGCGACCAAAGAAGCTGAACAGAATATCAAGCGAATGGAGAGAAGACAAAGAGAAGCTGCTAAGCATGCAGAAAGGGAGGAACGGCGGTTGCAGGAAGAATCGAATCCTGATTTCAAACCTCCCAGCAAAAATATTATTAAAACCTTAACAATGAGACTAAAATCAAAAAAGAAACTACCGACGACAACCATTGGAAATACTACTTTTTCCCAAATCGCACAACCTACTAGGCGAGGGGTTGGTGGAGTGCAAAGAAAGATTTCGCAAAAGCAAGGCGGTCAACAAGAATTCGGACTACCTGGTGATTTTCACGTTAGTGAAAATATTGACGGCAAACGAACACTTCGTTCTTTAGCTGGAACAACAGGTGTGCGAAAAGGTTCTGATATAATGTACGTGACAAACCGAGAGGCAGAGCCCGGTACACGAAAACCGCTGTCCGGCGTGTTTCCTGGAGTTAATGGAGTTTCCGGGAGTAGTTCCAAATGGAAAAGTGAATCCGATCTGCTAGATTCGGGTGTAGACAGTATTGATTCGGGAGGATTCGATGAAGAGGAAGAAAAACCGGGAATGTTCTCAAGACCACACTTTGGGAAAATTGCTTTTTTAACGAAAGTAGGAGGGACTCTTAACGCAATGGGTCGTTCGGTTTCTGCTGATTTCTTAGATAACCCGGATCAAGGTTTTGATGATGTTATGAACGGAAACCGTGAGAGCGGAAGTTCCGAGAGTCTTGAACAAAATGGCGTCATCGATGACGATCAAAATGTTCCTTGGAACCCGGATGAAGTGTGCTCTGATGATGAAGACGAAGAAACGGCGTTTTCTGATTTGATCCGGTTCTTAGCCTCTTGTGATTTAAGCCCTTATATTCACTTATTCACGGATCAAGACGTAGATTTAAGCACTTTGATGACATTATCTGAAGAAGATCTAGAGGAATTAGGTTTGAAACTGGGACCGCGCCGAAAGCTTCAAAAAGCGATCAAAACCAGAAAAGAACTGCTTTCAGTACCCACAGCAATAAAAGACTCTTACCTATAAACTCACTATGTTGTGAACTAAGTAAGATAAACTTAACAGACTGTTTCATCATGACAAAAACTATTCTGTTTAATTAGTTGCATTTTTCAAACCATTCAACGACATTTTTGTAATTTAAAAGATACGAGAACAGTAAGGAAATCCGAAGTTTTACATACTTGATTTATATTGGCTGCTAAATCGAATTTCTATCCCTGGCATTGGTGTTGATAATCTTAGGCTGAAGTCACACACGCAACATGTATCGTCTTGAAAGATTATAAATATTGTCGTGCACATCAAATATTTCACAGTAATTAACTTACAGGTAACGTTGTGTTAAATAAAAGGATACTAGTATTCATTCGTGTACAAAAGGGTCAGAGACAGGAAAAGGACATTTCACGTTGTATGGCTACATGTATATCGCAGAACTATTATTTTTTAAACAGATTCAAAAAAGTATTATGTATACCGTATATATTTTGCATTTATCATTTTATTTCATTCAACCTAATTTTGCTCGTGGCATTTATGAAGTTTTAAATTATCAGATATGTGAATATGTATTACGATTCAATTCATTTTATGATGAAATTAACCAGAAAGGAAAGATTTGTGGCACAAAATACCAGTGACACCAATTTTGTTTCATAATGCATGTGTATCATCGAGTTTTAACAATCAAAGGTATGGGAGGACGAAGAATCAAAATAGTTTTAATTTGTATGACATTTTGAAAGAGAAAGTTAAGTGTACCTTTTGTTTATTAAAGAATGTAAATACGATATTCTATTTGTTTTAAATATGAAATATAACCACGTTTTGGGGACGATTTACCAAGCTGTAGGATTGTATTTAATGATCTTTTCATAGAAATTTATATAGGTATTACCAAATATGAATGTTTTAAACAGCTTTATGGACATTTTTACTCGACCTGAACATTTTTTATCCTTGATTGTGATAAGGACCCCACCCCCTTTTTGACCATCTTATCTCAACTTAACTTTTTAAAAATATTTTTGGAAAAAATACTCTTTTTTCAAATACTGGTAATTAAAGAACATTGTTTTTTTTAATATTTCCAAATATTTTCAGCAAAATATTTTTACAGAATAATTAACGTGATGGGAATATATAGTTAATAATTATAGTTAAATGGTTCCTTATCAAGTTAATGCATAGATTATCATTCCAGGTAACACAAAAGATTAAGGAGTGTCCTAATTAATTTTTTGATACCGTAATCAATCCATACGAACAGTCAAGATTTTACTGTATCCCGTTTTATTTGTGACCGTCATTTTGCAGAAAAGTACTACAGTTGTATAATATCTTGATTTAGTTTAAACTACTCGCTAACTTTTAAGATAATAGTATGTGAATGATAAACTACATGACCTTGTATTTTTATTGACTGTAGCGTTCTCAACGTTCAAAGATAACTGTACATGCATATAGTATAATAGCCATTACATTAAGTGTAGTAATTTTTTTCATGTCCACACCTGAGTTATTGAATTCATACCCAATAAAAACCATACTATGTTAAAACATAAAGGAGGCTTGATGATCATACAACAATCTACCTAACATTTAAAGATATGAATTGTTAAGCGATGGACTTAATTTACTAGAGAAATGATACATATAGTTTACCCTTTAAAATTGGGTATTTTCCTATAATTTTATTTTGAGACCTTCTTTTAATGAAGATCAATGCAGTCTAAAAATGACCACATCCATCGGTTTCTCTTAACTCATTTCATTTAGTCTCATTTGCCTGACAACATCATGGAAAGATTTAAAGTAATGAATACGTTGTACACGAGACTTTTCTATTTGACAAACAGCTTACTATATTAGGGTTTTTGTTTTTGTTTTTTGTTTGTTTGTTTGTTTTTTTTGGTATATTCAAAAAATTATAATTATAATTACTCACTTGCCACAGCTTCGCAACAAATTATTTTTTAATATAAAAAGTTCGTTCCTAGATATCAGAAAAAAATAAGTCGATTATTCTTTATTCATATAATTTGATATCAAGCGCATTTTAGGATAATTCAGAAAATCATCCTATAATATCAAAATTCTATTTTTTTATATCAAGAATTTGATTTATACTTTTTATTTATATAAAATCAACATTATATTACTGATCTACAATACTGGCTACAATTCATGTTTTCATCTTAGGCGTTGATCACCTGGATGCAAATGAATTGTGCAACCAAAACGATGATTTGGAATGCCTCTTGAATGCTAATGAATTCCGAACACAGTTCTCCACTAGGATAAAAGGAGAAGGTATAAAATCAAAGAAGTGAAGTGGAGGTTAGAAAGAGAGTCAGTTCACACCCAAACAAGATTTCTTTCTTTTATTTTTTTTTTCTCGTGACGTCGTTTCGTATCGTATCATAATAGCACGATGTCACAAATGTTGCAAACTATCATCGTTGTCAAACGACAGAAAAACACACGCTGTTATCGGCAAAATTAATTAGAATGATTTTTAAATTACTGATCATCAAGATGGAGAAAGGTGGATTCGAGGCTCGATCGTTTGCGCTCACTCGTGGTGGACTACTTGTCCTACACAAACATACGGACAATGACGCCTGTGGTTGGTAGAATTTCACCATTACATATAAATTAAATTTATATCTGAGCAGTAAGTAGACATTTAGTCTAGTGATAATCAAAAGTCGCAAAATATATGTCATTGTTATGTCATTTTGCAGAGAAAAAATATCATACAGATTAATAGATATCAATGTTCTGTACGGAAAAGAGAATATCGGTCCAAGGAAAGAGAAGTGGATAGTTAGTATTCATATTGCACCTCTTATAACTTGCTAACTCAAGATCACAGTTCATGTCGTCATCGATTGATTGATTGATTGATTGACTGAAATTTCAGATCAAGAAAAAAAGAACTTCCTGTTTGCATTTCTCTTCATGGAGGCGTTGAAGAAATACACGATAACAGAGATCGACCTTACTACACTCCAGAGAATGTGGGGGCAGCACCTCCTGTCCTTAGTCAACAACGGTAGGTACAATAGTGTTTAATGCGTTTGACCGCGTTTTTATATCTCACTTTAAAATTTGATTATTTAAGAATAAATCAGAGAACTCAGAATTGAGGGCGAGTAGTACCGAGAGACAGATTTAAGAATTATTTGATAATTTTTTTTAATTGGTGTTTAAAAATGGAAAAGACCGCTGAGAAATAAGAAAGGATTCTCCACGACAGCGATGAAACAATACTTAAGGTATGTAAAGTATTCATTCAAACTGCTTCTCCATCTTTTCCATGCATTCATCAAATTCTCATTTCATCATAATTAAATTCAGCCTTTATCTCACAATAGTGATCTAAAAGTTAAATTTGTAATCTTCAGACGATTTTATACGGAGGATCTAGCCTAAATATTTTGTTTTCCTCATTATATGTGCTGGTCCGAGTGACAAACTTGATTTTCAATTGAGATCATAAAATAAAGGTCACATATGAATATTCTTAAAGATTTTATAAAATAAGATATAATTCAATAACAGTTGAGGTGTCGATAACGGTTTTATTTGTCAATACTTATATACGTGCCTATATCGTTTACCAAAAGTAGTAATGTATCTCTCCCCATCTTGAAGATCAAACGATTTCAACGCCATCGGAACAGAGACGGCCAGACAAAAATCGACGTACAGGTCACGTGACATCCCGTTGTGTTTCAGAAGACCAAGGATGTACACGAGAAGATTGCGATGACGCTGAGGAATATGTTTGGGTCAGGCGAGCCAAAAAATTTCTTCATGTTGAAATGAGGAGATCCAGTGAAGACTGATTTTACCAATTATTATTTTATTGTGGCGTTTTAGTCATTAGCCATGGTATACTGATGTGGCGTTTTAGTCACTGGCTAAATGAATTTGTTGTAGCGTTTGTCTGTTTTGCTGTAGTGTTTTAATCTCCATACTTCGATAACTTTTTGTGGCGTTTTAGACACAAAAAAAACTTTTTTTAATCCTTTCACACCTTTGTTCTGTTGTATTTTCGGCGATTATTCCAATTCATCTCTATGTTTTGATCTATAAACCACGAAGAGAGTAATGACATAAAAATAAAATCGTACTAAAGTATATCAAATAAAAGAAAGTGCATGCAATCTCCATTAGCATTTCTACAATAATGTTTGCTCTAACTTGTGTATTTATTAACAAAAGTATAAGATTATCAAAATAGCGCCCTCTCTAATACGCCAGGATAGCTAAACATGAAAAATCTACCAGGTCAGGGACTTTGGATCGTCCAGAAACTACCTGTATTACAGGCTGTAAACAAAAAACACCAGGATGATAACGTTGAACAGGCACGTAGTATCTTTTTGAAAGTTGGGGGGGGGGCGACCTATAAGAAATTCTTGACATGCAAAATGGAAAAAAAAATACGCCAATCTTAAAAATCCTAATCCGTGGGGAGGGAGGGGAAGGGTAGGGGACAGTAATGTAAAACTCGTATGAATTACTTTAACGTAATATGAGCTGTATTTGTTCATAATTTTATTTTGCTGCAAAAACCTGCTACTATGATAAGTCTGTATGCAACTTAATTTTTTACGATAAATATGATTTGAAAAAAAATCATTAATTTTGGTCGGAAGAAAGATTTCTCTTCGAAGGAATATATAGCTGATCAACTTTTGTACAGGACGACAATAATTCAATTGTGCTTCAATTAAGGCTTCTTTACAGTTTTTCCAAGAAAAAATATAGAAACAGAACTTTAAAACCATAATGTTTTTGTAATTTTAGTAAAAAATAACAACTTCGTTAAAAAAAATTTCCGGAAAAAGTAGCAGCTTAATATTGCTTTAAAAATACTTCTATGTACGACCAAGTAAGGCAAAATTTATTGATTTACTCAATTCTGATTCTATATTTATGTTAAAAAAACTGGGTAAATATGTGTACGAATCTTTTAATAAGAGGGACAACTTTACCATCAGACGTGAATAAGCGTAAATCAAGTTTATATATAATTACTGCTTTGTTGGTCTTTTTGATATTTTTTCATCCACTTTATACCTTTTATATATATTTATATAACCTGCCTCCCACCTGTACCCACAATTATTGTAAAGTACTGTTAAATTGTATGCTATGGCAATGTATGTAATGTATACGCCAATAAACTACTACTACTACTAAAAAAAATGTTTAAACAAGAATGGTATGGCAATATTCAAATTCTTACTCCATGTGGTGTGTGTGTGTGTGTGGGGGGGGGGGGGGGGGGGCAGGCCTTCCCCGATGCTACGTATACCTGTTAAAAGTTTTATAAGGCTGTTAAAGTATTTCAGAATTGATAAAATTGTTACATTTTTTATATTTCAAAGAAATAAAGGAAATCGATTTCCCTCTTGTCAATTTCCACGAGAAAAAATAATGAGACTAATCAATAAACATCACTGCTGTCGTTTTTTTTTGTTTATGGTACATGTAGTAATGTTTAATTTTCATTAATTAAAGGATCTGTCTGTTAAGAAATACATGTGTCCACGCAATTTGAACTTAATTACATGTGTCTTTTACTAATTAACAATTTGTTTGGTCAATAGTCATGGACTCATTAACAAAAAAAAATTGTTAATTAGTAAAAGACACATGTATTCTAAACTTTGTTATCGATAAATCGTTTATTCAGCATTATACAGCTTTCCAACTCCATTAATTAAGACATAAGAAACGTGTCTTTATTTATAACATTTTGCCTAAGATTTGATGTTATGCTGTAAGTTCAATTTTTACACGTTTTAATATTTATTTACCTCTGTCCCAGAGACTTAAATAATCAGAATTCAGAATATATTCCAAAATTTCTTGTACGTGTAATTAATAATGTTCATTCTAACTGGCCAGACAGGCTGATCCGATTGGTTAGAAAACTTTAGGCTCGTTATCCCGTATTCATTTTCGTGGGGTGAATGGAAATAATAAGTTGCAGAAATCAATAACAATGTCATGTTGTAAAATTTGAATTTACCGGGTGGCAGTAAATACAGAATTGACAATATGACAATTCCTTTAAAAATGTTTGCACAACTTCATCACACTTAGCGGAATAAAGTTTGACACGATTTTAAAAAAAAATCTATTAAAAGGAATGATTAAGTCATAACGGGGTTATCTCTCTTACAAGAAAGTCTGTGTCCCTTGAAGCACAAAAAATGGATATCACATAATTTTCATTCAAATAAATTGACTTGCTCTTATCTCTTAAAACCCGGATTTAGTGAAAAAAATTGGAGTGGTGAGATCGAGAGGTGGTGGAAATAATTTGCCATACAAACTTCATAATTTAACCTTTAGCTTTGTTTAAATAAATAAAAAATAATCAGACTTAATAACAATAATAAATCAATAAATAAATAAGGCAACATATTAAGGTGAGAAGGGAAAATCTGAAAACCTGTGTCTCACTTATCGGTAGAAAGATTACAGTATACATGTAATTGGAGAGTATGTCAAATTAGCCTTTATTATTCCATAAGTTTACATGTGGCCAGTATAATAGTACCAGTAATATAAAAGACTACTAAGGTCTATAATATTTGCACAAAAATCAAGAATATATTGTTTCATTTTGGATAAATCTTTTCCTGCCCACCAAAAATATCTTTTTATTTTTTTTTTAATGTACATAAACTAGTTTTTTAAGTTTAAACTATATGGAACATGACAGTACCAGTAATTTGTACTGTTTTATGAAATAAGAATAATTGAATACACATTTACTTATAATATTTACAAATATCAAAATACGTGTAATTTATCACACAAAATCCAGTTAATTAACAATATATTATTCCTTTCTTGCACATTGTCAGAACCAGATAATTATCACTGTAGATAATTGTACACTGCCACTGTGTTGGTGTCAAGTTGTCCCACATGGAGATTGTTTTCATCATCCAGACACAGACCACAGGGATATATACCTTGTTGTGGTGTGAGTAGTAGAGATAAGAACTGGCCGTCCTGATCCATGATGGTAACTATGTTGCTGCAACCATCACAGACAATGATGTGACCAAGGAGATCAGTACAGATACCACAGGGAAGAAACAATGACCCCTGACCTGTGTAGGAAAACCTATATTTTCCTGATTTATTCACTGCCACTACAGCTCGTTTGTCAAAGTCTGATGTACAGATATCACCATTGATGTTTTCTGTGATGTAGTGTGGATCACTATACAGTTTCTGTCCTTTGTTGTCCCTCTGTATGTTCTGTATTTCTTCTCCTCTCTTGTTGTACCTGGTGGCTTTAGCCTTTCCATCCTTTATCATCCCCACCAGTATGTCCCCGTTGATGTGGGAGGAGTGTATACTTATTGGTTCCCAGTCTACTGTTTTAATGAATTCAGTCATTGTATTATCCTGTGTTATCATTTTGATGACTTTTTTGTGTTTGTCTGTAAAAATCAGATCCCCGTCCTGTGTGACTGTGTGGTAGCCATATTTATCACTGCTTTGTATCTTCTGTAGCTGATTTCCCTGTAGATCTGTATGGACAAGGTTACCGTTATTATTACTTGCCCAGAGTCTGCCTGATTTACCTAGTGATATATGCCATACACACTTAACACCTGGTACTGTGTACTCCCTGACCTTGGTGACAGAGGGAGACAGAGACAGTGTTTGTTTCATGTCAGATTTCTCTCTGTCTTGTTTCCTCTGTTGTTCTGTAGGTTTCAACTGTGTAGAGACGGTCTCCATGGGATTTATTTCTCTGACCTCTGGTTTAGTGTCAGGAACAGTTACTCTACCCAGTAGTTTGGAGACATTCTCCTTGCTGTATTGACCAGCAGTAAATACTGGAGGGACTGGTTTGGTGGTGACTGGTATAGGATCTATTTTAAGATTCTTTGTAATTTCGCTCATCAGGATTTGAAGATTTTTAGAAAAAAGGTAGCCATGGAACTTTTTGACATGTTCGTTAATATAAGAAATGTAATCATTATACTTTTTCTCTTGGGCATTTAATAGCTGAAGGAGAGACTTTTCTTGCTCATTGACTTGTTTTATATTATCTGATGTCACGGCATCCACCATACTTTTAAGAGACTCTGCTGCGGCCCTTATGGTTGTGCGTAAGCTCTCCATTATCTTCTTTATTTCTGTAGAATCATTTTTTGTGGATTCAAGCAAATCCTGTGAAGTTGGGAGGAAATATTCTTCAATTTTATTGATTTCATTCAGACAGATGGCACATTTTTCTGCATACACTGTTTCTAAATCTATAAATGTGTGTCCACCATGGTCTTTGGTTGCACATTTTGAACATACTGGAACTTGGCATTGCTCACAAAGCATGTCTACATATCTGTTTACATGGGTTTGGCATTTTACTTCAGGAAGTTGTCTTTTGCGTTGGTGGTAAGGGGCCACTTCATGGTTCTTGGTTTCCAAGCTCTTCTGATGTACATCTCTGCATTGTTCACACAATGGTCGGTGACAATCATTGCAGTAAAACTGACAGTTTTTCTCACACTCTTCAGTACCACACACCAAGTAGTGCTGGGCTGTGAATGGTATTTGGGATTTGGAAATTGCCATCTGTAAAGATTGTTTATTGAAATTAAGTTCTACAGTTAAGAATTGCATGGATGATAGTTCATGTTAGTCGTTAAGAAGAGAGTTTGGATATATTATATTTAGGTACTGAGGAACCATTAAGAATTCTTGGTGGCTCAAGGGTTTATTACTCCATACATTCCAATATATTATAAATCTTTGTTGTTGCATAATAAAGGTACTAATGTAGTGTATAGACAATTAAACTCTTGTAATGTAATTCCTACTTCCATATCCAAGTGGGAATCAGAGTTAGTTCAATATGGAGCCAACATATGTGTTAATGATGCTTTTAATGTATGCTTTAAAACAACCAAAGACACTCAGCTACAATGGTTACAATTTAGATTACTTCATAGAATTCTACCTGTGAATCATTACTTAAAGAAAATTAAGGTGGTGTCCTCTGACTGTTGCTCATTTTGTAAACATGAAGTTGAGACAATTCAGCATGTCTTCATAAACTGTGAAAAAGTATCCACAATATGGAGCAACCTAAGCTTGCATATTTACCATGCAACGTCCTTAAGACTTGGTTTTAATGTAGTTAATATTTTGTTTGGTGAACTTCCAATGTCTAAAAACAACAAAGTTATTAATTTAATTATTCTATGTTCGAAACAATATTTGTTTACTTGTTTAAAAAAAAGGCAAACTGCCATGCCTTTCTGGACTTTTATCTTATTTATTTAACAAATACAAGGTTGAAAAATATATAGCTTGTAAAAATTTTGAAATGCAAAAATTTGTCAATACCTGGCAACCCTGGTATTCTATCTTTGACACTATGATTCAATCTTAGTCATGTTATTTGTCTTAATTAACACTTTGTTCATTAATTACCAATTTATGTGCTTTCATCCGTTCTAATATTCTTACTCTTTTATATTTACCATATGATTTTTTTGTTTTTGTTTTTCTTTTGTTTTTTGTTTTTTTTGGTTTAATTCTTTTGTTATTTTTTCAATTTAAGCAGCCTCTACCAATTAGATTGAGTGTGAGAGAGTGAGCATGCGTGAAAGAATATTTAAAAAACTGTATTGAATTTATTTATTATGTTTCTTGAGAGTAAAATAAATTAAAAAAAAAAAAAAAAAAAAAAAAAAAAAAAGAATTCTTGGTGGCTCAAATTAAAAGGATTTTTATAGGTACATCAGTACCCCTAAACTACAAATAAACACCCCAATGATTTATGAAACCCAGTTTTTATTTTATTTCTTTGAAAATCCACGTAAATCAATAAAAATACATCTACAAAAACCTTATTATTCAGTGGTTTGAACAGCAAAGGAAAAAATCTATCCATAGTTTTATTTTTTCATCACGTGGAATAAAATAGCAATCATTAATGGCCTTTTTTTGCACATTGTCTGCTAATTTATAGCATGTTTTCATTTTTGAAGCTGAGAATAATTTGTTAAATATATATCATAGATATAGTGTTTCCACTTTAAAATTTATCTTGTTAAGAATTGATCAACCTTGCTTTACATTTAAAAAGAAAAACAAACAAAATGACACATAAACCAACATAATATATTCCCAACATGCTTTTTTAACATTTAAAATTTGAGCTGTTTCATAGGTATAACCAACCCCCCCCCCCCACCATAATTTTTTCCCGTCTTTTTTTAAATTATTATTTCCGATCTCTTAGTACACATACCATATGTTAATTGAAAATCGCCTAAATATTACGACTTTGTGGTAGTTTCTATTCACAGAGACTGGTTTCCCTTATATCAGTTATGAGGCGGGGTACATGCATGCATTCATGTCCAATGCATATTTCTTTTTCGATATCGTCAACATCGCGATGTATACAATATTGATACGATATCGATTTTACATTGTCAACATTGCCGATATTTCTTTGCCGTTAACATCGTCGACATCGCAACGTCGACAATGTTGAACCGATATCGAGTTTTCATTGTCAACATTGCCGACATTTCTTTGCCGTTAACATCGTCGACATTGTCGACATCGCAACGTCGACAATGTTGAACCGATATCGAGTTTACATCGTCAACATTGCCGATATTTTTTTTCTGTTAACATCGTCAACATTGTCGACATCGCAATGTAGACGATGTTGAACCGATATCGAGTTTACATCGTCAACATTGCCGACATTTCTTTGCCGTTAACATCGTCGACATTGTCGACATCGCAACGTCGACAATGTTGAACCGATATCGAGTTTACATCGTCAACATTGCCGATATTTTTTTTCTGTTAACATCGTCAACATTGTCGACATCGCAATGTTGAACCAATATCAAATTTACATTGTCTACATTATGGATATTTCTTTCACGTTTACATTGTTAACATTGTCGTTTTAAATTTGTTATTGCTTTTTGTTTACAAATACAAATTACAAATGCATACATCCATTTCCATTTTATTAACGATTATTACACAACTTGAAAGCAAATATATCATTTACATTTTAAATTAAATACATCGATCTACAATACATCTGTCAATTTATTCATTATGATTATTACCACCAATAATGTTTAATTTCACTTACTTATCTTCTTTGATTCTTTTCCTGTTTCTTACCAACCTATCATTATTATACATTTCTGAAATTTTCAACATAAACAAGTTGTACTTCCCACAGGACATGTGTTTCGTTGCAAACTTAAACTTAGCCACAAACTGAAAAGTTTGTTCACATGCTTCCGTGTTAATGTGTTTGAACAAATCATCAGTGTATGGGTTGACATTTCTTCTACACCATTTATCAACATGATTTGCAAAATGCATTTTGTCAACAACAATGCGTAGTGTTGTCAAAAATTTGGAGTATTCACTTTTCTCTGCCCTGATCGGATTCATTATGAATTTTTTTAGATGACAAGCATCGTCATAGGCAAGTAAATGTGGAAAAATTTCCAACACCTTTGCCAGCCAAATCAAAAAGATGTAGACTTGGGTCAAAGACTCACATCCGTACAACTCTCTCATGCCGTTAATAATACCGCAGTTATATACAGATGCACACACTCCTGCACTTTTGAACTTTTGGAGATGACCATTTTCTTTAAGGGTGTTACATTCAGAATCTTCCTCTGTCTTCGCTCCTTCAGTTGGTTTCTGTCAAAAAGTTTTTAACTTTAGCATGATCCTTCGTCCACGTCCGAACACCAGTTACTAAATTACGGAAGTCGCTCCAAAGATTGACTTATAGTTATTCTACTTCAGTTATTACACAATTCGATATGTAAATTGTTCTTTTCTTATTATAAAATACATAATTCTTTACCTGTGTAATGGACAAAGTTCATACGACAGACATTGGAATGCAAGATTTAAACGAGACTTTACGAGATTAGTAATTTACTTCCTTGATATGGCAATCGCAACTTCTCGGGCCTTTCCGGCAGGCTGTTTTTCGGGAAAGGCCCGAGAAGTTGCGATTGCTCGAGTGTTTTTCCGAGCTTGCAGGAAAGGCCCGAGAAGTTGCGATTGTTGATATGGATTACATGACATTCAGAGAGAGAGAGAGAGAGAGAGAGAGAGAGAGAGAGAGAGAGAGAGAGAGAGAGAGAGAGAGAGAGAGAGAGAGAGAGCATATAAACTTCATTAGCATTTTTGTGGGCCGTAGTAATTTAATTGCCATCACAGAGCTATATATAAAGCTTTGCATCCAACCCCCCCCCCCCCTCGAGATTCCATTGTTAATCGAGAAGGGGTAGGCTGTAGGTTTGTACCATGTTTAAAGAAACTATCAAGTAAACATTGGCGTTTCTGGAATTTTAAAAATTTCATTTTTATTTTTATGTTTATATTTTGTGATTTCTCTGAGGAAGTAAACTATATTTTTCATCATACATAGATCAACACCGGTAGTTTTTTCTGTAATAAAAGTTTACCCTATATAATATTGCAATAACTTTATAACATTAGGCCTGTATTATGGGGCAAATTTTACCAGAAACGAGTGACCGTTATTGACACTGGAATCTACAACGTTCATTTTTTAAATTTATTCATCGATGAATTATTGATTTTTTTATCAATATTTATGGAATCGAATGTTCATTGCCAATTCATAAATTAATAAAAAAAAAACACCAAAAAAACCACCACGTGATATAGATACTCTAGCCTTATTTCTTCGTTGATTTCATTTGTTTTACCTCGGATTTAATAAAAAACGAAATAAATAGATTAAAAATATACTCGTATATGCAAATTCTTCTAGTAGCTATAGTATTTCATTTGAGTACTCAGAAAAACAATTATGTATCGTCTCAAAATGATTTTTATCTCAAGATGAATAATTCAATTTTTTAAACACTTCCAACCGTTTTACATATTCAGTTTAGGTCTAAAATTGGAATTTGTCACATTATCATTCAAAATGTTAACAGAGGCTTTGTTTAAACAGTAAAGAATTGTAAGCTCTGTAACTCGCCTATAACTCAACAAACGGGACTCAAAGTTTGGTTGCCTATTAAAACTGCCTTTCTGAAGCATTGTAAACATTAAAATCGGAAAAATAATTTTTGAACAAAATCGTGACCATGCCCTTTTATAGACTATGGTAGAGACAGAACAACTGTAAATGTACGATGTAAAAGTGAAGTTTATCTAAAGCATATTTCATTATTCCATGGTTGTAATTTATGCATACATTTGTTTAGTTCAAATAAAAAATGCCAATCTAAACCATCAAACAAAAGCATGCTATGTTAGCTTACAGCTTTTATAGTTGTAAATGCAAAATATATTGAAAAATATATCAAAAAATTGTGAAATATTAAAAAAAAATTGTAAAATTACATTTTTCCATCTTTTCAAAACCACACTCTTTTTTAATTTACATGTGTATTTAATTGATATATATATATATATATATATATATATATATATATATATATATATATATATATATATATATATATATATATATATATATATATATATATATATATATATTCGACAATAAATTACAGATACCGTTGTGTCATAATATAGGCCTTCGATTGTGAACTTAAAATTCCAGTCAAGATAAAGACCACTTGTCACCAGGAACAAGTGTACAAAAAAGGAGACCACTGTTCAAATAAAAAACCTTCAGATACAACGCGTCAACGTGGCGCGCTAACTTAGATGATTGACTTATTATAACTTGATTTTCAGAGCTAATACGGTTTTTTTTTTCATTTTTTTTCTTTTTTGTCATTCTGATCCTTGTTTCTCATGATAGGTTTCTCAAGATAAAAAAAAACGGCATTTAGTTCTTGAAAATTATAAACATTTAACGAAGAAGTCTATTAATTTTCTTCTTAACGGGATTGTTGTAACAGCAATGTGACATCGGCCTGTCTATTTCATTGCTGGCCAATCAGCAATGGTTCTCTGAAATAAAGATTCGTCTCTTTCCCGAGTTTTTGCTTCCACCACTTTTTTCTTGATATTTCGATAATCATATTAAATACCTTTGTGCTCAAACAACGTTCATCCACTAATAGGAAAAATGTCCAGATTATCTGTTTTAAAACGCCCCTCTACCGCTTCAAGTTTGAAAAAGAAAGTATACCGGTATTTTGCATTACATCAGCCATTAACAAGCCCGGATGATAACGTTGAAAAATTGTGCGAGGTAACCCGAGTACTTCCAAATGGAGAAAAGATGAAAACATTTCCCATTATAAATCTCCGTAAGAAATTTGTTTTCGTTCCTGTGAACTTTTATGAGTGAAAAACGATAATTGTTCAATGAATATATCTTGGATAAATTCCATTTTATTGATTTCAACTGTATTTCTTTCACAGGTATGTGTGTTTTTATAAAAAAAAAATGATTTATCATCAAAAAGTGATGGAAGCAATAACTTGGGACAGACTATAGCTTTTGAGCTTATACCACGCAATCGGTTTTCACTTTATACCAGCGTCATTTTGAACTTACATCAGGTACCGAAATTCTTAGGTCTTTGTTAAAATGGTGAATACTGTGTCACTCAGATCTTTTTACACTTCACTTCTGTTGTAGGGGCAATTTTTTTACAACCTTCTGATAATGCTGCTATGAATAATTTTGTTAATGCTTTCTCATGGAAATTCCACTTTTTCAGTATCTTCTCATTATTGTCCATTGAAAGTTCTTAATTCTTAGATGTTTTGTACTAAAATTGGTTTAAAATGAAGGTGTGTTTAAGAAAACATTTCACGACAAATGCCTGACAAGTTCACGTGATTCCCATGTTCAGATTCATGAGCTAAATGACGCTTTCTTTTTTATGTTCTATCATTTTCGAGGTATCGAGAGTAAAATACAATAGATGATGAATAACGGGACCGCAGTTTGACTTCGAGGGATCAAGGGTTTCGAGAGATAAAGAGTTCGAGAAATCAAGGGTAAATTTGCTTAGTTATATCAGAGACATAAGTAATTAGTTATTTACGTCTCTGGTTATATAGGGGGAAAATCGGGACCCTAGACTCACTTCGAGCGTTCGAAGTTCGAGCCATCAAGAGTTGCCTTGTACTTGAAAGAGTCAAAAATATTTTAAACTTCCATTTTATAGATAAACATTTTTCCCACTTAACAAGTTTATCAATCGTTGTAAAATAGAATAAGTTCAGTTTATTCCACTACAATTCATTTATAGTTGTCATTTTGGAGAATTAAATTGGACACGAATATCTTAAAAGGTTCCGAATATCGGCTGCAATCTCAGATCACTGAGAGGATAAAGAGACCTAGTTTAGTTAGTGACTATAACTCATTTTTAGAAAACACTTGCCTATAGTCAAGTAAATCACCTGGGTTAACCTTTCTTGCCAGCGGCTGATAGCTGTGTATTCTGGAGTCAGCAGAAGTCCTTTACCTGATTATGTTAACAGTCCTAATTACTGTTCAAATAGCCAAATTTATCTTTACGTGACACAGGCACCTGACGATATAATTTTTAAATGAAAAATACATGTATTTCCCGGCTACTAACTTAGTACGAAAGGCACGCCAGATAAATGCATGTGATGTATCATAACGCCAGATGCCTACATCCCTATAATAAAGAATAAGTCTTATCCATGTTTCAATATATTTGCCAGCCTCGTGTCACTGATGAGCCCCAGTTCAACTTCTTTAGATGTGGAAGTATGGCTAGCGAAGATGTTCATACAAAATGAGTAACGCGCGTTAGCGCGTTATGAAAATTTGTGTGCACACACCGCTGCAGTTATGAGACGATATCTTTCAGAAGAATATAATGATTTATTGCTTATATTTTTAACTTCTTGCCTTGTCTGCAAATGTGATTTATACCTTAATAATTTAATTCTGGTTGTAACGCACTTTCTGATTGGCTTAAAAATTATTTTATATCATATAAAGAATGTTGCCTACGCCATAGTAAGACTAACGTCAAAAACGTATCAATACGCCCGACGTTACGTTTGAATTTTGTACAATTTTACGTCATTTTAAAGGCCAAATGACCGTTTTTATCTACAATGAAGAGTAAAAAAATTAAATTATAAGCAATGAATTCAATATTTATTAGTTTTATACGATATAAAATGGTTTGAAACAGTTTACGCTTATAATGCGTAAACTGCCCCAACCAAGGTTATACTCGTATAACTTGGTTAAAAGAATTTTATATACTGGTAGCCAATGAATAAAAAAAAAATTGATACCTAAAATTTTCCATAAACACCTTCATGGAGAATGGATGACTTACCGTTTATTGGAAAAATAACGGAAATATTGAGTAAAACAAAATGGAATCTTTTATTTTTTTCCTTTTCACAACATTGCAAAATTTGTTACATAGTGAACTTTGCATCAAGTGTTCGAAATCTCTCTGGGGTTTTGCAATATTTATCTTAAAGATTTAAATTTGATTTTTTTTAAACTGTGATAGTCTGTAGCTCCCGGTCTGGAAAAAAGTCTGGAAAAAGTCGGAGTCCCAGGTCATCCATCTGAATTTTTTTCAGACCGGGAACCACAGACCTGCAGCTAGGTGATTTTATGTTGCTTTCTTGTCCTTATTGAAATCAAAAAGCGTCAAATACCATTTTGAACGAAACTCTCTTTTCTTCCTTAATATCGTGATCTTTTTTCGTTCTTACTTTAAAAAAAAGAACATTAGCGAATGCAGCAGAAGTAGGGAAGAATGGAGAAGAAAAAAACAAATAAACTTTAAGTTTCATAATGTAAAAGAGGAACAAGAAATAATAAGAAATGGAGAAAAACAAGGCTCAGTAACAGTCTGTACATGTGCTTTTAAGGTATGTTAATAACTACTGTATTAAACAGTAAACTTCATAACCTTTTTCACACATTCTATACTCTGTCCCGAGATTTTGCTTCCACCACTTTTTGCTTGATATTTCAATAATAGTAAATACCTTTGTGCTCAAATTACGTTCATCCACTAATATAAAAAATGTCCAGATTATCTGTTTTGAAACGCCCCCTCTACCCCTTCTGGTTTCAATACACATCCCGAAATTGAAAGTCTACGGAGATTTTGCATTGCAACAGCCATTAATAAGCCCGGATGATAACGTTAAAAAATTGCGCGATGTATTCCGAGTGTATTCCGAATGGAGAAAAGATGTAAACATTCCCCATTATAAATCTCCGTAAGGAATCTGTTTTCGTCCCTGTGAATTTTTTTGAGTGGAAAGGGATAATTGTTCAATGAAGATATCTTGGATATATTCCCTTTTAACGATTTCAACTGTTTTTCTTTCACAGGTATGTGTAATTTTATTAAAAATCATAAAAAAGCGATGGAAGCAATAACTTGGGACAGACTATAGAGTTATATTTGCATATCCATTGTTCTTTCCCACTGTAAGCCCATACGGAGGAGCTGCAATTATTTCTCTATAATCGCAATTGCTCTGTCAGTATACTATGACGTCATAAAGGTGTAACGTTATATATACTTTTCCATGACGTTATAGATTTAAACCACTATACGATACATCATGTGTTTTTCTCCAACTCCATTAAAATTGACGTATTTACATGTAATATTAAAACATGTTTTTGATAACATTTTAAAGGAATTACTGTTATAACATATCATTGATTCTATGTAAATTAAAAAGATACATTACAGTCTGAATGTTTACTTTTGATGTAATAGCTAAATGTCAAGGTCTAGGCTAATACAGGGTATCTGCGAGTGGTAAAATGCAAATATAAGTAATAAACAACGATTATTTAGTGAACATGGCGTTATGAATAGCAACTGCTCTGCTGGCATATTTTCCATGATGCGCTAGCGCGCATCATGGAATATGCCAACAGAGCAATTGCTATTCATAACGCCATGTTCACTAAATAACGTTGTTTATTTCTTAAATGAATTTCAATGTGATGATTTTATACTTTCTATTCAACATTATAAAAATAAAGTGCGCCAAAACAAACGCGATATTCAATTTATTTCATGACGTAAAATTTTATGATTAATGACTCAAAAATCAATTCATCGACTTTGCAACAGGGATTATGCTATTTGGTGGAAGGTATGTTAAATGTGTGTGGCGTATGAATTATCCCCGGTATCCAGTGTATGACGTCGTTAAGGGTAACGTCATCGCTGTAGGTATATATACCGTTACGTTTTGGTTACCGCGTTAGTTACTGAATTTGATCGGTGGCGATCAGACGTGTTTTTACACAGAGCGCAAAAATCAAAGAATTCACTATGAAAAGAGAGCGATCATCCGAAAGAAAGAGCAAGAGCTCGTCAAAGAGGGTAATGACTCTCAGAATCAACTGTTTTTAACACATGAGCATTAATTTAACCTTTTATAAGGCGAATTCTTCTCCGCACGATGCTGGATGCCATATTTGTCCAAAATGTCGCCATGATGGATGTCAAATTATCATTTACTGAAGCAGCATTTCTCTCATATCACGACGTCCAATTGATATCAAATGATGCAATTGCCTAAAATAGTATACTTTCAAAAAATATTTATTAAGTAGAATCTATATAGGTCTAAGACCTAAATAGTCAACATGATTGGCCATATATTGGCGCGGGGGGGGGGGGGGGGGGATGACATAGAATGGATAATATGGTTCAGCAGTGCGATACTTATCTTTTGTCATAGAGATAAAAAGATGAAAGACACATTTAATTTTAATAGATTAATTTATCATTCATGTCCATTTTCCAAACAAAAGCTGAATAGAAATATATACAGGTTGGATTGATTTAAAAAAAACAATATCAATGTAAAATATTAAAAATTTCAGCACAGCATAGATGCCTCATCTAATCAATCCAATGAGAGACAGTGGTATGATGTGTTGCTGGAACTCCACATCAAATCTAGTGTGAGTACTCGTGTAGTCTGGACAGATTAAAAAAAAATAGTCATGACACCCCCGCTCCCACCCAAGCACATTATCAGTTGTAGAAAACTATAAAGTTATGCTTTGTCCCTCAGATGGAGGGTCATTTTATTTTAACAACTATTTTTTTTCATTTTTTATATACTATTTATTATTTTAACAACTATTTTAACAACAGCTGTAATTATATTAATATTAACTATAATACACATTACTCTATGAAATACATAATGAATTTGGATTGTACACTGTACACAATATGACTTATTGTTTAAAATTCAATGTTAATTCTTTAGTAAAACAGTGTAACAAAATGTCCCTCTCTCTGTCTCTCCGTCTATCTTTCCTTTGTTTAAAGTCCTTCTTTTCCCCTATGTCTGTGTACTGTTTCATTCTCTCTCTCCTCTTTTATTCTTTCACTCTGTGCTTTATTGTGTCCTACAGCAACAGCCATCTTTTGTCTCCTTCCGTCATGCATGGAAAGAGCACATGAATGACTATGTAAGACTTTCTGAGATTTGTGATCATTTCTCATGATTGTTGACCTCATATCAATGTTCTAAGATCATCTCTACCACAACTTATTACTAGTTGACTTGTCATAATCCATCAGTTTTGCATTATTTCAATTGGCATATGATTCTCTGAAAACTAGCAAACCAAATTTATGTTTATAAAGTTTTAATAATGATAACTTGACCTAAGTAAATGCATCAATTGATAAAAATGCAGTGTCAATTTAAAAATACACAAATTTTAAAATATGTGACTCAGTGTATATAACAAAGAGAATTTCACCTCATTTTGTTGGTTTTGGTTTACAGTACAAACTGACGAGTGCAATCAACAAGTCAGAAGACAGAAGGGAGTTGCCCACTGTCCCGCAACCCACCCACACTGTATGTAGTAACAATAATTGTAGTCATATTCATAATTAATAGTACTATCATAGTACTACCATGGTATACATGTATATTATAATATCAACTGCATGTAATGCAGGTATTCATGATTGGTATTGTTTAGATAGGGTGTAATATGAATTGGAGAACTTCTCAAAATTACATATTTAAAGTGATCATTCTCTTCTTTGAACAGATTGAGTGGCTGGCTCGCACCCGTTTCAGACATCGCTCCATGCACCTCAATGTTCCGCAGCAAAAGAAACTGCCCCAGCAAAGGAAGCACAAGGTTGCCAGGAGACGGTGTGTGCAGCATTCTGAGCTTGATACCTCCTTCATTGTCTACTAAAGGAGGAACTCATGTGTAAGTATAGATGTACTAAAGTTTGTCTGTCTGTGTGTCTGTGACCTTGATAAAAAAATTTTTAAAGGTCAAGGTTTAATTCTGATGGTCATACAGGAAATTAATATTAAATTATTAACAAGTGAATAAGAATTTGATTATGTGTTGGGCACTGAAAGTTTTCAAGATAATTTTTTAATGGTTCTTATCTTGCCTTCTTTTTTCTTCTCTTTTCAGCAATAAAGCTGTGGTACCAATACGGGTAGAAAGTGCTTTGATCATGTGAACCACTGTGCTTGCATAAGAAAAACTGTCGAAAAGACTTGTCTTGTGGGAAAATTCAGAAAACTCGGTGCTCTCATACCGGTATTCTGTAGCGTTTCTGTACATGTATTGACTGGGAATCAAGAGGCAGTACTTATTACTAGTGTATAAATCCTAGAAGGATTTTATGACACTTATAACACAGAAGAATTAAGACAACTGTCAAAGATATTTTTTTAGTTCTGCAAGTGTGCTGGTTTGTGTGGACACTGAGACTTTTGATCAGTTTGATGGACACTCCGTCCAGTTTTAGTTGTATATTATATATACATGTAAATATTGAGATCTGTCATATATTGACAGAAATGTTGTGTACAACTGTAATCTGTATATTATATATACACATGTAAATATGTAGGAATGATCTGTCTGTCATATTGACAGTTATTGTACACGGTGTAAAATGGTGTATGCTTCAATAGAAATTGGGTAGTTGTCATACAGATAGGTTGAGTCATTATAGTATAGTAAATGTTGCAATTAGATCTTCATTAAGTTAACGTAGATCTAACTTGCACTATAACTTTTTTTTTTTGCAAAGTTCAACTTTTCACAGCATTAGGATTTGGATAAGATACGTCATGTATATTATAAGGCATAATTAGAGAGAGACTGACATACCCTTGGTACATTCCTGATATGAGGCAGGGAAAGGTGGTTTTTATCTTGAGGGCAGGAGGGGGGGGGGGGTGTTTGTACCCTAGTGGTTAGTTTTACACTGGTACTCTGGTAGTAATGTTTTTGGGGTTAGACAAGGCTATAGTTT
This sequence comes from Magallana gigas, assembly GCF_963853765.1. NCBI lineage: Eukaryota > Metazoa > Mollusca > Bivalvia > Ostreida > Ostreidae > Magallana > Magallana gigas. The sequence continues at coordinate 25,117,032 of NC_088859.1, forward strand.
AATTTTTTCTGATACATGTATTATGTTTGTGGGGTAAACCCCCTCTGGGAATTTTTTTTACACTACTGCTCTGGTAGTGTGTGGTTACTTGCATTGTTTGTTTGGTTTTTTTTTACTTCAAGAATGAATGATTTGCATTTGATAAAAATAAAAATGAATTTCTGAATCAGTATTTTGTCATTTTAAAATGTGTTGTATGGTACCTGGAGTCTCCTGAATATATGTAATACACTTAAACTTAAAACTTTAACAGAGTGCTTAGATCACAAATCAATAGTACAGCTGATCCATTTTTTCTGTTAGATTTTAAAAAGATATGAATATTTCCTCAATATTGGACTCTTTAGAACCCCGAAAGGTATGGTATGACTAAAATTGAAATTTTTTGTAGCAAATTGCTTGATATATGATTACAAATGAGAGCTGTCCTCATTTTCAGAGAGGCTCAATTCTATGTAAAAGTTGCCCACTACCCAACTCCTCAGATTGTGTTTTTATGCTTGCTACAAAACAATTTTTCTCCATATTATACAGTCATTTATGAGATGAAGTATTATAAGTAGGGTAAACTTTTTCTTGTTTTACAATTGACCATGAATCATGATACCAATGTTACTGTTTATATTGCACTGTGTTGGTCCCATGCTTTGTCTTGATTAATTGTCATGTCATATACTTATGTAGTGTTTGTGAAGTCATTCCACTTCCTAAACAGTAAACAGGCCATGATGTCATCTAGCGGGGGCCCCTGCACATGCAGGTGGACCAGAGACCCCCCCCGTTCTCTAATAGCAGACGTCAACAGTGGATAGACTACAGAGCTACCGGTATATGTATTGATGTCGGTGAGTCTAGTACCCCTGTTTAAGTATACAAACACTATATTTGCACCCAATTCAAAGCCCAAGACTCCAATACATACCGATATTGGCCTTAGTATTTTTTTTCTATAATAGTCTTTCAATTGAAGTCACTCCACTCTATCCCCAAGGTTTAGGGGGATCTGAGGCCCCCCATTTTAGTCCCTCCCCCATCCCATGCCTGTTGAGCCTGTACAGCCCACATACCAGCCCTTGGTAGCACACCTGCTATTTCTCCACAACTACCCAAGAGTAAGCGTGTGTATATCAGCAGGTTGATTGGCAACACTTTTCAGGCAGTTGATTTGCAACCCCAGGTCTCATCCAACAATGCCTCCCCTCCCCAAAAGTATAGAAACACTGTGCCAAGTAGTAGACCCATCATGCTGTACACCACCACCATATCCCCCTCCTGGGAGGGAGAACGTTGCCATTAGATTTCAAGTGTCAGTAGTTCAGACATCACAGGGAATGGGAACAAGTACTGCTTGTGTCATAACCCCTTGTTGTTGTCACCCAGTAGCATAGCCACAAGAGGATCGATACATATATATTATTATAACAGTAACTTGATCCAAAGAGTCAGATCACGTCGAGTTGCCAGGCGTGGATCATCAGATCAAACAAGACGCGAAGCATCAAGTTTAATCTGATGATCCGCGCCTGGCAACGAGACGTGATCCGGCTCTTTGGATCAAGTTACTGTCATAATGATAAATTTATTTTATACCCTTGTCCATTTAAAAGTTTTAATTACAAAACTATCTTTTTAATGTTTACTTACATAACAAAGCTATTTTGAAACAAACTCTTTTAAAACGTGCTAAAGTACAGACGTTATGTAATGTATACTACATCATTAGTTTCAAAGAGTGGCGATTCAGAATCGGAAAACCACAGTGTGGGGATCTGGAAAATTGGATCACACTCTGTAAAATCGACAGTACCAAGACGGGAAAATTGATGGGTAAATAATAAATTGCTGAACAGGGAGGAATATTAATGTTACCAGTATTTTACTGGCTGTCCTGACCCATCACCTAAGGCCCCTTCCAGCTCTATCAGCATTGGGGTAAGAATATCACAGGTTCTACCACAATCTCGTGAGCCTTTGCCAGAGGAATCTCATCTCCCACTTGATCATGTATACACCCCTGAACCCTATTCACATGAGCCCCTTCCCTGGAAAACAAAAATTTCAGGTTAATAACGTGTAAATCCCTGCAGCCTCCTATAGCCCAATGAAATATATGGGGATACCCAGTCTCTATCAACCCACCTGCAATGCGGTGGTCTATAGCTTACCTGGATACGTGCCCACCCCTGCAGCGTTCCCAAAGATACAACTACAGGGTCCAGGCCTAGGCACCCTGAAGACAGCTCTGAAAGGGACTCTGTGCACCAGGTCCAGGGGGCAGTCCCTCAGCCTATGCAGTCAGACTAAGAATTCAGAAAGCTCTCAACAAGGCTGTGGTACCGTAGATGCATGGGCAGAAGTGAGTGTTCTTGTGAGGAGGTTTTAGAACAAATTGGAGTCCAAGCCCCCATCAAGAAAAATCTCACTTTGTTGCAAAACAGAAGTGGAGCCGAATTTAGGGGATATATGTTGCTGGCCTGTTTGACATCAGCTTGGTTCAGCACACACATCAGGCTGATCAATATGTGACCTACATTAAGGACTGGATGGTGTTCGAATGAATATCTTGATGGATCAACTTGAAGCACTGTGTCATCACCCTGCATGAGGAAGATATCCAGATGTCTTATGGTTGGGGTTAGGCCTTTAAGACAATTAGACTTGGTTTCCCAGGTCCAGGGGACAGTCTTTAAGGATGGGGACTTGTGTGTGCATCACTTTGGGCCAGCTTTGCCCACAGAATACCTAATCAGTTTGAATAAAGATTCTGGAAGCCCCTATTTAGGCCTATTTTGGTAGATACTGGGGTGGAAGTGAGTGTTCCTAAGAGAAAGTTATACCGCATCACAGTGGTTTCTGCAGTACTAAGCTATTTCATGATGGACAAGATCTCATCAAGTACATGGAGGTGCCCACTTATCTGCACAACCTACTGTATACAGGGTTATTTTTGCACCGTGTTATTTTTGCCCATTAACAATTGCAAACGATTTCGCCCCGTCTTGAATTTGCCCTTTCATGTCAGCTTTAAGTACTCCCAGGATCAGCTGACTTTGCTGGCTTGAAGAGTTCAGCCAGTTATATAGCACAGACCAGGTAGGCGCCTTATCATTGCTGATATGATGTCCCAACCATCACTTCCATCTAGGTGTAGAAGTGTGAGCTTTACTGTCAACCTTAGCGACTTGCCCTGTGTGGGCTGCCATAAGTGCACAAGAGCCCACTAGTCATGGAATGTATTTGCTGAGGAAGTCAACGATGTGGCCTCATTTGCAAAGCCAAGAAGCTGGACATTTTTTTCCAATTTTGGAGGAAGAGTCCAACATTACAGCTGACCTTTGTCCCACTGCCAGTGACACAAAGGCTGGCTAGCCCTCTATCAGAGAAATAGCACTAGGACTTTTAGGCTGATCCAGTGATATCCACTATCCCAAATGTGAGAGTGGTCCCATGTCAATATTAGCAGGTGTTCCTAGTTTGCTTGCATTATAGGGGTTTTCCCTGGGCATTCAGAGAGCTCCCCTTCTTTGGTAGGCCTAACGACCCTTACTCAGTCTAATGGTCTAAAATTAGTCTTAGTTTGGATTGGACTGGAACCTGAGCTTGAAGATCAGGATTTGCTTCTTGCCAGCCCAGCATTTGAACGCTTCTTTATTCACCCCAGCCTCTTTAGCTCTTTAGGTTGAATTAGGACAAGGTCCTCTGGAAAGAGACAGGGGATAGGGAAAGAAAGGGAGAATTTTGGTTGTTTTCAGAGAGTTAATGCAGGATGTCTTTTGTCTTTACCATTTTATGGTATGCTTGCGGCCTGTCACCAGATAATCAAGCATACCAAAGCCATACTGATGGAGTGTTTATTTTGGTACAAGATGATGCCTGTTTTGTTGGAACAAGTGGTCCTTACAAGAGAAACTAAGTACCATACAGGAGCATACATGAAGAGAGTGCACCTTGACTTCCTGGGACTATTTTAGACTCAGAAGGTATGTTTTGTTTATGATGGATCAGTTCTATAAGTAGGTGAATGGTATGTCAGAGGGCTGAGGTCACAGCCATTGAAGCAGTCATATAGTTTTATGTGAGGGTTGGATGCTCCCTCCATATATTTACTGACCAAGAGCGAAAATTTGAGAGAAAGCTGTAACCTGAAGAGGTTGACACCATACCTTTATAGGAAGAAGAAGAGGACTGCTATGCTGGTGGCCAATGGTGATCATCCAAAGAAGTGTCCAGATCGAGATGTCCCATTTGTAGGTAGATGGGAACAGAGGAAAGTTTAGGGATGGAGACAGGTGTGTCCTGGAGTTTTGAATAAGCCCTGCCATATGAGAAGCTGGGCCCTAGACCAACCAGAAGCAAGTGCATGAAGGTCCTTGGAACAACATCCCCCCTTCACCGGCTAATCAGCTTCCCAGTAAGCTGCCCCAAAAGCCCATAAAGATAAAAGGCGGGGCAGGCATGGAGCCTGTGGGCTGGAGTACCTCTACCCTTTCCACGATTGTGATGAGCAGACACAAAAGATGAGGGTTCATCCTTAATGACTTGCCCATGATACTAGTATACAAACCAGAGATGTCTAAAGATTCTTCTGCCTCATGCATCACCTTTTACCTTGATGGTAAATGTCTTATATGACGTCAAGGAGCATGTGACATTGGGAGACACTGCTATTATGACATCATCTAGATAAACCAGTCAAAGTGTACGGACGTGTTTTTGTTTCTATCTGGCTCGAAGAGAATAATCACCATACAATCGCGACAGACCTATTGGAGGCAATGGACACTCTGTGTAGGCATGTTGATGAGGATCCTCCGAGGAGCTATTGGTTGACAAGATTGCTCCATCTGGCTCTACTTCTCCTCGTCACTAGTGTCCTGCTTGAGCTCAGCTTTGACATCTATACACTCAAGGAAGTTGATAGATAGCCCCTCATGGCTTTTGGGATGGCTACCATCATCAATCCCCAGCCAAGACCCAGTAGCCCTTAACCCTTAGTCACACCAGGCATCCGATGGAGAAGACAATGTGGAAGAACCAAACCAGGCCGGTGGCTCCCTGGTCCCTTGGGAGTCCTGGCCCCCTTGAAGAGGAACACCATATCAGGCATATGAGCCAAACTCAGAATTCCGGCATCTCCCTCCCAGCTTGATATTAAGCTTATTAACAGTATCTCCTACCACTCCCAAGAACCTTAATGATATTGTTTTTGGTTTGGACAAACATAGTTTTGTGTGAAATTGTTTATGAATTTGTGAGAAAATTGTAATGAAGTTGATAAACAGTTCCAAGTATGAAAATGAAGACACTGAAGCCAGCCTGTTACAAAAATAGTCCCAGAAGAAGGATATTGCAGTCCAAAGTGGCATACTGCAGGTATGAACCTTCATTGAGAGGCTTTTGTGAGATTTGAACTTACCTTTGTACTTCAAATTATAAACATGTTCAAGGGGGGTGAGGGGCCATCTTGTACATTTAATGATAAAGCCCTAAACTAGCCAAAGCTGTTGCCAAAAGATATAAAAGAAATAAATATGAGATTCTACATGTTGTGTTGTATGCAAATTATGAGTTCAAGAACAGGACAATGCCTTTTTAATCACTTAAAACAGCTGTTAAACTGCACAGCTACAGATTTATTCAAAAGATTTAAAAATCAGAAATAATAAGAAGGGGGTTCAGCATCCAAGTCTTTCAACTCCATAAGTAGGTCCAGATGCATCATCAATGCAAGTTTGGTGAAGATAGGACAAGTAATAACTTAGATACAGGACCTGCAACAAAAACTTTAACCAGGTCCGGATGCCGACGCCTGGTTGGGGTACTTTAAGGTAGTAAGATTTTTTGTTTGGCATAAAATACTAGTAGAAAACAAGAGGCCAATAGGCCTTAACTGTCACCTGAGTAGTATATAACCCATACACAAACTTGTCGAGGAGTCTCATGTATGCATTTAATTAGGTTTCATTCTGGAGTAGAAAAATTATAGATTTGTAATGACGACCACCTCCCTGCCTTAAGTCTTTCAAAAAGAACTATGAAACCTATAATTTTGGAGAAAAACTTAAAGATCTGGTCTACAAAATCATGAATTCAGTTTTCCTTTCAGGTGTGTGGGCGCGAGTAAAGAAGATAATTTTTAAACATTATATATATGCATTACCACCTATACATCCATTTTGGCCCTGCCCTAGAGTCAAAACCCATACTTCAGGGGACATGAAATTTAAAATTTTAGTAGAGGACTTCCTGGTAAACAATTATGAATTCAGTTTTCATACAGATGTGTGAGATTGGAGAAGATTTTTAAACATTATATGCCTGAACACTATATTGCCATATGCCCCCCCCCCCCCCCCAATGTCCTGAACCCCTGACCCAGGGGCCATGAAATTCACAATTTAGGTAGAGGAGTTCGTGGACATCATAAACATGTATCCAGTTTTTTGCCCACTTGTGTGGGAGTGAAGAAGATTTTTTAAAGATTTAATTCATTTTTACTATATGGCCATATTGGCCCACCCTGCAGCCTGAACCCCTGACACATTAATTTCACAATTCTGTTAGAGGGCTTCATGGACATCATAACCATGCAAACAGATTTTTCCTCGCATGTATGGAAGTAGAGAAGAAGATTTTTGAAAATTTGGCTTTTTTTTTTTTGCATATTTGGCCCCACCTGTGGTGCCCCAGGGAAGGTAGAGCCATGAATTTCACAATTTAGATTCCTCTTACCATAGAGATGCCTCACACCAAAAATGGTAACAATTAGCCTTGTAGTTTTTAAGAAGAAGTTCAAAATGTAAAATTGTTAACGCGCTTTAAACGATGATGGATGAAAACTAAGGAAATAGCTTTGCAAATAAAAACTATGAATGTTGAGTTTTTCTCAAGCAATCATGAACAGTAAAATAAACAACAAACATCTAACTTCTTGTGATAAACAATTTTAATGCATAAAGCAGTTAACACATTTGCCTCTCATAGTTGGTAAAGGTCAACCTCTTAAAGATTTCTTTCTCATTCTTCCATGAAAACAAAATCTGAAAGCCCTTAACAATAGAATAACATGTATATGGCAACAGACACACTTTCACTCATATAAACATTGTTTATTACAGCTAACTCATCAATTCATTAGCAGCAACAACAATCAAAGTTTCCTTTCATACTATGAAAAATTGAAACAAGGGGAATTTACTCTGTTAATTTTTTTTTTATCCACTTTTCAAACAACACGTACACACCAACTTACTATATGATTATAATTTTGAGCAGAATGTACTAGGGTCTCAAGATTAAAACTTTTTTCTTTTCAGAAAAAAAAAACAGTTTTGCATTTTTCACATTCAATTTCTTGAAAACCGTGGTAAAAAAGACAATTATTGGATTGTTGAGTTAAACTTTAAACAGTATAAAAATAAATAATTATAAATTAGTTCATGTTTAGCCACTATTTCTGGAAACTAGGTACTAACTACCCACTACAGGTTGTTCACATAATAAAATCTATACAAACACAAAATTGCCAGCTGACAAAACAAGACAAAATATGATGTCTGAACCTTTCAACGGCTAAGGAACTTGATATTATCAAGAGTTATGTTCAAGTTATCATTTTCCCCAAATGACAGGTATTTTAAGCACAACTGAATTACAAGTAACTTGAATTCACAAATGAAAGGGAATGAAATATGAAACTCAAATAATCCTGAAAAAAAAAATTCTGTTGCCATCATACACTTTAAAATAATAATGTTGAGAAAAAAAATATGTGATTATTCAAAAAGACCAATTTTTGAAAAAAATTTTAAATGGATTTTTTGGTAAATCAAACATTTTTCGGAAACCAGTCCAAATATATGAACAATGATCTTGCAGGCAGAAAAGTAAAAACTTTGCATCACAAACTGAATATAAAATGAAACAAATATAACGGATCTAGGATATTTCATATAACTACATTATGGTACTACCCCCCCAACTCAGTTTGAACATCTACCGTAATCAAACAATATCATGTATCATAAATACAACAAGAGGTATAATGCCCAAGGTAGCAATAAATGATGAACATATGTGTCTTTATGATAGGGAGAAAACCACATGGCTTTTTTTTGTTTTTACAAACACTGCAACTAAAATTACAAAATGTGGTCACACAGATACAAAGAAACAAAATTTGTGTTTTAAATAAGAATGTAGGAATACACTTGACATTATCGTATCAGACCAATTCAACATCTGTACAAATTCGCCATTCATAGTAAATTTAAAGACAAAAATACCCAAGTTTGATACTCTGGCATCTGAAGACATGTTTTTTTGATAAATAAAAAAAATCTTTCATTAAAAATTGATTATATACCTGTACAGTGTACATGAACATTGTATGACAACAACTAAATCTAGATGAAAGCAAGAGAATTAAAGTGATTTGTTTTTTTCTTTACCAATATTTGTACTTTTCACTATGTTTGAATCAAATTTCATATAATATGGTCTGAAAAAAGATTCCATGATAAGATATCTTCTTGGTCTTAATAACAATAGCAATCAAATGACCATTATGATTTTTAATGACAGATGAGAACATTTTTGTAGAAAAAAAAAAGATAATAATATTACAAACCACAAATTGAATCACATTCTGTATTCTAATGGTTTTCTTTTTTACCTAAAATTACAGTGTAGCAAGTTATAGCTATGTAAACTGCTGTATCATCAGGTTTTGAAAATATCTCGATGTTGATGAAAGTATTCAAATAACTGCGTTTTGTACTTTTAGTCTGGGATAAAAAAAATGTTTTGATTAAAATTACTCTTGAAATAAACCGTTCTAACGTAGCAATGAGTGTGTTAATCTATATGTAAAGATGGAATTTGCTGGCAAATATCACATTCAGCTTGGATTCTTCAACATGAGTTAACCAGGTGTCTATAGAAAACCAAAAACTGACTTTAGAAACAGCCTATTTTTCCCCCAATCTTTTTTATTATTTCACTATTAAAACAGCCGACTTTTCTTTCTGGATGGTGAATCTATCAGAGTGTTATCTGGAGATGAGGTCCTCTTTCTTGCTGTGTCATAGTTACGAGAAAATTCATCTAGAATAAATCTGTTTAGTTCCTCCATGTTGCCGTTGCTCTTGGGTAAGGCTCCTATCTGTGGAGAGGCTGTAGCACCTTGTGACATGCTGAAGCCCATGGTGATGTTCGACATTGCACCATTTAGACCTAAAATTGCACAAAAATCTTTCAAATTTTAAAAAATGGCTATGAGGAAAAAAACAAAAACAAACAGTCTACCTTGTTTGTGTTTCTAATAGTCATATTATACAGTTTTCCAATAGCTCCTTTATCAAACCTGCAATAGAAACTATTCCTTAAGGCCCAAAGGGAACAATTTCTATCAAGGGTTTGATGAAAGAACTTTGTAATTCACAGCTAGTGGATAAAAGTTCTCATTTAAGTGATGTACATATTTAAAATGTCTAATCATTGAAGCAGGAGTTTTCAGTGTTAAAAAAATTGCCAGATCATCAAATAACATTAAATCAAAACTGGTATCAAGAAACTTTTCTGAGAATAGCAATTTTACATCTTCATCTACAAGATATTGCGTCTTTACTTATTCCCCAAAGATAATATCACTATACCTTGCAGTGCAATGGCTTCTCTGAATGCCTGAAGATCTGGTTCGTTCCCAGAAGATAGACTCTCTGGACCTTGTAGTCGTGGCGAGTGAGTTCTCTCCACGGAGAGTCGAGATGATTGTGAGTGCCTCACCATGGAGGATGCGTGTCTATTTCTGGCAGGTGGATTTTTGCCACACAAGAAAGCTAACAGGTCCTCTCTACGAATGTTTCTGCGTTTCTTTTTCACCCATGCCACAATGTCTCTGTTTCTGTATTGCTTTCCCTTTTGAATACCAAAGTCTACGCAGTTGTGAAGAGAGTCTACACCATCTGGAATAATTAAGGAAGTTGACTTGAATTAAGGAAAAATGTGATCGTATCAATCTTAGCTGGAGTAAAACACAACATAGTTCCCATTCATGGACGATTCATATTTTATTTATAACAATGAATGAAACATTTTCTAATTATCATTTGAAAATGTTGGAATAAAAAAAACAACAACAATATATTTGTGAAAATCTTTAAGTACTGAAAACTGCTTCAATCATATTGTATCCAAAATCAAATTTAGAATGTCAGCTTAAACTTTACATGAAAAATGATTATCAAAACAAAGGTGTTTTTTTTCATCAATTGTGATGCAACTTTAACTAAAAAAGAGCACATACCTTTATACAGACTTGTCACATTTGAAGCAGCGTTCTGAAATGGAACCCATAACGAAAGACCTTGATGGCGATCTGAAAATATAAGGAAACAAATGATTTCATTTCAGAACCAAACATCCTGGATTTACTCAGTGAAAGGATAGACTTAATAAGTTATAAGTAGGTAATGACATGTTGTATAAAACAAACAACCATTTTTTTTTTAAATAAGCAGGTGACTTCTGCACGCAATGAAAAGAGTGGTTCTTTTCATTGCGTGCAGAAGTCACCAAATCCTGCTAACAAAATTTTGAAAAAAGATCATTAAATTCTATATGAAACAATAGTTGGTTGCAATAGTGGTTGCAAAATTTGAATCAAAGTACTGAAGTACTGACGGGAGTTGATTTTATCGAATATCATTTATTCAAAATCAACGATATGTGATTTTGCATGGCAAGTACATGTAGTTTCAGTAATCGAAATATTTCTGAGAAATTGTATGGATCCAGGCAAGATTGAACTCTAGTTTTGTTCAACCAAACGCTCGGCTGTCTCTGTTTATCTACCACAAGCAAGAGAGACTCTGTTTTGTCGGATATTAACGGAGCCACCCAAGCGTCTGGTTGAACGAGACTACATTGAACTCTAGCGTAGGAATACATACGACTTAAAAAATATCTAAACTGTTTGTACAATTTAAAATCTTACTATTTTCATGTTATTAATAAATAAGTTTTCTTGAAAAACAATGCTTCAAAATACATAGCATCGAATTTATCGATTATTTTTAAAAACTAAGTGTTGTCAGCGGTATAATTGATTTGTGCTTAGGTCCAAACACTGTTTCACTTTCGCTTTGCCCGCGTAAGTGCATAGGAGAGTTGATTAAAATCAACTCCCAAAAATATATAGAATAAAATAGGTTTTCAGAAGAAAAAAAATATAATATATGAATGATTAAATTTCACTTCAGGAGATCATCTACATCCAACTTTTAACTGGCTCATTACTACAGCAAAAGGCTTAGCATTAGGGATGGGGCACAGCACTGGATACTGACAGAGCAGTCATCACAACCTAGCTACGCATATTATGCAGATGTATAAAAAATTTAAACATTAAATAAAAATGAACCTTCAAAAAACAATTCATTTTTAATGTTGCATGTGATCTCAAACAGCTGTCAAAACATAACATTCATAATTGTGCTAGTGAAAATTCATTCAAAAGGAATGAAAGGGAGGAAAGAATTTTCAATTATTAAATTTTAGATGACCATGCAGATAGCCAAACAATACACAGCACTAAGATAGAGATCTACAATGTTCTAAATTTAGATTCTCATACACTAAAGGTCTCTAAAGGCAAAGTACAGTTATGAATATATCTACCAACTTACACTAAACACAGGGTTGAAAAGTACTTTGTATTTGATTTCTTAAAAATATTATACATTTTTCACTACAAAAATCACTATAAAATCTTGTTCAAACATAAATTGTTTGAAATGCCACCTCGTACACTTGGAGAGATGAAATCTTAAGCCAAAATAAATAGGGTGCTTGGCTTCAGGTTGTCAAGTTTTCTTGACTCTTACTGTTCTGGTTATGCAAGACTTTCCTTACACATGCAACCTTCTCTTTTCATTTTGTGCATTCAGTTTTCAATTTTATTGGG